>NC_086284.1:134595238-135284015 GCF_963924245.1 Chroicocephalus ridibundus | reverse complement strand
CATGACTGGAAAATCTTTCATACGAGGAAAGACTGAGAGAGCTGGGACTGTTCAGTCTAAGGAGAAGGCTCAGGGGCATCTCTTCAATGTACATAAATACCTGAAGGGGGGATGTAAAGAAGACTGAGCCCGGCTCTTTTGGGTGGTGCCCTGTGACAGGACCAGAGGCAACGGGCACAAACTGAAACAGAGGAGGTTCCCTCTGAACATCAGGAAACGCTTTTTCATTGTGAGGGTGACTGAGCACTGCCACAGGTTGCCTGGGGAGGTTTAAAGTCTCCATCCTTGGAGATATTCAAAAGCCATCTGGATGTGGATCTGGGCAACAAGGCTCTAGGTGGCCGTGCTTGAGCAGAGGGTGAAATCAGTGCGATACATTCCTGTAAAAATGTTCTCAGAGATGTAATAAACACTTTACATAAGAATTTAATAAATAAGAAATGTAAGAACTCCCAGGAATAGCTGTATTTCTATTAGTTCTATCTATTTGAAAATTCAAAGCTGTTCAGATATGTTATACTTTTTTGTGATTACTATTTCTGGCAGAATAATCCTTATCAAAGAATTACCTTTACAGTAGAGAAGATATTGTCTGTCAAGAACAGTGATTGTAAATCAAGTGCCATCAAACTTTTATTGGAGTTTTTACATAGACTTTTTGTTTCTGTGAAGTCGTCCCAGGAGAATCAAACGTGAATATTGTTGGGTGTTTATGGATATCCACATATTTAGAACAGCAGTATGAAAATGTTTCCCTAAATATTTTTTGTGCTTCTTGGCACGGAGGGCATTTCTTCTCTTCCCTTAAAAGAAATAATAGTAATCAGAAACATAGTAACAATTAAAATACAAATACAACAAGAGGCTAAATATTGTGATCTTTTAGTACTAAATGTTATGATGCTGAAGGCTCCGAAACATTAATGTTTTTCAGAAGTCAAACAACAACTGTTTAACCAATGAAAAATTATAGTTCATAACATGCAGATAAGTGTCTCACAAAGCTAATATTGTTCTTTGTTTTACAGCGTTGTCCGCACATTTTCGGGTCTGCGAGCCATATACGGACTACAAAGGTCGCTACCACTTTGGTTTTCACTGCCCCCGTCTTTCTGACAATAAATCTTACATCTTTTGCTGTCACCATAACAACACAGTATTTAAATACTGCTGCAATGAGACAGAATTTCAGACTGTTATGCAGATGAACTTAACAGGAAACGCAGATGGATATATGCATAAGTAAGTAAATGAGTTTTAAAGTACTCTTCACTAAACTGTTCCTGGTCTAATAACATAAGTCTGAGGTGTGCTTCTTAATGATGGAAGTGATTAGAATAATCGCACGTACAGAGAAACATTACTAAAATGTTTTTGCTGTTGCAGAACTCCTAAAAGAAATGATATTTTGGCTTTGCTTGCTTTGCTTTGACATGGGCTATAAATATTGCTCGGAGAGCACGTATGTTGCATATAAATGTTGCATATAAGTGTAAGAAATATAAAGTTACATTTAAAAGTTACAAAAGTCTCTCCCCCAACCCCAGTCTGATCCAAACTGTGTTTATCAGTAAAAATAAAACCCAAAGCTGTCTGCAGGGGGGAGGGGGAGTGAGCTGACATTTTCCATATCAACCCAAATGCACTATCTTGAATTTCTGATGTCGCTGACCTCAAGGAACAGAGTGTGTTTGCTGGTATACCAACATCGTGTGGTATCCTTGCCTGTTACCCGGGCTACTTCCATGTGCTGCTGGGGCCTATCCTCTAAGGTAAATGTCAGTAATGTTTTCTCTAAAGAACCAATAAAGTAGCAAGTAGATCTTTGTTACTGGTTACCTATGTACCATGACAAAATCTTCACTTTTGGCCTGCCTCCTATTTAGTATTTGACATTCTGGCCACACTAATCTGCTGTGATTTCTCTTGGTGAAGAGGGCAACTTTTGGCTGCTGTGACCCCTCCAAGGTCGAATTCTGGTCTATCTGCTTTCCCCCTGCCATTTTATTCCAGTATTCAGCCCCTCCAGGGCAAGGAAGAGGCAGATAAAGACAACGGGAATTCCAGTCTATTGATCTTTGTTTACAACAGGGATTTTAGTGTTTCCTTCTGCGGTGCAAAAGTCAGTCGGTGTGTTGCCATTCATTCCTATGGAAGCAGGTGCAAGGCTGCTAGGAGGCTATGGTGCTGGAATACTGATGGCGGCTCTTTTAACTCACTGTATGCAGCTGTGTCCAGCAGCTGCAAACTGTCATCTTTCTCAACAACCACTCCTCCTACAGCTCTGCCTAGAGAAGTGTGAACCTTGCCTTAGATGCAGAAGTTGCCTAAAGTCTAACTTTTCAGATGTTAAAGTGACAATCACCTACCATAAAGAAGTCTGCGTACTGCGTAATATAAAAGACAGACAAAAATAGACTCTACCCGTATAAGATACCTTTAAATCAATGTGGATCTATACTGTCTTGTTATTGTATGTGCAGCTGTGTCCTTGAGGTGAAACTTCCTTGCCTTGGCCTTCTAGTGCATCTGGGAACATCATGAGAACATATCACACAGAACGCTGGGGCACACTTGAAGTCTATTAAACAGGCCTATTAAAAGGCATCCATTTTCTCCATGCTTTGTTCAGTCTGGACCATGTAGAGACTGGTAGCACCCTCACCTGGGGCTACCCAAGTCTGCCATCATATATGCCTCCAGGCAACCTGGTGGAGTTTATACCACGGAATGCCCCAGGGCCCCCGTGCAATGCATATTTTATGTATGCTCTGTGGTAAAAGTAGGATGTGCTCCCCCTTTGTTTACTGGGATGACCATGCTACCACAGCAACAATCAGATACCGGCCTGAAGAGAGGTCCTCACAGGACTCTCAGTACAGATGGGCTGTGTGTGTAGTCGCAGGCAGAGATAGAAACTGCTTCACGCTCAGAGCGATAAAAAGAGAGTCCCAAGAATGGACTAGTGTGGCTAGCGCCCCCACGTGTTCCCAGTTCTTTGTCTGGCACACAGCAAATTTGAAAACCCTGCCCAACACTGCTGAGCACCCAAGTCTGCCTAACAGGCAGCTCCGTCACAGAGGTTGGGATGGTACTGGCCGATTGCAGTTCAGCCAAGTCCAAAGCCAATGCTTCAGGCTTTTCCCAATATCTCAGCAGCTACTCCGTCTAGTCATGGCCAGAGCTTGGTAAGGTAAGGCCCTGCTGTTCTTCCTTTCACCAGCCACCTGAAATGGAAAGGCCAGTCAGCCACTTTCCAAAGCAGACGTGCCCAAAAGAACAGGTATGGTTCGACTGCAAAATATATCCTGGGATGTAGAACATTCCTCTGCCTCCTGCGTTCTCTGTTTGCATGCCCGCTCACATTCTGTACGTGTACACACACAAGCACACTTACCCGCAGAAATAAGTATAGGGCTGTTCATATTATTGGCCTGCTGTGTGTGAGCAGTTCCTCAATGAGTAAAAGGTAATTGGGTATTCTATGAACCACAGTATTTATTTTAATAAAAATATTTAGAGCATAACGTAAGTATTATATTAATTTTCATTTATCAATCTGTTTCTTTAAATAAGTCACCTCATTCCGTTGTGGCAGAGAAAGAGCTACCTCTCTAGTCTCTGTTGGTAAGATTCATGGTTGAGAACTACCTGCAGACTGTATGTCTTCAGTCCAGAATTTCCCGTGGGCATTAGCTTTGTGCTGATCTTTTGCAAAGGTATGTGAAGTCATGCTAAATACAATAAAAAGCTTCTGGAGATGTAGCTTAGGGAAGTGCCAGAGTGGAACCAGTATTGCCTTTTTGTAACTTCCTGAAACATCACTTCTGATAAAGCAGTCAGGGCCAGGAAAATGAAGAGATGCTAAGCAGATGACAACATGATCTCCTCACCCTAAGCTCACTAACATTGGTGGAAAACTTCCTAATAATTTTAGTATGCTGTGGAGGGGCAAAAAGAAGTGAAGCCTAGATGCCTACATTAAAAACATTGTAAAAAGCATCTTTCTTAGTACACTCTGACTTTATTTAACGTATACAATAATTTAACTTTATTTGGATTCGAATACATCCAGGGTTCACTTTACAGTAACAAAGTCAGCTCTTTGTTTAGATCTAATTTCACACACCACTGAAAAAAAATTCTGATGAAACCTATTGTACCGTGGCTGGGGAGAATTATTTAGGACATGGGAATAGCAATGAACTGAAAAAAAAAAAAGGATTATAGTTTTCAGGGAAGATTGATTCAATGTTATTATTTGGTTTATTTCAATATTATTATTTGATTTATTTTTCCCCTTAGCCGTTCTTGTGATCATCAAAACAAATTTCTTGGTTTATAATACAGTTGAGGGAAAAAATTCATGAAGTGACTTGTAACTTCTTTGTCATGGCACAGCTGAAAAAACACGTTTGTCTTATATAGTCACACAATATAACTATAACCCAGTTTATTTACATTTTTCCTTACTATAACAAAAGATTTCTATGTCTTTATAAGTGCAGATTACTGGGCTGTTATATCTTTGCGATCATGCAGATTCATCAGTCTATAATATTTTTGAATGTGAACAATTTCTTTAGTGTTAAATATAGAAATACCAATGATGTCTAAAAGACAAGAAAATGTATGCCATCCAAAGTATTTTAACATAAAATTTTGTCTAATTAGTTGTTTAAGTATCCTTAAAAATAGTATTCACTTGAATCTGGTATTCATACTCTCAGATTTTCTATTATGCCTATTTTGGTGGATTATCAGCAGTAATACTTTCCTAGGCATCCTTAATCTGATACTGGAACAGTGTCATGGCAGTCTGTAATGCATCCATATTTTTCCTTATCTCTTATTCCAGTTTTTCAGGGTTGGAATGGCTTTTGCACACCACACCACAACATTGCACTGAAAGCAATGTGAGGATACAATAGCACTATCTTTATTCATGTACATCATGCCCCCTGCAGAGGTGGCGTTTGCTTAAATATCTCCCAGAAAGTAATCTGTACAAGAAAGAAAAAAAAAAAAAAAAAAGAGAAAGGAGAAAGAAAAAAAAAAAGAATCAATTCCACTACCAACTGTTGCAAAAAGATATAATTTAGCTGGGAAGACCTCTTAGGTACTACGGTAATAGATTCTACAGGAAAACACTGTATTGGACAAAGGCCTTTAGATAATAGTTTAAATAAAACTGGGGGGGGGGGGGGGGGGAGGAAATCACATTTAAAGCGTACATGCAAAAACTGCACAGATTTCCTCAATGTTAGAAGTACCAAGGCATTTGCTAGGATGTAAGCTTGCATTTCCTTGGGGCAATACTTTACTACTGTAAGTAACAGCCCTGTTTAAGGAGAACAGGGAAAGAAACAGTTTCCATGGCCATCTGCCCGCGTTAAACTGCAGCTGTAGAATTCTGCTCAGAATTGTTTTGATTTGTTGGGTTTTTAATCCTGAACTCCTAAATGAATTATTTTTGCTTCGTGTGCTGCACACAAAAAGCAGCAAACTCTTCTAAAAAAAAATACAGCCCGGTCCTAACCTGCTTGTCGTCTGTCTCAAAAAGTTAATGAATTAGATGGAAGGAATCACATGGGTAAGAATAATAATAAAAGATCCTGTCTTTTCATTTGTCTATAGGGATGTTAGAGAAATCTAAGCAGGATTCTGTAGATGGAGTAGGACGAGACGGATGGTAAAAGTATTTATTGTTCTCAGAGAGCCCAACTGAAAGCTCCCTGAAGGCGGAGCAAATCTTTCTGTTTACACAGTGGGCTCTGTATCAGGGTTATACCATATATACATGATATTTCTACAAAAGGTGATGTATCTTAAAATAATGAGCTACTCAGCTTTTCTGATAGGTCCATGAATTACCCTGTTTCAGAGAGAAGCTAAAAGGAAATTGTCTTGTAGCTTTTACTCCAGATTCAGCTTTTCTATTTGTGTACCCGCAGCAGCAGAGGACTGGGCAACATGGCTTTAGAAGTGATTTTAGCGTTATGTTGCTAAACCTTGCGATGAACCTAAACAGAAACCTCCAAAATGATGGATTGGGAGGAGCAGGAGCAGGGCAGGGCAAGCTTTCCAGCTGGGGAAGGGAAGAGGAGATACAACCACACCAAAACAACTTGCTGTACTTGATTGTCCCTGTGAAGGAACAAACCCCTATAATTTGAATCTCAGTGAATTCGGAATCTGATCACGCTTCATTTTTAATTGAAATGAAACTTCCGCACAAAGTACAGGAAAATCCAACTGCAAGATGAAAATTTTACAATGAAATCATTCAGCTCAATAAAATGAGAGCAAGTCCTGGGAGTTTTTTGATTCCCAGTTCTTTTCTGCGTCTCTGGTCTTACTGTTATTCAGTGTAAGAAAGATTGTTTATTTTCTAATTAAGCATCTTCTTAATTTGTAGAGAAGTTTTAATTTTTACTATAATTAGTAGCCATCAGCAAAATTAATAGTTTCTACCATCTTAATAGTTTGACAAACAGAAAACATCAAAGTATGGAATTTCCCTGTGTGTACAAAACGTACAACTTATTAATTTTGCTGGTGATTTTTCACAAGGCCCTTTTGATAGTGCTGTTGTCCCACTGTCTGTTAATTAAAATAAAGCAGTCTTTCATTTTTGTACTTGTGAGAAACAGATGTTATTTAGAAGGAGCAGATGGATGACTCACATATGGCATGATTAATAAATTGTTGCTTTAAATTGGAGCACTCAAACTAGCTCTAATTTTCCCTAACCAAAATTTTGATGAGTGAAACTAAATACCTAAAATACAAACAAATTCTTTTAAGTTAACTACAGGGAATGTTCCTGCCTCTCACGTTGTTGCTAAAACAAAAATAACATGTTTTCTAGTATTTTCATTCTTACTATGGACCAAATATGGCTCACCTATTTGTAAAATGGACCCTATTGGCATTAGTGATGAAGAAGAACAGGATTTGTTGCAGTGGATTTCATCCTGACTTCTCCAGCCTTCGCTTCCCTTATATTAGCAGAAGAGAGAAGAGTTTACCCCAGTAGGAATAAATCCACTGAAGGTCAAGAGTAGCACTGCTCAGAAGCCTGGATTAACCAGATCCAGTTATACTTTCAAGTGCTCGGACTGCAAAGATTTTAATGCATTACAAAGGTCTACCCACTGTTGTGTGAAGGTAGAAATGCATGTCTAAGCCTTTAGCAGAAGCAAAGACTGTTGAGTTAAGGGTTTTCAGAAGCCCTATATTTTGTCTACTTCAAATACTCCTGGAAATTTACTGAAAATTTTTTAAAAATCCTAGGCTTGCATAATTCTAAATTTACACAGAAAGGGACTCATTAACAGCTCTGACCTTCCTCTTGTTACTTACAGTTATTTGCTGTGGAACCTCATTTAATCTAAGCGTGTTATATCTCTGTAGTGGAAGAATCATTCCCTGGAGAGGAGAATCAGTCTCCTTAAGTGCTGACAGGCAGCAACATAGGAATTAAAATTCCGATTTCTTATCTGATTTCTTGTTTCAAATCCTGCTTTTTTGAAAGTACAAAATGAAAGAGTCATAGAAAAGTTCAAATGGAAGTGAAAGGTCAAAGCAGAGACTTGAAATGTTTTAGGTCCAAGAAGGTTCGGGACCTGCTTTTAAACTGTCAAAATATCTTTCTGGCTTGCTTTTGTAATATGTCTTCTCAGCATTTTTTTTCTCATAGCACTTCTGTTTTGATCAGCGTTCTGCTAAAATACAGTTCCCTCAAAGTTTCTCTGGATGCCTGTGAAACAGAACACGTCTGAGTGTGTGTTCAATTTTATTCGTGTAAGTTCAGGCTCACGTAGATGGGGGTTGCCCACCTATTACTTCGGTAACATTTTTCTGCAAGACTGTCTTCCTAATGTCATTTTTTTACTAGCATCCCTCCTGCCTGCTCTTATTTTTGCAGTCTCTGGTACGCATACTGTCACCTTAGCTCTTAGGTCTAGATTAGCCTCTTCGCTGTGTCCCTAACCATCTCTTTCTTGCCCATTTCTTTCCTTCTCTGTTCTGACTTCATCCTCCCCGCTCACACAGTTTCCAATCCAAACTGCATTTGCACCTGACAGTGATTTTTCTTTTAATAATATTGCATCTCCAGCAGAGCTTTAGCACTTCTTCCCCTTCTTGATCTCCAAATTCTTGACCCGTTATACCTTTTCCTACTTTTTTTCCCCTCCCGTTCTTTTAATATCTTAATCACCTGTCATAGCTTTACAGCTCCGTGCACCATGTCAGCAGATGATAATTTTCATGGCCTTTACCTACACACTATAACTACACTGACATATACATATAAATGTATTACATACTTTCCTTCCTGTGGAATGCATTGTGTAATATGACCTTGTCGATGTTCTTCCTTCCGAAATTTATTCCCTGCAAACTAAGGGATCTTTAGCAGTTGCTTTTGAAAGCCTATACTTCTACTAGTGTCTTCTGCATCCAGCAATAATTAATTATTAAATTGAGAGCAAATTCAAGCACATTGAACACCTTTTAAGACAAGTAGTTTATAATGCTTGTCAGCAGTGAACGTTGTCAATAGTATAGACACCCCTCGATCTCAATTATTACAGCATATTTTCATATGGTTAACCCTCGCTCTCATAAATGCCCTGTCACTTTCAGTAGGGTGACTCTCTGGAAGTGTGAATTGGCAGAACAAGACATAGGACCCCTCAACCCTGTTCTTATCAGTGGTCTCACTTAAAGCATTGAAGCTAATTGTACACCGAATTTGTGTGCTCTTGAATTTGTGTGCTCTTGAAAATACACAGATAAGAGGGAGAAGTAAAAATGTCTGTAAGACAGGGGGCCTTAGTTTTTAACAACCTCTCATGTCATGTATATAGCAGTATTTAGATTGATATAGTAAATAATTTTTAATGGCACATGCTTTAGAACAAAATTTTTGTTTCATCCATCTATATATTATATTCATATAATTAATGAATCAACCTTGATAAACTAACACAATAACCACTGTTGATATATGAGATAATGGTTTTGTTTTCCCTTTTTTTTCTTTTACAGCAACTACAGTGCACTGCTGGGAGTGTGGATCTATGGCTTTTTTGTGGTGATCTTGCTGGTACTGGACCTTTTATATTACTCTTCAATGAACTATGACATTTGCAAATTTTACCTGGCACGGTGGGGAATCCAGGGAAAGTGGATGACACAGGGACAGAGCCGATGGATTAACCCTGCTCAGGACCCAAGCCAAGTACAGACACAGCCTCAGCCGGAGACACAGCCTCAAACTCAGCCACAGCCTCAAACATCACAGACAGTACATACTTTAAAAGGAGATGCTTTAAGCCCACCCCTGATGTCTTTTCAGAGTACATCTGCCTGGTAAGTAAGTTAAGCCATATTGTGATATATTTTTTGACTCTGTTGTTCTCACCTGTGTTTGAAAGTGCCTGCAAATTCAGGCTGAACGGCATCATTTCTAGCACATAATTCTTTATACCATGAACTGTCTTACGGAATGATTTCTTGCTCTTAAATCGTCTTTTAATACGGTTCTCAAAGAAATAGGTGCTGCCGTTTTTCAGTGCTAAATAGTTATTTTACTCTGTGGTACAAATAAACTGCAAATCTTTGTTCTACATCAACCATTGTAAAATTAATTTTCATCTCGTGTCAAAGACGAATTGCTACGTATATCTATGTATCTGTTGGTCTGGTTTTAAAAGATTGTATAAATAGCAACACTGAAATATCTTCAATGCGAGATGTCACAAATCCACACTATTTGTGGCATGAGACACAGAAACAACATAAAAACCAGGTTAGGTTTTTTATACGCAGAGCCAAAAAAACATAGCTTGATCTCATTTGGCAGAATGACACAAGTAGGCTACTGTAAACTTAAATGCTACAAAAAGAAAACACATACCCCCCCCCCCCAAAATAAAAAAAAACCCCAACAAACAAACAAAACAGACCAAATGGGAAACTTCAGGATACTTCAGGAGCAGGCAGAACATGTGATATAAATAGAAGAAACTAAATACTGACAGCCATGGGTCAAAAAGATATTGAATGATTTGGGACTGTTTTTACTAAAAAAAAAAAAAAAAAAAAAAAAAAACAGAAACAAAGGAAGAGAACTGAATAAGGTGTCAAGAAAGGTGGGGGCTTTTCTTGGCAAGAGAGCATGAAGATCTGGAAGGCAAAAGAGAGGGTGCAGAGTCACCAGCGTATTTTAGAAGTGTTCCAGAGGGCTGAGTGATGAGTTCTGGCAAAATAAAGTGATCTAAGAATGAGCAGGGTGAAAAAGTTCCTGACAGCGGATCCTGAAGCTGTAGAGCGTGTGAAGCCACAACGTTGATCTTGGTCCGAAATCTTTGGGTAGCACTGTGTTGCAGATGGGACGGTGATAGCAGTAGTCCTGTTATTTCGTAAGTTGCACTTTAATTTTAAGCGTAAATCTAGAGCAAATAGGGTTGAAATCTGGATCAAATAGGTTTTCGTAATAGAAGAGGTAGTGATAGTTTGACCCAAGGGCAAGGATCAGTGAAAGAGGAGGTCATTTGGCTTAGTAGCTGGTACTGGTTGTGTCCAGTGCAGATCAGAATTAAGGACGGTTGTAGCAGGTCTTGTCCAAACAGAAGAGTCTAAGAGAGTTACTTAAGATAGAGACTCGCTTGTGCTTAGTTTTAAGCGCTCTTCTTTTCATTTCTTCTTCCTCTCCTTTTTTTCTTCTTCTAATTCCTTCAGCTTTTTTGCACATTGATTTCCCAGTCTTCGGTCAGAATTGCCATACAGTTTAAGACCAATATTTGTAGTATAATAATTATATTGTAGCTGAATACATGTGCCTGTGTGTGTGTATATAAAATGTAATGACTGCACAAATATATATGTATATATGCATAAAAATATTAGCCTGGTTATAGCACGTGGTAGTTCTGCTGTACCATTACAAATTTAAGGAAACTATTCAATAATTCTCGAAGGCTTCTTGGTCACTTTCCGTTATTGACTTCTGTTGTTCTGTTTCTTTGCTTTTTTTGAAGCGTTAAGCGGGGAATGTATGTTAGGATCAGGTGAGCATATCCCACATGCTCCTTTTCCTGTGTTTGCAGGAGATGAGCATTGATAAGTCACTCCAGTAGCCCTGACCCCTTCCCCAGATAACTGTCTGTCTGTGCTTCCCTCAGTTCCCATAGAATTGTTTCTTTTTTTCCTAATCCTTTCATTGCTCGTTGGAAAAAATAAGTAGATGTTTCCTTAGTGAAACCACATTTATCCCTTGTATTTCCTCATGTGAAACACTACAAGTTATGCCATATTTACAAAATTATAACCTGCAACTTTTGAAAGTCACAACCCCTTAACTAAGTGCATAGATGACTCAGTCGGAATTGGCTACATAAAAAATACCAAGAAAAAGGTAGTAGCCACCGGTGGTCACAGGCAAGGTCTTTAGCATGTGAAAGAGGTTTTTGATTAGCCAACTCCCTCAGAAAATGACAGACTTGTGTACTGCAGCAGTTGCTAAGACAGCGGGGAATAAAAGGAGGTTGCCTAGCTGTTTATGTCTCCATTGGATAATCTGCAGGTTATATTCATGAAAATATGGTAATTTTGCCGTATAGAAATTAAGCTTAGTTTCAGAGCCTGATTCTGCTGCGGTTTAATTTGATGAGCAGCCTCAATATTGTCTTCTCAAAATGTAATTCAACTATCAGTGAAGAAGTAAAATGGAGTTACTGGATTTATCGTTTCCATCACTGGTTTTAAAATTACGTAATCTATGATGACACCAACCTTTTAGATATGTTGGTAACAGCAGTTTTCTAGTTTATAAAATCAACTTTTTGGTTTGTGTTGGTTTTTTTAATGTGTCCTAAACTTATCCCAGCTTTTCCCTCTGTAAAGGAAATAAGCGTTTTTCTTTAGCACCTCACAAACACACTTATGTACATATATATTGGTGGTATCATACCGTAAGAACAGTTCCTGTTTACAGATGAGCTTTTCAAAAATACAAAATAGATTTTTTTAATCCTGTGAGATACGCATGTATTCCAGGGCATAAAAACTTCAATACTGTTAAAAGCATTTTCCAAAACAGTTTGCAAGTTTTCATGATGACAGATGTTGTTGAAGTTGTTAGCTTCCTGTACTACATTTATCCTAATACAGTTAAAAACCGTGCCTATTCTAAGAAGACACTCCATGATGACAATAGGAAAGTGATTCTTGCACATCAAGAATGTCAGCAGCACCAAAGACTTTAGGTATCCTTATTGCAGAGGACTGACAGTGTAAAAAACTATCCAAAGAAAGATGTCAGGATTAACCTATAGTTTGTAAGGCAGTTTGGGATCTTCCTGGATCAAGGAAAAAATATGTAAGTGCTTTTTATTTTATCATTTGTTTTCTTGTTCTAGTTTAAATGCTGTGAATTGGCAATGACTGGAGCAGATGTGTCAGAGAGAAAAATCAAGCCAGTCGTAGTATATAGTGGGTAGAATCATGCCCAAAATGTTTAAACATTTTGTTGTAGCAGATCACTTTATTATTTACTTGAGACAAAGAGGACCATGTATAGCCATAATATTATTATAACTAAAGAAGTCTGGAATCCATTATACATGCTGCTGGCGGCTCTGCAGAGGGCTTGCAGTGTTGTGCAAGGACAGGCAGGAAAATCATTAATCTCAGAAACATCGAGCCCAATTTAGAATAATGTTGCTTCATGATGTAGTGTATGGATTTTGCGGCCCAACTAATGTTGATTTCTTCTTTAGTATGGAAACCATCTGAGGGCTGTCGAAAGGCCTGTGTGGTCTGAAGGTCCTGGTGGATGTACTTTCCGCAACCCAAACACCGTCACAGACTGCAAGTGAAGGAACTTACACGGTTGTGGCTTGCTTCACGGTGGTTCCTCCAGGTCATGGCTGAGGTGCATGAGCTGGACCCTTCCATGCTCACTGGCCCATGTAGAAATCTGCAGTCTGGTTAGCCTGGGCAAGCTTTTAACGGCTGGAGATCAAACAGCAACAAGCAGCAGGCGAATGGTAACCACTGCTCAACAAAGTACAAGGCAGGGAGGCGATAAAATGAAATATTATAAGTTGAGGAATCAAAATCCTGACTACTGAAAAAACTTGTTCTCCCAATCACAGGAATATTGTCAATTAATAATGACTAAAAAAGGTCAGACCGGCAAGGAAGATCACGTAAGGGGAAGTGTGGGCCAGGGCAGCCTGGCAGAGTTTCTCCAGGTTCTCCGTGGCTGTGCTGTGCTCTAGATGTGAGAGGGCAACAGATGAACGTGACCTCTCCGCTTTGCTGTGGTGATGTTAAACTCCTCCCCACCTCCGTCAAGGATGCAAATCACAGGGAATACTGTCTTGAAGTCTAACTTTTGCCTCTCCATTCCCTGCCTTTCTGCACAACAGCACGCAGAGGCAATGTCTGCTCTGTATGTGATCATATATGTTATGCTACGTGACTCATGGTTTCGGAAACCTGCTGGTTGTCCAGAATCGGGAAAAGTATCAGCTCAGCAGGGTAAGCCTGTGCTTATTTCCTTTATGCAGTTGGAATGGGTTAGACAAAGGCAAGTCTATTTTACTTCCCCTGATTAGATGTTGCAATCTGCTTTTGCTGTGAATTCCTCTGGGCCACATTGTCTGTCAGACAACAAATGGAATAGTTTTTAGCCTGCTGCTTTTCACCTGCTACTTGACACCTCTTCAAATGACTACGAAAGCACTTATAAACAAAGAGAGAAAAAGGCCTATAAAAATATTGGCAAAGTTTAGAAGCCAGCAGGTAACTGAGCACGTCCACAGCAACCGTGCAGAAAACACAGGGAATAAATACTTTGCTGGTGGCTAAAAGGGCTAAGCGAAATACCAAATTGATACCAAGTTTTGAAACAGGATACAGACTGTGACTGGAGCGAAATATCCACAGTTGGTAGGTCCTCTGCTGCAATAATTTCTAAGAGCTGCACATGCAGTCTTGCCTGTGTCACCTACATCGGGACATTGGCACTGACGTGGGTCAGCTGTGCAGTGGGAACGTGGCCAGAGTCCACCGAAAACAATAGGCGCTGGGGTGGTGGGAGGGTTTTGTGCAGAGGCTGCTCTTGATACGAGACATTTACGGTAACAAAGTGAACAAAATCTGCCTCCTTCCATTCTAAGTAAAGTGTTTTGAAAATAAGAAAGATCTCAAATTTATGTTTGCAAAATATACATTAAACAGGAATACAGTGATACGGTTTTAAAGATGCAAAGTTTTGCATCATAGGGAGAAGCATAGTTTTTATTTACAGCCCCTACCTAGATTTTACAGTTATACTCAGACTAACTATGGAAAACCAGGGCACCAATATTTTTTTTAAAAAAGATGGAAAGAAGTAAAATTGAATACTCGTATGGTGCTTTTATTAAAGAACTGTCTGGGAATTAACATCATCTGGAGAATCTGTCTGGTAACAGACGTTAAGTGTGTCGGACAACATCTACCATTATATGTGTCCTTCGTTCCCTTCAAAATATATTGGGTTAGAATAACAGATATCATTGAATATGTTTTCTTCTAAACATTCTTGTCTGTTTGCTAGGACCTGCATAACTGTAAAAATAGAAGTTGCTTAAAAACAAAAGCACAGCTAAGGAAATCACTTTTTGGTCCTAGAAGAGCCAGATGCTGAAGCCTGTTTTGTGTTGCATGTTCCTTCTCCTGCCTGGCCTCCTATTTGATGTCAGGGCGGAAGACCAACAGCACAAACAGACAGTGGGCTTGGAACCAAACACCTCAAAATCTGCAGTCCTCCGAGTCTTGATACTTGCCTCAGTACTATAATCATGCAAATAAATGGGAAGATTTAGTTTTGATGTTTATCATTTGCATTTAAATAATTCAAGATACATAAATTACCAAGTGCTTGCTTGCTTTCTTCCTTGTATTTAGAAAGTCACATTTTTGGCATGTGAAGTGAATCCAATATGCAAAGTTTCTGTCCACCTCAATCTGAATATAGGCAATCTTTGTATATTCATAGACACTGCATCTTTTGTTGATACATATGTAATACATATTGTTCATTTCATGCCTTATATTCTCCTTTTCCTTTTGCTCTGTAAATTATAGACCCCATATTGCAACATTTATTTCCCTACATTTTTGTTAGCTGCAGATTCATTGGATATGGGCTGATTGATATTCCCTATTTTGGCCGTGTCTCAGCCTCCCCGTCAAATTGGGACTGTCACATTCATCAGAAAGTCTTTCTTTTAAATGGACCGTACGGTTGAAGTGATTTAATTTAGATTAAATGTGGTAATGAATTGTCAGAAAATAGAAATTAGAGCAAAGGTGAGTAGTTAAAGGGTTGTCTGAAGACTATTGCTAAATGAACTCTGCACACTGAGAAATGAAAGCTAGTAAAAATACTGGAAGCCAGTTCTGAACATCTTCCATATTTAAATTTTCTCATATATTTTGAGTAGAATTTTTTGCAGCAAGATCGTTACCTCGTCTACATTACAACGAATCTGGAATAACACTACTGAAGCGGCAGGTAGCATAGAATTTGTGTGAAATCAGAAGACTCCAATTTAGCCCACAGTTGCACTGTACAACGTCACAACACTGTAGCATCACACACAGGAATGAGCATGTGTGCAATACCAAATTTTGCCAACCAATTCCATCTTCTGTGTCACTTAAAAGACTCTGTAGTTACTTTAGTAGTTACAAAACTCCTACCTCTTACATCCTCTTAGGTGCCAGGTGCTCAATTGTAATCGTAATAGCACGTTTTACGCATTTTATACATGCACTGAAAATTAAAATAGCGAGGTCATTCCAAAGGTCCTCACTTAGATTCTGGAGCATCACAGAGAAACTTTGAAACAGCCCCAGCCGCTTTGCCAGTACAGCTGAGCGCAACAGCTGAGCTTCATACCCACATACGCTCACGCAGTCTGGCCATTTCTCTCAATATGGTGGCCATCAAAGGTGGCCAGCTGGGCTGATTTCGCCTTCACGTTTGCATTTACAAAGCTAAGTCAGGAGCTCACAATCGCTCCTGATTTAGATTTGGAAATGCAAATGTAACTGAAAAACCAACCTGGTTGTCTCTGACATGCTTGTAAGAGTAGCTGGATCTAGACTAGCAAAGGCAAAGGTACGAAGCAGTGAGTAGCTCACGTGCCTGGTATTGAATTATGCAATCTCGGCTGTTTTAGAGCTTTGACTGGCAGGGACCAAAACTTCTATTACGTTGACAAAATTCAGCTGATTGCTTTTAGTTTTTCAGAGACTAAATAAGGCAGCTGGGCAAACAAATGACAGGGAGAATATATTGCAAGTGGTAGAAGAAATAAAAGGGGGAGGTGTTAAGGAGCTGAAGTTAATGATGTAAACAGGCAAGCTTTCCTGTGTTTATGCAAAGTTGCAACGGGATTTCTATGTAGGAGATTTAGCGTAACTCAGAGTTCTGAACTGAAAGAAAGCACTTTTCAAAAAAAGAACAAAAAAAAAGAGAAAGAAAATGATGGCCAGAATACTGTCCATCTTAAGTAGACTATGCCCCAGAGAACTACTGAAAAGACCTGCAAAACAACTATCTATGTACACTCGGTGCTTTTAACAGAAATGAGAATGAAGAAGAAGAAAAAAAGTAAGAGTCTCAAATAAAATCCCATTGCTTTCAGTGTCTTGGAAAATCAACTCCCAACGTATATTTTGGATGTCAAGAAACAGATCAATCCCTAACTCAAGGAGGTACAAGCAGGTAGTAGAGGGGAAGATCAGGTACAGACCAATTTATTCTCAGAGTTATTAAACAAAAAGCCGTGTACAATGAATAATCCTTTTATGGGGTTGCAGAAGGTCTTTTAGAGTATGCTAAAATTTCTACATGAAATAATGGCATGCTATGGAATACCAGGCAGTAATGAAATCATCAAAAGCTTATGTGATAATGCTGAACGCATGACCATAAATGGTAACAATGTCAGACAATTATTTGCAGTGAGAGCTGAGGTCAAGGATCTACCACATCATTACTTTTATTGTCACTGTTCCCTGATTAGATCATGACGAAGACAACCGCAGCAAGCAATTAGGCATTTCATCAGGAAAGTGATAAGACATGTTTGTATGACCTTGGTTTTATAATGATGTTTCACTGCACAGTTCAAGAAAAGGCCAGCAATTAGACACGGTCAATTTGTTCATCATTATGAAGATACCAGATATACGGCTGTTTAAGTCTCAAAAGCGAAATAGATCAAAAAGCGTTGAAATTTGAGAAACATTAGAGTCATTTTACTGTTTGTTAAGTCGTGAGAGAATGCTGATGTCAATCAGCAAACAATTTTCAAGAACTTAAAAAGTTTTGGAGAAGTTACATGATCAATACTGTCATAAATACATGTACACAGATATCTACAACCATAATTGTGAAGAAAACCTATTCCCTGCAGAAAAAAAATATGCCTCTGAAAAGACTTTGAAATCCACTATAAAAAGTTTCTTGGAAATTGGAAATGCTAAAGAGATAAAACCAGTTCAAGACTTCAAATGGCAGGAATATGACAAATGTCACTGGAACGCAATTAGAAATGCTGCTAATCTTAGTCCCATGTCAGGTGATAATGTGATCCCAAAACAGAACAAGTGAGACACATTGCTTTAAACATCATAGAAATTTGTTTAATCAGCACAACTATGTAGCCTCCACGGAGCAGGATCAAAGGAGTAAGTGGTGGAAACTGGGCACCCATCATAAAATACAGGAGGGTAAAAATTAACTGTAAAAAGTGGTTGTGTGTGAAATAAATAAGCTACCTCACTTTACTTCCCAATAGGGTAATCTGTTTCCTGGAGTTTGTATCTATTGGTAACCTTTACTTAGGCTCCAAGGAATCGCGGAAGTGGAATGATTGTGGAGACATAACCATTTACAGCCAGTGTTAAACGCAGCGATGCAAAGGTGTTTGCGCAGCGGTTCATGCGGTCACCTGGCGGAACAAAGACTGCTGGGCTCAAATCACAAAGTCCGGCTACAGTTTTTCTTTCCGAAGGACCGATGCTCTGGTACATAGTTGAGTAGGTTGTGCACAAAGGAGCCTTCACAGTTACGGGGATTGTGTGCATTAACTAGTTAATCATATCTCTGAGCTGAATTTCACATTAGAGCAATTCCTTGCTGTCATTAAAATGATGCTGCTCTGAGAGCTGACACACGCTACACAGGCTGCCTTCTTTCTGTTGAAAATCATTACTATCATGTAGCAGCATGTGGAAAAGTAATTGCAGTGAGCTTCATCAAAAATTACAGTAAATTAATTAAACAGTCATTAACTATATTCTACGTTGATTAGTGATACAGATTTTAATCAGTCACGCAGACGAGGGAGGCAAGTTATTTTCTATTGCATTCCCGGCTTCTCATCTCTGAGAAGTGATGAGTCATAGGGAGCTGCTGAGCCCAGCACCTTTTATCATTCTTGTGCTAACAGCTCATCTCCAGCACAGTTTCACCTAAAAAGTTCTAAAGGAACTGTGATTGGAAAGCAGCCAGAGTTCACCCTTTTTGATCACCTAAAACCTCCCAAACTTCTCTTATGCTGCTGAAGTTGACAACCAAAATCAACTAGTAAAACACCTGCTTAATTTGCATTTTAAGACATTTTAAAGAAAATTGCATGAGGGGCTTGGAGTTGACTTTTTATTTTTTTAAGTATTCACTGAAGCCTCTCAGAGTTCACAACAAAAAATGTCATCCCAATTAAAGAGAGACCCACTGTTCGCATGAACAACTAAAAGAAGACAAAATGGATGCATTTTTGCGGATGTGTTAAAAATACAACCTAATTGTGATGCTATCGGAAAAAAAAAAATAAACTTGATTCGGCATTTGCCAACTCGTGCTCAGATTGACTCTTACTGTCTTTTCCCTGGGAATACATAAAGCAAAAGGAAAAATACCTGAAGCAGTCGGACAACCATGCTTAAGAAAGTCCACAAGATGATGCTGGCTGTAAGGGGTAGGTTTTGTAGGAGACAAGTGAGATAACAGAAGAAAGTGCTCGTTTAGCACCAGTGACAAGAGCAATCCACATCTTCCCATTTTAGAATTATAGAATCATAGAATTGCCTAGGTTGGAAGGGACCTTTAAGATGATTGAGTCCAGCCATCAGCCTAATGCTGACGAAACCACCTCTAAATTGTGTCCCTAAAATTTTAAGTCCTAATCTCCCAGTGTTTGTTAGACTAATAAATATCACCTGTGAGGGCAATCTCTGCCTCATTTTATTTTTTTCCTTTATTCAATTTATATTGATGCAAACATGGTCTAGAATGTTTAAAAAACAAAATTAGTAAAAATTAGCTAGGGGATTGGCTGGCATTTCATTATCTTTCTTAAAGGCAGTTCTCATGACCACTGGCTAGAGCAGTTAGCACTGCTGCTATGTACTATAAAAGTAAATGAGTTCTTAATGGGCTGTGGTGTATTTATCCACACAGTGCTTATGTGAGCTAGTCAAGTTTTGTTACTTCCATTTGACAGATGAAACAGAAAAACCTGTCTCGTTACCGAGGGCCACGCTGAAAGTGTTTGACAATACTTCCATTATTGTAATTTGTGTAAAATTTTGTAAATTTTGCAATACCGTAAGAGCAAGAAATTGTCCCCCATCACCAGTCTCACATTGCAGTTTCCAGAGGATCATGCATCCTTCATACCTAGGAGGCCAGTAATCCTGGGACCGTGAAGGCATGTAGAAGTCTGTAGGTTTGGGCTCCAACAGTCGCAGGTTCAACCTGCTGTACGGACAAACATGTGTGAACACCGTTGTTCTAGTTGAGTTTTGCACCTTATCTGACATACTATGAGGAGACCACATTGGAAGCACATGAGTAGACTCGCTTGCACAGTGCAGCATGTAATCTAGTGCTTCAGCGAGGTTCTAGTAGACTGTCTAAGAGAAGATGAAGAGGTCATTAAAGGTTTCACAAACTTATGACACTGCATCCAGTTTCTGTGTAGGACTCTCCTGTAGTTCTATAAAAATCTGAAAATGCATTACGAAGATCAAATATACAACAGGCTGTAATCTAGCTCTTAAAGACTGATTATACCACGCTCTGCGTTGGTATCTGACACACCTACGTGGGCAACAAAGTTCCTGCCTCACAAAACTAGGATTTTATGTTATGTAGTAGAAACATGGACATAAGTTCCAGGTAACGGCACAAGTCACTATTGTTCTGTTACAGAGATAGTTGAAACATCCAGTAATGCAATAGCTAACTACCCACCATCAGTTTCCTATACAGTATGATGGATAAGCAAGCTAACGAAATTCTTGAGTATATGAAAAGGAGATGCCAATTAGAAGTCAGGACCTGTTATCTCACTGGCAGTGGTGAGACTGCTAGAGGGAAACATCACCTTCACTGGGGCCTGTATCAGAAAAAATTGTAACGGCAGATGGGGAAAGCATTCAGAAAGAGCTGCAGAGCTTATCTGACTTTTGGAAGGGCTGTCAAACTGTGAGAAGTTTAAGAAGCTCAAGGCTAAAAGAATTAAAAGGCAATTTGATCCCAGTCTGTAAATTCTTCATGGCAAGGAGATTTCGGACAATAGAGGACTGTAGCAAACAAAGACAGAAAAAGATCCAATACCTGGAAGATCAAATTATACAAATCTTGACTGGCGATAAAGAGCAGGATTAACCTCAGTCAATTTAGCAATCTAAAAATCGAGCATCTACTAGTTATTTAGGCATCCTCACTAATACGTTGAAAGAGGCATTTCCAGAGGGCTATTTATTCCGCCTCTCTTAGGATGGATTGAATAACTTGGAAGCTTCTCTTCATTGATTTTTTAACACTATGCTGGAAGATGAGCTTATACAAGTCGCTAACATTTAACCAGCTAAAGTCTGACAGTGGGATTCATCTCACCTAAGCATGCATTTCTTTTCAAAGTGGGCAATTCACCAAGGAAATGTCTTGAGATGCAGCAGAATACCCCTTACTTGCAATTTTAAAACTGGCAAGGGGGCTCATGGAATATAAACAAGAGTCACTGCATGGGAAGCTAGATCTGCAGAGGAGGCCAAACTGAGAACCCTAAGGAGAATGGCTCTTTAAAATCTGAGTTATTTGGGGAATATGTGAAGCTGTGTTCCCCAAAGACTCGCACCAACATCAGTTTTCACAGAATCATAGGACCATTATGATTAGAAGAGACCTTTAAGATCATCAAGTCCAACCATTAACCTAGCACTGCCAAGTCCACCGGTAAACTATGTCCCTAAGTGCCACATCTACATGTCTTTTAAATATCTTCAGGGATGGTGAAGAAATTTTTCCTAATATCCAGTCTAAACCTCCCCTGGCGCAACTTGAGGACATTTCCTCTTCTCCTATTGCTTGCTATTTGGGAGAAGAGACCGATTCCCACCTCCTTTCAGGTAGCTGTAGAGAGCGATAAGGTCTCCCCTCAGCCTCCTTTTCTCCAGGCTGAACAACCCCAGTTCCCTCAGCTGCTCCTCATAAGACTTGTGCTCCAGACCCCTCACCAGCTTCATTGCCCTTCTCTGGACCCGCTCCAGCACCTCAATGTCCTTGTTGTAGTGAGGGGTCCTAAACTGAACACAGCATTCGAGGTGTGTCCTCACCAGTGCCGAGTACAGCAGGACAATCACTTCCCTAGTCCTGCCGGCCACACTATTTGTGATACAGGCCAGGATGCTTGTTGGCATTCTCGGCCACCTGGGCACACTGCTGGCTCACATTCAGTCTGCTGTTGACCAACACCCCCGGGTCCTTTTCTACTGGGCAGCTTTCCAGCCACTCTTCCCCAGGCCTGTAGCATTTAATGGTGGTGTTGTGATCCAAGCATTACATTTTCCTAGCATCATGTTCTTGTCAGATTTACAGAGCAGTCAGAAAATACAGGCCAACAGCTGCACATCAAAAATCACACAATGCTTTTTCCAATTGTTTCATCCTCTACCATTAGGGAACACAGGGGACAAACATGTGGCCTTCTTCATCCCCACCTCTTCCAATAAACGCCTGATTATGCAGCTGCTGCATAATAGCTGCTGATGCCAGTGGGACTGCGCAGTGATTGCATAATCACGCCAAAGAATGGAAATCTCTGGGCAAAGTCTCATCTCGGCACCACCTGCCAAATCCTCGTCTCTCAAGTTCTGTGGGCACAGAAAGCCAGTGGTGGTAGGAGAGCTGAAGAGGTGAAGATTATTTTTGTGTGTAAGTAACCGGCTTCCAATTTTTTATTTGGAAGTGCTGTAAGATTATAGTGGACACAAGAACATTGACGCAGCACAGCAGCATTCTCTGTTATAGTGCATGCATGTAATAGCTGTTGTTGAATTATTCATTCTGAATTATTATGGTCTTTCTGCCTCTCATCTAATATTAAGGCGCATACCTGAAAACCGCAGTCATCAGTGGGAACCTGCAAGAAGCCTAAATGTCTGTCATGAAAAAAATGAGCATACAGTGGATCCACTATACAAAATGTGCACACACGTGCGAACAAATGAGTAAATAATGAAGAATAACATAGAACAAACAGAGTATAACCCACCAGCTGGCAGTCATTATTGATCAAAACAAAAATTTCCATGCTTCATAAATTATCATTAAAACCAAGCCATACCAAGTGGAATACCTCAGCCCGATGACGCCAAGCAAGCAGTGTTTTTCTTTCTCTGCGACGCAAGAAACGCTACTCAGCAGGGGTCATACACTGTCATTGATCCATGCACAAAGATCCTATTGCAGCCAAAGGACATCTTACACCCCAGCAGACCAATATCTAGATGCAGCTGTGAGACAATTTAAAAATAATAAACCAGTCACAGTTCCACCACTGGCGTCAAAGCATGTTTCTTTGTAAAGCCAGCAATACAGCTCAGATAACCGCGAAAGAGAAATCGTTTCCTTGCCTCTTTCACTCTGCTAAAATTGTCCAGGGTCTTTGGCCTCTTCTCTTTCCACACCTCTACCCACCTCAACTTCTCCTATGGCTTTTTACATGGGGAGAGCAGGGAGGAAAGAGGGAAGAGACATTTCTGCATAAAAGTGTCTTTCTAACATCTCTTCCAGCATGTAGTGCTGTTTCCAGTGATGCTGGTGCGGGTGTTACCCTTCTGCTCCTAACTGCAAATAAAAAAAGTTAAAATTTATTTATTGCTTGGATTGTTATCTGCAAGCATAAACTGGATCCACAACAGGAAGTCAAACAGCAACCGGATTAAATTGCAACAGCTTTACTACTATTTTATCAGTTGTTGATAATTTTGTTAATGTTAAAAAGCCGTTCCATGCTCTTTTTTGAAGCATCTTCAGAAATTTATTTTAAAAGAAATTCTTTTTGATTTCATACTGCTGGAAAAGCCACACAAATTCAGTGGAGGGAAAAAAACCTCATACACAGAGAGAACAGTTACAGGAATCACAATGACTGTTTCATTCTCCATTGAAATCTAGGCCTCAATGCAGTAATTACTACATATATTTTCTTGCGCTCTGACTCAGAAGACTAGCCCTCTTAATACTGAAAAGTGAAATTAGAAAATAAGGCTTTTTGGTAAAAGCAATAACTACTTCAAGAAATACAATTTTTTCCATATGCCATTAATACGCATTTTATTTCCAGAAATGAAAAAAATTCCTGTATTGTGTGGAGATAAATAAAAAAGCTGATTTAACTGGGAGTAAATATACAACTCTAGGCTAAACCACAGGTTTGGGGATCAAAATTCAAGTGCTGAAACAGATTCCTCCCTCCTAAATAGTCCGTTCTGCAGTTGGAGCAAGTTCAGCCTCTGGCGAGGCTAAGGGAAGCAGCACACGCATCTTGTTTCAGCTCTGCTGGAGGAAGCCGTGGTTATTATTGAAGGTTTTTAATGCACAGGAGAGAGAAACGGAAACAGAAGAAAGAAAAGGGAGTAACTTAGTAAGTCAAATGAAATGCAGAGGCTCGGTGGCGACTGAAGAGCAGTTCCAGCATCCAGAGTGGCTCTCCACCTACCTCGCTGCTGGGCAGCTGTCGGATGCGGGCACAGGAACCGGCCACCTTCCTCTTCAGGGCCACTGTTCTGCGCCTCTGCCCCCGCAGCACCCGCCCTGCTACCAGGGAAATGAAGAGCCTGGAGCATTTCATAGTGTTATTAGGAATTGTGGGTGGTCCAGCCCGGATCCGGTTCAAGCAGTGTATCTTTGGAAACCAACTTTGCTGCCTTCTTTCAACTGGAATCTAGAAAAAAATCTTCTCTTGCTTCTAACATGAATCCCCTGGAATCTCAGTGGCTTTCGGTTTTATTGACTTCCCTGGGCCTTGAAAGAAGTCAGCACCTTGAAGCTCTGCAAATGACCGAAACACTCAAATCTAATTTTTGGCTAGCCCCTTTCCCCCCTTTCAGCATGTTTCAACAGTTCAGTTTCCATGAATGTGTTTGGTTTTATCCTCTGTTGGACTTCACGACACGCTAGGCAGCAATTTTAATAGATTGAATTGCCAAGGTGGCAAACAACGCCAGGGCAAAAGAGATAACAAAAGGAGCAGAATATTCACCTGATGTAGGTTGGCCTACTTTTGTTTAGCTCAGTAGTTCATTCTTGAATTTTACCAAGAAACTAAGCTACAGTTATATATAGAATGTGTGAGATATATCCAAAAACTGTGGGCTGCATAAATTAATAACAGATACACATATATACATAAACATGTGCATATGCACTCATATCACTATACGTATCACTGTGCATATACCCACATAGTTCCTTATATATGGCCACATTTCTCCTTCGCTTATTAACAGCTCAATTACGTACAGCTCAGTTAACATCAAGGGACAGACCACATACATCATCCTGTATAATAAAGCCATTTTAACCTCAGCTGTAAGTTGCAAAGACCTGTTACAACACCTAGAATCGACCATCCACATGAGTAAAGACACTCTACATTGACTATATCTTGCATAAACATAATTTTAAATTATGTCCTTAATTTATAAATAAATTATTGGTCACGGTATGGCAAAGGGATTACAAAAAAATTAAACGTTACTAGACTTAATAAAAGAATACACTCTATAGCTGCTCTTCTTTCTGAATCAGACACTACTGTGATACCAAAGTTTTGGTGTTTTTGTTTTTAAAATATCCCTGGTAAAGTTTTTGTGTGCATTAGGAAATTGTGTAAGCAGGTAATGGCAGTGTGCTAGCAAGCTACATCATAAATCACATGGCAAGTTTTACTGCTTGCTTTTTAAACCTGGCTTTCAATTTGTAGCGGATCTGTTAAATTCACATTGTCAGCCAGTGTGAAAGGAGGCCTTTTTCTCATATCAGGTACCTGAATTTTACATAGAAGGGCACACTCTTGTAAAGCCTCTTGTACTTTTCATTGTGCTCTCTCGGTGTATGGGTTGACACTGCTGTGTAAGAGCTCAGCAAACGTGAAGAATGCTTGAATAATCTTAGGCATGTTGAAGCCCCTTTGTGGGAACAGATTTTGAAAGCTGGTAACATCAGCTTTTGGGAAATTGGGATGAGCTGAAATCAGAGACATTCAGATAATTCAGTCCTTACCACTGATGAAGAAATATTCAAAGGCTCACAGAATTTTTTAAAAGCTTTTACAGCAGTACCAAGAGCTTTCACTGTGCAAAAAGTTTGAGTATCAAGCTCTGCTCCGGAGAGTGCCCATCTATTACGCCATCCACAGGAGCGTGCAGCATCTCTGGGGGTGCTACTGCCATGGGCCTCAGGGATGCACCTTTCCTGCCACCCAGCCAATGGAAGTTCATGAGAGAGGGAGGGGGGAAAAATATCTTCGTGACTGCACATGTACATGTGGGGTAGGAAGCTGCTTTTCTTTCCAGAGGGAGCTGTATGTGAGGAAATACCTACAGGCCTTGGCTTTTCCATCCAAATCTTTTAGCGTGTTATAGGTCTTAAACGCATGAATCAAGTCTGCTCATGAATAAACACGAGGGAAGAAGCTTTCTAACCAGAACATGGAAACTACAGAACGACTTCCACTTAGTGGTATGGGGTTGTAAAAAGCACAGAGCTGGATATATTTACATAGAAGATTAAATATTTGCATGTGGCAGTATGAGACTGAATATGACGGTGACAGAAATCCATTCTAGCGTTACACATTTTCATAATTCGGTTTTTGGGGGCAGTGGAACTATTCATTCCCTAAGTTAGGCATGGGACTTTTAGGCACCTGCACTTGAACTGATCACCCGTTGGTTTCTTTTGGTGGCAGTAAGGGCAAAGGGGAGTCCCCACAGCATCACTCACCCAGCTTGACACCTATCCCAGGAGGAGGAGGAGAGTAGCTCTGCAGAGGTGGCTGTTGCTTTCTGTTGACAATAAAAGAGCCTGAGGTGACTCGCTGGAAATTAAGACATCTAATTATTTTTAAGTCTAAAGTTAGGTGAGATGAAACCCACTCATAGTATCTATGTCATTAAATTACACGTACCAATAATCTCCTTTCCAAAGCAACATGCCTGCCCTAGACTTTAAAGAAGAAGGCAACAAAATACTATCTTGCCTCTAGCAATAGTTCCTCTTGGCCTCTCCGGGTCTAAATATCTCAAGTCATCTTCTTCTATGACAGGAATGTAATTAAAGCTATTTGGTCACTCTACTTAGCTGAAAATATGTGAAAATGAGCACAGTCTCAAGTGGAACAAGAAGTCGGAGTTCATTACATGATATCCCTATTCAGTTTGGCATTGTGATTCATTGAGGTCTTGAAAAAAATTGAAGGCCATTCGAACTGTATACATAAGGAAACCAGGGGTTTTTTTTGTGAACCATGCAAATTAATTTGCCTTCAGGTGTATCAGTAATTTAATGGTTGCCACACGTGAGCCAACAGGAAAATTTGTCAGCAATCAGCCAGATGAATTTCAGCCTCAAGTGATGCATCTGATTCGGGCATCCTGGTGGTGACTCGAGGGTTTCATAGATGTCTGGCAAATTAGTAAGTCCAGCTCACTTTCAGTTTTACTTGTAATTGGCCATCCACACTTTTAAGATGCCTTGGAAGGCCCAGGGTGTTTTGAGTATTTTTTTGAAATAACCTTAAGAGGAGGATGAAAACATTTCAGGTCATTAAAAATCAGACTGCAATGCTTCAGTGAGGGAATACACAGGCAGCTTTTCAGTGATCATCTTTCAATTTATGTCCTCAAACCTTCATCTGTTCCTCTATTTGACACTCATAAATCAGAACTTTGAATGCTTCATATTTCCCCCGAAATGCTCCAAGAGAACTGGATGTTTTTACTTTCCAGACCTGTGTTAGGGAGTATCAACCATTTCAGGAACTATCAAATGATAAACATTGCTACTAATTGAAAAATACTTGACTTTCAGAAGCATAGGATTACTTCAGAAACCATTATTCACAGGAAGTTATATTTATTTGTGTTAGCAACCCTATTGATTTCACATTACTGCTCTTTGTAACTGAGAATTGTAAAATATGGCCTTTAGTAAAAAATAGAGAAAATTGTATCCTGTGTGGTTTCATTCGTCTCCCACCCAACCCAGATGATGGGACAAAAGAGTATTTAATTTGTACAGTTATAGATATTCCAGAAACTCTACAGGAAACCCATTTTCTCTCTTAGCTTTGGTCTGTTAGCCAGGCAGTCATATTAATAACAAAAGTTAAGCCAGCTGCTGTTTTAACACCCGCAGTTCTGGTGGAGGAGGTGGGGAAGGCAAGTCCTCGCCTGCAGCAGCTCCCCAGGCTCATTCCAAGTGCCAGGTCTCCTCCCACACCCCTCTGTGAGACAGACCTGGGATCTGAGCAGATCCCAAGCTTCACTTGCAAAAAAGCAGCCAGATCATTGGTACCGAGACCATACAGACCAGTGCCAAACACAGCGCTGGTACAGGACCCTCCTCTTCATTGCAAGAGAGCGCTGGGAGGCACTTTCTAACTGGTTGCAGTTTGTTTCCCAGTTCTCTGGCAATGGGCTCAGGGCACTGTCCTAGACACAAATCCAAACCAGTGGACCCACCAGTATGAAGCCCAAACATGTGCCAGAGGCAAAGTGTTCCTCTGAAAACCATCTTTGAACTCTATAGTAGCAACAGGAAGTCATGGAATAAAATTTAGAAGTGATTTAAAGAGGCAAACAAAGATCCTCCACTGGTGTGAGTAACCTTATCTTTTGTGTGACTACAAACCAGTGGGGGGCTTGGTTGTCGCTAATTAGCAGGTATTGGATTCAGGTTTAGCTAGGAAATAAGCAAGAGTAGAGTGTAAATCCGAGTTGCTCTATGTCCCTCTGGCATGGAGAGCAGCCATGCACCTCCCCTGGCCTTCTCAGGACAGCAGCACAACCAAGGACCTGGCCAGCAGGTACCTGCCATCCACCACCGGCCCCTTCTCCCGTATGGGTGCCCAAGCCTACCCCCTGGGAATGCAAGATCTTCACAAAGTTTCTAAATCTCCTTTAAAGCCAGTGAACAGCTCTAGGCAGTGATGTGAAGTGCAGTGTGTTACACATCCCCCAGTCCTTACGGGAGTCCCACAAGCTTAATCCAGGCTAAAAGAGGTGAGATTCTTAAGAAATGGAGTGAGCAATTTAAAAGCCAGATTTGCCAACACTCGTAACAAATTATTAAAATGGAAATTTCTTAAAAATTGCACTGCTTCATAATTCATGCACTTGACTTTTCTAGTAAGCCCTTCTCAAGCATTGTAAAGAGTCATTGCAACTCTTGAACATCTTACTACAATGCTCCAATGTCTAAGACAGCTGACAGCATTCGCTTTTGTAACGTATTAAGCCTCTATGTGATAATTAGCTTCCAGAACATGGACAGGTGATTCCACTCTGAAAGCACAGTGGAAGTAAGCACGTGCCTATTTCCCACTTATATTTCCCAGGTGGAAGGGAGGAGAGCAGTCTGAGAGGTGACGTGCAGCCCATTTCCAGTGGCTGGTAGGTAGGACCTATTCCACCCATTCCTGTTCAGAGTTGTTCCCATTCGTGCCTTATGTCTGACTTGTTCCTCATCAAGAACGCATTGTACTGATGCTAATGCATTGCAGCGTGAGCAAATACGTTGCTGTAAACACAACCCAAATAAAACATATAATCCAAATGGTTCTTCCCACCTACAAAGCAACGATATGAGCAGACAGCATCTCCGACGTGATCGTGGCTTTCCCAGCATCAATTACGGAAGGCAGGCTTTCTGGTGCTTCAGTAGGACTACTATAAACTTGGTATAATCTTTAACACACCCAAGCAAAAGCTGATAGCCTTGTGTATATTGAAGTACATGGCACATCCCAGCACTGCTCAGGGCATGTCGCAGAAGACTTGTAAGTAGGCCTTGTCTTTCCAGAATACACTGGCTAAACGTGTGTTCTTCCACTCACTGTTGCATCCGACCTATCTTTTGCCTGCTGCCCTTAAATCAGGATAGTGATTCGCAAGCTATGACAGCAAAAGGGTAGGTTATGTGCTCCAAAAGAGCAGCAGAGCAGAGAAATCCTGCTGAGAAAGCCTTCTCTTGAACTGTCAGGGAACTGCTTAGTCTCCTGAGCGCTCTGATGCTCTACCCCAGATCTGTGACTCACACAGGTTGGGGTTCGCAGTTCTGTGCTTAATCCAGAGCACGTAATAACCTTTCTAGTCGCCATTCACACCTGCACTAGGGAAATTACGGGCCACCAGCTTAATACAGTTGGTACCTGCCCTCAAATAGGAACCCCTCCAAAACTTCCCCATGGAATATGATCAAAATGCAACAAGCCCATCTGTCCCATGCCTCCCCAGGGTTTATGGGCCTGTTTTGAAGGTCCACGGCGTTCCTTAACAACTGATGGATAGAAGTGTCGCAGACATCTCTGAGTACTTAGCAAAGGGCTTCTCTCAATTGGCCCCATTTATGTGTCCCCCAAGAGCACACCTACCAGGGCAGATGCTTCTGGCTTTGTTCTTAACACATCCCAGGTATTTCCACCTTCTTTTCTTAGGTAAGGCATTGCTTAACTCTGATGAATCCGGCATGTGTTGCACATTTATCCTGTTTAATCCCTAACACCTTCCTGAGGTATTCGCTTTCAAACATATTTTGAGATTTCTCTCCACCTTTGCAGATTTGTCAGCTGTAGTAGAAGTAACCCTTTAAGTTGAAAATTCAGAGTCTGTTTTTCAAGTTGAAAATTTCCAGTGCCTGGATTTTGTTTAAACTCTTAAGCACCAGATCTCTATCTTCCCTGAGCCAGCTAATATTTCAGAAACATTAGGTAACATGATGGTTACCAGTGATGGTGGCCATTTTACATAGTGGCTGTGACAAAATTGATTTGCCACCATTTAAGGCAGTCCTCTCATCTGACCTCATGCAGGTGCCATGATGCGTTTCACAGCTAGACCAGAGGAGAATTTGTACTGCATCAAGGGCGATGTAACCCGGTAAAAGATCGCTCAGCCTGGGGATGAAAATAGGGGCCAAACAACCACTCCTTTATGGCAAGATGGCAACATCCAATGCCACTGCTTAATGTTAAAGTGTTCCTAGTCAATTCAAAAAACTGAAACATTCGACCTCTTCAGGACTGAGCCAACCTGAAGGAAATTTTAGTTGCTGTTGAAGTTCCCCCTACATTGGAAAAACCTGAATCATTCAGCCATTTTTAAGGTTCTCCCAAAGAAAAAAAAAGATGACGAGCCCCCCCTAAAAAGTCTCCAACTTTCTGCTTTCTTTCATGCAAACAAGAGGGCCTAATTGAGATTGCACCGGCAGCGTTCATTCTGGCATTTCATAACTTTTAAGAATTAGACTTTGTAACCCAAGAAGCCTTTCAGCATACATTTTGGATATAATATTGTATGTTATGTATAATATAGCCATAGGAGTGTACAGATGCCAAGCTATGAAAATGATTTCCCTGCTCTTTGGCAGACTCCACAGGCAGAGGGATTAGATTATGTTCTATTTCTTTCTGGTTTGTAATATATTTAGACAACTGAATGGCTTTTCATTTGGTGCTTGTCCTGCAATTCATTTCTCATATCCTTCCTTTCAATCTTGTGAGGCTTTTTTCAAAATCTAGTGCATTGTGCTTTGTCCTCCCTTGTCCTTCCATTTATGGAGAAGGAGGACATTCCTATTGCCTGTAATAATCAGTGTATCTGCCGAGGGCTTCTTGCAGAAAGCTGCTTTTTTGCCTGGTATCCAAGCTCTTCCTATGAAGACAGAGTGAAAGCTTTTCTTCCACGCCCAGCGTGACCAGATCTGAAGGCATTGCAGCAGAACCTCAACAGGCGCAGATCAGTGCCAGTCTCCTTAGATCAGTGTAATACAATTTCATGCCGGAGCGAGATCTGGACATTTGCAGAGACCGTTTGCTTTGTTATCTCAGGTCTGAAGGGGCTGTGGTGATTGATGGCGCTTTTATGTGAACAGTAACTTAGCAAGAGGCCCTGGAACGGTGAATGCAGCAACTGTTTACTTCATTTGTCAGAAAATGACAAAAGTCCCTGAAAAACACTTGTCTCCAGAGGCTCTGAATCATTCCTTCATTATTAATGGGTGTCATTTTTTTCCAGCGGAACTAAGCCGCCATGCAAAGTCATCGCTGTAGAAGAGGAGGCGATCTTTTAGTTAGCTGCTTCCTTGCCGGGCAATGAAAATCGATGCAGCTTGAGTGGGTGCTGTTGGCTGAGCGGCCAGTTAGAGCAGCGGTGGCAACCTGGGGTGCTACACAATGGCGGTAACCTTTGCTAGTGAGTAGGGGCAACCTGAGCCAGCTCCAGAGCACACGCTTCAGCTCTAAAGACATTAACCTCCTGTAGAAGTAACCAGAAGTGACAAATTCGGGGTTTCCGTTGCCAAGCACGCTGTGTTGGGAGGCTGGGATATAATACTCTGGCTGACTGCACATGGAAATTAGCGTTCGACTTCCTTAGGAAAATGCAAGCGTTTTCAGTGATCCCGCTATTGCAAAACAATTGGAAGCAGTACTTCTCAACTTTACTGGTCCAGCCGTCAGTCGCACACCCCACTTCACTTCTCGCTAGAGGAAGAAGACCGCTTAGCCTGGCATCCGTCCGGTCAGGATTCAGTTTCAGGCAGAAGCTGTTGATTCGGCACCAGGCTCAGACAAGAGCTTGGGAAACACAGGGTGAATACTTCGATACTTGATGTAAGACACTTTCAGGGCTGAGTGTGGTCTAAGTGTTGTTGGCTCTGCTCTTCACATCCTCACAGTCGTTCCCCCATAGCTTTATACACACGTTAAGGGAGCTGGCAGAGAATTGAAGCTACCTGCACGAGGGGTATTTTATCTTGTGTGCTGCATACAAATATTCATAAACTTTCCTACAGTCTTTGGATCCGAGAACTCTCGTTTTATACCACCTTGGTGGCACTCTTGACTTTATATTAACCTTGGAAGAAGGATCTGGCTAGCAGCAACTCTGGGACTCTCAGGTACAGGAAAAGAGTAACTGGCTGATGGGTCTGATGCATTTAAAATTGCATTCTGCCCTGGAGCACATAAATGCCTGCTCTACCTGCTCCATCTCTAAACAGTTCTTTAAAAATAAATAAATAAATAAATAAAAGAAACCACATCCTGGCAAACAATCTAGTGATTTAAATTATGCAGATTGTAGATTAGTAAAGCATTTCATCTGAGCTAAAGTACGCATAGCACTCTACAGAAGAGTGAAAAGAAACAACTGAAGATGATGTGAAGGACATAGGTGGCTCCAAGCCGTGATATGTGCTCATAGTCTTCAGTTTCTTTCTCCCCAGGTATTTTTTAAATTAGTTATAACTAAGTCTCAAGAGACTGTCTTCTAGATACAACTTATTTCAAACTTTGTCTGCCTGCAGACCTCACAAGGGGCAGGCTTGCATGTTTTGTTAGTATGCATTTCTACCAACGTCAAAAAAGGACAGTGACAGAACAAAACAACACAAAGGATTTTTTTTTTTATTTCTAAAACAAACACGGCTGTCTAGGCTATTTGATTATTAGAAAGCAATTAACTGTCAAATTTTGACATAGGTTTCATTTGATTGAGTTTTGGGCTTAAATCCTCAGTGTTAGTTACAAGAGAATTGCATAGTTCTGCTCAGAGGTCCTCCCTGGCTATCAGCACTGTGAGAATTGCCTAAATCTGAATTAAGATAATATCATTGAGCTACAGCTGCAGCTACAGCTGCCCACCCGACCTTGCACTTCCGAGCACATGCACCGCTGCAATTTCAATGGAGTTATGCTGACTTGAAAGTTGAGACTCAAGCCTCCTATACTGAATAGATTTGATGGGTAAACACTAGATAACCTCAAACGTGCTGGTTCCAACAGATATTCTGCTGTCTGAACCAGATGTTTCTTCATATTTTATACATTAATGGAATGTAATATGTATAATGTAGCACATAGATTTGGGAATACCCAATATGCAAAGAACTCTGTCTGGTGGGAGAAGTTAATTAGGTATTGTTGCTACTAGGATACCAAATGGTGCCTCCAACAGCTTGTATTCGTACCATTATGCTTTCCTGCTTGACCAAACAGATGCATTGCATTTATTTATTATTAACGGTACTAATCTTGGTCTACCTTAAAACTTTCCCTATTTGGGCTTTCATCCAATTTACCTGCATGCTGCCATAGTTGGTGTATGGGCTCATCGCCAGTTACACACACGCACACTCTGTGCAAGGTGAAGATGGGCAGATTTAAAGCATTTGTCATGTCCAGGAGGTACTGCAAGAATAAAATGACGACTACTCGCAACACTTCTGTGAGGAAAGCACATGAATATAATACTTAATCATTTACATATGTGGAAATAGAAGTGCATTTTCTCGTCATATGACAGGAACAGGCGTTAGAGTAAGCAGTCTGTGCTCGGTCTGATGCATACCTTGGTAATGAATGTCATAGGAAGGTGCCATGCCATTTGATAGAGGCGTTTACCATATGGTCACAGACACACTTTACTCATGTAAACAGCTCCAGTGTGATTGTCCACAGAAGTAAGATTTACTTGGAAGTAAATTTATGGTTGCAGAAGGAAGCCTTCTGCTCTTTGTACTTTCAGAGTAGACTACAAGCAGTAGAAATGAAGAGTTTAGCCGTTCTTTGCATTTCCTCTTTCACCTCTTCAGGCAAGTATTTGACCTTTTCATGTCACAGGTAGTAGACAACACAACAATGTGGAATGGGTACACTAGCACACATGCAGAAAGAGGAACTTGGGGTGAAATCTGATTTTTATCATGTAGCATACAGCCTTGCTGTCTCCAACAACCAAGGCTCCATGACCTGCAGAAAAGCATCCCATTTCCTCCCTGCCAAGTTCCCAGGGTCCCCTCTTGATGATGCTCACCCAGGGGTTGGCCTGGCACATCATCGGCACCTCAGGTATGCACCCAGACTCCGGAGCTAGGCTGCACTCCATGTTCCCCAGGGTTACAGGTAAGAATAAGCAACTTGCACACCTACTGTGCGATTAATATTTTGCAGGACCAGGACCAATTTAATAGAACAGGGAGAAACAAGGTCAGCCTCTCACTCTGACTATGTAGGAAAAAAGAGAAGGAGAATGCAACCATCCATATCACACAAGCTTTCACTGGGCCAAACAGAGCTAATGAGAGGAGGTGGAGGCCTCCTACCACCTCTTCTTTCTTTCTCATGCTTTTCCTTCTCCTTTCCTGCCTCCCCAAATTAAATCTACAACTGAGAAAACTACAAGTTTTTCTTATAGGAAGTACTTTGATGTTGTGAGCTCATGAAAAACTATGGGAACATTTGTGGTTTATGTCTTCCAGAAAATTATATTGATGTGCCTCAAGATGGGAGAGGTAAGACCAGACTTCAAGGAGCAGCTTTCAAGATAATCAACTAAATGACAAGAGCTGAAAAAATCATGGATAAGCAGGAGAGAGAAAGGCTACAAGAGGGAGATTGAGCAAGTCACCTGAAGAGAAACACCATTCAGACAACTTCTATAGGCAAACAATATAGAAAGAGTCTCCAGAAGAAAGCAGCCTGTAAGCAATATTTTAATTCTAGATGGATGATATTATCTCTGAAAGGAAGTATAATATTTGAGGAAATGCTCAATAGGAAGAAAATTAAGTTGCTCTGGCAAATCCACACAAAGGTGGAAAAAGATCACAAGACAAACCTTTGGTAGATAACTTTTCTTTGCCTCCCCATCCATCTATTGCCATTTGAGCCTAATCTAAGTGTCAGAATACTGAATGTGAGTTTTTCCAAAGTTCTCTGGTGAATATTTTGTCACAATAGGGTAGATGCTGGCAATCCCCATCACTGTTACACATATTGTCATATTCATTACAAGGTAAGTGCAGCCCTTTCATTGAGTCGAACTGCAGGGTAGCGATTTTTTCAACCTTAATACACATTTTAAGAACATTGGCAATGATTCTGCTAAGACATCAAACATCTGAGCACATCTTGGCTTCACACACCCTCCTGAAGAGGGAAGCTTTATTAAGAAGCAACATGGACACCCCATTCCACCCCCATGATCCTTGAAGCTGAAAGAGAAACAGAAGAAAATCAACAATCTATATATTTCAAAAGCAATAATACCATTGTCCCTCTGCTTTACAAAGCAATAATCCAATTCCCTCAGCCACCAACTGGCTTCAGAGTTTACTGCTCACAAATCTAAGAATTCTATTTGTGTGCCAGAAAGGCAATGATGCTACCAAGAGTACTTGGTCACTAGGTTGCAGTAGCCTGACTTAACTTTCCACAGGACAGGTTTATTTTAAAATCACACAGTATCAATTACATGAGCAAATCCTCTGAAATTCAGTCACTTAAGATATAGATGTGGAGAACCTGGCAATGGTAACCAAACAGGGGAGTTCATCTAGGAATCATAACGCAAAGTCATGCTAATCCCAGATTAATCCTTCATGCCTAGTATTTTGTCCTGCAAGTCTGAATAACTTTAAAATAACCATATATTTTACTGTATAATCAACATGAGGAACACCTTGTCAATAAATAACAAGTTTTCCTTTTGTACCTCTTTGATTTGAGTGCATTTTAGTCTTCTGTTAAACTCAAAAGGGATAGACTACTGAGTGATTTAATTCACAGCTTCCAGAGTGCATGATGGTACGTGACTAAAGCCACGTAGGAATAAATAGTGCTGGGGGAGCCAACAAGGCTGGAGACCACAGGAGTGCCCACTCTTCAAAGAAGGCCCAATCTGAGTAGGGTACCAATGTGCTCATGCCCCTTTTCTTTGCAAACCAACTAGTAAAAAAATGCCGAGTATCACTGAGTAAGGGCAGGCAACAGCTAATATGAAAGAATTCAAATGCCACAGGTGGGAGTGCCACCCGGCAGGCATTAGGCTCCGTCCTATCCTAGGTAAGCTTAAAGTCCAGCCCATTCTCGCTCTTCACAGAAGCTCCTGCATATGCAACCCTGCGTGCAACTCAGCTTGTAGAGCCGTGACAGAGCTGCCGCAGTGCAACTGGGGTGTTCTACATTGTGAGAATCGTAGCACTTCCAGTCAGAGTCAGTACTTTTTAAACCTTGATTCACACTACACCTAGGAGATGCTAGTTTTCTAAAAAGAACATTTCATCAGGCCATTGCAGACCCATTCAAAGCACTTTTGCTGGGAACAAAAAGGACCTTCAGCAAAGACGCACTATAAGTAGCTTGCAGATATTGGCAGACAGTCCGAACTGTTCTCTGCTTGGTGATGAGCGCTTCAGCAGGGAAAGGGTCAGTGCTCCTGACAGTGGGAGAGCTAACCTTATGAGATGTAAGGGCGTGCTATTAGTGCCAGCTTGCAAGAAAAGCAAAGGAAACCAAGGAGCTGGAAGCAATGCCATCCACGCCTCTGCCAGCATCACGTCTACTCCGCATTCCCGCATCGGCTCCAAGATCCATAATCCCTGCAGACACCCAACAAAGTACCTATCTACAGTAATCGGTCTTACCTTGGCGCTTTGCAGTAACTGTTTGCTCCTTTTACCTTCTACCAGCACCTACTTTCATTGTGAGGTGATGGCCGCCACAGAGAGCTTTGTAAAAAGCTTATGTTCATGAAGGAATTTGTATTAGATACTGGTTTGTGTGACTTACTGTATTTTGTAAGGGTTTTTTTCCCTTTGGGAATTGTGCGTTATTAATGAGCAGTTTTATGCTTTACTTCTAGTACATGTATACCTTGTAATTGATGTGCTTTTTGTTCATTTGTTTGTTTTCTTTCATTCTCTATACAGAGCCAGTTAATATAAGGTAGATACTCTCTGGCTGAAATTCTGATTTTGCCTACCGATTAATTTATGGATAAATCCATGTCTTTCTTAGCTGATGAACAATTGTTCATCAATTGTGTTGTTATAATCATGTGAGCGCCTCTCTAGTTTAGCAGAATATAAGATCCTGAGTAAGACTAATGCTCGTTGGGCCTTAAACTAAAAGGAAACAGCGCACCACAGGTGTTTCCCTACCACCATTGCTATCAGCCCTTCTCCCTTAGTGTTTGGGACATTGTAGAAGAGCATTGGCTAGACAAACAGTCACCCGAACATTTCAACCACCTAGGTAGCTGTGCTCTGGTATTCCTCTGCATTTACCTGATCAAAATTATGGTGAACCAGATAAACTGCAATGAATTCTTCAGTTATTTCTGCAGAAAGAGACTGGTTCAAATACAGTATCGCTCTAAAAGAAAAGACCTGGACTAAAAGAAATATATTTTCCTCTATGTCCATCCTGACATAGTTGGAAAAAATAAAGGATATAAAATTAACGTTTACAGAAGTGTATCATTCCTTTGTATGCCCTGTCTAACAATGGCAGCTGTCTGTCTCGGAGGCTATTAATGACCTTCATGCTCCAGAAGCCTCCTTCCTTGTCCAGTTCATTTTCTATCTTCAGTTTTACTGAAAACTGAGTGTCCAACTTCTCAATAATTGCTGTGTATAACATAGGACATAAAAAGATAAGTTATAAAGCTTGTGCAGGACTTGGTGTTGTAATTAACCATCTTTTGTGCCTGGTTATTGATCTTACAAATACACAGAGTGAAAATAATCTGGCCTTTTAATGTATACTTCAGCATATTGTAGCAGCTATTTTAGATAACTGGTTTTAATAGTTTTATTATGGCTGTAATTTGTATATGAGGACTGTCCACTTGAAGAAGCTATGAAGTAACATGTCAAAGTGATTTTTAAAGTCAGTTCTATTTAGCCACCAGTGGTGGTGTATGAAAAGTAAAGCAACAAAAACAAAACCTCACTCACTCGCCAGGAAGAAACATCTTTTCTCAGCCTTGAAAATTCTCTTGTATAAGACAGGCATTTCTTCTAGTCCTCCTTTTACATAAATAGTAAATCACTAAGAAGATAATATATACAGTACAATAGTCTATTTTAATAGTCTGCAGTCAAATTTTAGGCTAATTAAGCTAACTAGAAATTCTAGGGTTACAGTGATTTCTCACTCTTTATTAATACATTGAAAATAATACTGTTTACATAACACTCAATGTTTGAAATCAGTACGTGCCAGTGTCCAGTGATTTGCTAATCTAGTTTTTGATCTAATTCTGTCCTATTTTTTGCAGCATTCTCTAACTTCATATTATGAATCATGTTGTCTTTCTAAAGTGATTGCCAAGTAAACCAAAAATGTGTTTTACACTGCTATTGCACTGCTCTTGTCTTTATATACAGTAGTTTTTATAAAGACGTCCTTAGGTTTTAATAAATGAGTGTAACGTAAACTAATCCCTGTAATAAAACTTGCTTTAATGTTTCAAAGACTGTCTGGAATAGCTGTAGAGATTTGAGTTTCTACTTTTTCCAGTAGCTTCAAGCTTCATGTCTTCCTTCCCATCTGCAGGGAAATCCCCAGATAACAATACTCCATATTTTATATGAGTGGTTTATATAAAGGGAAATTAAGAGGGTGTATTTAGTGCAAAGAATGATGCTTGGATTTGGAGAAAGGAAAAAAAGAAAAAGCTCTCCGAAAAGCAAGCCACCCCACAAAAAAAAAAAAAAAAGGCTAAGGCCACTGCGTAAATAAATACATAGTCCGTTTAGTCTGCATCACATTTCCAGCAGTTGCTAATACCAGATAGTTAAGAGGGAAGTGTGGGATACCGAACAGAGACTGCTAAGAAATAAACATAATCTTTCCACTACTCAAGGCTAGCTGAGAAGGCCAAATGTGCAACCGAATAGAAAGAGAGCGACATTTTGATTTCCTTGCACCAAGTACTCTGTCTCACACGGATCCTATGATCCACCTACCCAGATGAGGTAGGGATAAATAGAGTTTAACTTGCTCTGTACTAAATGAGGCAGTACCAACAACTCACAAAGGCAAGATTTTTTTGTTGTTTTTTTTCCTGCCAGGCTGAAGGATTTAATTTTTCCAGAAAGGTTTAGACTTTCTAAATGCACTGCGCTCTCTCAGGTCCCTTTGTCACCTATCGCTTAGGAGGCATCATTGCTACTGTTCCAAAACCACTCAGCATGCTGAGCTGAAATTTCAGCTTTTGGACTAGTAAAAGGGAACAAAAGAACTCAGCCCAAAACCCAGTTGCTGTTTTCTGTTGGTAGCTTTGCTTATACTGAAGGCTTCTCCTCCATCCACCCGGTCCTCAAGAAAAGTTCAGTAATATGCATGGGGGGGGGCCTAGGTCCTAACATAGCACACAGGCAGGAGGGAGAGTCCCGGGGGGGCCTCTCACCTCTCCGTACAAGTTGGTTCACAAGACAGAAACAGTTCTTGCTCTCCTCCGTCCTGCGGCTCCCAAGCGTAAGGCTTCCTAAGCTGTTGTCCTGACCAGCGCTTGTCCTCTTTGGCTCGTCCCGAATCTTTGATGAGTAAAACGCTGTGAAACAAACACAGACTGCACCTTTTCACATCAGAAATTATGCTTACAATACCAGGTCGCTAGTTCCAGACTAGAAACTGTGCTGCAGGAACACACCTGAACAGTCAAAAAGGTACAGAAATTTTAAAGCCAAATTTTAAAAACAGGTGAGAAATCCTTTGCAATGTCACTTATTTCACATAACATAGTTCATTCCTGCAGCTTCTATAACTATGCACATCCGCTCAAAAATGCCAAAGGGTCATTTTCATTAAAGCAACACTTCAATTACTCTTACTGTTTCTTGCAACTGTAAGAGACTGCAATAACATCCCACTGTGCTAAGACTTATGGAGCCGTATTGCCGAAAGAAAGAGAGGACAAAAGACAGTTTTACAAACACAAAAATAATCACAACCCACTCCCCTTATAAAACTGCACTTTCGGTTCTGAAAACAGCTAAACTTACGAGACAAATGAGAAGATAAATGGTTAATTGACGTATTGGGTGTGTTACAGTTCCAAGTTTCAACAATTTTTACAGCGCGCTTCTAGTAATTGAGTAAGAATTATATTCAACACATTATACTCAGCAGGAACAGCTTTTATATACCAAGTGAGCAAATTAAATGTCTCTGGAATTTCCATAGAAGATGTTAAAATGCTGATAGTGACTTCCAGACTGCCATTACCGAGCCATAATCACCGAATCATAAACAAACAAACAGGAGCATCACGGCTAGTTCCTTCCTTTAAATGAAGTGTTTGTTCTTACTGGAAAGCAGAGAGCGTGCTGATCTGCTTGTCTTTCACGCGTACAGAAGGACAAGGACAGAAAAGGTATCTTGGTTTTGATATTTACTTCCAAGAAAACAAAATCCTGCCCCTCTCACCCAAGTTATCTCAACAGTTAATCATCTAATTCGTGCGGAAAATGGAGACTGTGGAGGGAAAACCACACAAATACATGAGGGATGTGCAGGCGTTCATGTGTAAGCGTATAATGGCTTGAATTTCCCAATCAGAATTTTAACTCTCTTCTTCGAACAGATGAACTGTACAGACCCTCAAGCTCTTCTCAAATTCGAATTAATCATTTCATCCTTAAGTGCAATTCCATCACTGGTATTTATTTGTAAGGCTAATGAGGAATCAGTAGGATTTTATAAAGAACTGAATAAGTCATCTAAAGAGAGAGAATCTCTTCTGCCTCTCTTCCCTCCATTTTCATCAACTAGCCTTTGCACCTTTCTTTTTCATACTTTTCCAACAAGATGCAAAGTGGAAACAAAGCACCCTATCGAGAGGCCTGTACTTCCCTGTTGCACCCCCACTGTACAGGATGGCACTCTCAAGGATAAGTCCTTCCTGAAGCACCTGCTGTCCCAGCTTTCCAGTGGGAATGTGGTCCACGCTTCCCCAGTGGCTTGTGCTCATCACGAAAACTAGAGCAACACAATCTCTTTAACAAGAGGTGTGTGCCTGCATACTTACCTCTGCTATTGTGCAAGCCTGCTTTATTTTTCTTTTCTTTTCTTTTTTTTTTTTTTTTTTTTTTGAAGCTAGGGAATATTACCATAGCATTTCTCATCCATCTCTCTGCCTCCTGACCATTCCCAATCCTGTCCCACTGGAATTAGCTATTCGTCTGGCTGGTGAGTCTTTCACAATCCAAAAAAAACCAGCACGTAAGGCAGAGCAGACTTAAAATGAAGAGGCTGCGTGCGTCAGGATAGTGTTTGATGAGAGCTGCTGGGAGTCTCAGGCCATGTTTTGGGCCACAAGGGGTGACAGCACTTGAACACGAACAGCTGCTTTGTGGCCGTGAGAAGTACCAGTGACAATTGGTTTTAAATCCTTATCTTTGACAACAAACAAACAAACAAAAAGTATATTATATCAGTCATAGCTAGTATTACCCAATATCAAACTGTTCACTGCAAAGCCACCTTCCTCTAGCATGCTCGTATTTTGTTAGAAGATTTTTGCGTTGGAAAATGCTGCTGGGGTAGGTGGTAGCGCAGTAGGAATTACCACCTCTGGTGAGTAAGTGATAGCTGGGATTTGTGGTATAAACTCCACTGCCATTTTAACCACACAGCACACCTTCCAAATGAACACGCTCTAAGCAGCCACCAGAAGAAGTCACTTGCGGATTTAGCTAGCAAGGAGACGCAGCATCCCTGTGCTATATCTGCTATTATTATGCAGATACAGGAACTCAAAGACATTTCCCAACTTTTCCTTTCTTCTTTTTGCTAACTGCGTGGATGTTTGTTAAAGCAATTTCTCCCTAGCTAATAAAAAAAATAAAAAATAAAAAAATAAAAAGCTCCAAACCCGAGGAAAAGAAACCACGCAAGACTGTCACTCTCACAGACTTTACATTTTGTTGTACTACCCATACAAATGCCACATGAATAAAAAGCACTGATTAAGCCCACAGTTAAATTTTTACTGAGCTCCTGGGCTGCAGCCGAGATACGCAGGAGGTAACTTCTGTTGTTTGTGCTGCATAGTCATCATTCTTCCATTTCAGATCTTTTTCCACCGTCTGTATACAACGAGCTCCCGCTCTAAGCGTAGCAGGCTGTGCTTTCCCACACACCGGCAGGTGCTCCCACCCTCCCAAGCCCCAGCCATGCCTATAGACACTGAGCAGGCAAACCCTTCTTCTTTCATCTCTTCCTCCCGTCTCCCAGTGCTGAGAGAGCAGGAAATCAGGCCGTGCTATTACAGGGGAGAATCACAAAAACTCTTTTTCTTACCACAGCTCAATCTCCTTGCCCACGACTTGGGTGTGGACAAGTATGAAGTATGCGCTAAAGCTTCCAGCATCCTTTCGCAGGGACACACACACACACACACACACACACACTCCTTGTTGGCAGGAATGGGCAAATTGGGCAAATCCAGTTTTCCATTTCACTTCTCCTCCCCAACAGTTAAATGAAGGATATTTTGGCTGGACGATGGTCTCTGCTCACCATCTCTCTCCAGCTCGTGCAAAATGCCCACCATTCTCCCCTGCAGTCCTTGCAGCTCCATGTTTGTAGTTACTAGAGGCTCAGACCTCCTAGATGAGGTCCCATTGCAGGGCCCATCTGGAGGTCCAGTGTGCTCTAGACCAGCTTTTGTTCCCAAAAGAGAATCTGCCAGAGCTGTGACAAACTCCTGCAGCCTGATGCTACTGACAGACTTCTATACTGCTTGTGGCCACTTACCAAGGTTCAATGCATGGCCCCCCTCCATGCTGTCCTCTCCTCCAGGGCCCAACTCCTGAGACACCGCCATTGCCTTCGCCAGGTCTCCCCATATCACAGGTGTGTTTTTCCAGCCCCACCACGGTTCCGTGTCTCACTCCATCACCAGCTGGTGAAGCATTTCCCTCCTTTATCCCGCGAGCCAGAAACAGCCGCGTGTACTAAGGGAAGGAAGCGGTTGTTAAAACTAAAACCACTTTTAAGTGCACGCTTTGCGTTTGCGATTTAAACCCATGCTCTGCGGTCCTGGTGCTATCCAGTTTGCACCACGGGGTTGGGCTTTGGCTTTGCTGCTGCCCAGGCTCCTCTGAGAGGGATTGAGGAGACAAACCTCGGTGAGCTGGCAACCGGCAAATAAACTTTGGAGCCCAGGAAGGTAAAAATAGCGGAGCCTGCAGGCAGGCCAAGCTGCGTGCCTGCTAACTGCCAGCCGAGACCCCGCTAAGCGAGAGGGAACCCAAACTCCTCGTGTTGTCAGCGCGGCTGTTTGCGCGTATCCAAGTAGCAGCCGCATGCCTCAGCCAGGCTCCCTCCCCCCGGCAAAGTCAAACACCCAGGGGCTGCCTCAGATCAAAAGGAGCAGCCGCTCACCGCCGGCACATACCAAGGACGTGTCTGGAAGCACGGAGAGGGATCTGGCCCAAACCCAGCAATTTTTAGCCTGCTTGGATGAGGTCTGCCGGACCGTGGCTCACCTTCGCTGTGCCATCGCCCAGCTTGAGCCATGGGCTCGGCCGTGTAAGTTATATCTTTAATTCCCCCCTTCCCCACCCCCTACCCCCGCCCCCCCCCCCCCCCCGCAAGAATTGCTATAGGAAAATGAGTGTTACAAATGGCTACTCTCTGAAATACACATAGAAAATGTCAGAATGTGGGGGAAAATATAAAACTGGATGGCATGCCTGGGGCGTCTGCAAAAACACTAAGCTTTTGCCAAAGCAACTGCAGGATTCGCCATTTCCGGCAAGTAGCCAAGTTTCTCAGCCAAAAACCGTACCCTGGCATACCCAAAGCCCTGGACTTTAGCAGAACTACCCCTGGGTTTCCACATGCTGTCCAGCTCCAAAGCACCAAAGCAGGGTGTGACAAACATGCTCAGATCTTGGGTGGACTACATTGGGCGGCACAAAGATCTCAACAGGCCAGCACGTGCCCCGAAGTTTAGAGGGCATTCCCAGAAGAGAGTATAAAGCAAAGGGATGAGCTACTTCTTGCCGCAGGCTGTATCAGAGGGACGAAACTGAGAAAATGCCCACCCTGCAGAATATCGCATGGTCTTCTTGTCAGGCCCTCCTAGTAGGGCCTTCTTGGATGTAAGTATGAGGGATTTCTTCTAGTGCCTCAGTACGGAAAATCTCTAGGTCAAGACATGTGTGTAACAAACCAGCAAATTCAAGGCCTCGGTCAGAGCTCTATGAAAACTGCTGTGGCTAATGTTTTCTCAGTGTCTGCTGCTTTAATTCTCCTTTGTTGAAAAAGAAAGGAACTCGGTAAAAGGGTGGCAATTAATTCTACAACAATACTCAATAAGGGAAAGTTTGGTTTTAATAAACAAAACGGAACTACTGATTCAACGCAAACATATTGTTAGAAGAGCAGGGCATCTCAAAAACATTTATATTAGAAGCAAGAAAAAAGCAATAATAACCACACTCTACAGGAAGTATTGCTTGCTTTCTGGTGATTAATAAACCCCAGGAAAGAATAAAATAGATCATCTAAGTTTTTTCTTCCATGTGTCCCCCAAACTGAAAAGCACAAAGGAAATAAATGCCTACAGTGAAACCGAAGCCAAAATTTCATTATGGGCTTACCCTATCACAGGAACATATTGAGGTCCCCCTCCCCAAGGAGCCCAAGTTATTTCTTATAATAGCAATAAATGAACAATAGGGAAGGGTTCTTTCTTCCCCGGAAATTCAGTAAGGAGTTTGCACCCCCTGTACTTTCGGGTCCAGGCAGCAAGTTAAAGGTCCCAGCACTCTCTGGCCGCTGCAGCAGGAGGGTGGCTCAGGGACGTGCCCCTCTGAAGCAGTGCCCGGACACCACCTGGACACCACACGGCCATCGCCTGGATGCCCAGGATGGTGTGGCTGGGTGCCAGGGAGTGGGTGTGCAGTAGCCCGTGTGCTCCTCACAGGAGGGAGGGAAAAGCATAAGAGGAAAAGTCTCCAGTTTCCTCAGAGGTGACCAAAAGGAGTTTGTAGGGTAGGTAGGTTTTCTTACAATTTTTCATCTCTAGAATAGCGAAGAGCTCTCCGATTTTTATAGACTGTCTTTCAAGCAGGGGAACTTTTCCTCCCCTGCCAGCCCCAGCAGCCACAGCTCCAGCAGAAAGCAGTGGGAGCTCAAGCACACGCATCCTCAACCAGCAGCAATGGTTAATCCCTACCAAAACAACACTAAAAAGCCAAATAAAACCTAATTGCAATATTTCTCATCAAAACACTTAGCTCAACAGGAAATATGATGTCATACAGGCAACACAAGTTTTAATTTTTTTTTTTAATCATCCTTTGTTTTTCCAATAAACTGCAGGAAAACAAAATACAGATCCAGTCATCCCTGGCTGTTTGCCTCAGAATACTGCTTACATCACTTTTATCTAAAATACCCTCTCTCCAAATCTGCCCAGCAATATTTTCTCAGAACTCCATCTGCCATCACGAATGTGCCAGACAGGGTTTATGGCCCCAACACCAGACCACGACTAGAGGTCGGGTGGCTTTTTTGGCTGTCAGAAGCTCTCCCTAAGCCCTTGGCCTGAGCAATTCATCCTTCACCATCTCAGGACACAAACCAAATGTGTCTGAGTCCGGCATTGCAAGGGAACAAGTTGGAAATTTTTACAAAGTTTTCAGAGGCTGTGATGAAGATGACAGAGAAAGGCAGACAGTCTGTACGGTTTTTGCAGGCAGACATTGGTTTACAAAAATAAATAAAATAAATTACAGTAATTTAAGTTAAAGTGCATTTGTCCAGACATCTCTCCCACACTTTAGGGATACCAAATCCGTCCCTTGCACCACACCACGAAGTTGCAAAAGGAGCCATTACAGAGTCTCTGTAAATGACGTACCCTTTTCAAGTGTCACCTTCTTTTTCACGTGCAAAGTCCCCCAAGCCCAGCTGTGACATTCACGGTTCAGTGCTGCATCCATCAGTCATTGCAGACATACCCCCCGTGGTCACACATCGTCACAGCGGTACCGGATGCTCTTTGCTTGCATCGCAGCAGCTGGAGCCCAGCAACATCACCTGACACATGAAAACTGCCTTTTCTACACAACTGGGATTGCCAAACCAGCTTCCTCTGCAATGAGCTTTTTTGGAAGCCAACTGAAATGTCACAGACACGTAAAGAGGAGGTAGAAACATTCCAGATCAAAGCAATCGGTTGGTTTTGTTTGCTTTCTAGTTTAAGCCTGGGGTTTTCCTGGGGTTTTTGCTTGGTTTTGCTTTGGTTTTTAGCACCACAGTGACAGTGGGGTCTGTCTGGTATCATTGATCAAAAGTGAAAGGGTGGGCAAAGTACTGAAAGGTCCTGAGTGCCAGGGGGGGTGTGGAGTGTGCGGCAGCCCCGGCGGAGTTGCATATTCACGTGAGCCCATCGATTTTACCCAAGCAACTCTTCTGCTTTCCCACCCAGAGCTCAGTTTGTTAGCACTGGGCACGGTGCAAGTTTTGCTATCACGGAGTGAGAAGCATCGCTGCTTCCACATTACAGCCTGAGCAGAGCGGGAGAGATCATCTGCCCAGCACGGACTCCAGCACAAGCATGAGCTGCGCATCCAGCACTTCAATGACAGAAGCCAACCATCAGGCGGTGGCTTAAATATACCTTTCTCCCCCTTTCCTCCAAACGTATATTTGCCAAAACCAACCAAACATGAAGGTAGCTTGGGCGTGACTGCATCTGGGTTTGGTTTCTGGTTGAATTTACCAGAACAAAGCCGACATGAATGGAAGATTGTCTCCTCCTGAGTCGTGGAGGCAAGGCATTGGGCAAACACCACATGGCAGAGGAATCAAAAGTCTTCTTCATTGTCTGTGTGCACTGTCACACCTGCACATGCCTAGTCCAACATCCAGAGAGCAAAAGGTTTCGCTCCCAATCCAAGATTAAAGTTTTGTTTCAGTTCCCCACTATATTCTTCCTAGTCTCGGTTTTCTGCCTCCAAAATGAAACTCTGACTTTTAATTTCTGACTCTTTTTTTTTGTGTGTGTGCTCATGGTGGATGCTGAGTAGCTAAACCCCATACCCCAGTGAGGGGTTTGGCTGCCCTCCAGGACCAAAGAGTAAAAGACACACTTTTTAGGAAACTGCAGTACACAACAGGCACATTACTACAATAGTGTGGCGCAAGCACCGAGATATGCGTATGCGCCACGATCCTTGATTTTGGTCTTGAGGCTAACGAAGTCCCGTCAAGTTTACGATAAATAGATAAAATCCCCAAGAAATCAGAGCTACCCAGAGCCCAGAAGAGGGGCAAGGATTTGGGCAACGTATCTCAGCAGCTCAACAGAAATAAACTTATATAGTAAGTCACTCTCGGGACACTTGTAAAGGGAAGTCTGAAGGAAGGCAGAAAGAGATAATTTTGTAATACTCAGTGTGAAGCCCCCAGATAAAGGGCTTTATGGATATTCCTTTGAAATAGAAAACAATCATTCATTCCAGCTGCGTTCACATCCTTTTTGCCTTCCAGGGTTAATCTGCTGAAAAGCTTTTAGCTAAGATTAATGTATATCCAGCTGTCTCTGGACTTTTCTTTTTTATCCAAAAATTAACACACACCAAACAAACAAACAAACAACTATTGACAATAACGTATTAACCAAAAAAAGGAACATTTCAATTCGGACATGGTTCCCACAACATTGCCTTTAATTCTGGAAGAATAAAGTGAATTGAATTTGTTTTCCAAAGAAAAGGAAAAAAAAAAAAGAAGAAGGTTTGAAAGAGGTACTTTGCTAATTTATAGCATTGCTTAGAACACAAGGAGATTAAAGGGATTAATAGCTGGAAGCTTAAAGTTGGCGATTGCCTGTGTGGTACGGGTAGTGATAACATCAGCGTGGTAAGTGATGCTACTGATGGCATCAATGGTTTCACCTCATACCAGTAAACCCCTTAAAACCTTCTGCAGAAAAATGTGCCCTTCCCTTGGTTCTGTTGAATGACCTGGCTTGCGTTTGTGCTTAGCGAGTCCTGAGGCAGGGCTAAAATTTCTTTCCGGCTCACCGGTTCTTCTAAGCTCCCACAGGACTGAGAAACACGGCACCATGTGCTTGCCTTCAGCCCTGCCACCCCATGCACCTTGTCCCTCTGAGAACACCCTTTTCCCCCTGAGGACACCCTCGCCGTTGGCTTCCTGCCAAGGGGCTGTGATAACGGGACATGGTGTGGTGTGGCAGAGCAAACACACTCGATTCCACCTGTGCTCTCCTTGCCCTGGCCTATCCCTGTGCCCTAGAAAAATCTAGAAAAAAATTTGTCAAAAAATTTCTTCCCCAAAAGACCACAAAACAAAAAACGAACATGCAGATGCATGTATCAAAGCTGAAAAATTAAGGGCGGACATCCTTACCCAGAACAGAGAGTAAAAAAAACAACCAAGATGGCACCAACAAGCATACTTTGATTTGGTCTTGACATGTCAGTTTTTAAGGTACCTTCCTAGGCCTTCCTGGATTCCTTGATACACTGCCAAATACAACCTGGGTGTATTTAACTTACTGCTGTTTATGTATAACCTTTCATTTAGGTACTCACCATATGGAATTTTTTTTTCAGTACAAAGTTGCTGTCATTTCATAATACACAGCTAGACACCGGTAACTGTAAGTATCGTCATTCCTTATCAAAAAGGAATAATTTTGTTTTTAAAGCAGAGTTACTGCCCCTCCACATTTAATTAACCAACAACAACTTTTTAGTTGACAGCAGTCACAACCTCTGCATAGGCCCCGTGATAAAAGGTATTTCTCTATTTGAGATCATGAGGAACCTGTTTCCAACGCCATGGAAATAATGCAAACAGAGGCAAGGCTAACTTTCCAGAGGAGCACCAAATAAAAAGAGAGACAGGCAGATAAATTTGGTGGTGTGGTGGGAGGTTAAATGAAGCCAGTGCAGAAACACTGGCTTGCTCAAATATGGATAAGGTTAAGTCCATTGACTGAAGAGGAATGCCACCACAACATGGGGGTCTAGGTGTAGGTTGGTACACACGGGAGGTGTACAGAAACCAGACATTTTTTTACCAATTTTTCAGTGGAAAATGCCACTTCAATTCTGACAAAATTGGAAGAAAATAGAGTGAAACAACCTCATGAAAACAAAGTTGGACCTTATTCTATCACAAATGGTTCAGAAAGATGTATTCCAAAATGGATTTTTTTTAAAAAAACCCGATCTTTTAAGCTGTATGTACTATATTACATTTTCTTCTCAAGTTTAAAACAGAAATGAAATTAATTCTTGCGCACAGTCTTTGCAAATGCTTAACTTGGAGTGAGGAGGGGGAGCTGCCCCCAGATCTCAGATTTTTTACAGAGTAAAACAATCTGTTCTCTGATCAGAACAACTAGCAAATATATACCTTTAGACACAACAGGGGTCCTTCTCTGCACTGACCCATAGAAAATGCACCTCTGTTACAGCTAAAGAGAAGCTTAACTGAAGCTGAAGAAGTTCATGCTTTCAGGTTGGGAGTTCCCTCTGTCAGTAACCAGCGCATGAACCGGGACAGAGTGCTGTTTTCCATCGCCTCGCTTTTGTAGGGTCATAAAAAGATCAGCCTTAAACGTTATAACACACAACACTTTTGTTTATTAATTCATTTTTAAAAAAAAATAACGAGGGAAAGATTTTCCAACATTAACTTACTAGGAAAATTCCTCAGGATGATCAAAAACTTCTGAAGAGCTTGAAGTGCTGACAAGGAATGGGAAATTCAAGCACCACAGAACTTGTGGAATTAATTCCCCTAACATGTGTAAAAACAATTATCAGTGAAACCTTAAAACATGAATTGGTTTACTTGTTTTTTTGGGGCCTGATGGGTTTTCCCTGGAGGGTTACTGTGAGAGCACAAGCCTAATCGCATCCAAACCAGTCTCCCCTAAGGAACTCTTCAAAAATGCTACACAAAGAGGGAAACACATTCCCAAATGTGTCAAGGCACTGCAATACCCAAGCACCTCATTGGCAAATGAACTGCTAACCGCACTACAGCTAAGTTATAACAGACGTGTTCTAGACTGTACCAAAAAATCCAATTAAAAAAAAAAAAAAGCAATCACACAGAGTGCAAGACCTTAAAATGGGAACGTCTTGGACAAAAGAACATGTCAACAAAACTAAAACTGGTAATGACATGATATGAGGTGGTTGAGAAGAGGCTCAGATATTGGTGCTATTCCTGGATCACCGCTACAGCACCACTTCTGCCTCCTCCTTTTCTGCTTGTTAATAGTGGCTGCTGCTTTTGCCTGAGAATGCGGTAATTCAGCTACATATCACAGACACATGTCCATAAAGCTGGAAGGTTTAGTATGGACTAAATCATTGGCTGTCTAATCAATAATGCCAAAGTCTGGGTTGTATCAGTAGACCACTGAGAAAAGGAGGATTCCCATTCTTCCTTGAGCTCCCAAATCTGTCAAGGCACTTCTACTGCCTCCTCTGAAGTGCTGTAAAATTTATCCTCAGGAAGCATCACAGGCTGGTGCTGTCTTCATCTTTTTCCTACTGCCAGAGAGCTGAGGCTACCCTGAAGCAGTGGGGTTTCCATTGCAGCATCCCCCCTGCAACTCGCTGAGTCCTCACAACATCTTCTACCAATTTTATCTTGGCAGGTTTTCTGCAAGAAAGCAGACTACAAGAAGCAGTCTTGTTTTCTTAAAATATAAAAAAAAACAAAAAAAAATTAAAAAAGTAAAAAATAGTTGAGGTCCTCTGAGTTCAAACTATATAGTCCTCAACTATTTTTCTTTGCATGTAAAACTCAATAGCCAGCTCCTCTGAAAAGCCAAGAGGACACAATGTGCCAACATTGAGATACGGCTCAAAAATTCAGCCACTGCTGTTTCACAGCGCTGGGTGCGGACCCCTTCCAAGCACATCCAGCCACCGCAACACCCCCCGCCCCTGGCTGAGGCTTCAGCAACTTCACAGGTCAAAGCAACCAAAATGAACGCCAGAAAATTCAACGTACGCTGCATGAAATACTTTCCTTTTCTTCGAGGGAAGTTCTATTTAGCAGACTTTCTGCTTTATTTTTGATGACAGCATCTGTTTGTTTTATTGGGCTGTTTTCCAGCAACATACAGAGCCTTCTGCGGCACTCGCTTTTGAGTCCGACTCGGTGCTCACTTGCACAGCAAAAACAACAAAACATGAAAATACAATGCTGGCGAACGAGCAAACGGCTGAGACCGCGCGTGCATGCAAAGCCGGCAGCACGCAGTGCAGCAGCCTCCCCCTCGTCCCCGCGTCACTCCGGCTGTGGTAATCGACTCCCAGCGCCGGCGGGGATCCGGCTGTCCCCGAGCCGGCTGCGCAGGGGCTCGGCAGCACCACAGACCCCACGGGAGGAGGAGAGCTCATGCAGTGCCCCTTTCCTTCAGCCGTAAACATATTTGGCCGGGCTCACTGTGGGGGGATGCTGGTTGCAGCCGTCCTCTGCCTTCCATCATCCGTGTCTTCCGAGGATTTAGTGATGGCACAGAGGCACACTGATATCCCATGGGCGGGAAGGAGCAACACAGATCACTGGGATTTTCAAAACCTGCAAGAGGTGCAGAGATGCCAACAGGCACCCTACTGCTGCCAAGCATCCTCCACATGGCCCCAGGGTTTGCACTGGTCATAGAGTCACAACCATCCCCTCTGCCTTTCCATACCAGGTTTCTGACAGTATTAGGAAATGATCATCTCTTTCTCTTGCCTATCCACTTTATTTTTCCTTTTTTTTTTTTTATTTACAGTCTTATTTTTTCTTTTCCCCCTTATTGCCTTCTTTTCTCAATTGCATAATGGCATCGATATTCAAAGCATTTTCAGGATTACATTACATTACGTGTATAAAAGAATCATAGAATCACAGAATTGTCTGGGTTGGAAGGGACCTTTCAGATCATCGAGCCCAACTGTTAACCTAACACTGCCAAAACCACCACTAAACCATGTCCCTCAGCACCACATCTACCCGTCTTTTCAGTACCTCCAGGGATGGCGACTCAACCACTTCCCTGGGCAGCCTGTTCCAATGCTTGATAACCCTTTCTGTGAAGACATTTTTCCTAACATCCAATCTAAACTTCCCCTGACACAACTTGAGGCCATTTCCTCTTGTCCTACTGCCTGTTACTTGGGAGAGGAGACCAACCCCCACCTGGCTACAGCCTCCTTTCAGGTAGTTGTAGAGAGCGATAAGGTCTCCCCTCAGCCTCCTTTTCTCCAGGCTAAACCCCAGTTCCCTCAGCTGCTCCTCATAAGACTTATTCTCCAGACCCCTCACCAGCTTCGTTGCCCTTCTCTGGACCCACTCCAGAATCTCAATGTCCTTCTTGTAGTGAGGGCCCCAAAACTGAACACAGTACTATTATTAAAGTTAAGCATCAGGCTAAAGATACATCAGCTACTGTTGCCCTGGAATAACAATAGGCAACACAATACAGATCAACTGCACCTTCTAAAACACTTACCCAAAAAGAATACATTTGTCCTCTACCAGCACTAAAGGCGAGTTAGGTGCCCCCATTGTGGCGTATTTGTTTTCTCCTGTTTCCACCGGAACACAATCAGACTCCAGCAAGCTTACACGCAGGAGGAGCCACAGATAGAGAAACCCTACTTCTGTCCCTCCATCCCATCAACTGTGCACACCCAGATTACCTGCAGCATTAGTAAATTTTCAGATCATGGATTGCTGTAATAGTATATCTTAATGATAGCTAATGGCTGATTAATTAATTACAACTCAAAGCTGAACACGCTTCTGCCCGTATTTACAAAATTTTTAATGCCGATACAGTGCACTTGGAAAGCAGCATGTCACCTTTAAATAGCATTTCACTTCTAAAGGAAAAAAAAAAAAAAAAAAAACAAAAACACACAAACAAAAATATCCTTTTCTTACTGCCAGTTTTCCACCAGCTTATCAAAAGCAAAACGGAGGTAAATAAAGCCAATTCCCTGGACTGAAATACATCTGACACAGCAGATAAGCAGAGATTAAGTCTAAATACAGCAAGTCCCAGACCACCAGAAAACAGTGCTGGCAGGAACCTCGGTGGGTCACCTCATCTACACCCAGGGCACAAGGCAGGACCAAGCCTGCCACAACTGGCCTCCCCCACGCTAACAGCCTCCCAGGAGCCAGGGAGAAGCCACCGTCCCCCCAGGGCTGGCCGCTCTGGCCCTCACGCAGCCCAGCACACACAGCCCAGGGGCTTTCGAGTCTGTGGGATCAGTCAGAAAGTCATTTACCAAACCCCAGGGCCCCACCTGAGACTAGCAAGGACAGGTAGCTTATTTCTGTTTTATACGTCATCACTGATCAGAAAAACTTCACTGCCTTCCTGGGGCTACTACGGTCCCACTGCCCGCTGCCTTACCACCGAGCAACTGGCCATGTTTTTGCTTAGGATGATAATACGGCTTGTACAAAACCAAAAGAGGAACAGTCTTCATTTCTTAACTTTGGCTCTTTGCATGTTCTCATTAAAGACTTTTTAAACACTACCGAGCAGCCATCGGCTAGGACTCCCCTTTCAAAAAGTGAAGTCCCACCAAGTCTCATCTTCCTAAGCCACTTGCACACTTTAATCCCTCTGATGTTTATCCGTCTGTTGCCAAATGTAAACTCAGCATTAAGTGTGGGGACGGAAGATCTCCCCAGCAGACACAGAGTGATAACACTTGCACCCGTTCAGCTAAATCAATTGAACGGCTCGCAAATGTAACCCTGGGTTGTTTTTTTCCAGAAGTATAAATTCACATTAGAGAGGAGCCTCAATTCAAATGCCACGCTCTTTTCAGAAACCAAATTTGTCTTTGCAGATGGCCGGTGGTGTTTGTGCTAACCTGCTCGGCCCCGGCGCCTGCCCTTCCCCTCGGCTCTCTGTTCCCCATGTCCTTATTGCTCTGCACAGACCTGGGGCGCTGCCTATCAATCCTCTCTATGGGGCAAAAGACATATTTGGCGAATCGTTATCACAGGGAAAAGACACAGCTGCGAAGCTGAAATACCTATGAGAAAGGACAGGTTATGCATCAATTTTCTCAAAGGCACAAAAACAAGGAATAAGTTACCTAGAAGCTAAGCCTAACATGGACCTTGAAGATAAAAAAAGTCACCAAGGGCCAAGTGCCAGTAAGAAAAGTTTCTCCAAGGCTTCTGTCCTGGTCTCAGCTGGGATAGAGTTAATTTTTTTCCTAGTAGCTGATATAGTTCTGTGTTTTGGATTTAGGATGAGAATAATGTTGATAAGAAGCAGATGTTTTAGTTGTTGCTGAGCAATGCTTGAACTCAGTCAAGAACTTTTCAGCTCCTCATACTGCCCTGCCAGCGAGCAGGCTGGGGAGAAGTTGGGAGGGCTGCACAAGGAGCTGGGAGGAGACACAGCCCAGACAGCTGACCCCAATTGGCCAAAGGGATATTCCTTACCACATGGCGTCATGCTCAGTGTGAGTATGGGGGGAGTTGGCCAGGGGGTGGTGGCGGCCACTGCTCAGGGACTGGCCGGGCATCGGTCAGTGAGTGGGACCCACTGAGTTTGTATATTCTATTATCATTATTATTATATTCCCTTCCTTTTCTGTCCTATTAAATGTCTTTATCTCAACCCATGAGTTTTACCTTTTTTCTGATTCTCTCCCCCATCCCACTGCGTTGGGGGAGTGAACAAAGGGCCGCATGGTGTTTAGCTGCCTGCCAGGCTAAACAACAACAGCTTCCCACGGGGGCCCTTGGACCACCTCAGGCAGCAAACGCTTTGGGAGAGATTCACGGAGCTGGGCTGGTCACACACCGCTGCTTCCATGGTGTCACCCGCAGCTGCAAAGACCGTCAGTATTTTCCTAACATTTTGTTACAGCCAATGTTACACAAGATTTCCGTCACGGCCACGGGGGTATCACAGAGCCACAGACACCAAGGGCCAAGTGCAGGATGGAGAAGCTCACATCAGGCACTTCAAAGGATGATTTCTGAATTTAAATGAGCTGGGTAAAACCAAGTCCCTTTGGTACAATGCAAATTAACCGTTATCACTAACAGATCCAAAGCGAGAGGACCATGACACTCCGCCAACCAGGAAAAGAAAAATTAGTCTATTTGCAGATGTTAAGCCACTGCCTGTTAAAAAAAAGAAAAACGACACTTCTTAAAATGTGGCACAAAAATGTGCAGGCATCCCTCCATTAAATCTTCTCCCTGGCCCCTGCCATCCCTTTCAATTACTCATTTCGGCAGGCTGACGTGCCGGCGTGACTCACAGCCCCACGCCGAGAAACTCGCTTGGCATCAGCTGCCTGCAAGGCCACCGGTGAGCACGAAGTGCTGGATGCCAGCTCTGTCCATCCCTCCTGTCCGCCTCCCTGACCGAGCAACACGGCAAGGCATCCCCACAAACCCCTCCGGCCGAGAGCAAACGCCATCAGGCAGGAAGGAAAGAAATCCTCTCCATCCAGGGGATTTGGTGGGTTTGGGGTTAAAAGAAAATGGAAACCAAAAAAAAAAAAAAAAAGGAAGAAAAAAAAAGGTCTGCCTAAAAATGTGAAAATCAATGTGTTCAGTATGCTCACATATTCAACTGGGAAGGATTTGTAGCTCTGTGTCCTGGAATTAGACTTTATCGAAAAAAATTTGAGGAGAAGGAGCTCTTACAGCCAAAAGAGGGGACGGGAATTAACAATGCAAAGACCTAATCTTTACCTAGTCACAGGCATCAAAAATAGGTAAAAAAAATATAGCGTCTGTGTATCCCCGACTCTCATCACACTGGTTTGCAAGCTGGGAAGGAATCAGCAGATGTGTCAGTCACCATGGACTGGAGGCCAGACCTGAACCCGGGATTTAAGGATAACGCAGCCTGTTATGGACGCCCCGAGCATTGCAGGCGTACCCTATGCAGTACGCATGCATCCGAACCCTCCTGTCTACACTGGGTAAATCTGTCACATAAAAGGGGAAAAATGCAGTAACTACAATATACTAGTGACATAGCGTGTAGCACAACTTATTACTTTGCATGAACAAGGGCAAGGTGGATTAAAAATTAGGTTAGCATAGGGTTGATCAGGCTTGAAATCACACCAGTAAAAATTGCTTTTATCAGGAAATTTTTTTAGTGGAGACAAGTACTGACAGCCTGCGACACTCTAAAACCAACTAAAGCTAATTCCAGCTGGTCAGGAGATTCAGCGTAAAAATAATTATTTGTAACCTGACAATGCTCAGTTCTTCCTAATCTCTTTATCTTCCTGGGTGCTTTAGTTAACACTTAGGTTTTGGGTTGGTTTTTTTTTTATTATTATTTTTTAAACATCCACCTATGATTAAGAGAGCTGAAAACTTCTTTTTAATAAATGGAAGCTGAATGTCTGAAGTAGTCACTTGCCTCTAGAGGATGGGACTTCAAAAGGGGAGTGGGGGAGAAAAACCTACTACTGAATCAAGTAAATTTCATGATCAAAACTTCAGGAGTTTGAGGTAGATTTGTTCCTCCATGTCTTTCAAGAGATTTGCGAAAATATATCATTAATTCCTACAATATGTTAAGAAGTCTGGAAATCCCTCTAAATGCACATAAATACACCTAAGCAATGAAGCAGCTCTGAAATGCAGAGAAGTGCCCTCCTGTCCTTCCCACTGTGTGATCTGAAATGGAGGAAAAGGAGCACAAATAGAGATGAAAAAATAAAATAAAAAAATTTAAAAGGGAAAATAAAACAACAACAGAAAACAAGCCAGCAAGCCCAGGCAGGAATGGTGCTTTAACTTCTTCAAAGTCAGAGTGGCCACATGTCAAATGCCGTGGTGTGCTCAGGCTTTCTGTGGTTTAGATGGTTGCTGAGCCACGAGTGTGTGGGGCCGTGCTCTCCACGTGCCGCTTTCCGACAAAGTACTAGAGGACAGGACAGTCGTTACCAGTGTGAGCGCTGGTCTGGAGAAACGGGCTAGGGCTCACCCAGAAAGGGAGCTCTTCCAGAAACCCACCAGCTAGTGCAGGGAGAGGCTTGGAAAGGCTTCTGAGAGATGGCCATCAAAAAAAGCACTGAGCCAAGCAGGGCTTGTGGGCTTCCCAACTCTTTTCGTACTCTCCACACAGCTTAAAGCCCTTTCCCCTCCTAAAGAGGCAGAATTGATTTACCTGCCAAATCAGTGTGGAGGAAGAGGAGTCTCCATAACTTTACACTTTTTGACCTCTGGGTTTCGCCAGGGGCACGTAAACGCTTTTTGCCCTAACCCCTAAGCTAAAAGAAGGTACACACTGCAGAACCCAGCCTTCCAGAGCTCCTGAGGGAAAAAAAGGTCACCAAATTCCCCAGTCTTTCCTGGGATTTGTTCCCAAGAGCCTAGAGTTTGCATATTTGTGTGCCTGCTTTGCACTAGAGCACATCAGACCATAACGAGCAAGAGGAATTCTCGGCAGATGGTGCCAGGCAAACTCTTCACTTCACCGTCCAGCAAAACCACTAAGCTTTTGCATCCCGGTTAAACTTCCAAGGCCTCCGACGTGAGCAATTTACTAGCTAGAGGCATGTGTCTTTCCAGTGCCAATTCAGGTCTCAAGTTTACTTATTCTCCTCACGTAGCACAACTGGCAGAAGTAACAGGGCAAGATCAAAAGGAAAAGAAACTAGATGAGAAAAGATGAAGTATGAAATAATACTGGTATACAGACAAGCTGCAATTCATGATCAAAGGAATGAAGCAGGCCCCAACTATATAAATAAAGAAGTACCTTCCCCCATTTCTGAAAGAAAGAATTTGCTGTTTGCCCTCATGTCACGCAATCCTTTCAAGTGCAGTTATACTTGGGTAGCTGAAAGAAAAAAAAAAAAAGGACAGAGCACCTCAAATTTTATTTATTTGCTTTAATCATCACAAAAGAGGGCTCTCCTGGGATCTCACTGCTTTCCCATCTATGTTGTGTATAATCCACAAAACCCCAGAGCACCTTCCGTTCCAGCTAAACCAGGAGAGAGTCAAAATGAGGTTTCATGATTATTACCAGCTCAAAGCAGCCAGAGCAGCACTGGCTGTCCCCAGCTTTCACTGCATGCCCCACACGTGCTCACCTCCATAGGCACGCAGTGCCCAGCAGTGCCAGCCCCTACGAGTAGACCCTACCCCAAAACTTCTTCTCCTTAAACGAAACACGGCACTGCCTGGCCACTTCTGACCTCTCTCCTGTATCATCTCTGCTATGGGCATGCTGACCTGTGAGGCAGCAATATTCCCATCTCCATCTCCCCAGCCAGTGAGGGCAGCAGATTGATGCTACCTACACCGTGGGGCTTCTTGATCGTCTGCACTAAGCTGTAGGTAAGAGGCTCAGAGAGGGCTTTATGGCCAGGTGGTGGAAGTACATGAAAACAAATGGTTTTTCCAGCCACTAGGACCTCAAAGCCTTAAAAATGAGAAGTACTCCAAGCCTCTTGCCTACTGACACACACGACCCCATGATGAGATGGCTGCCACCAGGTCTGCTACTGATGCTCAGGTAAGGAAAGGAGATCTCCCCACTGGGGTTACTGCTGGTCCCACAGCACCCATCATGCACGTCCATCCTGGGGAATGGACTTTGGGGCCTGAGAAAAAAGAGAAGGAAAAAAAAAAAAATGTAAGCTTTCACTACCTGAGCAAAAAACGACTGATATTTTACAATTCAGACAAAAGCAAATCTAAAAAAATGTCTAGAAGTTTCAAGAGGAATTCTGTGGTGAAATCCTCTTTAAAAGGACTTTCAAAAGTCTCTGACACCATTCACCTCCCGTCTTATTTAATAAGGCCAATACAGTGCATCCCTGTGGCTACAGGACACTGGGGAACCTGATGGTGTGGAGGCGAAATCTAGGCTGTGACAAACTCAGTGGGACCCCTGACATGTTAAAGACCAGGAAGCAGCAGAGTTTCTGTCACACGTCCCAGATCCGAATGAGTTGCTGTTTTGCCCTCTCCCCGCTATCCCACACCAGAAATGGATCCAGATCCGTCTCCCCACTTTAGGAGAGGTTACTGCCAGCAGCACCAGCACCAGCACCGCCTTCCTCACTGTGCAGATTTCTGGTGCTCTGACCTTTTGCATCAGAGTCAGGAAAACATTACAGGATTTCCTACCGAAATGGATGGTCTCGCAGTACACCTGCACATGGAGATTTTGCCCTGAGAAGTGCATCGGCCTGACATCAGCAATAACTAATGGGCACACCGTAAAGCCCAGCATTAAAAGGCTTTGTGTTCCCATGGGAAGGACTGAGTTTTGCAAGACCTGGGCTCGTACTTCTATGTTTTACCAACAACCCGACATGCAGAAAACTGGGTTCACCCCACAGAAAAGGCTGCAGGTTTTGGATTCTATTTTGTTTTTCAGTGTCAGTGTTGAAATACACAAAATGTCCTTGTAGAACAGAAATTTCCAAGTAATTTAATGTTTGCATGCCAAGATTTTTCAGTGTGATTGTTCCTGAACAGAAGGTGAGCGTGAGTAAACATATTAAAAGGAAACATGCCAGCATCATTGGAATTAGTACCTCCCTTCCTACTGACAATGGCTGACACATCCCCACGGAAATCTGAACTTCACAAAGCTGCACCCTGTCAGAGAAAAGAGCTCCTTTGACAATCCCTGCTGTGCTACCAGGTCAAACAGTCCGTTTCACCTCTTCACCTTCCCCCATCTCGTGTCTATTTAAATTAACCATTCTGAGGCATCTTTCCCTATTATTTTTTGGGGTTGCTCTTGACTTCAGGAGACCTCTCACCTCCATAAAAGCCCCTTGCCAATTATTGTAACACTGATCATTTCATCATAAATTTTGACTGGATGCCTTTTCATAAATGCTTCATTTGTATACATTAGTCACCCAATAAACAGTTGGCAAACATGAAGTGACTCCTGAGTCTGTGAACAGGCGCGATGCTGCTAGGACTAATGAAAGCATTATCCATCAACACACGGTGTTTCACAGAAGAACAATAGACGCATGGATTTATGACACTGCAATGCATAAAGTGATGACAGTCAAAAGCAGGAAGCTGGATGGCAGCTGCAGAGATCAGGAGTTTTGTTCAGCTTTGGATGTAAACTGGAGCTGCTCTCAGCCTTACGTTTTCAGCTGGCTTGGCTACAAAGTATGTCAAGGATATCTGATTCAAGCGGTGATGTGAGGCTGTGCCTCCCCAGGCTGTTTTGCTGGCTGTGTGACCAAGCACCATGTTGTCACCCCATCACTTGACAATCTGGACTTAATTCGCCTCCCAAGACACAGAGGCACACAAACCCTGGCATGGGGAGAAGAGGGGAGCCTTTTCGGGCAAAGACAAACCACATCACGTGTTCTCACATCTCCATGCCACTCAGCTTGCTCTGAATTGCGTCGTGTCCTTCAGGCATGAAGACTGGGTCAATAACTCCTGTTTGGCTTCATCCCTCTTCATCCTACTTTACCCCCCTCACCACTCTTCCCAGTACATCTGTATCAAGGGCGGTTGTTGTGCTTGGGTTTAGGGTTATTTTCCTAAGGTAGACAGTCCAACTACAGTTACAGCTGAAGGGTAACATTTAGGAAAAATCATTTGATACTTGAGTGGTTTGACGGGAAAATAGGGTTCAAACTCAGGCAAGGAGAGGACATTTGTGAGATGGGGTTGGGTTGATGCTGGAGAAAGAAGGACTATGGAGGCAGAGAGGGAAATTGTATAAAGAAAAAAAAAAAAAGAAGAAAAAACGGAAACCCCAAACGTTTTTCCCATGTCTGCATGCCAAAATATAAGGAGTCTGGCAAAGAAGAGGAAGACTTCGGCTTTGGGAGACAGAGATGTCCCCAGACTTGCTGAAGAATGCAATCATGGAGGCCTGCTAGGGCCATGCCTGGTAGGGATAGGAGAGCAGAAAACCCTGGACAACACGGAGTAGAACTTCTATCTGAATATTTTCACAAAAAGATCATTTAACAACTCCTGCCTCCTGAAGCTGCTGGCTGTGCTGAAAGGAAACTCAGGCCCAGGGGTTCCCCGTCACCATAAGACAGGTTCAAAGAGACCATGTAGCCCCTGGCTACGTCTTGTCCGGAGGGACACACAAGTTCATGTCTCCCCATCTCTTCAAAAATACCACACCTTTCCTGGACAGCCATATTGTGGATTAGCAGACACAGAAAGGTACAGAAAGTTAACATGGGATGCCAAACAAATTATTCCTAAGCAAGTGCTTTCTCATACGTCCTCTCCAGGAGAGCAAGGCTGTGCCCAGGGTGAGGGCTGGGGCTGCTCGTACAACAGCACCTTCCAACACCAAGCATCCAAATCCAACCCAACCACGCCATTTTCCAGCGAGTCTCTTCCCTGCAGGCTAACACCGCATCACAACTGAATGAGGGCAGTGGTCATCCTCACACTGCTCGGACAAAAGATCATCACACTCTGGGAAGTTTTTCTGAAGACCGTTTCAAGCCTGCAATGTACCTTCTTACATCTTCACATCGGCAGCGAGGTTTTGCGACTAGATGCCTTTGGGGAAATAGCACAATATCCCAGCAAGTAAGGTCCTCACTCTATCCCAAAGCACAACAAAATAAGGAAAGCACAGATCCAAACCTCTTCCTACCAGCTGAAGGAGTGGTATTTAGGGGTAGAAACAGGGTATTTAGGGGTAGAAACTCCTTTTTTTTGCTCTAATAATTAAGGTCAATACTTCACAACATGCTTCAATATTTCTACTAATGAAAATTTTTAAACTAAAAATCCTGATTTATTCTAAAAGTTTTTGTTCTTATCTAGGCTTTTTGTTGTCAATCAGTTCTTCTTTAAAACACAGAAGTACCAAGAAAAATAAATCTCTAGGGGAAAAAGTCCTTCAGTGCTTGATTACTGCAGCCCTTCAGTTACAATAGCATTTTCACACATCAGTAATTCCCTCACAACGAAATGCGTAAACATCAATACTACACATTATTTAAAAAATTATCCCAGAGACAGCTTTATTTTTTCAGTCTATTCAACGCAAGTTCAATGTGATTTCTCTAAGAAGCAGCAAAGGACAATCATTTATATTCACACTCTTGTCTGTTTACCCACTCCCATTAAAAGCTCACGAGTGCCAATACAAGAGTACCCACTGGGTTTTGTTTTTTTTTTTTTAAGAAAAGAAAAAAAGGAAAAGGAAAAGGAAAAGGAAAAGGAAAAGGAAAAGGAAAAGGAAAAGGAAAAGGAAAAGGAAAAGGAAAAGGAAAAGGAAAAGGAAAAGGAAAAGGAAAAGGAAAAGGAAAAGGAAAAGGAAAAGGAAAAGGAAAAGGAAAAGGAAAAGGAAAAGGAAAAGGAAAAGGAAAAGGAAAAGGAAAAGGAAAAGGAAAAGGAAAAGGAAAAGGAAAAGGAACAACCAAAAGAATACCCTTACAGCCAACTCTGACAAAAACTAAGCCACTTTTGGTTGCTGACAACAACCTGAGCAGAGCTGCAGTCCCATTCATAGAATGGTTTAGGTTGGGAGGGACCTTAAAGTCCAAATTTCCAAACCCCTGCCATCCAGCAGCACCTTTGACCTGTGCACCAAACTCCAAGGGACCCAAGATGTGTGTCCTTCTGAACTGCCACCTTTTCCCTCAGCTCAGAGTTTGGCAGCATTATAACATTTATTATTCATCAGTTTTATATCTAGTTGCCTGCACTAAGAGCTCAGCGATACAAGATTAAAATCCTTGTTGCAAAACTGAACTCATCAGAACTTCCTGCACCAAGAAAGCCCAACCTCAATTAATAATTCATCCACCCAAGGAAGGAACAATATTTGCTTTACAGTGCAAGTTTGGGGGCTGATTTTTATGGCCTGGTACGTCCAAAGGAGTATTCAAAAAATAATGAAATGTAAGGCATAGTCTGGCAGGCTATTTTTAGAAAACTAAATTATCAAGCTTGAACATTAAAGCTAAAGCTAGAGCACTGCAGGACTAAGTAAAAAGAAACATTATAATCTCACAATTTTGAGTGTATTAAATATTTGCTCTTTTAAGGAAAATTGTGCTTTTGTAATCTCTCCATTTAAAGCAGAGTTTGGGGCAATATTCATGCACACAGTCAGACAGCTGAATCACCTCCATTTGCTGTGCATCCCATTTGCTTTTTCTGTATTATTCACTACCACAGAGACACAGTGATTTAACATTAATTTAATTTACATATATTAAATGTGCTCAGAGTATTTGCACAGCTTGACTAGAACTATGGGACGAGCTTTCCAAATTCAGATAACTTCATGGCAAAACCCACAGGATACAGTTATTTTGCTAAAATGGCTCTGGAACACAGTCACCTCTTAACTCCCCAAATTTAACTATTCATGAAGAGTTAATTACTTCTGTTCTGGGTATTGGCAACAGCTTGACAAGCCTTAATGCGTTGGCATCTTTATCCTTTCTCAGACCCTTGCTCTACATCTGTGCCTGCTTCAAAGCCTTTCAGAAAGCCTCTGTGTTGATCAATACAGTTTTGCTTTTGGAAATCATAAAATTTGATGAGTATAAAAAAAAAGATTGTTATTGTTTTGAGAGCAGAGGGAATCCGGACCTTCACAGTTACCTTTTTGCTCCTTGCATCAGTCTAAGCCTTGGTCTGCAGTGCTAACTATTCCGGATCAAAGGTTAAAGCATCCGCACTTGGCCATTATTTAGAAGGATCTTTATTAGACGTGGAAACCTGTTCACAGCTGGATGCATTCCACAACCACTACCAAAAAAAGCAGTCACTGTGCTAGCTGATGGAAATATTGGGAATATAGATTGCTGCTTTTAAATCTGGGAGATAAATTAAGGAGAGCTTAAGCCTTAATCCACAGATCTCAATCTGAATCTTCAAAAGGTTTGTGGACCAGGGGTTTGACATACTCGTGACAGAAAAGGGGCACCCGCTTTGCTGCAGTCACAGCTGCGCTGGCACCCCAGGTTTGGGGCCCAGCCCCTTTCCATCAGGAGTTAATTTCAGTTGCAAGGAGAAACTTGTACCTGAGGTTGGCTGATGGGCTCACCAGGAGCACAGCAGATGAACTGCAATGAACCGAGCGGGTTGCTTGACTCAGCTGCAGAAAATCAGAACTTGGAAACTGAAAAAAATAGGTTAACGAAACTCATCCGCATTTTGCACTTTTAATCAGCTTATGTTTGAAGCATGCCATTTTCTTTCTTCAAGCGTAGAAGCAGTGACTTGAAGTGCAATGTGAAACAAAACACGACAATGGCTCCACAGTCAACAGCTCATATGGCAGTACAGTACAGTAACACTAACAGTATTCCTCTGTTACCATGAAAATCCTCCAATCCAGAAACAGTTCTCCTGCACATACAACCCAATGTAGGTAATTCATAAAGGTTTTGTGAAGGGAAATACAGAGGCAGATGTCTGTGGAAAGAATAGTAGAGAGTGCAGCAAGCTCAGCTGTGGGAGGAGAGAGAAAAGAGGAAAACAAGAGGAGGAAAACAAGAAAAGGAGGAAGACAAAGAAGCTGGGAAGAACCATTTGGGGCAAGCATCTACTCCAAAAGCCACAAAACAACCACCAGTGCCTGGCAATAAATTTACATCTTTAGTAAAGGATTAAAAACACCCATTTATAAGAAAATGGACATGAAGAAGATTAGTGGATATCAAAAACATTACCAATGTCCTAAGGCTCTGAAATAGTAGGAATGTGTAAGATTTAACTCCCAGAACAACCTAGGCTAACCATGCTCCATTTTAATACAGAAAGACACAAGGAATTTGTGTAGTCCTTGCCAGTCTCACCTAAGGAAACTATCTTTTGGTCTCCAAATGTGGTGATGTATTTCACTCTGAATCACTGAGCAAGACATACAAGCACCACTATCTCCTGGGTTTAGTTATAGCCCAAGAAGAAATAAATTCCTTTTTAGTCTCAGCAAGCAGCCAGTTGAAGCCCTAAAGCATGGGAATAGTACAATATCAATGCAAACAGCAAACCAGTCTCCTCCTAAAACCCCTTAGAAATACCTATACATGAATCACAAGCTGTATTTTCTATTTAAATGAAATTCTCCGTTGTGTTATAAAATCCCTTCCACAAATTTATGAAGCTCTAGCTTATATTTCAGGTCCTTGTTCTCAGACATTTGCAGGGGGAGGTCCCCAGAACGTCATCTCTCATATGGCTGGAAACTCCTTCTACTCTGCAAGTTGGTTGTCCATGAATTCAAGCAGTTCATTTTGTGCCAGTCTCACTCCTTCAATTGTTTCAAGCTACTCCTTTAATTCAAAGCTCCTCCACATGCAGCATATAGCAACTTAAAATTACGGAAGGGTGGTGGTCAGCCTCTTTCACTTCTCACCATAGATGTGGACAGCAAAGAAAGACGGAACAAGCAGCAGAACCCCAAGTAGGCTACAGCCGTTCCTTCAACCAAAACCATCTCAGTCAGGCGGATCAAAACAAAGTGGTATGGGTACAACAAGACGCAAACACGGTATCAACTTGTGCATGACTTGTTGACTGACCACTGCAAATAGCAGAAATTTAACTAATAACCCACTAATAGTGAAAATTATTTTATAATAGTCAAAATTATTGTTATAATGCTGCCAATGTTAAAAAAAACTGATGAAATTCATATAACATTCTGGAGAAACATTTGACTTGCAGGAAGTGCTGAACCCATTTGCTGTGTCCGACCTGAGCTTTGTGCGCGCTAGACAAATTTAAACAGAGGCAGAACAAGTCAGAGCTTCTGAAGGCAGCATCACCATCCCAAGACTGAAAGGGATTTCTCTGTCAGACCACTTGTGTCCCCTTTCCTAGAGAGATTGCTCAGTCTGCTGGAGATCAGGCTGCAGTCTTAAGTAAATGATTAAACCATCTCATTGTTTAGGAACTCTGAATTACTCAATAAAGTCATTCAACTGCCTTACCTGAAAATTTACATTAGCTCTATAAGTTTGCAGCTCATCTGTGACGACTTAAACAGCAGCTCTTCAACACTTCTGATGCTCACCGTCTATTTGAATGTCTCAGTAGTACACGTTACAACCTTTTGCAGTACGTAAGTATTAGAGCAGCTTAAAATTTTATAAGCATCCCCTTTTGGCTAGCTTAGGAGGCAAGGATTTTTTAGGTTGTGACCTTCCCTCCCGCAGCAAACGTGATGCACGCAGGGATACATAGCGAGTTAGTGCTAGTTGTGCTCTGCTCCTACCCCTGCAGAGAAGCTTTGCAAGGGGAGACGAGGAGAAGAGTTCAGCTCTTCTAGCTCATTTTAGCATGGGGGTATGTGCACAAAAGATGAAGAATGGCATATATTAAAAGAAAATTATGAGAATTAGTAAGAAAGCAACAAGAGTCAGCAGGTGAAACACCAGCAGGATTTGCAATTAGCCGTCAGCTACCGTGGAGGTAAGCATAGAGGAAACGCACTGCCCCTAAGCTGTCACCGTCACCTCATCAGGGCTCGCTTCTCCCAGACATCTTTTCTTCCTGTCCTCTCCATTGAGAGAGTCCCTGGGGACAAAGTGATGAGGAGCAGCAAACCACGACGCTCGGCAGCCAGGCAAGCCTAGCACCGGAGCGTTGACAGCTCGGAGCTGTTGTCTCTGTGCAAGCTTGCAAGGCTTCTGCATTCCGGCGCGGCGATGAACCCAGATTTTCTGTGATCTCCACGGGTACTGTCCTTCAGCCCAGACAGACCAAAAGCTGAAGGAGCTTCACGTTCGCTGAGGCTTTGCCGTGCAGCCCTTGTCTTCCTTTGTCTGAACTTGAGCTGGATAAGCAGAAGAAAGCACAAAAGAGAAATCTTCTGTTTATTAAACTGTGTATAAAATTACTGTGTCACACGGGTGCCCTCTGTGTTAGCAGCACTGGATATCAAAAGCAAACAGTGGAAGAATGAAATCCATGTTGCTCTATAATGGCAGTCTGTACTAAATAATACTCCATTGTAAAGGTGATACTTGAAAACTGATTTGAAAATCTGGTGCTAAGGCAGTTGGCAAGATTTTATTTAAGTACCAATTAAAAATTAGGAAGTGAAATTCTGATTTAAGAAATTGTTATAACATTTTTTCACCCTTAATTTACACTTAGCCCATACCTGGGATCAAGAGCACTCTTTTAAATTGAAATTAGTATCTAAAAGCAACGCTCTCAGGGAGTTTTCTATAAGCATTTTTTTAGGTCTTTGTTATCGCACCTTTTTTTTTTTTTTTTTAAGCAAAATAGATCTGATTTCCCATTCACAGAGCCCGATCTCTGCTTGATTTGCAGTCCAGATTTTGCAGTATTGTGCTAATTCATGAGAAGCAGACAGACAAACTAGCTAGAAACAAAAGGGAAACAGTCTGTTTTATTCACTGTGTAAGAATTAAAGACAAGGAATTAATGAACAGAAGAATAGGTAAGGCAGGGCAAAGAGAAAGGGCGGGGGAGAGATTTCTGCCACCATCACTTTTAAATGGCTGTTAACAGCCCCTCCCGTCCAACCAAAACAACTTGTTTACTGCAAAGAGACCCCCGACTCCCACAGATGATTAACTGTGTAAAGATGGGACATTAACTATTGTCGAGTCATTGTCTTTACCTCTGACTGCCTGGATCCAAATAATCTCCACGCCCATCGCCCTTCCCAGGCTGTGGGGCTGCAGCTCATCATTGTAGACCCCCAGACCAGAGCTTTGGGCTTTCTGGGAGCCCTCTTCTTCGCCCCCTCTCCCCCTCGCGTTCGGGCAGGCAGATTCACACCAGAGCCCTGTGAACTGCCACTCAATGCCTTTTAGAAAGGGACTTTAAAAATAATTTGATCACCACCACCACTGTTACTCCTGCAAGTAGGAGAGCACTGCAGGTCTTTCTTTTTTTAAACAAACTATAGATTCAGTTTCCCACAAAACTATCTTAGTCTTCTGCCTCCCTTGAGTGTGTGTACAGAACAAAAAGCCCTCCCTGATTTCTCTCTTTACAACTTTCTTCTACCGACAACATGACAATCTGCTACCTCTTTGGTCAGGAAAACACCTGATTTTAAAAACCAGCCCTTTTCTGTCCATCCTTTGCAGCTGGGGAGGCTTCCAGACCCCATCCATCTACCTGGAAGTCAGCCCAAGAAAATCAACAGCGCCCTAGCAAAAAACACTCGTCTTCTGCAGGGAGTTCTTCCTGGCCAAAACACACCATGCAAGGGAGTGCAGCACTGGGACTGCCTCGGCTGCCTTTTCTAGCTGGTGACACATCAAGCAGAAGCAGTGCTTTGGGGACAGAACAGGAGGAATCCATGCTTCCCTCTTGCCTTCCTTCAGGTTTACAAGAAGTGGTGCCACTGCCTGCCCCGCCACTAGATTGGGAACACCCACCCCACCTTGGGCTGGGCAGGTGAAAACACTTCTTACACCCCAATTGGCATCAAATCCCTGCTGCAGAAAGATGTTTTAAAGCAACAAAAAGGCTGAAATACCAAAGAACAGTCATCAGATGATAGTATGCATAATCCTGAAAGGCAGAGGGGTTCAGACATCAAAATGGAATTCAGCTTGGCACAGACAGATCCCAAATCTGTCACAGGAGTAACTCAAGAATGCAGAAATGAGGAAAACTAGTTTTGGCATTTATTTTTCTTAAGTTGGACATGTTTTCAATTTAAAATGGGAAGGGCATGTTATTGTAATGAGAATGGGTTATATATGTTGTTTTCTATATAAACAAGCAGAAGTTACATCACCATTAACACAATAACACCATTAATAATTTCCGTAAAAGCATGGAAATGAATCAAAACTTAGATAAAGCAACCTGGTCAGACCATCTTTTTGCAGAATTTACCCCATGGATCTTTAACCTTAAGTCAAATAATCCGTTTTTATGAATTACAAACACTTTCATTGCCTCTTTGAAGTAAACATTTTTCAAATTAAATCTTGTGTAGTTGGCAGCAGGAGAGGACAGTCCATCTATTTTTCTAATTAAAGTTAGCATTTCTCTTGGTGTTTCAGTCTCTCAGTGACAGAACTGGAGCACAGGTGCCTGTGGGGAGCCCCAGTAACAGCTGAAATTCAACCCAAATTATTAATCTTTAGGAAGTGGCTCATGACAACCCTAGCACTTTCTTGCCCCTTCTCCTTTGCAGATGCCCAGCCTTCAGCAAAACACAACTGCCTGCTGTGCCCAAGAAGGTTGAATGGAAAATAAACCACCCTCAGATCGCCACCCTAAGATATTACCTGACCGCTATTCAGCTGTACGTTTCTGAGATGTTACTCTTGCATGCCTACCCCAGAAGAGCAAGCAAGCAGAGATCTCCTCTTTTACACAATATGCTGGTTTAGAAGCTGAAAAAAATCCTGCTTGGCAGAGCTTGGGCTAGAAACTTGGTCTTTAAAAAGGCAGCCTTAGTATTTGCTTGCACAATCTGCCCGACTGCATGTGCCAAATCTCTGGCATTTATTGAAAAAAACCCAGAGATTATTGTTACTGTTAAACTATTGTTACTATCAAATAGCAGCAGACACCATCACGGGTACCTGGTGCTACTCACATCCACCTTGTTGTCTCATTTTCTCCCAGAGGAAGTCAAAATGTTGTGCCAGGGCTTGGAAAGCACAGACCTAGAGGAGCAGGGTTCCAAGAACTTAATGGAAAACATTTGCAACTGAGATAAAATAAGTGTACCTTTTAATATTAGATGTTCAGAGGGAGATTGCTTAAGCCAGAGAAGCAGAGCAGAAGGAAAGGAAGGGGTAGGATCATATCTTTGAAGAAGATATGCCTTTGATTTTAGTGCAGAAGTTATGGAAGGAAACTGGCACCTTGTTGGTAAGACACAAATAGTCTAAATAATACAAAGGTTCCTCTTGCCTTACTGAAAAGGGATCCATTCTCTCCTGAAAAAGATACTGGGAGAAAGGAATCTGAAAGGCTGCGCTGCTGTGGCAGAAAGCAAAAAGCTAGATTACAGGCTACCACTGAAAGCACAAAGAAGAAGCCTACAGGCTGGTGTAATGAAGCTTCTGCAGAGGGAAAAGTTGAATTTTACTTTAACCACTGTTGCACCATCTTCTCTCAAGGCAAAAAAAAAAAAGCAAACATTTGCCTCCCCTGCTTGATAGTGATCCATTCAGCCCACACACCCTCTCTGCAGGGCAGCAGGCTGCGAAAACTCATTTTCAGTTTAACATGTCATATTTCAGCTAGTCTCATCATGCAAGTGTTCAAACACACCCAGGCGGAGAACTTGAGAGTGGTTTTTTTCTGCCTGCTCTGTTGCGGCATTTAGGGATTCACAGGCAGGGCAGGGAAGACATCAGAAACATATTCTGCATTCTCGTCTCTGGAGATGGGTCCTGGAACATCCCTGTGGGGAAAAAAAAAAAAAAGTCACGTGAACAGCGATAAGGAGAAGACTATCACACTCGAACAGCAAAGTTCCAGGCAGGCGCTGTCAAGAAAGGGCTTCAGGCTGCAAATCTTCATGAGGCTTGGCCCACCAGCGCCCCAGGAATTTCACTCCAGGAGGGCAATAGGATTTAAAGGGTATCCCTGTGCTCAGCACTGTTTCACCAGTGAGTGCAGTGCAATGGATTTGGTGAATTTTGAGACAACTCGCATGCACTCCCAGGTGCCCACCCAGGACTTTGAATGGCCTATGGAAGCTAAGTGCCCAAGAGCTACACCAAGGTACCAGTACTCTGAGCATCGCTAAGTCCCCCTTTTTTCCCCATAAAGGGGTGACATTCCATTACTGAAGCACCCTATATCCTTTTAGGTATAATGGGATGCGCCACCTAGCCTCCAGTTGCCATTCTTCCAGAAAGAGACATCTCTTTCAAATCCTATCAGCTTTGTCGTATTTGCCATCAGGGTCCAAATGTCTCAGATTAATAAAGACATCACGAGTGGCACCAGGACCCTAGATCTAGACAATCAAATCACACCTTAAGTGTCCTACCCAAATAATCAGTTGGGTAGTTTGTGGCAGAACCAATACTTCGACCACAACATTTTTCCTCCACTTTTACCTACTTGCCTTGCTACCATTCAGGGTTCAGTGGATGCATGGATGCACTTCAAGATGTTTTTCCTGGAACAGGTAGCAAGAGACACTTTCAGGCTCAGGAAGAATAAAAGGCAGTAAGACATTGCTCTCCTCCAGATAAGTTTACATAAATATTCAGTGAATAAATTATGAAATCTAGAGGGTACTCTCTCACAAATAAGGAGTAATTGCCGTGAATGCAAATAGATGAAACAGCACAAGTGTTTTTAACTGGAGATGGTTGGGAAAACTCATGATAAGCCTTTCAGGCCAAAGCTTTCAAAGTTGATGATGCATATTAGAGCTCATTTATTGTTATTTAACATGCTTTGCTTGTCTTCTGGTCTTACAATGATCACAATCAGATGGAATTTCCCCAGGAACATTTATGACACCAATATATGCAGTAATGGCTGAATGTCTTATTCTTGCCAGGTTACGAGCACCACCTTCCAGAGACCAAAAGAAATTTGAGGTTTCATTACCTTGATGAATTGACCTCAATAAGTTTCTTTCAAAGTCTTTCAGGTCTCAGATAAAACAGCAAAGTGATTCTGGTTGCTCAGAATCAGTCACATCAGATCACAGAAAATAGGTAGCACAAAGAGAGCACCAACACTCCAAGTCTCACCTGGGAAAACAGCAGTTTAGTGTTTTCCACAGCATGAGAAAGAGAAATACGAGATCTTTTCATGGAGGTTTAAAGTCTCAGAAGTTAGAAAGGGTGCTCTCTAGCCTATCCTGGGATCCATTCCTTAAAAGGCTCTTGCAGGGTTTGTCTACTTTCAAACACCACTGCAATGACAGAACTTAAATACAAGAGATTATGTACGATCCGAAGATCTTTACTGACCACTCCTCCCCCCTGCACCACACCCTCCCCCCAAAAAATTCAAAAAAACTCTTAGGGAGTTTCACCTTATTAATTTACTTAACTTTCCAAAACTATTAGAGGGCTAAATTTTGTTTATCTCATAGTTGTTCAGAAGGGTTAGATAAAGTTGAAGATTAATTTTACCAAAGTAATATCTGATGGTTAAGTGATAGTAGATGTGCAGAGAACCAGGAAAGAGTGATGTAGGAGCACTGTGTTGTCATAGAAGGGACAAAATTACTTCAACAATTTCTCTTGGTTTATAATTCTTATAATTATATTATCTCATAAGGAAAATAACCTCAAGGATGTCTGAGTCAACAACAGTTACGTTCAACCACAGCTTTCTCAGATCAGTTTCACCACGTAACATATTTTCCAGACATATTTTGTCCTATTCTTCCCCATCATTAGACAGAAAAAGTCACCAACATACAAGTTCAATGCAGCTCCAGTGACAGCAGTTAGATTGGGAACTTTATTCACAAACAAGTAGGACGTTGTTTAGTACAAAATTAATCTGCTGGATGTTTGAGCACTGACACTCGGGAAATTATTACGCAGCTAAGCACCACTTCATAAGCTCTTCTGTTCCCCATAATTCCATTCAACATCATCAGCCCCAGCGTGGGAGGCTGAGGCCAAGTCGCTGAACCGCACTAAAACATGTGTCCCTGCAGGGCCCTTGGCAGAGGGACTGTGGGGAGCGAAGCATGGCGATATGTTTCCCAGAACAGGCCAGAAACCGGGGACACTACCTTTACAGCTTCTAAATGAGAACAACCCGCAGGTATTGTCTGGTGGGCAAGAGACACCAAACGGTTGATGGGGGTCCAAAAATTATCTTCCTCAGCTTTGAGGCTGAGGAAGGTTTCAGCCTTTGGGGACAGTCATGCCTTGTGAATGGCAACAAAAGGTTTTTGTCTTCCTTTCAAAAATTAGAGCTTCCCTGTGGTAGGATCCAGATTTTATCACAGTGTTGCACATTGCCACCTTGGCTCCTATAGAAGTGGCCAGCTCTTCAGATGCCCAACCTGGACCAAGCACTTCATGCCTGTCTGGCCAGCGTGGCCCTCTCAGTGCTTCTCTGTGCTGAGCAGTGGCATTTTTTTAGCAACTATCTGGTGAAACTGGAGAAAACCTTTTCTTTCTAGATTACAGAGCAATCCTGTGACGTGAAGTAGCACTAGGGCTGTCGCCCAACCCCAAACCAAACAAATGGAAGAGTATCTCCTGAGGCCCATGGACTACAGATAAGCTGAATCCAGTTTGTCATTCCCTCAACCCTTCCCAAACACTGTGGGTTTGCAATAGCCTTTTATCCTTTCTCTAGGTTTCTCAATAGAAAATTGCTTTTCTTCCTTCATAGGGCTGTTCTCGGCAAACTCACACTTTGTGTTAGTGCTCCTTACCGTAGGGCTCAGCTACTCAATTCCCTTTCCTTTCTCCTATCTGGGCTCTCCAGGTGGTGGCAGTTCCTGCAGCTTATTATGGTCACTAGACAAATGGGTAAACTTTTCATGCAGAAATTTTTCTTTTCTAGTGAAAGCAAGTACTCTTTTACCTGAGCGTGCTGGATGTACTTCTTTTTTTTTTTTTAAAGATGCATGCCTTAGTGTAGCCTTTGTAGAAGAGAGGGAAAGAGATCAATAAATAAAATACATAAACCATAAAGTCATCTTTTCCAGAGTCAAAAGGATGAAGGGGAAATGGTACTGAGGAGGCCACGAGGTTATTTCATCCGTCTACCAGCATTCCTAAAACATGCACCAAAATTAGGGAATATTGTATCACAGGATGCAGAGGTCAGGCACATTGCTCAAAGCCTCAGCTCCTGGAATCATAGGAGTACATTGGAATTTTAATATCTTAGAAGAAATAAAAAAGAAGAAAAAAAAAATACTTTCCAGCCCTGGTTGCTGGGAAAACAACACACATTAAAATATGCTCTGAGAAGACATGAAACATAACTGTAGAGTTCAGGAGGAAAGAAAACAGGCATTTGGCTTCCCAAATAAGGCTTTTTATCCAGTTAGGGCAGATCACCATCATACAACTTATTTTTCTTGTGAGAATAGCAGTGTAATGCAATTAGCATTAATTTGGAGAGGAGTAACGAAATGGCTTACCATGAACATGAATAAAGGATGAATCACTCATACAGGCAGAGTCTCTGGCTATAAGTAGTCCAGTCGCAAGTGAGAGATGCAGGGTAGTGTGGCTAACGCTGAAAAGCAAATTCAAGTTGGCTTTGAAGTTTGCTGACTTACTGTCAGTGTCAATCCAAAGTGGCAAACGCATTTGGCAGCGGACAATCGAGTCAACTGAATGCGACAGAAGATCACTTGGATGAAATTACTTTGTACACAGGGGCTGAAATTAGAAAGCAGGGGATACAACCGCGCAGGCAGAGGTGCTATCGAGCACTAGGATTCAGTCAGGCACAGGCAGAAAATAGCAGCTGCCGCAGTGAAGAGGCATTGGCTACGATCAGGAAGACAAATGGTGCCACCATTTGCCTAAGAAAGAGCGCCACTGTTAGGGAAAATATGACCCCCAGAGTTTTCTGTCTTAATGTTGTTGTTTATACATTACCATTTTTCCAGAATTCCTTTGAATCTGATGGACAAGTCTTAAGAGCAGGGACCAGACATTTCCAACATCGGTCAGAGGAAGAGAAGTGTACTTTGAAGTTGTGTTACTAAAGACCTTTTCCCCTGATAACTTGTGCAAAGCTTACTGCAAAGGCACCAGCTGGAAATTTGGCCCGTGATATTGGACGATGAACAGTTTTCTCTTTTGAATATGTCTTCACATACGTATAAGTGACCTTGAAAATCTGTTTATGCTGGCCCAAATTTTTTTTCCTTATGCATTCCATATTTGAACAAATGATTCCCCTCAATTCCTAAACTATCTCACACAGTGTTTTTTGCAACAGTACAAGCCATCAAATGCTTTGACCTTGACAAATCATAGAAGCAAGGCAGGGGTGGAACAGAATCACTTGGATGGCATACCTGCAGCAAATCCCAAGATGCTACAAAAATGGAGATGGTTACAAATAAGTATGCGGTCTCCTTCCCCCAAGCAGGACATAAACCAAAGTTATGAGGAAAATGTGACTGTAATCTTGATTGGTTCAGAGTCTGGGACTCACTGCATTGGGTCCAGCTCAAAGTCAAAATTAACATCTTTAGCTTAAAAACAAGGCGACGTTAAAAGCCTAATATCTGAGGAAACCTCAGATCTATTAAAAAGTACAGTTAAATTTAATTACCACTTTGAAAAAAAAAAAAAACCAACAGACAGCCAATTATATTCTAGCTCTGACGTCATAAAAATATTAGTCCTTACAAATGTAATTCTAATTATATTAGACTTTTCTTTTCACTCTGCTGTGAAACTTTCAGGATTTAAGATTTACCAAGTGTAGAAAATTAAGTCTTTTTTTTCTTACAAAAATACAAGGAGTGCCAGCCCTCAGAAAAACACACAGGATTAATCTCTAACTCCAGCAGCCCATGAGAAACCAGATGCTGAAATCAGGTGGATGCAAGTATAAATGAGGCAAAGCAGCTTATATTCAACAGACCCATGTGAAGGCTTTCAGAAACAGTCAACATTTCTAAATCCTGGTCTTAGAGCAGTGATCACTAAACAAAAACCCAAAATTCCCTCTTGTGCAAGCACTGGTGATAGGGGTATTGTTTTTCAGATGAGACAGAAAAATCAAGATCCCGTACTCTTGTGGTAGTTAAGATCCCTTGGCAATCTTTCTAAAACAGGACTGTCCAGCTTTCTGCTTTGCCTCTAATTTGACTATATCGTCCCTGTGCTGCCTATTGGGAATCACTTCATCCAATTTCAGTTATGAAAGGGACCTTTGTTTCCTGTCCTTAATTTCATGTGGCATTGCAGCAAATCGGCATGTATCACAGCTGTTCGATGCAAGGTGTTCAAGTGCAACGCATAACATGCTTTAGGACCTTCGGTTCCTGTCGAAGAAACGTACTGAAATAAGTCATTATATATGCAAGTTAAACAGCAGATCCAGGCTCATTTCGGCAACAACAAAAAAAGATCTATTTGTTGCATTGCTTTGATATTGAAGAACACATTTTTCAAAGGGAATGTAAATTTACGCCTGCTAATTATAAGCACAATTATTTGGCACAAACAAGATAGTTCAACAGCCAGCTAAATGGCCTGTACACAGAGCTGCTCATAGATGCACGGTTCACGTAGGGAAAAATGTATTCACAGAACCGATACCTTTTTGAAAATGCCAAGGTTCTGGCCTAAAGCTCTAGAGACAAAGCCTCAGCCAGTGTATCATGTCAGCTCCAAAAGTGAGCCTGTGAGGGCTTTCTGTTTTCACAACTTAGTATCCACATCAATTACTTCCAACTTACAACCCCAAGTTGCAAGATAAAGACAAGGTTTTACAATGCAATGCTTTCAGTTCAAAACATCCTAATAATACATGGGTAAGGAGGTCCCTCTTCCCAGCCACACCCTTTTTCTTAAAATTCAGTATGAAAACCTTCAAAAGCTTGAAGAACTGTAATATCCTTGCTCTGGTGTTACTCTATAGAGCATAATTTTCCCTATTCTTGTTTCTCATTCTCCTCATGAATTGTTAGGGATAGTTTCTTCTATCAGAACTGATAGTATTTCACCATCGTCCCTAAAGATCTGGCAACTTATAACAGCAGAAAACTCAGCCATTCATTAAGGCGGAATTAGAAAAAGAATTATCGAAAATCCCTTTAAATCCGAATCCTAGTGAATCATATTGGTATAACAAAATACTAGAAGGTGGTAATTCTCCTTCCTTGCCATCTTATAAATTTACCTGTCCTCCTGTAAAATATTTCTACAATAGAATTACTGTGGTGAGCAAGCCAACAACTATAATGATGGAAATCAGATGGAATTCAGTCAGCCCCAACACTGATATTATTTAGGTGTGTGAAAATACGGCTTATCTGAACGGCATGGTCAGATGCTGCTACCCCAGCTTTCCCTCGAAGGAGCTTGATGCTATGAGATGTTCAATGTCTTAAGTGCCAGTAACAAGTCAGAAATCAAGAAAGCTCCATGCCTCCCTCATCTGTCTAGGACCTATAACCTTAATTATTCAGCAGTTGAAGTGGAACCAGTCAGCCACAAACACTCCAGCCTAGGCCGCAGCAGGGGCTGCCGTCGTAAGCTGCCTCCGGCATCTGAGGCAGCTCCAGTTTTCTGACACATGAGAATTGCCAGCAGTAATGGAGAAGGGTATAGAGTAAGGGTTGAAGCATTTAAGGAAGTATGGGAACTGTGAAGGGTTAGTTACACAAAAACAACATGTATAGAGATTTTCAATGTTTTTAATAGCTGTGCAAAGGGAACTGCCAATTAAGAAGCATATCTGCTGAAAGATTTACAGGGGGAAATACAACTGTTAAGCAATTAATAGGAGAAAAAGTAATGAAACGGATGAAATGTAAAAGTTATTTAACTAAAACAAAGTTTGTAGAGAGTTCTGTGCACCATTTGGAATTAGCTGCACAGGTTACTTCAGACCAAATATGTAGCTTAACAGGAGTGAGCTTGTGCATATATTCAGTCTCTGAAGAACAATTTCATCCAATTTTATGGCAGAAGCCTTTTTGTATTTCTTTCTTTTTGAAGAATAAGCCAGATAATAAGAGTACTGAAAACCATTTCAAAGTTGAATAACATGAAACTCTAAGTGCCCCCACTAATGATCCGCTGCCCCTCCGTGAGAGGCATCATTTGTCAGCAATCTCGTGCTGATCCACATTTCAGATACTGCTGTCTGCCCCAAGCTCACTAAAAGGTCATTCGTGGACTCTAAGGATGTAATTTAAAACTTAACTGAAGTCTGAAAGTAACCTTTCATCTTTAATGATGTGTTATAATCTCCCAGCAAAATACTAATAATTTGTAAGCTTTGTTGAGGTAATTGTGTTTACCCAAACCTGAAAGTCTGAAACATTGAAGTGCTGGGGTTTAGATATTGGTGACCAAGTCCCTGTGCAACCACATTCTTTTTCATTTAACATATCGATTTTTTTTCCTCTCCACACAACTTCCCTGCTCATTTAGAGCCAAGGAAAGAAGGAAAATAAAAGCTACTTTTGCCAGCCTTCCTCCCTCTTTCTTCTTTCAGAAAAGGTCTCCTGTGAAGGATCACATCAACTCAGTGCGGCAGAAAACACCAGCTGCAGGCAAATTCAAATAGCAGAAAGACTATGATAATGTCGGTGCATTAAAAGGGTCATATCACTAATGAGAATTTGCTGTACCTATTATGTATATCCTTGCATACTGATAATTAAGACACTCGGGTTGCCATGAACCATGGATGTAAGTCCTGGCTGTTATGATGGTGGTCAGCACCTCAGAAGAAACTAGATGCAACAGAGCTGTAAGAAAAGGGGCTTGGGTCCCAGAGAGCTGTTGTGAGACGGAGTGAACCTACACCCTCATGTAGCTCTCTCAGTAACGTCTTATGCCTTTCCTAAATGCCATCTCTTAGACTTTCATTATTTCAAGGGAATCTTGACACTTGCTGAAAAAAAAAAAAAAAAAAAAAAAAAAGGCATGTAGTATTTCCCCAAAAGAAAAAACAGAATAATGCAAACAATCAAAAGCTCACAGAACAAAGAGTCCTTAATACTTATTTTTAATCTCCCAATTTTTAAATGTCCGGCATTTTGTAGGTGTTCAAGGTTGAAGACTGCATTTATTTTGCCCTTTTCTGCTTCATGTTCAGATAAGCAAGAGTTATCTAGAAACATGCTGAACAGACTAGTTGGGTTGGTTGGTTTTCTGTTTTGTGTAAAGCAATAGATTACAGAAGGTTACATAGAGCATGGAAATGGTGTATCAGGGTCACATCGCCAGGAACCAAAATAGCACAGCATGCACAAGTGGAAATGAGTTATGGGGACTTTTGCTAATATTTCTACAGTGTTGTGCCATCATAGATGAGATTAAAAATGTGGTGAGGGTGGGAACGTGGAGGGGAAATAGCTTTGAGGTAATCTCTCTTGTACAATGACATCTAGGTCAAAAAAAGAATTAAAGAATCTCTTTTTCCATTTCCAGGGAAACAGACAGCCAGAGGACTGGGGGGTAAGGAGGCAAGGCGGGATTCTTGTCTAACATCAATATCTGTACCTACACTCCCTTCACAGTTAATGTAGAGAAATCAGTGGTTCCAGGCTGGGGGGTGCCGGTGTCATTTTCGATACCCACATCAAGCAGAGATGCATTTACTGCAGAAGCAGCCTTTCTAGCTGAGTAGTTCATAGCTATAGATACCTAGGAGTACCTAACCTAGCTGAGATCCCACCTGTGGAGGTTGCCAGGGCCTGGAGACTAGTTGTCCAGCACCTGGAAGATATTTCCACAAACTGCATATTTTCGGGAAAGGGAAGCCAAATCTACTTGAAAAACTAGAATCCTCGACACATGGGCTATTCCACCAAAACATCATCCCCTTCACAGAAAATGAAGAGTATGAACCCAAATTGTTTCTGATACGTCTTTTTCCCACCAAGCATTCCAGAAGAGTTATTGATATACAGATGGATAACTAGTCACCATCAGGATTTCCTTTGTCCACAATTTTTAATTTTTTTTTTTTTTTTAAACAGGCTCTGGTAAGCTGCATTGTAAAAAAAAAAAAGTTCAGGTCTTTACATTTTGGGGACATTATTGCCAACCTGACCTTAATTGACAGAGATCACTTCACTTCTGGAAAGAATATGACCACTCCACATCCTCAAGCACATTTGCTCTTTAAATAAAGTCTGCAAAATTTCTCTGAAAATTTCCAACAGGATATATCAATTCAGAAGTAGCAGTAAAAAAAAACCCAACCAAACATCACCACTCAACTGCAGCTCAAAATAAGGCAGATGTTCCTTGCAGGATTTTCCACCTCTCTTTCTTAAGTGACTACATAAAATCTAATCACACTGTGTAGTTGCTGCAATATGCACAACATTCATCACTGAAGTTTTCATTAGTTAAAATTCATTCTCAACAGTAAAAACACAGATGGCTCCTAAAAGCAGCTTCTTCTGTACCAAACTGTCCTATCCATCTTCATCACATGCTTTGCAGGCACTTAACAGAATACTTATAAAACCTGGCCTCCTTTGTGGTGCAATGCTGAACATTTAAAAGTATATGCTGTCATTTGACCAGCTGCAGGACTAGAGCGAGTTTGATTCAAGGGGTGTTGTCAATGGGTTTTCTTGAGATCTTTGACATCAGAGCAGCATATCTAAAAGATGTTAGTAATCCCCATAAATCAATTCCCCAACGCTGACTCTCTCTCTCAGTGGATAACGAAGAGTCATTTGCTCACTTAGGCTTCCAAATAGGAAATATTATTACATTTCATGAAACGCTTTTAAAAAATGTGCTTATGGTGCGCTGAGTTTGTCACCTTGAGAAAATCTGCACGGTGCTACTGCCGTTTTCTCCACAAGCTATGTTCGAGAGGATGCTGGTGGGGGTTTTCCCCACTTGCCTGGGTGGATGGGCCGCTCCGTGGGGCTGGCGCAGAAGGTGCTGAGTGAAGGCACAGAGGCACGAGCCCCGCGATTCCCCCTTTCGTGGTCTCTGCTGCAAACGTGCACTCTGCTTTTCTGCAGATGTCTAGTAATGAGGTAAGTGCTCGCAATACCAGCAGCTGGGTGACTGGTAGGAGAGTAGCACAGCTACTAATGAAACACTTGAAATGGCCATTATTCTTACAGAACTAATGAGAATTAGAGTGGAAAAGTGAGACCGAGTCAGTCACACGCTGATATATTTATACAAATGAGATCTACCTATCCGGTCTGCTTCTACCAGCTGCTTTTGTTAAAGATGGATTGGGAACCAGACTGAAAGAAGATTTTCTTGGCATGAGAAATGATGTGCAGAATAATTAATCCTTTTTTCCGTACTTGCTTACAATGTTCACATAAACAAGCACCCTCTCCCTTTTTCTCATGTTCACACACGCTCGCATCATTCTTTCCCATCATCTAAAATATTAATTTCCTTAAGAACTTCTAGCTATAAAACATCAGACTAACATTCATCAAGAGTTATCAAAAGAGCTGCTGATCAGACAAAATTATCCCTGCTAGCATCTGAATTAGCATCAGACTGATAAATATGTGTTACTCCGAAACTGCTGGTCTTGCAAAGCATGAATGGCTAAAAGGTCTTAATTTGACATCACACAGATTACCGCTGGACCTTGTGGCACATCAGCAAGAGTCAGGACACCATCCATGCCCTAGGAGTCAAAGTTTAATTGAATTCTAAGAGCAAAGGACTGGACTTCAGAAGTGGGTTTCCTTTTCCATCAAAAAACACGTACTCTTCATCTTTTTGACTTATAAGAAAGAAAGTTATAATGAAAAAAGCAATGCACATTCTAATATTTAATTGGGGGCACAAGTATTTCAGCAAAATTTCCTCAGCACAAAGACAGGGATAGAAGGGAATTTAATTACAAAACTTATTGAAAACGTGTTAGTTTTACTATTCCTCCGTCTGTCATATTTCTCCTTTAAGCATAATGGAAAAACTTGCAGACCGGGTATTCTAATGAAAATGGCAGCTTATGAATATAAGCCCCTGAACATACTGCAAGCAGCAAACCTATTTAAAAAATCTCCCTTTGTCTCCATGACAAATTATTTCTACCCATAATTGCACTAACACGCTAGGTACTAACTAGGCTGCTAAGCATAATATGTAGTGCATAGAGCACTGAGACTTATTTTGGGGTCTGGTTTAAGAGGATGTAACATCATTTATTTCAAAGGAAATCTTTCAAGGCTGCCTTTCATCTTACATCCTTGCATCAAAATTAAATAGTAAACTGGTTCTAAAAAATAAGCACCTTCAAAACCAAATCTCTGCTCAGTAAGCCAAAGGCGCAGTTATCAGCCTACTGAGATTATCACAAGCACTAGGAAATCCCACAGAGGCACCTAAACCTTTCAAAGTTTGATCAAAATGCCACTGGGGCATCTGAGCGGGAATGACACTGGCAACTCCCAAATTCTCAGTCTCATGAAGACGCCCATGGACACGTTCCGTTCCCCTCCCTAAAACTACAGGTGCGCTGCCAGTTAGGCGTGTGCAGGGCCGCAACAGCATGTTGTCCAGCTATCTGTTGGGAACGCCAGCACCTGAGTGAAATACTCAGTTAAATACTTAATGAACAGATTTAGTCATTCCTCCAGTTCATGCACTATCCTAGAAATGACCATCAAACTTTTAGAAATATCTTTGTTACGCAAAGGAGCCTGAGGTCAGATATTTCCACATACAGACCACTCACTATTACCAACCACTACAATGGCGCAGCACGTTCTCTGTCAGCTATTCACAATTCATGCTGTATGATCGATTACTTAACTCACTGGGTATTACTTCTCCTCCCAGGGAGCTTTCAAAATGGCTGATTAGCATTTATAGAAGGAATATTTTGGGAACCACTCCGTTGCCTGGATATTTGCTGGTAAATATTTTTTTCGCACAAACACAAGTCCTTTCTACAAAACTCAGACATTAAAAGAATGAAAAAGAAAATGGTTTCAAATATAGCAGGTCAGTATGTTATCTTCATTTGATTTCAAGTAATAATGATAGTCTATTAATAACAACAGCAGGAACAGCAAATGTAAGAATCATAAAAATTAATGTGGTAGTTGTGGGACAATATGAACCAAAACTGGAGAGAGAGGCTGCACTGAAAAAATTATTATTCTAAGAAGAATTTGTTTAATACATTATTTTACACCTATAATGAAAGAAAAAAAGAAAACCAACAAAAAAAAAAACCAAACAAAAAAACCCCCCACACCAAAAAAAAGTCCATTCTCCTTTGCATTTCTTTTCCCCTGAGAGCCCAAAAATGATCTCCTTAGTCTGAACATTAATTTCATCCAAAGGGGTGCTGTGTTTTAACCAAAGATGATATAAAGTATTAAGCCACGTTGGGCTTTATGAAGTCAGAGAAGGAAGTAATTAAAGATTAAATTCTGCTAGCAATCCATCATGCTGCCTTCAAGGTAGTTTTGAATTGAGGTATTAGACTTTGGGAATACCTCTTTCTACCCAATTCACACAGTGTCATTTTTTAGCTCCCAGCTGGAAGTTGTTACCCAGCACTACTGCTGCTTCTCGTGGGAGGGAGCCCACCATCCCAGTTCCAGGGAACGTCTGTTGAGAACCGTCTTCCTTGCTTAGGCATAAATCAGTGCGTGTGACCTTCAACACGTTCCCCTGATTACAAGAGGAACCGAGTGCCTTGAAACTTTATGAAGAACCCCTCAGTCATATCGGGAATGAAATCGCTTTAAAAAAAGCCATGATTTCGGGGGTATCAGTACTTCAGCTCTTTGGCTGCAAAATGGGACTAGCTGCACACAAGACAGCATCAAAACAGATAAAAAAGAAAGCAGAAGAACGATAACATCACAAACACAACCAAAAATGTTGCAGAAAACCTCAGAATGTGTAATTTGCTTCAGTTCAGATGGAATGAATAGCAGAGCTGGGAATTGAAAGCAGAAAGCAGATCTTCTGGCCTTAATTTTGAAAATATCTGTATCCAGCACTACCTTTCCCAAATGAGAATTGATAGAAAAGCAGCTGTTTGATTCCTTCTTCCTCCTAAGGAAAAATCTCACTGTAAACAAGACGATAAAGCGAGGCAGGATCTAATCAGGACCGAGACAACGTCTGGCAGGGCTATCAGTCTTGATGCTCCAAGAGCTCTTCAAGGACACAAGGGAAGGCATTTGCGCCCCAGTCCGTGAGTCTGTCTCAAAGGCTAGCTTTGCCCAGCAGTTGTGGTAATTGGATGAAATAAATCCCTGAGGGAGCTGGGAAGGGGTGTTTTGAGTGTGGGTGGCAGGGAACGATTTAGCTTCAGTAATAACTGATATAGCTGGGCTTCAAAAGCCATGCTAATCTTCACAGAAAAGATTAAAAAAAAAGCTTTGATGAAAAAACAAGTTTACATTAAAAAGAAAAAAAAAAAAAACATGGAAAGGATACCCAGAATCAGTTTTAAGCAATCTGATTTTTGATGAGATTAGAGCCATCCTATGTTTTACAACAGCAAGGAGCAGACAACAAAAGCCCTTAACTCCTGTTACGCTCCAGCAAAATTGCAAAATCAGTACCATTACGATCTCACTAAAACAAAACTACATCTGCCAGTTTTTACACAACTAATCAAGAGTCTGGAGTAAACCAAGGTGCATTCTGACTCCATTTGCATTGAAACTGCTATATAACACAGAGACCTTCCCGCGTGTAACCACCTACTCTAGCTCCTGCAAACAGCCTGCACGGCCACCTGCTTCAGTGTCCAGACAAGTTTTCAAATGCTTTTGGTCCTTCCACCAGAGCCTGGTTTTCCCCAGAAGGACCTCACAGTCAGAAACTATTTTCATGGCATCCTCTTTTTTTTTTTATTTTAATTACTTGGGTTTCTTTTTTTTTTCCTCCTTCCCTCTATATATTTGGAATAATTTGCAAATGTGACTATAGCTGGTTTTCTTTCCCACATCACTATCTTTTGTGGTATTTGCCAGACGTAGGCACCTCCTTTTCAGCAAGCTAAAGAGCTTTACAGGCTGCTGGTCATCTGCAGATTTAGATTTAAAAGATGTGAACTCTTTTACTGTGCTTCAGATTAACCACAGTAGGAGAGAAACACTTCACCATGGAAAGGCAGACAACAAAGAGTGCAGAGATTTCACCGGCAATGAGATATTATGACAAACTAGATAAATAGACTCAGGTATTTAGAGAGGATAGATAGGGCGCCCAGCTTTAAAAAACAGGCAGTTTCTTCCTCTCTAAAAATTTCAGACCTACTACAAAATACAACCAGCTGGCAGGAGCACTACACTGCTTCCCTGGGTACAGGTGTCGTCACAAATAAGAAAGAGAGGAGACACATAAATAGCGCTGGATGTCCAGTGAGAAAAACTTCTCTAGATCTTGCCTGAGAAGGGGGAAGTGCAACCCATCATAGGAGAGGAGCGTGGCTCTTTCCAGAAGCACAGCCGGCACCGTTAGATATGAAAGTGGGGACAGTCCAAGTCGTACTCCAATTAGATTTGTAATGAGCAGCTCTTCAATACCAACAGAGGCTTTCGTTCAGGAAGGATGGGGAGTCTGGGCAAGGCAGATTTTCAAGAGTAAGGCAAGTTGTGGAGCATTCAAAGAGATACAGTGCTGTGTTGGCCATTTCCTTTTCCACTGCTAAATGGTGATGAATGGGGGTAGACCACAGCCAATCTGGAAGAATAAGGAAATGCAAAGAGTAGCCAACAGCAAAGGGGAAAAAATAAAAAAAAAAAAAAAAAGAGAAAAGAAAGAAAGAAAAAAAACTATGCCTTTGAGAAGAATAACATGCCAGAGCCCACAGAGGAGCATATGGGAACATTCCCAGAAAAGCGGAGAGGAAAGCGTTACATTTAAAACTGAAACAAAGAACAGAACGAAGATTGCACTGCATCCACTGAGAGGTAATAAGATGTCATTTCCAGTACACAAGATAAAAGAGTTCAACTGAAAATAGTCAGCAGTAACTCAGAGAAAGTAGAGGCAAGTTGGCGATAGCAGAGGCAGCGATAACAGAATATGTAAATTAGTTGCTTACTTTCCTGATCACATGGGGAGATGAGGAACTGATGTGAAGGAAACTGAATTTTAATTTTTTAGGAAGAGATAGTAGGAACTAGGACAAATCAGGCTAGTAAAAAAATTAACAAAAAACACTGGGTCCTTACAAACTTCAACACAGATTCTGGCAGAGGCTCAAGTGGAAATGCTTTCACAGCCAGGGAATAATCTGAGTGCGTGACAAAAATTCCTACTACGTGACACTGAGTGAAGGACCCAGAGACTGTTAAAAGGCTAAAAATTGATCTTTAGCTGTGGAGAGAACATTAATTAGAGCAACAAGATGGACTCTAATATGCAACTTAGTCTGGAAAAAAAATACATACTTTAAATGGATTTATGAAAGAAGACATGTCAAAACTGAATCTGGTAATGCTTAAGAGGCAAATGTTAATTAAGGACACAAAAGAGCCTGTGTGGGACTTGAGTTGGTACCCTGGGCTAGAGGTCAGAAAACAAGTTCTGATCCCAGCTCGATCTCTGACCCTTGGGGGATCACACATGTCAAACCTCTGCTCTTTGTCTCATTTCATTTATTCACCAGCAAACTTTGGGGCCAGCGCGGTTCCTCACACACCACAGACAGCACACCTCCATTATGGATCCAGAGCATAACTCACTCAGTTGCATCACATAAAAGCAATGAAATCCAAAGACAATAAGGCACAAAGTAAAGCAGCAGGTGACTTAGCGACTAGAGGAAAATCCTAGAAACACTTTTTATTGAAAAGCAAGAACAAGAGTAAGTGCTGCAGAAGGAGAACCACGGGAGAAAGTAACAAAGGCTGTGGTTATCACAGCACACGCTGTATCAACAGTGAGCTGTAGTAAATGACTGGGAAAGTGTAGAAGACAGAAGACAGAAATCAAATTGAGAAGAGCACAGGAAGGACAGCAACAGCGGCAGATACAGGCTGCGCAATGTACAGCCTGACGCACATGAATATTCACAGGTCCCTGTTGGGGAAAGTGCCAGACATGTTTTAGGCTATCCATTTGCTTTCAGCAGAAATTCTCTGAATCCTTCTTGTCCTGGAGAAACATTTCATGCAAACTTTCCACACTGTTGTACAAGTGAGTGCAGAGTTCTTATACAGGGCTTTTTCTTTCCCTGCCGCATAAACGTAGCCCTTAACCAGGTTTCCTCTGTTGACAGGTATTCCCCAATCTTTTCTTTCAATTGTGCACTTCCAATTATTTTCCTTCTAGTAATCTTCTTGGAGAAGAAAATGAACATGGCATGAGCAAACAAAGCAGAATGAATGCACTTTAAAACATGTGTGTAGAGGACATATTTTATGTATTTATGCTGTAAGCTACGGCACTGTATAGAGAGATCCAATCTCACTTTAAAGAAGTTACCTCAGGTTTGCAATCCCCCTGCCAGCCTGGTGCACAGCGTGGGGTAATTCTCCTGCCAGCAGCAGGAGTGGAACCAGTCTGCTTTGAGATCCCCGTTACTTCATTCAGGCTGTGGGCCGATAAACTGCTTTCTTTAGCTGCCAGTGGTCTGAGTGGACACCGGGGCAAATTCAGTGGTCACAGGAATTTTTTTTGTTTTTATTGTGAACACTGATAGGTGAGCAGTTGAGCAAGTGATGAGATAATCCACTGAGTCAGTGGAGGCAAGAGGTTGGTAATCCCCACCGGTGTTGAGCAGGAGTTTCCTTGCTGTTTACAAGCAGTGGGAAATGTTTCCTCCCAGCTCAGCATCAGCTGGAGCCCTCCTGATCCTGCTCTCAATGAAAGCTCGTCATCTCTGGGTAACAACACCCAGGACACAACAAACACGCCACAACTCTCCATTGTGCAAAACCTTACGTACTTCCAAAAGCAAGAGGTAGCTTGCAATATTTCTTGAGCATTAACGCTTGTTAAAATAGAACCTTTACCCTAAACCTGCATTTTTCCTTTCAGGTCTGTCCTAAGACCTGATGGACGTGGCGACCTCGTGCTCCCTCTGGTCTCCAGTGGGCTGGGTGCCCACCAGAGCTGGCTCTTCCACAGCCCCAGTGACGCCGACTGAAGCAGGCACCAAGCTCACGTGGGAGGGAGCGTGCGCAGGTCAGACCATGCTTCCTCTATCACACCCGCATAAAATCTCTGCTCCGGGCTGAACTGCTGAAGCTTTCTTGTTTCTTACAGAAAATTTGTGAGATTGTTTTCCAGGTACCTTTAAAAGCTCTGTATTCCTTAGGAGGGCTCAAAGCATATTCAGTCATCCCTGGGATACTTTAACCGGTATATCCACATTAGAATAACGTCGTATTTAAAATAAAAAAATGGCCATAACCTGCAGGTACAGCTCAGAAAAAGTAAGAATAGTGCTGAATCCATTGTTACAGGACAGCACGTTGCCTATTGTTATAAAATGGTGTTGTCACATTTTGAAGTGTTTGCTTATCCCTGGCTGTTCTATTAAGGATGAGAAATTAAGAAGCCAGAGAAAAATCTAGTGAAAGCTGCTGATTTGGGAAGCTTAGCTGTACAGAAAGTCCTAACAGCTCTAGCCCCCATATCATCTTCTTGTGAGGGAGCAAAAAGTTGACCTTGTAGTGACATGGAGTGCTCTATAAAGAGTGAAAAAGTCCTTACAGAGAAGAATTTATGACATGGACCAGAGACAACACACGGAAAGGGTCAGGTTGTCAAGGAAGTTCAGTAAAATATCCTTTTGCGAAGACCAACTAGTCTGCTGTGCTAATAAATTTGGACAGGCTGATGGGCAATTTTGGTGAGCAAGGAAGAAGTGGGTACACTACTGCCAAGTTGAAGACCAGAGGTCTTACCTAGCGTTTGGATGTTTTCTACCTTTTCTAGTTACTATGATTTTAGATCTCATGTCTCTAGCTCACAGAAACTGAGGCATGTATCTCTTCTTTTTTTTTTTTCTCCTTCCTTTTGAAAAAAAGTTATTTCTACCTTTATTTCTACCTAGCCACAACTAGTTTTAATATCACGATCAGATGTTAAGTCCTTCAGGGGGAGGTTTCTGTATTAAACGAGCTACTTTCATGCTCAAATGAATGAGACCAGACAATCAATCTGAGGAGTCAATATTTAAGACACTTGATGGGCTGTACTTCTGGTTATTAACTCTGCCTGACTGTGGAACAAGATGTTTTTGTTTAAGAAACCAGAATATGACCTTCAGCATCTCGCACATTTCAGTATTTTATTTTTTTCCCCAAAAAACAGTTTCCTTTCTACACTGACAGTGTGGGAATTCCCCCTCATCGCTCCCATAAATCTCTGAAATTATGACAGTATTGTAGTACAATGGCATGTAGAAATCCCAGCTTCTACCAGGGCTTCATTGTAACAATCCCAGCATATTCACAAAGTTAAAAATATTCCCTGTTATAGTCTAAGTATAGGAAAGAACGAAAAAGGAGAAACAAAATCACCTTGTTTTGTAGCCAAGGAACCAAAGCTCCAGGACATTCAGAAACAGCCCCCTGGAGCCAGTTAACATTTTTAACAGTCTTAAAACAAGACTCAGTCTTATGTGACAAAATATCCAAGAACTGCAGTTCAATTTTTAGACATGACGATCTCCAGAGGTTCTATGATTATATGATTTCTGCCCCACCTAAACCAAAGGCACTCACAGAGCCCCTGAGCTGAGCACCACATTATACACCTTTTCTCTCCCTCATCCCTATCCAATATATTAACTTCAAAGTGGTTTCCCCAATATTTGGCACAGCTGTTATCATTGGGATCAAGCAAAGAATAGATGCCATATCCTACAATGGCCTCCAGTGTGCCATGAGAAACTAACAGAAGAAATAATACAATAAAAAAATAATCTCTACCTTAAATCTTTTTCCTTCTGCTTTTCGCTTCTCATTGTCAACAGGTCTGTTAACTTGCCCAGGTTCACCTATCAGTCCTTCTGTCTTCAAATCAGCAAAACGTCCAAGTTTGTCTCTGTATCTATTTCTATTCAAGCAAGCAGGGAGATACACATTTCACATTAAAGTTTTTTGCTTAAATCCTGTAGGTCGTAATATCTTCAAAATGTGTTAGACAAGCCTTAGGAGCGTAACTTTTTTCCTTATTAATGATAGATAGTTGATAAAAGATGACGTCTAGTAAACAAATACATGCCAAAAATTTCTCCTCTTTTTATCGATAGTAGAGGTGATGATGCCTGACTCTCCTTATTAAAAGGCTTTCCCTGACACACAAATTAATTGAACATAAAGCACTGGAGACTAAGCTTCTGGATTGCTTTTTGAATGCGACAAGATTAATCATGTTCTTTAGCATAAGTCTTGGCAGGGGTGAAGGAACATTGATTTGCCATTTAGAGTTTCGAAAAACTGTTTTACTGAGAAATCGCTGAGATACCACGATATCACACATAGTTTGGAGGATGATATTACAAATTTTCAGAGGTTATTCTAGTATTTGGCCATGCCTTTGCCACTCTGGCAAAACATCATATTAACTTGGCTAATAACATATCTCTGAACACAACTTAGACATGTTGTTTGTATGTATGTATGGAGAGTTTGGCAGCTGCCTTCCCTAAGTACCTTATTTACTCTTGGCTTACTCTATTACAGGTTTGCAAAGGAAAACCCAGCTTTCCTACCTGCGTTTCTTCTCCAAAGTGCTAAGTGTTGTGTAGTCACACGGGGAGCTGAGAGAGCGTGCCTAGGATCGCAGGCAGGTAAGGATGCTGGAAGGGTCTCCAGCATCACCAAAGCTGTTGCTGCCAGGCAATGGTATAAATAATTTTTTAGCTGACCAGCCTCCAGCTCAAGAATAGTTTTTCCTCCACTACCCTTACAGGAAGGTTACTTCAAAATCTTATTTTTCTGGCAGCTGGATACCTTCTAATTTTCAGCCAGAGGACATGTATAGCTAATAAACACTTACTACTTTTTGCATTACTCCTCTATTAGCTCAACAGCTCTTTTCCATCCTGCTGCCTCTTACTCCTCCATCCCCAGCCAGAGAAGCACTCCCAATGTTGTGCTAGCAGCAAATTCCATTAATGCAGTCTTACTTTTTCTGCCTGTATCACTAAATAAAATGTTAAATATAAACAATTCCAAAAGCAACAAATGAAGTCCAAATAGCATGTTTTCTTTGAAAACACCCTGCTGCCTCCCTACTCCTGTTCTCTCCAGGACACCACCGCAAGAACATACCCAGATTGCCCTCCCCATTGCATCTGTGCATCAATCTTTAAGGCCCATTTGCATCCTGCGGGTTCCTCCCCAGCAGCGAAATTACACAACACTGCTCTAGTGTTATACAAGTATTTTGAGCAACCACTGACTCCACTGCACAATTTCGCTGATAAAATGTAATGGCTTTGGAAAGGAATGTACCTTTGGCATCGCAAGACATCTTTTCTCAAGTCCAAACCATTCCTTAGAGACAAATAGTTGTGTGTGCCTGCATACATTCCTTCCACAGACCAAGAAATCAGAAACTCTTCCAAGTGTCACTGATTACATACACATCCATCGGTCAGAGATTTAATCATTATATGATACCTGTAGTTTCAGGAACATCATCAACTAGCTACCTAGCAACCATGAAAATCACAGGGTCAGATAATTTGTGCTGATCAGGCACACAATCAGTTGATTAGCTTCAATTAATTTGGAGTTTGATTTCTTAATTTTTCAGCCACCTGTTCTCAGGGACATTTCAACACTCCTCATGTTCCTCAACAAGAAATAACTCAGCTAATATCACTGAATTTTGCATAAATCTCTTCTCCCAGGAATTAATATCTGTACTGCTTGTTACGTATACAAGAGGAAGAGGAAAATAAGAAAATCCACAAGCAAGGGTCCTTGGACACAGGAAACCCTCTTGGAGGAGCTGCGATATAGTGAACGTTGCAGCAGCACACGACATTCCTATGCTCACTGAGTAGAAAATGTTTAACACTATACTCTTTTTAATCAATATTTTTTCATGCCCTGCACTTGACCAGTTAGAAAAAACAAAGCACTGTATTTATGCATTTGCACAAATGCTTTTTGCCATGCCTTGCATTCAGAAAGAAACACTGAGTTAGTTTTGTTTGAACTTTCCTTATCGTTGCCTGTCTTTCCAGTGGAAACAATACAAGATTTCTGGAGGCAAAGTTTCAGTGCTACAGCAGAGAAGTAAAAATGTGCAAGGAAACCGGAGAAGCATTAGAAGGTTGACATTCTTTGTCCTCTTCTCCAAACACTTGAAAATAAATGTAATCAATTCAAACGCTGTGTGGTCCAATAAACTGCCAACAATCAAATAGTCTCAAACTCCCACAATTACGATTCCAAATTTTGTACAATTCCCCCTCTAACTTGTTAAGGTCCTACAATAAAAGGAGATCATATAGGAGAGGTTCAATTTTGTCTCATATCTATACAGGTTTCTTAAAATCATTACACTGAAAGAGATGAAGATTTTTTAGGCACATATACAGATCCCACAAGCCAGTGCTTGGCAGCACTGCTCATTCTTGCAGGGGAAAAAAAACAAAAACACAAAACCACAATGTATATTCCTTTTAAAGATCCAGCAAGTTTTAAACACTAATTCATAGAGAAAGCAGCAACGATTCATAGGTCAACCTGGCATGGGGAATATAAGGTAGAGCTAACCTTGGAAATGCACAGTTAGCTGGGATTGAGTTGCTTATCTACGAGATCTGGGTTATGTTTCCTCAACTCATGGTGGTGAAGAACCACTCGCACAGACTCCCATTGAGCTCAGCATTGCCTTTTGGCAACAAGTTATCTGAGCAAGGAAGGAGGGAAATTTCACTGCACTGAATTCACCCAGGACTCAGAGAATTCTGCTGCCAAACCCTGATCAGCATCCGCTGACAACGTGCAAACAGCAGCAGAGCCAGGGCAAGCTCAGAGCACAGCCTTGGTACAGCCCTTGTCTCAGCGCTAAATGATAAACCATCACTTCACAGCCAGGTGAGGAGGAATGTCTCAAGGAAACGGATGTAAGGGTTTGACCATGGGCAAAAGCAACACTTTCTCCTCTTTCGTCTTTCTTGAGAACAGCAAAACCCTTTCTGCTGAAGCTTTTCCACAGGGCTGAGAGAGGGGCTGACACCAGCCTTGGGAACCATCCCCACCAGCACCTGCAGCCTCCCAAAGCTGCGACCAGCCTAAAGCAGAGCCCACACAGAGACACGCTGACACCTTTACGTACTACCTTCTCTAGCTAACGCATGTACCTAGTAGTTAATTGAAACAGTTCACAGTAAAGTGGGAAGCAAGCTTTGCCAACAGAGCCCCCGATGGTGGAAGTTTCTAGGATACATTAAGCATCCAGGTCATTTTTCTCGGGATTGTGCCTCGCTTGTTAATGTGAACGGCTTGCCGTCTTTGTAACAGCAACCCTGTGCTAAAGCCTAACTTTCCGCATCCATTGCCTCCCAGTTTGCCATCTATCATGGAAGCACTGAGGCCCTTCAACTTTCCACCTGCTGCCAGAGAAGTCAGAAGGTGGCTGCAGACCCCACAAGAAGAAAAGCAAAAAGAGAAGTAGGAAAAATTAGACATATTACTGTCAACATTGCCCCTGCCTTGTGAGGAGACAACACTCAAAGCTCTTGCTGCTTGCAATGAAAAAATGTTGTTTTTAAAAGTTATATGGGGAAATGGATGGACATTTATTTCATTCTCAGAGTGGCAGAAGTGGGGGGGTACATGATGCCCTGTAAAAGGCATGGGTATTAAGGGAATCTAAAGGTATGAAGACCGTACGCACATAGAATATAAATGTTTATGTACGTATATAAAAATCATTCATTTATATGATTTTGCTTCTGGTCATGGTAAATTCAGAGTTTGGCAGAGGCTGGGATCTGGAAGCCACCATCTCTCATGGGTGTGAGATGCCACCAGTTTCCTGCCTGGATGCATCTTGCTTGATGTCTCTTGCTACATTCCCAGAAACAGCCCTCAGTCTTTTTCTTTTTTACCTGAAACAGTGAGGAGTAGTCTGATGTTCACAGCATACGTCTCTGGAGCATCCTTTTTTCAGCTGCACGTACATACAGATGCAGATAAAAATAATTCAGGAGGGCAGAAGGAGGAAATGTTTCCTTAAAGAGATTCCAGTAACACTTTTTTTATTATTACTATTATTTAAATGACTCAGCGTACAAGTTTACCACACAATGTAAGTGCCATAGTCATAAATACTTGTGTACGCCAAAATACCACCTACGCCTGAAGACCACCAGCCGCATGCCATTAACAGACCCTTGGTAACACATACATCTGAAAACAAAGAACTTGTTCCTGGTGGCTCAGGGACAAAAAAAGGGTTTTCATGATCAGTCAGAGCGCTCGCTGCCTGTGCTCACTGCTCAGGCAATCGCTTGCCAGAGCACCTCTGTGGAGCCGGCCCCCTGTTACTCCCACCATGTTGGCTCTTCCCTGCCTACTCCCCATCGGAGACGTGACAATGCCCCTGCCATATAAAGTGTTTGATTGTGCCATGTGTAATCAGGGTTATGCACTAACTGTCCTCTGCCACAAATATTGCCCTAATTAATGTGTAAACCCTGTAATAATTTCGAATAATAGCCTAGTGTGGCGTTCTTAAATTTTTAAAATACATTAATGCATTATGAAAAATACAATATCTCCAAGTACTGACTTCTCTTAATAAATAATGAATGCACACAAAAAAAGTCCACATTTATGACACCTTTAGGACTAAAGTACACTGGACCTTAAAATAGCTGTTATACTTGCACAGAAAAGAAACAAAAGCACGTAAGGTTTTAAAACGGTCTCTCATTTGACCCAGAAAGAAATTACGCACTGTGAGAAAAACATGCGATAAGAGCTTGCCACTCTAAGGGCTTCCATATGAAAAAAATAATGAGATCCCCCAATTCTTTCTTCAAATAACCCCATCAAGCTGTACAGCGGCGTAGTGCCGGGAGCTGCTTTCATGCCGTAGTCGCAAGCAGCGTGTGTGCAGTGGCTCATGCAGGCGGAAGGCTGAGCCGGGATGTCAGAGAAAACGACTTGCTCTTAAAACGCCCATTCGCACTGCCAGAGGTAAGGAAAAAGCATCCGTCTCCCCCTGCAATGCCACAGACACCCTCCAGGCACAAACCAGAGCTTGTGGGGGGCAGAGTCCCTCTTGGGACCCTCCTCACCTCCATCTCTCCATGAAAGAAAGCAAAGCCATAAAAGAAGCAGACGGTTCCTAAGGTTACAGCAACATAAAATTGAACGTTACTGTCCGTGAAGCGCTTTGAGGTGTCTGATGGCATCACCCAGCCAATGTTGGGTTACCTCCTCTAAAATGGAGGTACCACCACCACCCCCCCAAGCAACCTCCTGCCTATTTGCGCTTCCCTTAGAAAGGAAGCTAGGAAAGGGATATATAAATAAAAATATTTTCTGACTTCCTGCCAGTTAAAAGTATGAGGATGTTTCAAATAATTTTTTGGAAAAGAATTCCTCCAATATTGTGGGAGGACTTGAAGGAAGATGACTGCTACCCTTGATTTCATTTCAGGAAAAACATATGCTTAAATTGTAGGAATTAATTTTCCCAGCTAATATTTTGACATTTCTACAATATGGTCAAATTAAAATGATAATAACTGTGTTTGGCTTGTTTATCCTGCACTAATGGCTCAATGTATACTGGGGGGGTGGGAGGGGAGTTGTATGTTAATTAGTGCTAATTTGCATGAGATGAAAGCATCGGTTGTGTAGAAGCCATGAGATACAGCTTAGAATCTTTTTACCAGCCTGATTTTTAATTCATCCAGATTAACTAAATAGCTGTGTCTGTCACCAAGACACTGACTGAAAGTATAACGACTCCATCTGCCTCCGGAGTTACATGAACTCACTTTGGCGTTGACGCACACAAACATGCACCTCAGGAGAAAACACAGACCCAGAACCCAACAGAATCTAGAGCTTGATAAAGGGAACTAGGCCTTAAAGGGCGTCTCCGCTCTGAAAATGTGTCCGTTTCACCCTCTTGTACAGAATATTCCCATCATTTCATCAAAGGAAGCATGTTTTCCTCTAGTTTCTAGCCCTGCACATACAGACTTGGGTATGAAAATCAAAAAGCACGCCTTCTTTCTGGTAAATTAGAGGCTTTTTTCATGCCTGTGTACAACCACCAATCTAAATGTCCAGCTTTGACCCAGGTGGAATGATGCAATGGCTCCAGGCCAGGGTTCAGGCTGGTGCTAACACTGGTCTTTCATACAGGATTGTTTCAAATTACTGCTCTGGCTATTTTCACCACCTTGATTTATTAACTCAGCAGGCGTCACCTCTGCTAAGAGTATACTCTGTCATCCCTACTCATGTAAATATCACATGATTCTGGAGGTTTAATTAAAAGTAAGATCATGGATTGGAAGAGAAAAATCATAACAGGACAAAACAACCGCCAAAAATAACCTCCATAAGCACTGATCCTGTTCCTTCTGAAGCCTACAGAAACGCTGACATACATACTCAATGCTAATTAGAACATTAGAGAAAAACAGTATCTCAGTCATGTACCCTAATTCAAGAGAAGCTTCTCGGCTTCTCTCGAGGGCTGCTGAAGTGGCATGCTTTTGATTTTACATCCTACAGATCTGACTGGCACGAGGCACTATCTGTTGACTCCTGCACAGAAATCTGTACAACGTCTTGAAGAGATTATCACCTTTTCTTCGGAAATGCCCAGGTCTGGCTGCCCAGGTTCACTTTGGATTTTTCTTTATTGGACACATTTTAAAACTTATTTTAAAAATAAACGAACAGGACCGAGGCCCATCCCAACATCTGCAAAAAAAGGAACCCTACCCCTGGCCACCACAGTCTGTGTTCTATCTAATCTTACCCAATAGCCAAGGCTTTGTGTAGCAGCACTACTGGATAAAGGCAGTAATCTGATGCCCGCTCAGTTTGCTTTTAAAGATTGTACTACTTATAAATCTAATTCTACCCTATATCCACTCATAATTAGTTTGAGACTAAAACCCATAAATATATCATGTAACTCACTTTTTTCAACTGGTTTGGTCCCAAAGGGCCCAAAGAAATAAGCAACAGTAACAAAAATGAGTTTCCATTATCGACACTAGAAGACACAGCTCCAACAACACAACATCCATTGACGAAGGGAATGTCATATTTTAACATGCAGCCTGGAGACCTTTTAAATACTACGCAGATGCCAGACTAAACCGAAAGAAGCAGCAGAAATTAAATTCTGCAAGTACTGAATTATGTCTTCTGACTGCCAGCCAGCTGCTGCTTATTTTCAGATTAATAGGCAGTATGGCAATGCTCAGGCATCCAACCGCATACGAAAACCGAAGGAAACAAAAGTTTGTCCAGCAGGTGACTGAAGGAAATGTGCATGTTGTGAGTTTGAATTCATTTTTTTTTGCAAGCGACTTAAAGATATTGTACTCTTTGCTCATGAATTCAGAAGATGCATACATTTTTCAGCCAGCATCCCACACCCTTTCATACCACATACGAACAGCTGCAGCATGTTATAACTACTCTTTAAGTTAAACATACACTGAGAAACAAAGGATAGTTCAGATCATCACAGCACATTGCAAATAAGATTCTAAACTGGCAACTGGCAATTAACAATTCATATAACACATGTTAACGTACAATCTGCGCAACCTAAATGATCCACAGGGACCTGGGAGCATACTAATTGCAATGTTTTATCTCACGAGATTTTAAATATGCCCTAATTTTTCTAATTTAGGCCCAACCCTTTTTTTAAAATTACCAAAATACCACACAAGGGCATGAACATTGGTGGATGCATGTCAAGGTTTACTCTTTCTAAAACTACTGGCAACAGCATTTCTTGTGAAAGGCAAACATTTCCTTCTTTAGCAGATCATTTAGCAACATCCTGGCACGCAACTAACTGTACTCAAGAGAGTAAATCATAATTTTTTGCATTCCATAAAGTTAAAAGCAGGTATTAAATCCAGGTCATCCTTTTAAAAAGTATTCTTGAAGTTCACTATCAGCTCTGATTCAGTATCTCACGTAGATTCTCCCTGATTGTACGGAGTCTAAGTTCATTTTCATTAATAAATTGCTTTAAATATTTTCCATATTTCCTCGAGCTAACACTTTGCTACTTTAATGATAGTCATATGTCTAATGCATAAAAGAAATATCAGCAGATATGCTCCTTCTCCTTCTTCCTTGTCTCTCACTAGTGTGACTTTTAAGTGACTCAACCCATTTTAAAAGCCGCGTTACCTACAGACAGCTGCGGTGAAGGAGGCTTTTAAACTTGGTTGTAGCTTTTTAAAAGTCATTATCTAAAATCATTGAAGAGCTGGCTGAGGCACGTTTTAGGTCAGCATCTCAATGCTTTGACTCCTGCCAGAAATCATGAAAAACTTAGCTTAAATCTGATATTTGAAAGCCCACCGAGGCTCCCTGTCTCAGCCCTGGGATGGGCTGATGGGCAGAGCGCCCGCTTTGCTCCCCAGCACTGCGCTCGCTGGGGCTCCCGTTTATTAGGGGGAGCTCAGGGGGGTGCAGCCCCATCCCTGAGTTCACCAGCTCCTGGCACCAAGGAACGGCCGGGCAGGGACCGAGGAGTAGCCAGCACAAACCCAGCCAGGGTCCCAGCAGCCAGGCGCAGGATTCTTATGAGAGAGAAGAGGCAAAAGAAACTCAAGAGCCGTCACGCCACTCTCCGAGGGGTAACGAAATGAACTGATTCCCCCGGGAAAGCGTCTGAGCATTTGTGCCGGCTCGTAATCCTCTAAAGCTGCCAGACCCAAAGGCACCAGAGATGGGGGAGAGACGCTGTGCAGCAGGCTCACCGCATCCGAAGAAAGGCAGTGCTAACAGGGGGGTGTCCCCTGCCAGCGCCCCAGGTAAACCTGGCCACCGATAGCAGAACAGGGTAGAAAAGCGTTCAAAGGGAAATATCAGAGCTGAGGAAAATCCACTAACATCTACAGCCTATTTTTTTTCTTATGAGATGTGGTATGAGCAGCAGCTAACTAATATTGTCTGTTTTAAAACTAGTAGCGTATGGAAGCAGATTCTGCGACCCTCAACTCGGCTGAGTAGTCCTTATGCCTATGTAGTCCCAGTGAAATTAATTATTCTTTTCAGAGAGCAAGATGTTTCTTTACATAGGAAGGCCAGAATCAAAACCTCGGTAATTTTCAAACACTGTCGACACACACTATCTGCCCTGGCATTAAAAGGAAAAAAAAAAAAACAAAAACTAAAATGGATTAACAGTGAGATTAATGAGAAAATGTGTTTGTTTGCCATGGACAACATAATCAGAGGAGAGGGAAGAAGGAAACCGCTGACAATTCTTAGCTGCATTACAAGGTAAAAAAATGCCTGGCAGCAGAATGCTGCATTGTGACAGTCGAAGCAGTAATTCTCTTTATCTGTCCCCCAGGAAAAAATCCGTTTGCCCTAAGGAATGCTGCAAACATAGAAAATGATGATATGATAATGATAAGGTGAGAATTACCGAGAAGGAAGAGGAGCCTGCAGACAAAGTTAATACTTTGTCTCTAATTGAAAAGCTAAAGAATACTAGATAGTCACAAAGCTCTGCCATTTAAATAAAGCTGCACGTTGTGAATGTTATCTGATACCAATTGTTGACAAAGGGGCAGCGGAGGTTCATAGAAGCAAAAACTTTCTCTGTATTAGATGCATTTCAGCATGGAAAATTAGATGAGTCAATATCTAATTTGGTATTTAATATACCATTTGAACATTATAAATGTGAGTGAATGTTGGCATTCAGGGATGATAGTGGCAAATGAAAGCAAAAATTACTTGTAGCAGAATGCTGCTAATTTGCACATCATTAATCTTCGTGCCCCATAATTCAAATGCATAATAACAGTATTCTCTCCCCATGTCTCAGCAACAGCTGAATAACTGTGCTGTACTGTAATCTCACATTATGCATTCAATTCTCTTGGAAGCACGGCTGATAATACCAACTATTATTGAAATTTTTTAGTATCACCTGCATAGAGCCACACTCGTGGTTGCTTATAGTGCCTTGCGTTAGTCGTCTAGATGGATGTTGGGTGCCTTCCTTAAAGGATTTAATTTTTTTTCAGATTAAAAGCTTGAGACAAGATAATTTGCTTGCTTCTGAAAGCATGGGCTTGTGAATGTGTTTTCCTCTGCTGATCGTTTTGAAAAACTACTACTTTCCATGTTAGGGTGGCAGCTTGAACAGGGCAGTAGGTGCTTCTTCGTGATCCCATATTGTTCTTGCCATCAGTAGAACAGCTACGATACAAGAGCTAAAATATTACCGAAGGCTCTGCCTCGTTGCATCTCATGGAGCTTCCAGGTCTGAGCAGACAACACCTGCACCATCTGCTTGGTGCCACCAAGCTCATTCCCACCTCAGGAAGGATTTACACCTGTTGGGTGACAGCCGGGCTGTGTTGATCGCAAATGTGAAGTTTGGGATCTGGAGCCCAGGGTGGGCTACGTAGGAACAACATCGTCAGTGAGAAAGCAGAGACAGACCAAAACAGGGACAAGTGGGAGGCAAAAACAGAGAGGAGTCAACCACTGGGGAAGACTGAAGCACGGGTGCACGTTTCACCATGATCCTCTCCAGTACAAGGGGTGGAAGCATAAGTCCCAGGCTCGCTGTTGTCCAGTGAGCATACTTCATCCTTCACATAGGGATGCTTGCTTCACATGGAGCGTAACCACCAGCAGCTGCTACCCTCTGTTACCACCACATCGTTAGCCCTAGAGCTCTGTGGTGGACCCGCGGCCCTGCTGGTGGTCTGCGTCAGCATTGCGCTGATGCTGCACGGAGGAAACGGGTTCATTTTCTTTTCCACAACTTCAGATTATACGCATAGACATACTAAAAAGGATATTATAAAAGTCAAAGAAGCAGGCAACCAGCAGTTGGGATGTGTAAAACTGAAGGCATAGAGGGGGATCTGAATTCATCTCCCTAACGCGTATAGATGAAGACGCAGTCTTTAAATATCTGATCGCACGCAGGTTTTCCACAGGGCACCTCTGAAGGCCTCCGCACACAGGAGACCCCGCATGGACAGGCCTCCTGCTTCCACTGCCACTGCCCCCAGCTCTATTTACTGCCCGCTGCTCACAGCTTCTGTTGAAACCAGAGCAATTAGCTTTCATATGGGGTCTCTGTGCCACTATTGCCCACGGTACTGTGTCTATTTTTAAATAAACAGCCTTTATCTGGTGAACGAATACAAAAACTAATACATGCACAGCGCAGCCTGACTCCAGCTGTGCGCCACACATCCACAAATCCAGATATAAGGGCCTCAAATGAGGACGCAATTAGTCATCACCCCGAAAAGCTGGCTTTACATGACCAAATATCAGATAGGAACAGACCCAGGCAAGGAGCAGATGTTTAGTTATTATCATCATCATCATCATTATTATTATTGTTACTACTATTACTATTATTGTTATACCTTAATGGCCCGAGCTAGGTTTTCTATATGTAAATCAGTATTATTTGGTTTATCTGAAAAAGTTATACAATTTTTTTCAACAAGAAAACTGAATATCCCATCAACCTGCACTATTTCTTTCCAGTAGAAACAACCTATTTGTTTTTCCATCAGGATAATTATTTTACAGACCTTTTTAATGTCATTTAGTATATGTCAGTTTTGAAATGAAAGTACCATTTCCTAATAAGTCAGTAAGTTTTGTTTCCAAAATCATGAAAACCAAGCTCTTGCAGAGCTTCGCCACAGGAAAAAGCCAGAATCTGTATCTCCAGGGCAGAAATATACTGTCCTGATTAGGCAATCATCTGTTCATTCACAACCCAACAAATACACCAGGGACACGTGCACAGCAAATTCTGTTGCTGAAGTTCTGCAGCAGGGTGGAAAAATGTTTATGTGATGGTGATAGCTTTTCTGCAGTTTGCATGCAGAAGCCAGCATGTTCATTGAGCAAGCTTTCTAAACCACGGCACTCCCCGACTTCAAGGCTGTAAGAGCTTTTGTTCTTAAACTCAAGTTTGGTGCATATGTTGCTTGCTCCAGTAAGTCGCAGCTTTCTGATAAACGCTGCTACTTCTCATAAGAAGCCTTGACTATTTTGAAGCAAATTTTGATTTTATGGGTAACAGTTAAATATTAAACTCTCAGAACAGAAGAAAAAAAAAAATCTCACTGCTCCCAACAAAGCCACGGCACGAGAAGGCAGCATATATTGACGGCTCCATCAAAGGATGCTCCACAACCTTCAGCACAGCTTTCTGATACTCAGGTTCTCTCCTGTGTCGCAGCTGACCACAGACTCAGTGTGGAGGCAGCCAGGGAAAAGAACGATCAGAAGCAGCTATAAAAACTGAAGTGAAAGACCTTCCTACCGAGCTGAATATCACTGACTCTTGAACCTCTGTAACCTAACACACCACACCCGTTCCAAAATTTCACTACTTTCACAGATTTCTTCAGAAAAAATCACATTGATTTCGTATATAAAATATTAATTATGTGTATTTAGGCACACACATATATAAGATGTATCATAGAATTGTAGAATCATAGAATGGTTTAGGTTGGAAGGGACCTTAAAGGTCATCTTGTTCCAACCCCCGCTGCCATGGGCAGGGACACCTCCCACTAGACCAGGCTGCTCAAAGCCCCATCCAGCCTGGCCTTGAGCACTTCCAGGGACGGGGCTTCAACAACTTCCCTGGGCAACATGTTCCAGTGTCTCACCACCCTCATAGTGAAAAATTTCTTCCTAATATCTAACCTAAATCTATCCTCTTCCAGTTTGAAGCCATTACCCCTCGTCCTGTCACTACGTGCCCTTGTAAAAGATCTGTCTCCAGCTTTCTTCTAGGCCCCCTTCAGATGCTGAAAGGTGGCAATAAGGTCTCCCCGGAGCTTTCTCTTCTCCAGGCTGAACAACCCCAACTTTCTCAGCCTGTCTGCATGGGAGAGCTGCTCCACCATACCTTATATGTATAAAGCATAAGCATGCATGCATAAATAAATAAATAAATACATATCCATGTTTGGTCACACAAAAATTGCACAAAGGGCATGCCATGGATTAAGTGTCACATTCACCCCTTGTCATGGTTTTGGCCGGACTGGCCAATCAGAATGACAGATGTCGTCCCCGCCCCAACCTCCAAAGAGAGGAGGGGAAGAGATAAGGAGATTTAAGAGTTTAGAAAAAGAACCAAAGTACTTTAATAAAAATATTAATAAATAATTAAATGATTAATAATAATAAAATAAAAAGTATACAATATATAGAAAACTGTATTCAGCTCCCAGGATGACGATCGTGTCACCAGCAGGCACAGGGAAAGTCCCAGACTGGAGTCAGCGATGGACAGGAGCAGGATTCTGGATATGGAGTCAGGAATGCTCGGATTGGGATCAAAAGCAAATGAATAGACAGGGTCCTCCTCAGCTGTCAACCATTGAAGAAAGAAAGTTGATGTTTTGGTCCCTCAGCTTTTACACTGAGCATGGTACAGATGGGATGGAATACCCTGTTGGTCAGTTTTGGGTCACCCGCCCTGTCCCCCCCTCCCTGCAGGTGTGACCCCTCTACGCTTTTCCGCTTCCGACCCTCTAACGGGGCAAACAGCGAAGTTAGCTGACCTTGGCTGTTATAGCAATAAGTATAAGCAAGAGCCTCTGTGCGTACCATCCCTTGGCATAATCAGGTCTTATCAGCCTGAGGGTGAACAGTTTCTGAACAATATGCTGTTAATTCCAGAGTTTAGGCAGTTAGAAGAGGCCCAGCTAAAAAGTAAAATTACAAAACAGAAAATTGGTTCTGTTCTACCTCAAACCAGGACACCCCTAACCTCTAAATTGGGAACGTGGTCATCTGAATGACTGTCAGCGTTCACCGAACAGACTGTCAGCGTTCACCGAACAGACTGTCACGCTGACCACAAGTGCCTGAGATTACTACCCATCATTACAGTGGTGAAGAGAGCTGAGAATTCCGGGGGAGAGAAGAACCTAGAGCCATCTTCTGATGCCTGGGGCTCCCAGTTTATAGTTTGCGAGATTGTAATGACATTTGTCAGTATTCAAAAATTTCCTTTCTCTTTCCAGGCCATTTCTACACAAAACTGAGTCAGAACAGAGAGCTAACCCAAGATATTATTTCTGTGGCACTTTTATAAATACTCAATTTCATAAAACAGCAGATTCAGAAAGCACTCCAAAGGATTGTCCTCATTAAGACATGAGACATCATTGTGGAAATATGCCTTTTGCTGTTGAAGTGATTTCCCTGGATTACAACTGAGAATACGCCAACGAGTTGGAAGGGTTCCCATAGCATGGGAGTGAAGTGTTTGAGGCATGCAAAGTTATGCTTTAGCACATGTTCCTGCTTAAATATACTCAAAAGGGAGTCCTTTTGGAGATGGAGAGTGAACGTTATTGATAGTACTGCAGTGATACTAAGTAATCATCATTTGTTGAATACCAGCAGTACCTTTCACTCTTAACCAAGTTATATGAAAATTAAAAACCTACAGACAAAAAGTGAGTTGAATGTAAATAGTTTCTGATGTTACCTGAAAAATCGCCAAAAATGAAGTCAGAAGCATTAACTTGAACTGCTAACGCCGTCCTGAAGGTCTATCAGTTCATCAGTTTTACAAGGTACGTAAACTGAAGTACCTGGGGTGGTTCCACTAATTTACTTCAAATTAGCAAAGGAACTGGACAGAAAACTCGGTCCCTAAGCCCTGGAGAGTGAATAGGTTTTGAGAAAAGCCTTCCATTATACCTGTCTCACTATAGAAGCTGCAATCGGAGAAAACAGGACCAGACAGGTAGAATCCTCAGGTAATTGGCTTTGATTATGTTTGGAACCTTTTTAATTTCACCTCTGCTAATGCTGTAGTCAATACGGTAGAAGTCTGTTTTAAACAGATACTGGAGAAAATATCTATTTGCATGAGAAATTAGATGAACTATCATTAGCTCAGTTCTAATAAGTGATTGCGATTCCAGGCACATTTCAGCCTCGCTGACAGGGTGATTTCTCTCTATAGAACAGATTTATTCTTCTGTTGCACTAACAAAGAAAACAGAACAGAAATGAGTAAAGGATTAAGCCACTGTAAGGCCTCAAGGTGTCTTACAGCAATCCACTTCAAAATCCCATTTCCAGCTAAATTAGCTGTAATTTCATAATTAAATAGTCAATCACAGAATTTCATTAAAAATAAATATTCTCCTGCAACCTTTTATTTTTCCTTTCTTTTTAACACTTTCGGTCACTTCTCTTTCATTTATGGGTTCTTCTCCATCAGTTGGCAGGTGACACTATACGCAGCATTCGAATTTCTTTCCCGCTGTGCAAAGCCTTTAGCACCACATCCGTGTGCAAATTTCAACTCACCCAACCAGCTTGCGTACCACAAGGCACTGTTTGTCTTCTGTTACACAACCCAAACCCCTCTTCACAGGTACCACTGGGTGCAACACATGAATATTCACCACGGTCTTAGCCGCTCCCTGGATCTGTATTGTGACATGCCACCAATGACAGTTCTATCAGGTGTTTGGAGCAACTCGTGTTCATATTTCCAAATACATTTCACTATTGTATCATCTCCTCACCTCTTAGACACCCCACTTAAAGCACATAGTTTCCTGTGAAGTATCAATGAAACCACAGCCACCTTTGGAGAAAGGGGCAACAGCAAGGTAAAGGTCTGATGGGACTGGTTTCTTAAGAAGAATTTAGCTAGCTAAATGTGTTAGGCTTGGCCCAAGAAAAGCTAAAAAGTGTGTAGGGTAACACTGAAGATAAACAGTGGAGAACTGCAAAGAGGAATATCACTAGAGGAAGTGGAATGAAACTGAGCAAAAGAAAAATTTGATGAAATGTCAAATTAAACACTGGTGCAATTTTACCCATGGAATGGCTCTGCCCCCTTGCCTCAAACATCTAGCACAGAGCAGCTCAACAGGCTCTGTCAGAAAACAATTCTGGCATGGCAGGGTATAAAATATATATACATATGTGTACATACATATTGGGGTGTGTATAAATTTAGTCTATGATGAAGTCCTCTAAGCAGGCCACTTCAGGGTTAAAAAGCCCTGGAATAAGCTTAGTGAGTAGAAGGCAGGCGTTCTAAGCATCTCTACTTAAAAAAGGCTGGTTAGGGTACAAAATCAGCGTAAGTTGAATAAAAAGCAGAGGAAGAAGTAGGTAAACTAATACTCTGTCGTCAACAGGCTGTTAATTAATAATATGGACATAATATTCATGACCTACCTTATGGAAAAACTGTGCAGATCAATTAACTGGCATTTCCGAATCGCTTTAGGGGCCTCAGAAAAAATGGGATTTGTTATATAAAGTGCTTGTGTTTGAGAATTACTAAACAAATATAAATGACAATAGGGAGCTTGGCAGTGGTTAGCCACTCCAGGGAGTCCTCCATCCTCACCATTTGGATGCTGAAAACGAGGACTTTAAACGGGAGCAAATGAACACAGTTGTAATAGAACAGGAAAATGCTTATGGTAATGAGGCAGCAAAGCCTCAGCAAAGCCAAGGGGAGCAGTGATGTGCGGCCCGGTGACTGTCACAACATGGCAGGGACTCGCTGGAAAAATTGGCCTCATGCTATGCCAGGAGGAACCCCCTCTCTGGAGCTGCCATGGCTCTAGAAAAAGGAGAGTATTGCTGAGTAATTAATAGAGGTAGCTCTCATTCCACGTGGAGGATTTGGACTGGTGGGGGAAGATCTTTGAGTCCCCAGCAGTCCTCCGGCAGTAAAATGTGCCAGAAGAAGAGCTTCTGACATCCCTTGCTGGAGGTAACTCGTTCTCTGGGATTTTTCCTCTGTCCAGCAAGGTAGTAGGCCATATTCCACGTCCTTTGTCCACAGAGGTTTGGGAACCTGACTCTGAAATAGGTATGCAGAGTGAAATTGCCTTTTCTGTTGCTCTTTAATAAGGTAAGCAAAGCAAACAGAAGAAAGGCTAACACAAACAGAGCAAACAGACTTTACCTCCCTTGCGCTTCATTACCTCCATGTTCACTGGATGCGGCCACTCCTCAGCATCAGCTGTCCCTCAGCCCCACAGACGAACCGTGGCCCACCCCTTTATTATGACTTGCCTGAGCAGGCTGTCCTCGCTGACCAGCCTCACTGCGGTGGGGATGCTCCAGCAGCCATCTAAGCACCATCTTTCCCAGGACCCATTGCAGACCATTCCGATGATTCACTTGTTGATAAAAACCACTTTCACTCAGAAAAGCCGCTGAAGTATAGCTTTAGCAAGCTGTGAGTAAAAAAGACAGTTTGCAGCATACCGTCATTTGCTTTCCAGCCCAGAAGACCTTGGGCCACCTGCACACCACTCGCCAGATAGCCAAATCATAGAATGGTTTGGGTTGGAAGGGACCTTGAAGATTATCTAGTTCCAAGCCCCCTGCCATGGGCAGGGACACCTCCCACTAGACCAGGCTGCTCAAAGCCTCATCCAGCCTGGCCTTGAACACTTCCAGGGATGGGGCATCCACAACTTCTCTGGGCAGAGAAGGTTGTCTCCAATGTTTCTGCCCGCTTATTTGGGTTGTCTCCAATGTTTCTGCCTGCTTGTTTCCACTCCGTGCTACACAGGTATATCAGCGTTCGGCTGATGGTCACGGAGAGGGACACTGGTGCAGCTGAGGTGGCCCTAGTTCACTGCATGGTGCAATGAGTTCTTATGCCTCAGTCCTATATAAGAATAAGGAAATAAAGAGGACCACTAAAAGGCACCAGCTCTAGTACCTTGTCCAAACTACAGTCTTTCAGGAGCATTAATCCATCTAGAAAGCAGTTCACCTTCCAAGCTGCGGGGGAGGCTGAAGACAAGTGCCCCAGCACTGCCCAAGCTTCAACACTAAACAGTCAGTCTGGAGACTGTGGACACACACGAGGGAAAATTGTGTTCTACCTGGCTCTTCTGCGCTGCCTGCGTTACCCCAGGGCCTGCCCTTCAGTCGCGTGCAGCGCGAAGGAAGTCGGTGTCTCCACCACCAGTTGTTTTCCACCAGAAGCTTCTGTTTTTTTTAATGAAGAATAGTCATAACCGAGCCATGTTTTTCCTGCCAGTCCTTCTCCTGACACCCTTCTCTTCCGGAGTACTAGCTTGTTATATTGCCAAGCTACAGAAGCCTGAAGGTCTAGTAAAAACAAGAAGAACTTCACACACCTAAGCCTCTGCCTCCTTCCCCTGCTTTGAAGCCTCATTCTGCAAAGCCACGCTCCACCGTCCTGGACCGCTCGGTTCAGATATGTGCATCCGGACAAGATCCTTGCTCCTCCCTCCTCAGAGCTATAGCTCTCTTTCCCTACTTTTTTTTTTTTTGCTTCATCAACAAAGAACAGCTATGTGTTTACTGGCTGTCCGCGTCATTTCTTCCAGGAGCAGCAGCCTCCCAGCCCCTTCCTCAGGCATCACCGGCCACCACTGGTGTTTCTGCTCCCCCTCAATACTTGTCAGCTGCCCAGTCCCTTCAGAGGGGCTGCGAAATCAAATGAGCCCCCCTCCACGTTGCCCTTTCGCTACTGCAACCGCCCCAGAAGTCTTTATTTTCCCAACAAAGATCCCCTTTAGAAAAATATTTGACCAAGAGTTTAAGACCACCTTAAAAAGAAATATCTTGTTTTCTTTAGACCTCCTCCTTTCATGGAGGAGAGGGGATTGCAAATGAAATACTTCAGTTCCCTTTATTGAACACCTGGGTCAGGAAGGGAACAGGCAGTGAGAGAAATGGTTTTTATTTGTCTCCAGGGAAAGAACGTGCAGGAGCAGAAGGAAGGAGACAAGTGAGCAAAGGTAAAAATAAAGCTATTTTGCATGATTTTACATTAATTTTCTCTTAATGGGCAAACACAGGATTTCAAAGTAAGCTTTCCTTCAGAAGATTTTCATTAAGAGCAGACACATTTCTGTGACACTACCTGCAAACATTTTTCTTTTCCAATGATTTATAGCTAGTTTATTTATTTGTGATATAGCAGTTTAGTTTGCCGTGCTCAATTAAACGGGCTTATGGCTTCGTTCTTTTGGTTTTTATAGCTCTAGCATCAACTGATCTAGACAGCAATTTGCAAAGGGAGGCCAAAAGAAGCAAGTTACAGCCTAAAAAGAAGCCAAGTAAACCATTTAATATCCACCCATAAATAAGAGAATATCCTTCCCTTTCCACACCCCTGCTATAAAATTGAAATATCCCTTACTACCCACTATTGACCATAAAAGGTGCACTTTGGGTTCAGGCTTCCTGCTTTTCTTAAGTAGTTGCATAACAGCATCCTTTTGCTTCACCACATCCGCTTGTGTACCAGACCTCTGGCAGAATACTCATTTTTCTGATTCAGAAACAATTTTCCAGCGTAATTACAAGATGTTCTCTGTTAGAAAGATATATGTGTATGACCAGTTCCAGATCTATTGGCTTTTCTTTTTATGGGTAAACAAGCATGGCTCTACGAATTACAATGATAAGTTGCCTTGTGGCCAGCCATCCTCTGAAGCACGCTGCACAAAGCGTTACTCGCCACTACTTTCTACGAGATGCAGACAGATGTTTTAGGCTTTGGCCAGCTTGAAGAACAGCGGAGGGAGATGGCAAAAGGGGTGCTAGGCTGTTTCTGTTGCGGTTGAAGTTTGTATATCTACTTTTTTCCTTTGCAGAGAGACTCTGGCACTTTCCTGTCACGAAACATTAATCCCATGTTGATCTATCTCTTGTAGGTTTTTATTCTGCAGGGCAAGGCTGTGATCCAAGCGCCTACCAGAAAGAAATCTGTAGCAATAAGCAAGGCCTCTGGCGTGGTCTATGAAGCGTCGGGCACTACCCTCTGTGCATGGTCAGGTCTGGGGCAAAGGAAGTAACCTTAATGTATGTTTCCTTCTCAAAAAGACTGCTTTATCATAAGATGTTGGAGAAGAGAAGGCTCCAGAAAGACCTTATAGAGGCTTTTCAGTATCTGAAGGGGGCCTAGAAGAAAGCTGGAGAGGGATTTTTTTTACAAGGGCATCTAGTGATAGGACAAGGAGTAATAGCTTCAAACTGGAAGAGAGTAGATTTTGATTAGATATCAGGAAGAAATTCTTTACTGTGAGGGTGGTGAGACAGTGGAGCAGGTTACCCAGAGAAATTGTGGATGCCCCATCCCTGGAAGTGTTCAAGGCCAGGCTGGATGGGGCTTTGAGCAGCCTGGTCTAGTGGGAGGTGTCCCTGCCCATGGCAGCGGGGGTGGAACAAGATGGTCTTTAAGGTCCCTTCCAACCTAAACCATTCTGTGATTTTATGATTCTATGTCTTTGCCCATTTTAGTTGATTATAGTTTTGCAGAAGAAAGGGATATCAATGGTGACATGATTTTGACCTCATGGCAGAGAGGTCAGGAAGCACACTCAGACATCCCATGTGTTTAATCCAGTGGAAACATTCCTGTAGGTTGTGAACTGCACCAGAAAAAAAAAAAAAAGATAACATTGTGCTTTGTCAACACCTGGCTAACATGGTTAAATTCCTTTTAACTACTGAAAACAGGGTCACCTCAAGGCAGTGAGTACCTTTAGGAGTCTTTGAATTTAGAGGTAATAACTCCATTAAAATACAAGTGCCTCTCTCCTTCCTGGGTAATAAAGCACAAACCTCTTCCAGCTGAATCTTCTCTCTCCTTCAGATCCAGGGAAGAAAAGTTGCAGAGCATCTTCCAGCAGGCTGAAGAAGATAAGTCTAAAAAAGGCTAATTCTAGTCAAACCAGCTGTTGCTGACCTGAGGCACAAATTGATAGTTAGCAAAATCTTAGGACAGGTAGCAGAATCTTAGGACTTTTACAAAGTTGGTATCGACGCACAGCCAACCAGTACAGAACAGCCATGTGACACGCTTGTGATGAGACGCCTGGCTGGAGCTGCGGGCTGTCCCGTTCCTCACACCATGGAAGCAGCGCCACAGGCCAGGGTGAATTCACTTGGAGGATGCACACCAGACAGGCACAACTTGGTCGGTGTGCTCTCACAAAGACCTGCCTATGCACAGCTCCAGGGCTAGGCTCAAGTACCCGAGAGTGGACCCTAGGCCCAATACAGACAGAACACAACTAAGTCTTTCCACCGAGTTATTTTACATACCATTTCATGAGCACTGCCACTTAGAAATGCAGGCAGAAATTTGTAGGTAATCCTTTCACATCTTCTCATCGTGTTTGAGCACCTATAGCACCTGTAGCACTTTCCAATACTGGGAAGTTTGAATCATCGTACTGAGATTAAACCTAACATCCGTAACTTGCACAGAGCATATCAAGCTGGATTGTTGCACTACAGACGACTAACTAAGCCCTCGCTGGTGCTCCTCTTGATTTATGTAATATTTCTCTGTTACCTCACTCCCCACTGTGAGTGCTAAAACATGGCATTTTGTTTCAGTCTATTAAATCTTAGCTGCTCAGTACAGACAAGACCCAAAACTTCAGCCTTTCATCTGTAAAGACTTCCTTAGCAAAGCTGCAAGCTACAAAGCTACCATTGTCCATCTTAACCATTCTCCTGCATGATTTTTTGAGTATTAATTATCTTCAGATTATTTATAAAGCCATTTCGTTTACCAAGTTCATTTCCCACAAGCAAAGAAATGTTGAGGGAGAGCCAGGATGAAGCAGAGGAACAGAAACCCTTGTTCTAGTGGCAACACACCACCTGGGGTTGAAACGCCTCGGAGGGAGGAACGATTCTCCCTCCAAAATACTGACCGAGGCACGAAGGAGGTGAGGTGCCTCTCTTCGGCCCCACAATATCTCTGGGAGAAGTTCAGGGTGACAGCAGCAATGTCAGAGATTCCTCTTTCTGCATCCCCACTTGTCTTTCTTCCCCTGCCCCCAGCCCCTCCACAGCACCAGAGAGGGAAGGACAAGGCAAAACTGAAAAAAAATATGTAGCCAGATTCTGCATCTGAGTGTATTTATTGACATCGTGTCGGATTAGATGCAGAGCTTAAAGGGGAGAAAAAAAACCCAGACACCAGAAGAAAGGGGAGAAATTGCACACAAATTACAAATGGCATTAGACTCTGAGTGGGAAAGAAAGGTTGGCAGCTTTTGTCCCCTCCACACCTTTTTTTTCTTTTTAAAAAGCCAGTGGAGTATCCTTTGAAAGCAGATAAGCCTGGATATTTCTATTAGGAATTACTGGGAGCAAGTTGCTAATGCTGTTATTTTTCTAGACCCATTATCTGAGATTTGCTCTCACCTCCCCCGTCCCCCCACCTACTCGAGGCAATCATTGAAGAATTTGATAGAAAAAAAAGAAAATTCAACCACCACTTCAAAGGCTTTTTCTTGGCTTTTTTTTTTTTTTTTAAGAGAATACAAAGGTACCACTATCAGAATGGCGCTCCCCATGGTAATTATCAGCAATATACCTCAGACACTGGAATACAGAAGAAAGGCTGGAAGTATGACCACTGTGCCTTAAAAAAAAAAAATGTCTTTATTTAGGAGCTGCCTCAATCGCCTTGCTTAGACTTCACAGAATTTCCAGCCTTATGAATTTCCCAGGCTTGAAAACATTTATCTCAGCAGGTTGCAGAGCTTTCCGTTTCCGTCTTTATTACATGTAGTTGGACTGTCTTCATTTCTCGTTTGCAGGGGGTTGTTTTCATGGGCGACCGCTGTTTGTTTTGAAAGATTCATGGTCTCTCATGTGCCAGCGCACAAGCCATCTCATCACTGAAGGGTAGGAGGAGATTTTACCCAAATATAGCTGTCCTCCAAGCGCCTAACAGAGTCACTGTAAAGCAACTCTGTTAGAGACATTGTTTTCACATTAGTGCTTTTTTCCTTTTCTTGTCAAGTAAAAAGGGTATCTTTGCCTTGACCTGTAATCATGGGGGGATGCGGATTTGCAACTAAATATAATCTTTACAGTAAACTTGGTATCACTCCTCCACCCTCAAGAAATACTCTTTAATTTAGCATGCATTTGTTCCGATTCTTACTTCATGTATCAGAAAATGATTACTGAAATTTCTTACTTATTGGATTCTTCATAATTTAGTCATTATTTTCATTTAGGCACTTCATAATGGAATTTCGTACAGAATTTAGCATGCAGACAGCCAGATTAGCCCGCACTGATGCAGCCCTTCCATACACAGTGTCAGACACCGCAAATACCTGAGGAAAGAGCATTTTAAAATGAAAAATAACAGGACCTAAAAAATTCTGAAAAGGAAGTTACTTGACCTGTTTCTGTGTGCGCCCATCAAGATTTCCGAGCTGGTGGACGTCCCCTACCCCATGTTCTAGGAAAACTCACATCCCGCCTGGATCAACTTCCCGGGCCCAGGAGCATGCTCTACGTGCAGACCCACGGCAGCTCTGTCTAAGAGAGATGGTTATGTTTTGAACCTGCTTCACGTTCAGCGAGCTCTGGGGACACGTCAGTGGCTTTATAACAGATGCCTTCACCCCGGATGAGCCTTGGGAAATGTCCCTGCCTCGGCGGCCGCTCACTACAAAGCAAAAAAAAGCATGCTGGCTTGTGTGCTGAAGGTAGAGACTTTCCGAAAAGCCAGAATTAAAAGAAATAAAAAATAAACCGAGGAGAAAAACAAGAAGCAATAACTTTAGGAATGGTTTCAGCAGAGCTGGAGGCGGAGGCAGTTGCAGGGGTTTTTTCCCAGGTCTCCGAAGCAGCGGAGCGGCTCCCCCGGCGTAGGCGGGTGTTGTGGAGCAGTGGGCTCAGCCTGGCATCTTTTCCCTGTGAGCAGACCCAACAACGCCAGCCACACGCCTACACGAACACGCGCTCCTGCTCAGAAACGAGCCTCCTTATGCGAGGAAGATGTCGATGGCCGCTTGAGGAGGCAGCTGGCCGGGGTATGGGGGCAGGAAGGCTGCTCCCCAGGGCTGCCTCCGTCCATCCCCTGCAAACACCACCATTAATTGGGCCCTGAGTCAGCAAGACACACCGGCTCGTCCTGGCCAAAACCAAGTAAGGATTTGGGCAGGACAGTGCCCAGGGGATGTGCTAACCATGCTCACGCCTCTCCAGCTGCTCTCGCCCCGGTGCCCCTCCTCTTCCCTCCTCCCCGCCCACAGCTGGGCCCACAGGGACCCCCATAGCAGCAGCATCTCCCCAGAGTCACCTTCTCCCCTGCCACTGGGCTGCGAGGGCACGCTTTCCTGCGGAGTCCACCGCTGGCCGTATCCGCTTGCAGCCCATGGCAGCTCCCCACCACCACTGCTTGGCAGGGCACAAGGACCATCTGGTCCAGAAACACCATCTCTCCTTGCTGTGAAATCAATCTAGTTTGCAAAGCCCCTTCTTTTTTGAAAAAAATAAAAATAAAAAAATTAAAATCCTCATCAGAGGGCAGCAAGCCAAAGCAACCGTTAAAACACATCCTCACAGAAAGCTAAATATGAAATTAAACTCACAGCAATTGGCTTACTAGAGCTGTCAAATCACAGAAAGAATAATTTCGGAGAGGAGCATATCTCGAGCTATTAGTTAATTTTCCAGTACACTAAGTCAGGCTATTTGCTGATGGATTTTGCCATGTTTGATTATCAATCGGTTAAAACCCATCCCCCTTCCTTGGGACGCGCTGGTTGTTCACAGTCTTTTCTCCAAAGATAATGCGAGCCTGATTTCCATAAACTGTTTGCTTCAACTCCCCAATAGACAATTAATCCTTAAACCACTAATACTGGATTTGCTTCTGCGCTCGGATGAGAGGAAATCTGAGATACCAGAAAGTAATAAGGAAATATCCCTGTTCGTGCCCAAATACCCTGTGCTACATGCAAATATGTCAAAGTATGCAAAGAGGCTGCCGCTGAAAAGTCAGCACAAACGTCTGCAGTTAATCAAAAATAGCTTATGAACAAAATTGAAGTGAACATTTCATGCTGCTTACTAGGATTGCAAATGAGGGTTTCTTGATTGGACAGGCTCCAGGCCGGCAACAAATGGATTTTCTAGAGCCACCAAGTTTATAATAGATTTTGTTCCAGGGGAAAGTTGTGAGCGGGAGGTGGGATCACCTCCAACATGCATGTCCGTAGCTCTCCCCGTAACGGGTCGGCACCCGGGTGCCCACGCTCATTCCACCCTTGCTTTCATTTGCGTCCCACAGGTGGAGTCTGTCACTCTCACATGCACTCAGTGATGGTCCTGCTGGGCCCGGGAGCTGCTCTGGAAGACATCCAGACAACATCCCCGTGAATGGCAGACTACATATTTCGAAAAGGATTTTCCGAAATGCTCTAAAATTTGGCTTAACTCCCACTGAATTCACAGTTAAGTCAACGGTGGGCGTCTTGAAAAAAAACTATCCATGGGACCCAGAAAGTACAAATTTTGGTGTCAGTGTCAGTGCTTCCCCTGGGCAGAGGGGAGAGGAGGGAAAGCACTGCCTACTCCAGCATCCGCTCCACCACTCCGCACACACGGTTGCCTCTGAGAGACCTTCTTCACTTCTGCCCTCAGTATTGGGTGGTCACTTACCCCTGTGCAAACATGCCTGTGTAGTACCACCATTATGTGCCCGCACACACTTCATGCCCACTTTCTGTAGGAATAAACTCATAAGGAGCAAGGCAGTGAGAAGTCAGAGAATAGATAATTTTCCAGTACGCTCAGTAAGGTTATTTGCTGATGGATTTTGACATGCTTGATTACTAACCTGTTAAAAAAAAGGATTTGCAAGTGGTGGTTGCCCACCATCATTTCCCCAAATGATGTTGTCATGAGGACATTATGTAAGTGCAAGCTTATATAGAGTAGGACCCTGGCAAAGACTCAGGTCTGAGACCATCTTTCTCAGGCTCTGCACCAGCAGAAGCAGTACAAGACTAGGACCTTGGTAGCTGGCATAAGCTGACATTAAGGCAGACTGTGCTCGGCCTGCTGGTCCCTGAGCTCTTTGCTCTAAGGGATCCAAACTTGAAGGTTCCCAACGACCCAGCTTGCTCCTGGCTGGGTCGAGGTTTGGGCAGGTTTCTTGCCCGTATTACTGTGTCCTCTTGCAGTCACCATCTCCTTTAAAGGTAAGACATGAAGAACTGTGACGCTGCTGAGAAAATATGAATCTTCCCTGTGCACCTTCCAGCTTCCCCCTTCAACCCCAGCTCAGCTTCTTCCTCCTCCAGGCTACCTGTGCCCCCTCACTCTCCTCCTCCAGGCTACCTGTGCCCTGCAATGTCTTGCAGCCCTGAAGTCCATTTTCCTCATTGCCCTGCCACGACTCATGTCTGTCACGGGGTCTTTGCTGCTCCTCACAGAGGTGGTGGTCACCTCCCCTCACCAACAGAGCTGTAGACTCCAGGCAGGTCTTGCTTTCCCTGGAAACCCTAAGAGATGGCAATGACCACGGCAAAGATGTTCAGAAAATGGTAGTCCCCTTGCCCCACCAGAGGCACTGGCAGTTCCAGTGGTGATAAAGAGAAATGGCAGTCAGGCTGTGCAAGGGAAAACTGGCAAATCATGATTAATAACAAAGTCATAATAAAACCATGCCAGCTGGCAACAGCATCGTCTGTCATTGGACTGGATTTGAGGGAGGGAACCTGCTGTCGTCTGTGTCTTGAGAAACTTGGAGGCCTGTAGGAATTGTGCATAGCGAGGATGCCAGCGCCCCTCTTCCTTCCCCCACCCTTGTGCTTGCCAACACAAGTCTTACCTTGCACCAACAGACAAGTCACAGCATCTGACACGGTGCTGGCCACCACTTTGGCCAAACTAGCGACTGTGCTAGTTAGTGGTCTGCAGAAGAAAAAATACAAGTTTTTAGGGCTCACACTGAAGAACTCGGTAATATTACTGACTCCCATCCTCTGAGTTTGGCACAGATGGGTTCACAGAAGACACACCTTGGCAAATGGATTTCACATGCAAGATGTGCAACAAGGGAATGAAATGTGAAACACGCATAGTGATTCACAGCTAGAGATTATGATACTTTTAAAAGAAAAAGTCAATTTTAAGACGTTTCCACCCCTTGGAATGACATACAACCACAGTCTGCAGGACTTTATGCTCCTCAGATATCATCTGTAAATGCTATCCTGTGACATGGTCTTTGGGATGCTAAATACATTAGCTCAGCTCAATAGCAAGCAGGTAACTTGACAGTAGTTTCAGATTGTTGCCCATCTGACAAAACTAGAAGATCATTGCAAGAAAAAGTCACTTGGATGTAAAGCCTTGAGCTGCTTGCTGAGCACACCAGACCAGTCCAGGTGACAACGGGTTCAACTAAGTACTTTTGTCTGGATTACACTACAATGTTTTTGAGAAACTGTTTCAGAGAAGAGAAAAACATGCACTGACACAGAGAGAGGGACCTGAGGAAGCTGGTCCTTCCTAGGATCCCTTTGCAATATGATCATGCTTAATATGATCAAGCTGTACACAGGTATCTCTATTAGTACTGTAACAGGCACGTTTGTGTATGCTCAGTTCTTATTGTTAAGATTATACAATACTTTAATTTACTGAATCTGTCTGATCATAGCTGGTACCAAATGTATTAGACTATTGTGTGTAGATGTTAAAAGTTTGTAGAAACTGTATTTTTTTGCAATAAATTCTGAGATTTCTGTGTTTCTCCAACTCCAAAATAAAGGGAGGAATTATTTCAAAAAGTGAATAAAAAGAGAATGAAAATATAATGTTGTACCAACTGGAAGGAGATTGTGGCTTTGGAACATGAATCAATTTAATGGATTTCAGATTGCTTTTCCTACTCACATACTCGAGACTCTTTTTCCCACCTCCGCTCAAGAGAACAAGTAGGGACACAACTTCTAACGTCTCTTTTTTTATTATTTAAGAAACTTTTGGTATAGCAGATGACATAAAATGTGTTAGCTGCCTACTTCTGCAGAGATGCGCAGTGAACTTCAGTAACATACTATGAGCTGAATTAAATTGTCTGCCAAAAGCAAGCAAACTTTTCTAGACAATCTGTTATTTGACACACTGCAACCAGTAAAGCCTGCTGTACCATCTGCTCTGTATAGAGTGCACGGTACATGTTTTACATGGTTTCTAAACTTAGCAGTGAGCCAGAGTCAACATTTCTACAGTGGGGATCCCCTATAAGAAATTCTCTCAACAGCTCTTGCCCTTTTGGCTTCATGTCCAAGATCCTAGAAAATCCCTCTCCCCGTAGTCTTCATTGCCCTTCCAGACAGAGCCTACATCATCAGGAGAACCAAAAGTGTTTCCAAAGCCTATCCCACTGGTGATCTCATCAGTAACTCTAAGGACTAAGAAAGCACTGAGGTCAAACCTGTGGCTCTTTAAGCTCCATGACATTACTAGGACATGAGTTTTACAGGTATTTCCGTATAGAAATTGCATGCTTAAATTTATCTTACCTAAGATACGCTGATTTGGAAGAGTCTAGGTGCAAGACCTGTATTCCCATTGTCTGTGCTGTAACTGTCCCAAAAACAACTTCTGAGCTTTGCCTTAGATGTCCAGCCTTCTGTCACTGTTTGCTATTGATGAAGGGCATCACCACGACAAGATTTCTTATAGAGAAGTATGCGCACAAAACCTGCAGAGCGCACACAGAGCAAACCTGAGGTGTCACAATTACGAGGTATGTCCTACGCATGCCTAATTCTCCTGGCACTCTGCAAACCTGACACATCCAGGAGAAGTTACACATGACAATACAGCAGAGGGTACGTTCCCACCAGTGCCAACTGGGGGACCGGTATCCAGAAGTCCCACGCATAACCACAAAAAGTCCTGGAGTACAACAACTGCGTCAGAGGAGTCTGATCTGCTGGAGTTCCCAAACATCCAGAAATGGTCAAAACCTCCCTGTTCAACATTTTCTTGCCAAAAAGGGAACACACCCAGGAAAACTATGCAGACATACACACGCACGCATTCTAGCTGCCTTGCATCAAAAGATAAAATGGTGATGGAAAATTAGTTCGTTAGTGTGATCTGGATGTACTTCTACATCCCTCACATACTGGGTCAGTCAAAAAGCTATCTTCTGTCTTTGATTTTATTTTTTACATTGGAGGAAGGACAAAGGAATTCTTCTTGCATACCACTGAGAAACATTTTAAATTCTTAGGCACGGCGGCCAGCTGGTGTTTCCAGATTTCTTTTCACAGCTTTTTTGCATTGCAAATATGAGTTCTCTAGAAGACACCTTCCCAGTGACACCCCAGCAGCTCCAAGCGCGGAGAGGGGAAGGAGCAGGCCCTGCAGAAAGGCAGCTGTTTGACCACCTGGGCCAGCAGCACAAGGCGGGGGCACAAGAGGGAGGAAAATTGCGGGGGGCAAGGAGTCAGAATGCCAAAGTGCTGAAATGCACAGGGGGAAGAACACACAGAAAAGTTGGATGCTAGGAGGAGGCTGTAAATTGAGGTTGATTCATTTTTTTGCATAATTTTAGTTGGCGCATCTGTAGAATAACCTGACAAAACACATATATCTGATTACACTGAGACTTCCTTATATTACTAGGACAGTATCATAACTTAATGTGGTCCAAACTATCTAAACTCTTTTCTATCACATAACAGAAGTTCATTCTTTAGATGCATTTAAAGTCATACAATATGCTTGCAACAGTATTTCTACTAAAACCATCCGTGCTAAGAACGACTTTGAAACTTGTGGCTTTTTTACTCTATACTGTTTTTCCTGGCTTTTGAACCCTAAAAGCCTAGCTAGTGCTGTGGTTACAGACTTTAAAATATTTATTATGTTCTCTGGCCTGGGGCTGGCAACTGGATTATGCGACAGGTGGTCCTGAAAGACACCCAAGCCCAGGGACAAACTGGCCCCCATCACTCCCCTGGACGTTTCAGTGAAAAAAGCAGGGAGGGACAGTTGAGTGGGGGAAAGAGGAAAAGAAGATGGAAAACGAACATATTTGCACTACACCACAGGCATTTCAGTCTATATATTTGAACTTTCCATGTACCATCATGGGCACAACTCCACAGTTGGGCTCCATTTCCCAAAAGAAACTAAACCACCCAACTGCTGTGGAGCACGTGTTCCCTACAGCATGAAGATGAGCCCAGCGCAGACTGCAGCTCTTATAGGAGATAAAGCCTGATGGGCACCTGGAATACAGGTGAAGGGGACAGCATGAAGCACCTGAACTAGCATTTCATGATAGCAAGATATTAGGACCTAAATTTAGATAGTTCTCATCCAAGCAGCCAGCCACTGTTCTACAGATAAAATTCACCCAGTTTTGACTATGTTCCTCCCTTCTCCTCTAACATTTCTCTGTTGTTCCATGTTATTTCATTGGCTTCCTGCCGAGGTATGTGAAATTCATTAAGTACAGCCTGAGAAAGTCATCATTGGATAAAGTCCCTAGAAAATTTAATTCTAGCCAGTGGCTGGAGCAGAATGGCTTAGGGGACTCCAGCTGTAATGGAATGACATGGGGGGGGAAAGGCTTAGACAGCTGGAAGTGCTAAGGGGAAAAGTCAATAGCAAAGGTACCCCGGTGCACTTTGCTTAAATCAAACCGCCAAAGAAATAAAGGTAGTTTGTTGTGTTGGTTTTTTTTCATTTTAAAGTTTTAGAAAGTACAAGTGGCTGATAGAGAAGATGGGACGACAGGGCTGTTCCAGTCCACAGTACTGTTCTCTTGATTAGATTATCTCTAGCCTCAAAACTCATTTCTCCACATCTTACTCCTTGTGTCCTATTCACCTTGTAACCACCCTAGAAACATTTGAGTAGCGCAGGATATGCATCCATCTCCACAGCAAGTAGAAGGGCTCACACACACTATTTTGTTTCCTCCAAAATAACAATTTCATCTATTTTATATTATAATATTAATTGACTAGGAAAAAAAAAATCACTTGTGTAAAAAGTGACAAAGGCTTTTCTATTCTTTGGGGAAATTTCAGAAGCCTGTAAGAGAAAGAACAGCAAGATCCACCCCCCCAGACACAAACACACACATGCCCTTCCAGCTCATGGAGAGGCAGAATTTCAATTAGCTGCTTTCATGTTTGAAAGCCTAATTGCCAAAGAGACTTTTGGAAGTGATGGCGGGGTTGTGTCCCTGCAAGAAGCAACACAATAGAAAACCACAGGAAAAGAATAAGAGAAGGGAAAAAGAAAGAGAGAGAGAGAGAGAGAAAGAGAGAAAGAGAGAGAGAGAAAGAGAGAGAGAAAGAGAGAGAAAGAGAGAAAGAGAGAAAGAAAGACAGACACTAAGAATAGGCTCCACCTCAAAGGAGTACAGGTGCTGTTCCTACACATCAAGCACGCTTGGGGGCTGCCAGCATTCTCCCTCTGGAGTTTCACTGCCCAGCTCCCACAGAGCCATACCAGCCAGGTCACGGTGAGAGGGCTCTAGCCAAATGGTGGCATGAAAAAACGGCAATGTAATCTTCCTCCCAGGAAGGAGAAGGGGTTTTGACAGCAAGGACAGATCTCCAGTTTGCTTTCCGAGGCTTTACAGCCAGGACCTGGCTTGGTCCCGTGATCCCGTTAACGAAAACTTCTGTGCATCCGCTGCTTCCCTTGAAGTCATCGTGGTAACTCTGCCCCTTCCACCTGCACTTCTCTCCACAGACCCTTGCCACTTCACCTCTGGAAAGACACCTTTCTAGTTAGGAGGCTGTGTATTTTGGAAAGACAGGACCAACAGAAAAATGTCAGCAAGCAGGAGTTAGAAACACTTCAGATCTGTTCCACATCCCGGCCGCTGCCTTGCTGCAATGCCACCGTGCCACTTATCTTTGAGACAAGGATAATAACAGAAGCTCCTGTAGGGCTCTTCTCTGGCTCTGAAATTCTTGGACCAGCTACAGGTTATTTAAAAGTTAAACAGACTGCATGTTCTTCCTCGAAGACAGAGTGTGACACAGTCAGGCAGTGACTCCGCTGGAAAACTGAACAGTCATCACACTTAAACTTGCGTACCTGGCTATGGAGCACAAGAAAAAAAACCCAAAACCTAACATCTTGATAGTCCGCCATGCTTTTCCAACACAAACAGCTTACTTATCTAGGATTTAAACATGAAAATTACAAAACTAATTATGTGGCAATGAACAGACTCGCACAGAGAGCTTATTCAAAATATCATAGTTAATTTGCTGGCTAAAACAGTAAGCAGTTTCGTTTTTCATTAACTTATAAAAGAAAGGGGAAAGAGGTTATCTTGATGTAAGGCAAAAGTAACATCTGAGAACAATAATATGTATTTCCTTTTCCCCCCGTTTCACGCTGTTGGAATATTCTTTTTAGCTGTCACGTTATATTTTCTATGAAAACTATGCCAAGTCTGTGACTACATCTCAAATGTAAATAGTGCACTTGTATATACTACACCAGTTTATGGAGTGGGTGTCTGTATGATGGATTGGTAAAATTCTGTAGCGTGTTTTAGGAATCAAACACAGGCTCTTTATCAAAGCATTCAGAGACATCAAGCATGTAATAAATTGGCTCACAACATAAAAAACATTAAAACATTAAAACAAAACTTAGTCTCACTATATTTTCGATTCGAGTGCATTAGCTGTCATTTTTTCCCCTGTATGTTTTCAAGAATGACTTGTTCATTACCAGGTTTAGGCAAGCTGGTGTTGGGAAGGGAATATGACCCTTTCTTCTAGTACACATCAAGAACTAGACTTCCCCTGCCAGGAGTCTGCAGAAGTACAAGCCCTGGACTTACTTACGCCGAAGGAGTGGACCACAAAACTCAGAACACGCAGATCAAAATCCAACTGTTTCCTTGAGCAGCGACAACCATCTGACCAGGGCAGCACCGGCTAACCCCCCCACCACCGGCTTTTTCACAGCCTCTAGGTTATGCCTAAAGTCACGCACTGGAAATGACTTCTGGTCACCGGCAGGGGGGGAAGAGTTTTGGGTTGGCTTCCTAGGTGGAAAAGGCCACGCTGCTTCTGTGTCACCACGAAACGCCCTCCTGCCCCCTCGCCCCAGCTCTCCGCAAGCCATATCCCGGTTTTATCTGCTCAACAGCCATTTATTCTACTATCCACTTGCCATGTTACAGGCAGGGCAGCAGGGATCTCTGAAGCAAGAACCAACTTCTCAGGTCTCCCAGTCGATTGCTTGAAGCCCATTAAGGAATAAAGCAAGATACCTATGGAGACTTGCACAAGAAAAAACAAGCGTTCTTTACTTAAATCGTTCAAAACAGCACGCGCCACTAACATTTGCTAGGGAAGCAAGCTGATCTTCTTGTGGCTCATTGGCACCACACATCGGACTTTTCTCTGTAAAAACATAAAAACAAGGTAATTATTGGTGCAAAAAGGATTAGGCTCGGGGCAGTTTGCAGAATTCTCTCCTCCAGCAGCTGTGCAGTATTACCATTTTCAAAGGCAGGGCTGGAAGACTTATCAGCATTGCTATCTAAAGATCTTTCTCAGGCTGCGTGATCCAGAACTAGACACAACAAATTCTCATCTGTAAATGTCAGCACTCATACCAGGCGAGCTTTGGTTTCCCCTTAACACACCGATGAAGCATCAGATCAGAGATCAAATGTCAGAGTCACTGACGACAGGAAATTAAATCAGTTTAGATGGAAGACAAAATAATACAAAAACTTTTTTTTAATTAGATCTCAAGCTTTATGCAACACAAATATGACATAATTTCAAGGTCAAGGGAGTAGGTGGAGGTTTTGAAGAAGTTCTGATTTAAAACCCTTGAGTAAGACCAAGGGTGACAGCTAACATAAATTGCGGCTAGGCTCGCTGCATCCAGGGGGAGCTGCTGGGACTCTTGGGGACGGTCGCTGGAAAAATTCAGCTAAGAGAGTCTCAGAGGAGTTTGAGAGTCCCCGCAGCACGGGTATCCTGTCAGAAGTGGCAGAAGCCAAAAGTTTCGCTACTCCTGCCCATGATGGCCTCTACTTCTACCAGCTGCAGAGGAAGCCAGCATCTATCCGCCTCTTACCGGAGAGAAACCACAGTCGTGTTAGTCACTCCTACAACGTGCTTGACACAGGAATCGGCATTCCGGCTAGTCAGAGATTATGTTAGGGCTGCCACAGGCGGGAGCCGGCCACAGTTTGGCATTAAGTTAGCAAGGAAATCAGGGCATCTTCCTACAGCTGTGCAGGAGGCCCCTCTGTTACTGCACAGCCTCAGGGCACCGTGTTGTTCCGAGTCCCTTTTCAAGCAGGCAAATGGTGAAACTTCTACAAAACACTGGATAAATTCAGATTTCAGTTCTGCCACCTATTCATTTGGTGTCTAATCCATATCCTCTTTCCTGACAACAGCTGGCCACCTGTCTAAAGAAAGCTTTGAACTTCAGCTTCAAGCGTGTCTGCAGTCTTCCCAGGGATGCCGCGGTGGGTCTCTCTAGCTTCCAGAGTGACTCAGAAGCAGGAAAGTGGGGAGGCTGCAAAACCAGCTTCCAAATTCACCTCCAGAAGCAAAGAAGGCAGAGTCTAGAAAAAACACATATTGCACTTCTTCGCAGCGCTACGGGGGGCTCAGAAAAAACAAGAGACAGGGCTGGAGCAAGAGCTACAGACACAGAATTAGCCAGTACATTGACCCTGGACACACACACACGTGCTTAGAGTTACTCAGGCTGTATATGTGAAACCTTGCATGAATACATACTTGGATACACAGTGTTAATACACCAGGTGTCAAACACAAGCACATGTACATAAACAGTGGCAAAACAGAGCTGGGAATCCAAAAATCAGACCATGATATGGCAGAGAAAAGAAAAAAAAGCAAAATAAAGCAAAAAAAAAAAAAAAAAGCCTAAGCTCTTGGCCTTGCTCTTCATGTTTCTTTGGTCTTGTATTTGGAATACAAACAATACAGAATCCGCATTGTAGCCTTCATATCTCCATTCACGATATCTGTGGATACACAAACCAGAAACAACAAAAACAGATGGGAAGTATTAGCAATCCCTGGAACAGAAATAGACTGCAACTGCCAGAGACAATCTTCCACCTTTCCCCAATTATAACGTGAACTTAGACAATCTAATTGTAGCAAGAAGTGAAACAGCAACTACAGAGCTAGAAAATTATTTATTTATTAAATGAACTTATGGAAAAGGGACCTTCACTGCAGTATCTTGCTGGAAAACAGGATAAATAATGCATAGTAAGAAATAATTCTTCACTAGCAGAGAACAGAAGAGATAATTTAATAGGATTTTGCAGCTTTAGGTTTTTATGATTATTCTTCAGTAGGAATCATTTGGGGAATTACCTGACACTTTATTTTTTTGGTTGTAATATGTCACTCATATTTTGCTGCTGTTGGCTGTTTTCTTTTTTTTTTTTTTCTCTTTTAGTTTTCAGCATCTGTGTTCTTGGCTAAACAAACTGCTCTTGTATTTAATAACTGCAACCGAAGACAGTACTGATTTAGGGGGCTTACTTGTCTTCTTGCAGTGCCGTAAAGTCACCAGGAGAAAGACTAACAATGAAACACTAGTAAATGAGATCCTTGAACAGCCTAAATAGTCTAGCTGTAATAAGTACCCTTAAATCATATTAAATTCAATCACTAGCTGAGGATTTTCTCAGTGAAGCTAAAGGATTTGCAGATGTTGGCACCAGTATTTCTTATACTGATCAACTCTGTATTTGAGGCAGTGCAGAATAGCCAGAGGCAAGGAAAGAAAGCATGGGGTTAACTCCTTTCATACAAAAGGTGAATCTCAGCATGGAGACTTGAGCTCACGCAGATTACTCTTTTTCAAAGGTAACATAAATAGCTTTCCAAACTCCTAGCTCTGTGCAATATGGCAAAAAGCCCATCACGCAAACTGCCAACATCACCAAAGCATTAGTGGCAAAAGCAAAAAAAAAAAAAAAAAAAAAAGAAAAACCAAAGAAAGTCCTAAATTCTATCTTTCCTCCTCCATGAACACATGCGTCTTCTTGCTTACGAATAACTAATAGGAGAAGAGATAATGCTTTCTATTTTTAATAAAGACTTGATTTCCTTATTCAACAACAAGCTTTTGAGCTTGATGGAAGAACGACGGGGTGAGGCTACATGCCCTGCAAGAGGTCAGGCTAAGCAGCCCCAGCACCATCCATTAATGTAGCCACATTCCTTATCCCACCAGAAGATGGTCAAAATTTTTTCTGTGGAGCATTTTTTTTAATTGGAAAATTGGACTCATCCAAAGGAAAGTGGATTTTTTTTTTTTGCTGTAGGGCACGAGAGAGGAACGTGCATGTACATCGATTCAGCAGTGAAAGCACTCACTTGGAAGTAGGAGATGAAGATTCAGCTCCCAGGTCTGAACTAGGCAGAACAACAACTTAAAACCTGTGAATTGCGTTTTCAGGAGACAGAATCCAGAAGAGCTGGGTTTGAATAGAGTGGTCAGTGTTTCTGATTTTCAGGACATATTCTGCAAGGTATCTCCTCACACGAAACAGGCTTGTTTGTAACGCACTAAAACTTTTTATGAGATAGGAAAATAGCTTTCCCTCTAGTTCAGCTGCTGTAATTTCCCTAGGAGCTGCCACTGGTTTAAATCTTTAACAAATACTGACCTATTAGACAGTTTAAGTTTAGTGTAAAGTTACTAAACTTCTAACAATCCAGCATTTTTAGTATAGAAATAAACTGGTTCAAAGCAATTCTACGCTTTATTGTTATTCAGACTGAGGAGCTATGGGGCAGCCATATAATGAAATGTGTCAGTGTCACACTGCAGAACCTACTTTCTTCAATTACCCTAACTTTTGCTAAGCCAGGACATTAGCAATTCTATTCCAGACAAGTTTGCATGTCATGACTCACCTTCAGAGTTCACAGAAAAATTCAGAAGACCTCCATCTGTCAGCAAGTCCAATGCAAGGTTAACGTTGTGAAGCTGCTCATGAGAGAGAGAGAGAGAGATCAATATAAGAGAAAATATTTTCTACCCAACAGTGCAGTGGCCAGGAGGTTTTAAAAAGCATTCCTCTATTAGCTGAAGATTCTCATTCATAAATATGTACTCGTATTCATCTCCTCGGTTTTGATGGAGTGCTCTTCAGAATTTCTACCGATTATCATATAAAATCAGATATAAAATCCATCTCCAACAAAACTTATTCCATGAGGTGGGCAGAAGAATACATTTATTTAAAAATAGACCTTACATGTGAAAGTCTTGTGTTAATGGATGTTTCCACAGGGAAAACAGGCTAGATTCGTGACTGGATCTAATAGATGCATGGAATTTATTTCTATCTTTTTAACAATGCCCATACACTTAGCACATTTGGAACAAACAAAAAATACATAAGGAAAAAGTCTCTGTATTTCACTCAGGATTACGAAGACTGGAAATCTTCCAATCAGCTATATTTTTGAGCTAGAAGTTTATGCTTTAACATATAAAAATGTCTACACACAATAACAGTAGCGATAATATCCTTAACATTAGTCATGAGAAGTTAAGCATACATCTATGAACGCAGGCTGGATGTTTTGGTTGGGGGGTTTTTTTATTATTTTTCCTCAGTTGTTTTTCTTTCCCTTCCCCACATAAAAGCAGTATCACACACATAGGCAGCGGCCACGAATGATTTTTTTTGAAGTAATATACCGTCCCGTTATTAGCTTCTTACAGCTTCAGGGCAGTTGTTTACCTGGCTTGTACTTAGCACGCTCCCTTCTTCTAATGAAGCAACAAGACCTGAACAAACTTTAAATTGTCTCTTCGTACATTCCTTAGGCTACTGAGCAATTTGTCCTTCAGGAGGCACATCACGGGTGCTCCCGCGCTGACAATAAGCACAGGGGTGCCCCGCGCATAAGCCAAGCAAAACCTGCATGCTCTGAAGTGAAGCAATAGGTTTATGTTTTACCTGGTTCTCTGATTTACAAGTAACTGACGCTGACACTTCGGGCTTCTTTTTCTTCCTCTCACAGTCAGCAGCCAGCAGAGCTTAAGCTTATACAAATCTATGCAATTTTCTGATCAGAATGAATAAATCAAACGTTTTCTTAACGAACCAGCATAGGTAAAAGGGGCACATTTCCCTCTCTGTAACACGTATGAGATTTGCAAGGAACGATAACATGCAGATTTTAAAATAAATCTTCAGCCAGAAATATTGATAAATACCAAAGAAAGGCAACCTAGAAAAAATAAGTCATTTCATCTGGCTGCGCTTCCAGATTCAAAAGAGCTGGACAATTCGCTAGGATTTACAACTGGACAGAGGTCAGGACATCTCGGGTATTTCATCTCTGGGCTTGTTTTGGCAAAAGTGCTGAGATCCCACAGTCGTGATAAGCACAAGGGCCCTCCTTTATCATCTTCTTCATCTCCTGGCCGCACAAAGCTCACCCCTAATTTCAGCCTATTTTGTGATTATATTCTTTGTCTCAGAACACACACCTTTCTATATTCATGAGTGCCCAGAGCTAGGTTTTCTTTACAGTTACTTGTAAACCTCATTTTTTGGTAATAAAGACCCAGAAAACCAGCAACAAGCCTACCCACGCACAGTGTCGTCTTCTTGCAGCTATAGGTGGGTCACCTCCTGAATTTATGCTCCTGCTTTCCTCATCCCTCCTGTCCCTCTAACACGGGCTCCTGCCCTGCCCATTTCTTGTTTCTATTTCCTCCTCACTACCACTGCTTCCACCCCAATTTCCCCTCCTTGCTATTCAGGAGGTGTTTGTATCAGCTTTGAACCTCAAGCTTTCCACTTGAATGAAATGCGAGGCACCACAGGGATCATAACGGGGTGTGCAGTTGTCACCATTTTTATAACACAAATGACGTGTTTTAAGTCTCAGCAAAGGTTATATTTTCATACTGTACTGTACCAATTAACATCTAAAATGACAGGGAGTTAGAAGGCACGGGGGAATTGAGACGTATTTTATGTTCAAATAACTGTTGAACTGTGGTCGCTCAGTATTTTTAGTTATATTGTCATCCCACTTTTCATCTGGTAATGAACATCAGAGGAGAAACAAATGGTAAATACCACTTTGGCAAATGGCTCAACAATAAGTCTGGTACTTGGAAGTAACTTTGGTAAAACGAAATTACTAAAATGTAGAGAATTGTACTGAACCAGTACCCAACCCCATTATATTCTTCTCTGAGGCTAGTGACCAGCATGTGTAGGGTAAGGACTAGAAAGTCTGAGCTCTGATTTGTACCTAAAATGTAGGGGTATCTCATTTTTTCAAAGTGATCTGTGAGCCTTGAATAGGGCTGATCCAAAAAATAAAAAGCTCATCTATGAAATTTTAAATAAAAATAGATATTATTTTTATTTACTTCCTCAGAATAAAGTTACTGGAAATATTAAAAAAAATTATTTCCAACTCAATGGACCGGAGCACACAATTTTGAAAACTGAGTGGAGGAGAAAGGGAAGAAAAACAACTGCAAGGAAAATGCTTTGATTTTATTTGATTCAACCCTTCAAAATATATTTTCAGGTTCAGAATCACCTTAGAAAAAAAAATATCTGAATTTTCCTAATACTTTTAACAGCCGTCAACTGATAGCGATGAGTCTTTGACAAAATCTGAACCTAGGTCTCCGACAATTGTGCTTTTAAATGTTTTGATGAAAAGCTCCACTGGAGTATTTATTAATTAATACAGGACCTCTGAGATTTTCATTACAAATAAATACTGCCCAGGGAGATTAACTGTGGTGAGGTTAGGAATCGGACGAAAGCCTTGTCTGTGCAGAGAAGCTGGAACGCAAACCACGCCAGAGGAGAGATCCCCTTCTCAGGCAGCTCTTGAGCAAAAAGGATCGGACACATTTCACCTTTGGAGATCTAACTGAATACAACCCAGGAAAAACAGCTACGGTTTCATGATTTTCAGAACTATACAATGACCCAAATGAAAAATCTTTACCCACACCGCAGACAATTTGATAATATCTCAAATATCCCGAATTATTTCAACATCCTAGATCTGTGGATCTGGATTTACAGCGGCAGCCCAGCACGCAGTACTTTCTGGCTGATGCCACCTTCATCTTTTAAAACACTGACGCAATCTGCCTGCTAGAGGTTGAAAGAGGAGTCAAGGCAGTCTGGCTGGGTAGGTTACAGCTCCTGCCTCGGGAAAGGAAAAGATATAAATTCTCAAGAGCTTCCTAAGCACAGAAGGGGCCTCCAAAATGTTCTGGTCATGTCTTGATCAAGGTATATTTTTAGGACGACGTAAGGAAACCTATAGGGATCCAGTTCTGCTCTGCATGAGGTGTCATCCACTTAAAAACGCTGTTTGCAGGACAGACTTGGAGGAGATAGATAGCATATCAATTCCCCGCCACGCAGAGCCTCTGTATTTCACTCGAACGCTTCAGAAGTACGTATCTGCCTACCAAAAGCAACTAACAATACTTTGCCTCCCGTGACATAACAACTAATTTTGAAGAAGACACCAACCTGTTCCAAGGTATTTGTGCAGAACCAAGTGCCTGCATTTGTACTGTCCCCAACCACCAACCTGCAGACACTGCCTGCACGTGACTTCACAGGCGGCAGCAGCAGCAAAGCAAGAGGTAGCGCTCTTCATTGACATATGGAAGAATTAAATACACAAGATGTTTGAAGCCTCAAGCTCTAAGTAATTAAATAACAACCTACCATCTCCGTGGTGCTGGCTGGAGTCAGGAAGAAATCCCTTAAATTCAGAAAGTAACCCTCCAGTTGTCCAATTAACAGAAGTAAGATAACTCCATCTGCAAACTGGATGAAGAATGATCTGAATAGTATTTATTATGTTGGCTTTTAGTAAAAGTACTCCGATAAATGCCATTCTAGCGATAAAGGAATTTAAATGGTACTCTGGCAAGCAGACGGCCTAATGACTCAGCTCCCTCAACCTCTTCTACAGTGAACTTCGCATTTAGTTACAGAAAGCTCCCAAGTTCGTATGAGTAAAAATACGACCTTGTAAAAGGACAGCTATTAAAACAAACTATTCCAGACACGAAGAGACTTCAGACGACCACAAGTGACAATGGCGTAAGTATGAATAAAAGAAAATTGTGCCTAGTGCCTGAGATTTACGACAAAACACTTGCAAAACTTCCTTTCTCGCAGTTGCCCACCAGGAAAACCCAGAAAAGCACCAGAACGCAGCGCCGCTTTTCATTCGCACGGCATAAATCACAGGGACCGCCACTGCACTGAGGTTTTGAATGCCCGGAGCAAAGCAAGACTTGTGGGTTGATTTCTCCCGCAGCTATTGTGGGTGTGTTTGCAGAAGCAGGGAAAGAAAAAGCCACGAGGGATGCTTGTTTCCCATCGCTCGCTCACTTGCTCGCTCCCTGGAGAGGCGCGGGAAGGATGCTCCGAGCGAACCGCCGTCCGCCCTCCCCAGAGGCAGCGGGAGCAGAGGACAGGGAGGTGCAGTTGTGCCCCTCATCACCGTCGCCCAGGGAGGAGATCCCAAGGTGCCTAACGAGCACCTCGCTTGCAATTTCACAGACTCTAAAGAAGCTCGACGTTCAGAGGATGGGACTTTGAAATGTAATGAAAATCAGGCCTTCCTACTGTGAAGCAAATCCAGGGTTAAAAAAAAAAAATCACTAAGCATCAGCAATCAACTTGGCTGTCAGTTTAATTGTCAAAAAACCTTAATTTCCATCCCTACAGAAAGAGCATCCATAGGAGTTGGGCAGACTCGGAAAGTTACTCCCTGTAGCATTACAAGGACAGCATTCAACACAAAGCTATATTTTTTCATTACTTATTAGTTTCAGAAACTTCAGAAACTGAAGCCTGATATCTTAAGCTGAAGCTGGAAAAAACTGTTATGTTGCCAAGTTTCAAATTACTACAACAAAAAGGAGGAATCCTAACGGAGAGAGGAAACACTCAAATGGCTGACAAAACATGGTTAACATGCAGCTTAGAGCAGGCTACCTGAGATTCGAGGTCTTTCACGCTTAATCCCAATTTTCCGACATGCTGGTTGACAAATTGCAAAAATACCTAAAGAAAACAGAAGGGGAGGAGAGGGTGGAAGACAAGATCACTTTTCTTAGTGAAGTCATTAATTATGTTTTACCTTATAAATTTTGACATCTATTAAAAAGGTAAATTACCTTTTTCACAGCATCCAGTTTATCTGGAGCACGGCTAAATAATTCATCAAAGGCATCATCTTCTGCATCAAAACAACATTAATTGGTATTATTTGCAATAACTGTCAGATCAGAGGTTTAAAGTGGCTCCAGGAGGAGAAAGGTGTTCACACGTCATAAGCCAAGGAGAAAGAGAGCCGTAGGGAGATGGGGAAAAAAATCCTGCTTTTGTATTTATCAGAGGACAGGGTGACAGGCTTCCCTTCAGCCCTCTGACTACATCGGAGAAAACAATTTACTTCATTCAGCTCTGTAATTTTTGCCTGCAGACGTTCTCAAGATTTGTGCTGCCACCAGCCTGAGCAACGGCCAAGTTTCCCATCTCTACAGTTTATCTCTTTTCAGTTACGTTGGTTTAACCCTGAACCTCTGGGATAAAATACTATAAGCAGAGAAGAAGAGCCGTACATTTTAGTGCTCTCCCCCAAGAGAAACGTCAGTTACATCGAATTTGCAGAAAAACAGCCCCCCCCTTCCTTCAAAAAACCACAAACTAGATACTGGGTTTGGAGACACTGCTCTTTCTCTGAAAATTCACGCACCTCAAAAATGACCACTGCTGCCATCCAGTTTTAAAGGCAGGTACCGAGCCGGTGCCAGCAGCACTGTGCCCGAGAATTAAGACGAGTTTAAAGATTTCCATGGAAATGAGATTCATCAAAGTCCCTGTGAACGCCCACCCCCACCTCCATTTTCTGCCCAGGTTCAGCAGGAGCAGGCTACATCTCTTCATGGTAACCCAGCCCAAAGACTGCTCTGGTTCAAGCCCGAACAATCATTTGGAACGCAACTGAAAATCAAGGGCAGCCCGGCAGCATAACTAAATGGAGCACCAGTTTCCACGGTGCAGGAAAGCAAAGGCAGCTTTGCTCGAGGAAGGTTCCTCCCAAAAGCCAGCGACAGAGAAGCCTCCACTGAGAAAGGGTTTCCTCGGGCTTTTCCGTTCTCCCTGTTGAGGGGGTCGCTGCAGGAGCAATGTCGGGGAAGGGGTGAATCCATCAAACGAATCACCCAGCAACAGTTTGAAACCTGCAGCAGTCTAGCAAACGAGAGAGCCCTCTTCTGGAGCCACGCTTTGGGACTCCTCTCTTTGCTAAGCAAGCTGCATCAGAGAGAGAGAGAGAGCGCATTTTGAAGAGAGTATCGCAGATTTCTCTTTCCAGCAGAATCAGCCCACTGTAAGAAATACCTAATTACAAGTTGTATGGGGGTTTTTTTCCCACAATTTCAGCCCACGCTAGAGGCCGCTCAGAGCAATAAGTGCTAAATATGTATTAAATGATACAGTTTGCACCTCTGCAAAGGATGAAAACACGAACATAAAGGGGACAGCAGAGAATTAAAATGGTTGTGTTGATTCACTGGGGATGCAACGTCCTCCTTTGCGGCAAGGAAAAGCATCTCCCACTGAAGCCTGAGCAGTGCCCGGACCCTTTGCAGGCTCTGAGCATGTGGACATTTTTCAACCTCAAGTGTTTCACAGCCCTCAAAAGCCCTAAGGGTAAATTCTCGGGGGACATTGGTTTTACTGAGCTGCTGTCCATAACCGAGTGGATTTCAAAATCTCATTTGCAAACTGCGGAAAGGAAACTACATTGAAACTGGCAGCAACAAGAAGCCCAATTCTCAAGCCATTATGCTCGTAAATCGTTCCAACAGCGAATGAGGTCAATGCGTAAATCCAAGACAGACTTTGTCCATCCCTCAGCCAGGTCTTCTCTGCTGGGGGAGAGAACCCAAATATCAACCCATTGTATTATTTCTTGTCTCACCTCCCATTTGTTGCCTGTAGTCCACGGGCAAAGTCACCACCCAATTTCCAAACTATATTGTGTTGATATGAACACACATTAACAGAAGGCATTTGGAGAAAAACACGAGGGGAAACTCATTAATCTCCATTAACTCTAGCGGAAGCGTACTGGCATCAGGAGGTAAAAATGGATCAGAAAATGGTGTATAACAGCACATAATAGAGAAACACTGAACTTGGCAAGGCCAGTACTTACTTGACTGCGCTTCTGAATTCACTCTAAAAGTGCGATAAGAAAAAAGAATTAGAAAAAGCATTCAACAGAACTGATCTTATTCATAAGAAAAGCTTATCTGCGCCATCAGCTGTCTCGTAAAGCAGGAGATACAGTACAAAGTGCCATTAACTTTATGTCAGAGTAACTTTCCAACAGACGTTTTTAAGTACAGTGTATATCTGCAGAGGTTCTTGGAAGTATATGAGATTTTAACTGGCCCACAGAATAATGAACATGAGTTTTATAACCACAATCCGTAATATCCTTTTCTAAGAAGCTGCTCATGATATCAGGATTTGAAGATGTTCTAGCGTATAAAAGACGATAGTAGGAAAATCTGTTTCTAGTGCTTGAGATGATGTCCATATTTTCTCAGTTTAAAAATGGCATCCTGATACTTAACTCCTTTAATAATGACAGCATCTCACAAATTCAGCAAGCTGAAACTGAAGAACTGCCTCCTTTCTCTTTATTTAATAACACAAGAGCAACAAATTAATAGTGGGTTGAAACCACTATGGCCTTACAAAATTTCCAGTTTAGTCTGAGACTAAATTTACAGTAAACTTACAGTCTGAGGTAAATTTACAGTACTGGATTTTACTATTATATTTTTTATTATATTCCATGGCAATGACAAACGCTAAGCCTCAGAAATAGTCATACACATTATTTTAGAGAATTTTATATAAAGAATAAAGCGGGAGGATATTATACCATAATACCCAATCTGGAGAAGGGGGAGAAAAGAAAAAAAAAACACAAAAACCACCCAAAAAATAAAACAGAGAAACAGCTCACATGCATATGCATGGCTGGGTTTACACTTTTTGTCATCATCATGAGCCCAGCTTTTTTTTTTAAGGGGAAAACACCCACAATATTTCCTTTCTGATTGACAGTGTAAAAGACAGATATATCCCTTCTTACTTGTTTTCTGTGATATTTTCCACTGCAGTTGCTGTCTTTAATCCTCTGGAGGTGTTCTGTTAAAAAGACAATAAATATTTTTGGGCTTGTTACACACAAAAAAAATTAATCTGAAAGCATTAAAGAGGCATTCATGAACTGTTTGCCGTCTTAAATGATTACCAGAGTGTATTTATTCAAGAAGTCCAGCACAATTAGTACAGGCATTTTGAGAGGTGGCTGCTCCCTTCTGCTCTCTTGCTCTTCAACCAGAAATTATCTACTTCCCCACCAGAGGAAGCTGAAGGAGAAGCACCTGGTCCCGCAGCTGGTGAAGTCCAGAGGCTGGCATGTTCGCCTGGAGACCTGGTGAATGCATCAAGCTGCTTTGGGCAGGCAGCGATTTCCTGCGCACCTCATTGCGTTACGGACTCTTCAGCTTTACAGCACCGGAGGTGGTCAACTCCCCCTTATGACGACCTCACGCCATGGCCTACCACCCATTGATGAATCTTACGATTAAGCTTTGGTAGGTTGGCAATTCTTACTATTTCTGAAGCAACCTGGGATCTCTGCTTATGTCCTTGTTTCTTTTTTCCACTATATAAATCTTAGTACTCCACAAAACATCAAAAAACAACTCAACTGACAGTCTGAAGAGATAGGAGAGGGTGGGAATGCCTGCTGCTTTATTCAGGCATGTGGCAAACATCTCTTATCACAGAAAAGTCTTTGGTGTTTGCTGCTCTCCCCTTTTAGGCAGTGAAAAACACCCTCTGTTTACATAATGAGTCACCTCCTTTGGGTCAACTCTGAAGAGGAGCACACCCAGCCCCGCTGGGGAAAAGGCCAGTCCTTCCTGCAGGCACGCACTGCAGAAAGGTCAGGCCTTTTCTGGTCTCCTTTGGGTTTCCTCAACATTTCCCCCTTCCTGCCCCTGACCCCTCTTCTGAGCTGTGCCTTCATCAGCTTTCCTCACTTTTGACCTAATGATTACTGTTCCCACCAGGGGCACTGATTTCTCCTACGGGAAATCGGCCCACTACATGGTGATCTCCATTGCTACCCCTATCTCTCTCAGGGTGAACAACCCTTTCCGATGCTGCGGTTTCACAGATAATCCCTCCCAATTTCTGTGCAGCTGAGGCACTCGCAGCCCCACAAGGCACTAGACGGAGGGCTGCTTTCCTCAGAGGCTGGGTTGTCACTCATCAGACCCACACGACAGGAGCGTGGGCAGCAATGCACAACTTGGACTCCCATTAGATACCAGAGAGACCACTCCTCTGCTGAAGAGCTGGGATGGGGCCACAATGGCTACCTTTCCAGAATCAAGCCCCAGAAGCAGCTGTTGCTCCAGGGCACTTTTAAACTTCCCAAAGAGACACGCGTAGCTCAAGGGCATGCTTTGTTTCAGTTCCAGCTATGATCCTCCAAAATTGGAAAGAAGAGCACTAGGTCGTACTGTACAGACCGTGTGCTGGGCTCCCAACACCACTGAATTGCAAACCCTCTGTTAAAACTGTAACACAGTGGTGCTAATTTTTGCAGTTATATCCCAAATTGTGGGATATTTGATGTTCTGCTAAAGTTCCACAGTTGACTTTAAGAAACAAAATAGAGGAAGAAGGCATGTAGAACTCAGCTTGTAAAGAAAAATGCCAAAATGTGACCCCCAATGGAAGGGGAGTAAAAACTCCCCCTGAAGAAATAAGTCAGTGTCACAATGTATTTTAAAACACTTAGAGATAGTAACAGGAGAATTTCTTCTTTTTCTTCTTTACAGAGATCAACAGCTGTTTTCAGTTGGAACCATTTATTTTTTTTCATCAAGGAGAAAAAACAGCACAGTGTTTCTACCCTTTTAAAGATACAGCGTGTGAACTGAGAACAAAATGAAAGTCTAGTCCAGCAACTTCAGAAATTAAAAGGCACGGTTCACAGAAAATACAAGTAACTTTCACCACTGCACACACACTTCTCCCTAATTCTAAGCAAATTAGTCTTGTGAAGGGTCCCTAGGATCTACTGTAACAAATATTGAAACTCTAATTACCTCAATGGTGATTGTTTCCACTTGAACATTTGGAGGCATGGCCAGGCTGGGTTCAAAGCGCTTTGCTATTGCAACCAGAAGATGCAGTGTACTCAGTAAGTCCTTTGACAAGATAGCTATTACGTGTAAAGAAAGAAAACAATGTTTAGTGTGCAAAACAATTAAACCTCACTCTAATATCATAAATCTTCCCTGCGCAGAGGATCCCAAAGTCATGAAGGGCCATAAAACAGGTGGAACATCAGATTGGGGTTTATATCATATCACAGTTCAGCAATACCACACCTTAGAAGTCCTTTTTGTGAGTCATACACATGGGCAGGGAGGGCTGTTAGGTGGTCCACAAGCCGCACACTTAGAGGATGCAGCTTGCATGACCCAGTCAGGGTCAGATATTCCCGTCTCACTTCTGATTCAACTAGTAACTGAAACCAGGTTGCTTAATCACTGATCTGACACCCCTTTGCCTCACAGCAGCCTTGTAGCAGAGGAAGCCCCATGATGGGTAATTTTCTCCAATTTCACTTCTGCACCTACATTCCACACTCCATTTCGGCTGACTTTCTTCCGGTTGCAAACACTTTGCCACGGCTTCCAGAATCACAGAGAGTTTCTGTCGCTGTTTCTTTTCTGTCAATGCGATCTTGTCAACATCCAGCTTGAGAGATCCTAGGTTTTCTTTGACAGAGAGAACATAGGAAGAAGGATGTATGTTAACACCACCATAGGAAAAAGAAAAATAAAATCAGAAACATGAAATGAAAGCAAAGCACACAAAGTCTTGTCTTAAATGTTCTACACCACTTAATAGCTTCCACAGACCCACATCCCACACCCGTATGCCTTGTTAAACTCCTGCGCTCTCCGAAAGCCTCAGTAAAACCAGTGAAACTCTGCAAAAGGGAGAGGACTCAAGTCATTCCTTGCAGCATCGTCCCCCAACCCTAGCACTCCATGTTCCTTCTTTTCCTAGTGGAAGGCTACAGGAATCAAACAAGCGAATCTTTCCTCTAAATAGTGGAAAAAGGCAGTATCAGCTCACATATAGAGAAGAAATCCCAGCTCGTTGCTCAGGCAATTACCTATGAAAATAAGCCAATCCTGTTCACACTGCTGCCCTCAGCCTTGGTGAAAAGGAGATATGATTTGAAAGACTTCCCCAAAGAGAGGGAAAGGGAAAAGAAAAATTAAGTAGGGCCAGGAGAGATGAAGAAATAGAAACAGACCAACAGGCTGTTCCAAGAGATGACAGCATTATACAAGCACCTCATAGTGTAGAGAGCCTCTTAGATTTTCATCAGTTCCAGTTCCAGCCCAGTGCTTAGAACTAGAACTTTTTATTTTTATTTTTATTTTGAAAGCAGGAAAACATATAAGTTATAGTGCTGATTCCATCCAGTATTTCTGGTAGCATCACAAATCACCTTTGCGCTTCTGGCTTGTGAAGCCCTCCTTCCCCTCAGAGGCACTGTAATTTCACACTTCAAAGTTAACCTTTTTATTATGTTAACTAGCAGGTAAAAAGACTTTCTTGGAAGAAAAATAATTATAGAAAAAACAATAGCAGATGATCAGGCATTTGTTCTGAATTGCAATTATCACAGATGGTTCACAGTGCAGCGCTTTCTCCATTAGCAAGAAGCAAGGCTCCAGCAGACCACGGCTATTGCAATTCCTGAGGTTTATTTTGTGATCTGGAAGTTCCTTTAAGATGTGCTTGCGAACGAAACTCAAAGCAGCAGCTTACCCAAAAGATGATGAAGTACCAGCCCATCGTAGAGATCTTCTTCCAGACTTTTAACTACTATGTGTTCCTCTTTCAGAGTTTTGTTAATCCAGTCAATCAATAACTGCAGAGGAAAACAAAGCAGCTGGCAACTATGTTCTTGTTGTTTAGACATCATAGAACTCAGCGCTATATTGTGTTTCACCTTTCTCTTTCGTCCCTTGTCTCACACCTTGGTTTGCTTTCAACGACCACTTCCTTTGTGCTTTGTAGTTGTTTTTTTAAAGGAAGTTAAGCATCAGTTAGTTCTCCCTAATTTTCAGGTGAGATAGACGTCTCACAACTTATATTCCTATGAATTTTGTAGGAATAGTTACACAGGTGGAGAGACAGACCCTATTCTCACTGCTACCAGGGAAAAGGCTGCAGAGTATACTTCCCAACACTGGACTTCATTAGACATCTCAGAATTCACACAAGTTCCACCATCAGACAGAAGTTTGTAAAGCAAGGAGGCTTCACTGACCCTGTTGGCTGCTTCTTGGAGTCATCCATGTTACTAGCACTCTTCCCCTTCCTCTCCTATTTTTGTTTTCTTTTTCTTTCTGCAATTTGGTACTATATCTGTCTCCAAATACCTTTTTTTGGGGGGAAAAAAAAGCATTTTGTTTATTTTGCTGTCTTACCTGGTAGTCCTCCCATCACCCGTTCCAATATCCTTCCTGCCTTTGCAAGGGGAAGCTGCTCAGGAAGCCAAGGGCTGGCTACAACTGGAAGGGAACCACGTTTCCAGTTACATCCCTTGGCCCTGCAGCCCCTTCCTTGAGCACCGTGCTCCTACACAGGAGACCAAAGGAGCTCCCCAGGACTTCCCCAAGCCTGTGTTTTATCCACTTATGTTGATAGAAAGGGAAGATGACCTGCTGAAGCAGAACTGAAGAGCAGTAGCCCCAGCTGGCTGCTAACAAGAACCTCTCAAAAGAGGGACGGGTGTTGCTTGTATTGCTATTATTGCTACAAGTGAGGGTCTGGAGTTTGTTGTGTGGACAATATCCTTCTCGCTCGCTGTAAACAGAGGAGAACATTCCTAGCAGATCCCTGTAAGTTAGCCAATATTAGCAAAAATGTAAAAAGCAGTTAGAAAAAAAAATAAATGTCTCCGAGATGCTCGAAACCGCACAAGAAACAAAAATGCTTGGCGCTGGCACATGCCTGAACTGAGAAGCTGTCAAAAGGTTTGTAAAATACTTCCTCGGCGCAGAAGTAACAAGAATTTTCTAGACCAGAAAGCTGTGCTCCTCAGCTAATGCTTGCAGGTTAAGACCTGTCGATGCTTTAGATGTGTGAGGGACAGAGTGGTACCCCAAACGTAATGGTACAACCAGATGGAAGCTGGAAAAGCAGAAAGTACTGCTGAGGACACGTATCCATCCCAACCTCTTCTCTGGAGGAGCCACAAACTCTTTAGATTAAGAAGGCAATCACTGGCACCAATGGGCACCCAGAGGACTGCCTCCCTTGGGACCCAATTTCCACCTCCTCATCATCCAAAGAAAAAGAAATTAGACAGTGAAGAACATTGTTTCAGGAGTCTCTGATGGGAAATGGCTTAAGCGCTGAAGCTCACAGAAATCTCCATAAACTGAAGAAAGCTCTTCATTTTTGGCAGTCTGGAAAGAATGAATTCAGTGTCTCTGTAGACAACATAATTGCATTTTGCAGCACCACCTTTCAGATTTTCTCTTTTGTATAAAAACATTGTGAAAGCCTGACACAAAAATTAAATCTTTTTGATCAAATGTGCATGAAGATTTAAGAAAACGTGATCTAGAAATGCACATATTTATGGATTTATGAATGCCATACAACACACGTATCAGCACAAAGCCTAAGCTGGTTTTCATAATATTTATAGCAATTTTAGTATCTCCATAATGCGAGACGTGCTGGTCTCATAAGAGACACGCCACTTTTCTTCCAGCAAATGTCAGTATGTTGGCCTTCCCCTGGGCTGTGCCATTAGAGAAACACGGTGACTGAATGCACAGGGGAGATTTTCAGAATTACTTGGAAATAAAGTACTTTCCCATGAAATAGGATTCATCCTTCACAGTTACCTCAAGCACAAAATACGCCATACAACAACTCAAAAGCTTTTCCCCTGAATTCTTGGTGACTTGCACACCCTTCATCCCTTCTCCCTCTGCTCTATGCTATCCTTGTCAGTCTGCATCGCAGCTGAGCCAGTCGCCGCTGGAGGTAGAAGACTGGAGGTTCAAGGCCAGGCTGGATGGGTCTTTGCACAGCCTGGTCTAGTGGGAGGTGTCCTTGCCCATGGCAGGGGGGTTGGAACTAGATGATCTTTAAGGTCCCTTCCAACCCGAACCATTCTATGATTCTAAGGCAAGACAGAAGACTTAGAAATCAGCACAGCAACCCTAGAACTTGTTATCATGGGATCAGGGCAGCAAACTTGCACGTATCTGAACATCTCTCTTTAGCCACAACAAATGCCGACGTGGGTTTGCTTTCGATCACGGTCCACTGTCCCAGGTGGACTGCCATTGCTCTTTCTTACACTATCATTACAATGAAGGAGCAACTGGGTACTCCTGGTGTGGCTCATCCACACGTCCCAAGTTAGGAGAGGTAACATATAAGAAGAAACTCAGTTTTTAAATCAACACTCCACTTTACACACAGCAGCGACCACTCATGGGTGATGCAGGCACCTGAAGGCTGGTCTCGTACAGCCCCAGCCATCCTGGCACTGTGCTGAAGCAAAAGCTCTGGTTTGCCTGCGTGGAGCCCAAGTGCCAAAAGCAGAGCTCGTTCCCATCCAGAAAGTGTGGATGGGGCCAAGGAGTTGGGTAATTTACAGGGCCGAGCATTAACACAACAGGTCAAAACAACTTGAGTTGAGGGTTAAACAACATAGTAAAAGAATTGGTACCAGTTTTAGTTCTTCCAATTTGGGATTATTCCTTGAGGTTGGTTTTATGAGTTTCTTCTTTTCACCTATGAAAGGAAGCAAACAGGATCCATTACAATTATCAGATATGACTAATGCAAATTTGCTGTAAAGTCTGCCATCAGTTTAATATTACCCAATATCACTAGCTGCTATATGTAGAAACACTGTCATTTTTATTTTAACTGATTCCTTACGAGAAAATGGCATATCAGACTATTAAGACTGCTGTTGGAAATTATGCTTCAATGTAATTCAAATCAGTCAGACCTAGACGGACAATTCTACAGAGAGGAAAACAAACTTGGTCAGATCCTTATGTGTAAAATTTAAATTTCAGTGAAAGAACCAGCTAGAATTTGTGTTGCTTCTTCATGACCTGCCTCTAGAGAGTCAGGAGCCGAATGATACACACCGAGCTTACTCACTGCTGATAACACCATGGGACCACTGCTGAACAATACACAATTCATTTGTACTGCACATTTTCTGCTTGGTTCCTCTTGGTCATTCTTTGGCCCTTTTTCTGTCCTGGTTCATAAAATACATACCTTGAGCGATGACATTCTCAGCTAGGAATTGATTAACTGCAGCAGGCTGTGTAAACACATTTAAAAAGTCTGTATCCATTGCCTTTTCTCACTCTTGGTAAACTGGCAAAAAATATGGGGGGAAAAGGAACATAAGTAAACGCATGTAAAGATCAAAATTAGTGCTAAGAAGAAAACAAACCAACTGAAGGGTTTATTTCAGTTACTACTTCATGACTGGTGGATTCCTTTTTAAAAAAAAAATAAATCTGAAAATGTATTTAAATGTGTGTAAAGAAAGAGAAGTTAAAAAGAACCTTTACATATCAAAATGGTTTGTACTTCCTGCTGCACCCTTGGTCTCTGTTTGGCCAAGGAACCCAAATATCAGAAGCCGCCCTTTAAAATTTGGAAGCCTGTAAGAATAGGCCTGAAATTAAGAGTTTGCAATAGCGTAAGTTAATATCCTTTAAGGCCTCAGTCCTGTGTGTCCTACTCAGAGTGTCAGAATTGGTATACTGGGTAACACTAGCTTGCCTGGGATCCAGTCTCTCACAGCACCCAAAAGCAGAAGCTTAGGGGGGAAAAAAAAAACCCAAACACAAACAGAGCAAGCACATACAGCTACTTCCCTAAAACACTTCAACAGCCTGTAGCTCAGCCTTCCTAAATCAAAACTGGGATCCTGGTAATTAGAAGCTGTCAACACATTTACTTCCCGTGAACTTCCCATCCACCCCTTGAACGCACGTCTCTCCCACCATTCAGCAGAGAGGAGCTGAAGAGCGTGGCTTTACCTCGCGTGAAGACCCCCCTCCCGTGGCTTGCTCCGACCTGCCACCTGCCAGCTTCCCCTGAAGCTCCCCACTACGCACGGCGCAAAGAAGACCAACTGGTTCTCATTCTTCACATCACTGTGTCACTACTCCATGCTACTACTGTATTACTATCCTACACCCTCTTTCCGAGTCTGAGGAAGCACAGCCTACATCTTAGTCATCCTTCATGGGGCAACCACTCCGTAGTACCTTCGGTTGTCCCGGTCGCCTTGTTCTGAACTCTCTCCGGCGCTACCAGCGCTTTTTGAAGCACTAGGCACCAGATCTGCCCAGATTTAGAGAGGTGCACCGCAGCCTTCACAGTGGTGTTCTCTACACCTCTCCTCCTCATTCCTAACGCTGTTTGCTTTTTTGATCACCGCTGAGAACCAAGCTGACACTTTAATGGAACTATGTATTATATCCCCAAGACCTTATTCCTAAACAGCAACACACCACTCAGAGCCTATCATTTATCTGTAGAGCCAGTATTGTTTTTCCCCCATGTGTTTCACCTCACATTTATTGACGTTGATTTCCTACAGCCATTTCAGAGCCTGAGAACTGCAGTTCCTTAGCATTTAATAGACTTGTTGCTTGTTACTAATAATTAGCATTTGCGAGGAGGCCTTTGTGTCTCAAGCTGCATTTCTGTGAGGCTTGGTCCTAGACAGAAGTCTTTCAAAGAATAACACACTGCAGAAACGACACGAAATGGAAGACGACTGGGTTTGGACACGTTCTTGGGGTTAGCTATTTAATGAGAAATAGGAAGGGGTGGAAGACACTCTTCTCACACGCAGGCTTCCATGTCTGCTGCAACCAGCCTCTGCAGCCCATCGTTCAAATTTGCCATTGGGAGTTGTGACTGCCATGCTGCTTTTTCCAGCCTCCACCCTCCCGCACATGTTATTTATCAGTACTCGGAGAAGAGATCGCTGTAGCAGACAACTGCTTGAATACTGATTGCAGAGGCACTTCATGATGACATTTTTAAATAGAATAGAGGTTTAATTATTGACTATTCAAATGAAATGGCATAATTTGGTCCTCCATTCGCTGAGAACATCATAGACGTACAGGCTCGTCTGTTTTAAAGTCAGGGGGTGTTTTATTTCTCCTGTGCCACCTGCTGAGGCAGCCAACAAGTGAATTTTTCTTAGGCCAAGAGGTAGACTATTGCACAACATTGCGGTGCCACAACTACCGACAAAAGAACTTATTCTCTAGGTGGGTCAGATCAGCTCACTTTTCCTCCGTGAGTCTTCACACAGCCTGGTTTCCCACATATTCCCGATATACGACATAAAGCATTAATGAGCTACCGGGGTTCTCTGGCATACGAACTAGCTGTAGAACATCCACAAGGCACTTACCGATGTTACCAAATTGTTTCGGCTGTTTTATTTCCTGTTTGAAAAGACAAAAACCCTACTCCGCATTAGCTCAAACACATTTCCGAGCAACGGTTGTCTAAATAGATCACACAAAGGAGGGCACAAAAACCAAGTGGCAATGTTAATAGTAATATTTCTGCCTTCAGAAAACCAGAATTAAAAAATAAATAAGAAAAAAAAGAAAGAATATACATTGTGCGCCCAGTTTACAACTTTTACTTCCTTGTTTAGTACTAGACCTTTCAAGAGCCATTTTTGCTCACTAGCATCAGAAGAGATGTTGTCTTAGCGAGAACAATCCACGTGGACACAGAAAGTCTTACCGTAAAAAAAAAAAAAAAAAAAAAAGGCACCCAGAAGAGTCCCTTTTCCCAAACTTACTATTCGCTCCTTCAGTAATTCTCCAGCAGCTCTTCCAAGATCTTCTCAGAGGAGGCGCGATGAAATTTATGGGGAGCGGGGACTGACCCCCAGGCTCGGAGCGTCCTGCGCCGAAGCGGCAGCCTCCCATGCGGGGCAGCGCCAAACGCGCAGGGTCTGCGAAAGGGGAAGTTGCGCCGCGCGGTACTGACTACTCTTAAAAACGAAACCGGAGCCGTATCCGGAACTTAATTGTCTATGTGCTTGGTCCCTGCTGGAGGCTAAAATAAACAGAAATACAAATGCAGGAAACGTGCAACTCCTGAAATACCAGAAGGCATTAGAACGGTGTGATCGTTCCTCCATGGTACCGCACGGCGCGACTGTTCGCTAGTCTGCGTCTGGGGCGACTCACAGCGCGCTTTTTCTTCGCGTGTAATAATTAAACAGCCAACAACAGACAAAATCATCATGCTACATCACAGCTTTTACTCATGGCCCTTTGAGCATTTTATAAAGCAGCTCAGCGCTACTCTACTTACCTGGCAGAAGGAGAAAGCTAGCCACAAGGAGAATAACTCATTTGTCCTTAGAGAGCTAGAGTTAGCCACAGCAGGGCCCAAAATGCTCGTCTGAGACACGAGTTACCTCCACCAGGCAGTGCTGCTGCTCTTCCTTCCCTTTTCCACCGTTAATTACAGAGGAAAAGCTCCCTACAGCAATCACTTTACCTGGACATTTCCTTCAGGTACCGGTTACATTTCTTAACTTTTCCAGAAAGAAAAAGCGACTCTGCAGTGTTCCATGAAATGTCTCATCCCAGAATGAGACAGTGGACAGCCACACTAATTAAGCCGGTCTGGTTTAATGCTGTTAAGGGACAGATTCCTGTGTTTAGCTCCACACCACAGACAAGAACTGACAGTTCTTTGTGAGCTAAATGGGATAAAGGAAAGTGGGTTGAAAACGGATTTCTAGCTGCCATGAATTCTTAGTAACTGAGAACTTAACCCAAAATCCTTAATCAAAGGACAGGCTTAGTTGTATTTTCTAAGCAGATAATAAGCACAATATTACATCAAATTAGCAAAGATCCAGGGTACCTTCTTACCTATGCGCAAGTGCGTGCCACAGCTGAGAAATGTAATAAGTAAAAAACAAAAGGAAGGTATAGTTGGAGATGCTATTGGCAACTTTGCACAAATCCAGTTTTCGTATCAGCAGGCAGAGGGAGCAGGAAGAATTAAAAGTTGGGAAATTCATCTGTAATTACTATGTCTCTCCCTACTTCAGCTGGCAACTCAAGTGACTTCTTTTCTTGAAGCACATCAGTGTCAAAAGCACGAGTCTGAAACACATGTGATGGACAAGCATCTTTTTTCCTCCAAAAACTGATGTCGTCACCAGGGCATGAAGTATCCGGTCTTGTATAGAACAGCACTAGTAAATTCTGTATCAAAGCTGCATTTGATTTTATGCCAATCTCCTACCCCCCAAGTCTTTCTGTACATTCCCAAAGCACAACTCATGCATACACACACACCCACACACACACACCTGGCCCTCACATAAAAATAGCCACTGAAGAACAATTCAAGGAATCAACAGCACTCCCACCAATAACAAGTTCTGATAATGCATTTTCCTGCTTCCCCACACAGCCTTGCTTTATTGGAGAGCCACTCTATGCTCCCTCCATACCAGAGCAGAGGGAAGCACCCAGGCATTTTCAATGTCACTCCAGACTGACTTGGATTTCTGGCCTCCCAAGAGCTCTGCAGACACATACGGGACTGGCTTCGGCATGCCAGGCTTCCCTCCTGTGCTGCTGCGGAAGGGAAATGGTAAACAACTTGGTCAGGTCCAGCAGCTGAGCAATATAAAACGAAAAGTAGATGAAACCTACAGAAGGGCTCATTTGTGTCTGCCCATACAATCCCATCACCTGTACCAGGGCCAGAAACCTGAGAACGCTGCTTTGCTAGGTCGACATAGATCATCATGTGTCTAGGACCCTTGATGAAGAAGGCAGCTGAAGCCCACCTTTCAAAAGTTCTTCCCACAGAGAAGGTCCACTTAGCCAAAAAAAACAGATGTAGAAAACCAAGTGATCATCATTTATTTATTTGAATAAATAGTACAACTGTCACAAACCATGCACAACACTCCTGCTGTGATTTTTAGCAAACATAGCATTGCATTGTAACTTGCTTACAGTACACAACTCTTGTCGCAAAGCTGGATGTCTCCAGCATATGACAAGTCCGGAATTTGATCTGCAAGGCTGGTTTTTAGTAGCTAGAAATTCAGAGTAAACACTGTTAAAAACAGTAGAAAAGAGTCTTAAAAAATACATTAATACTGAAAGCACAGGGGTGTGGGGAAGAGGGGTAAAAAGTCCTATAAAGTTTAAACCGATTAAAAAAAAATCTGGCACTGTTGGTTTTTCATCTTGAGAAACAGGACGCAGCTGAAGAGTATCTGGGCTTCTGTGGTAATATAGCTCACTGGAACCAAGTGTGCCAAGCAGGTGCACCTAAAAGGCAAGTTGTATGGACTGGAAAAGACAGACATTCATTAAGTACTTACAAATGTGGAAGCTTTAGTGCTGCGGAGCATTCAGTGTTCCATATGAACTCAACAGGACTCAGACCTACCCCACCGGCACCCAGGGAACATATCTAAAACTCCAGTGACACAAAGAGTTCATGAATAACATTTTTAACATTGACTCATCTTTTTGAGAGGAAAAAAACTAAGTATATGCATATGTAAGAGAAAGGCCTGACAAAAACAGGTGTTTAGAGAAGCTTTACCTACACTGCTCTTCCTGTAAACTGGACTGTTCAAAGCGCCAGTAAAGTTAAATCCACACTGCTCCCAATCTGGTTAACAATAAATACAGCATCTACAGAAGAGTGACCTGGCTAGACGGCAAGGAGCTAAGGAATGAAAATTGTATTTTCCCTATGCGACATTTATCAACAGACTTAAAAACATAACAAAACAGGGTATGACACCTGCTCCAAATCTGTCCAGGGCATCAAGCCTGCAGTCTTGACTGACAGGGATATTAATGTAAGGAATGTTAAAAGGTACCCATGCCTCAGGTTGTAGAGGGGAGACTCAGGTTTCTACAGGGATCAGAAATGCCTAATTAAACAAAACAGAGACTCTTTTAAAACTCGATGGTATGTTCACATCTGCTCACATGCAATGCAGATGCCAGCTGTTAAATCCCCACCTCAGAAACAGCTATCCTCCCTCCCAGACCCAAACTGATCTTATCCATCTCCTCTTGTTACTTTCCATGTGCTTTTGATATTAATATTGCTTGCCATTTCAAAAACTAGATTCTCTGGAGGTCTTTCCCAGCAACCCAGAGAATATCAACAGCGTTGGCACTTCCACATCAGCTGAAGGGAGGTGGGTGGAATGACAGCTCTTTAAAAGACTTGTTTCCCACAAATAACACTGCATTAAACTAAAAGTTTGCATGGCCTTTCAGTTCAATCTCCTTCCAGCCTCATGACAGCCCTATTTCACAGCACGGAAGTTAGACCAATTTCATTAACTTGCCAGGAGAGCTGGCCGACCAGGCCTTAGTGCCTCTGCAAGTCTCCTCTGTAATAACTGCCAGCGTCATGGTAGAGTCTAGTGGCGCCCATCTGAAATTCAGGTCCAATTGTACTAGTCTCTGCATAAACAGCAAGAGGTCAGCTCCCTCCTAAAGTACAGACAAGCAATGACTCCCCACAGAACCTCACAGGGTAGATGAGACCTGAACTTTTAATGGAAAGAAAGAGCAACTTCCTTCCATCTTTGTTTTCGAGGTATGAAAGGAGGTGACCCAAATAAATCAAATACTAGAAACCAGAACCCAAAAATACGAAACAAAGAAGTAGAAGCCCATTTCCCTCCCTTTGACATTAAAAAAAAAAAAAAAACTTAAGGAGGGAAGGAGAAAAAACAATCCCAATCATAAAATACCATTCAAATAGCAAGTTTCCCCTTGAACTCAGTAGGGCAAATGAAGTTTTGCATGAGAAATCCACTTTTAGGGAAAAAGGACACCTACTTACAACAGGACTCAAGGACTTGTACGCACCGCTACACCTGCACATCACCACCCAGGAACCGCTCCACAGATGAAACCTGTTAAGTACTATGAAGTAACTAGACTCTACCGGATAAACACAGCAATCCTTTTTTTAAAACGGATTCCCACTAAAATCCGTAGCAGCTTAAAAGACTACAAGACTAGACCAGAGCCTAGCAGAGTATTTCTTGGGATGGCACAGGGCAAGTCGATGAAATTAGTTTAAAGCATAACTGATCACTGAAGGAGTGCTAACCATTGGCTTGCACTATGTATACCAATGGCTTGCACAACCCAGCGCAATCCACAAGTACAGGCAAGCTCTTATTTACACAGGAACTCAGTTTTAGTCTTTAAGAAAGAAAATACATAAAACTCCATTTATAGAAGCCTGACCTCCAGAACTGTACAGCTGCCAATAACTCCAACAGGAATTAATCTGACCCTTTAACTCAGCTACGTGAAATGAAGAGTTGGCCTTTAAACTGACAAACTCGTTATTCCCCATGTTTGTTTCAGAAAGGACCAGGGGCAAAATGCATTAATCCAGCCTATGCCTATTTGCCCAGCTCCTGACCGACCTGATTGAAGCTGCATGCTTAACAGATGACAGTGGCCCTAGCAACTAAATTTATCCTAGATAGGAGATGAAATAAAAAAATAGACATCAAAAGATTAGATGGTCATCCCATTGCAAGACTTATTCTGTGTAAACACAGAATGGAATAACACTGTGTAGTATGAGGTTAACACAAAACCTGAAGCTTTTGCCATTAGCTTCAGATAGTGCCTGTAATTGCCCTCAGCCCCACCCACCCAACAGAACACATGAAATCTTATTTAACTGAAAAGGCTCAGCTTCTAAATAAATTCCAATGCTGATTTTCTATTGCTAACACTCAAGCCTAGAAAAATCTTCAAACGCCAGTGGCAACCAAGGAATACGCAAAAGAAAGTCTACTGTAGAATCAAAGAGTCTCCAGCCATGCGGAAAGTCTCACGTTTTCCCTGCATATTAAAGTAGTTAGTGGTATATTTCCTTTATCAAAAAGAACATTTGTTGATCATAACAAACAACAGACCCAACAGTATCTTCTGGGTGTGAAATAGCTACACATTTTCAAGTGACCTAGAGAATAAACATGCATTATTTTTAGTGGGATTGTCATACAAACAGCTACAGAGAGACCACATCAACTGTAGAAAGAATGCATGAAGTATAGTATAAGGCACAAAGGGAGCGTGCAGAGGGTGTGTTTATTGTAATTTCTGCCCAAGGGCATTGGAAGGGTGAAGATCTCAGCAGCTTCCAGGATCATTCAATATTCTTGTACTTTGTGAACAGGTTGTATAGAACCCTGAGGGTAGACTTCAGATCCAAGTTGACAACATCTGTGGAAGAAAAGGAGAAATCCTTAATTTGCTTTTTGTTCTCCTTCGCTTGCCCTCAAAGGAACAAACGTCCCCACATCTCTGAGCTGGTGGGATCAGCAACAAAATACCCCACATAATTCTGATCTCCCCAAGACAAGCTTATTAAATGTCCTGTATGATGCACTTCAAAACACCTTCACAATAATACTTCTCTGGGAAACAGAAGAAATGTAATTCCCTTTCTCATCTAAAATTCGTTACACAGAAAGTCTATCTCTGTCTGAGGCCTGTGATAAAGGCTTTGGGAAATACCACCGATGACTTCACTGGCCACGGAAGCAGCAAACAAGCAGCCACACACATTATATGAGATATTGAACCTCGCACATTCACAACTCTTTAATGATACAGTCCACGAATAAACGAAGCCTGAATTCTCTTAGCAGACTCAAAGTTTTCTATTATTTAATATCCCTTCTTACCATGCTAGGCCAGGGAACAGGTCTGGAATGGTTCTAAACAAAAACAAGCTTTTCTGCTAGCACCTCCCAAACTATTACTATAATAAAATGGCAGGAAATAGCACAGACATAATCCAGGGACTATGGAGGAAGGCACAGCGCAGAGAAGGCTGAAGAGGTGGAAACAAAGGCTGGATATAATATGTAAGAAAGGAGGAGGAGGAAGCAAAAAATATACAGTCAACACTATATATGGAAGCAGAAGTAAGGAAGAACAGATAATTTAAAAAATCAAAGAACTATGAAGACAACAAACAATTAACAGACAAAGTACAATTAATATGAGGTCCAGGGGAAACATCTACTGCCTGTTTTGAAGAATCCTTGCCAGGATCTCTCCACCCTTCCCTCCCACCCCATACTGGGTGACACTCTAACCCTCACGCTTCATCTGCTACTTTCAGTAACTTCTCAAACTTTTCTTTCTACCCTTTTTCCTGTATTATTTCACATATTTCACTTATGATTTTGGATTTTGCATTTGCAAAAGAACCTTCTCCTGCCCCAAAGAAAGCAAAGATCCTAGCTGCTGTGAAGTAATACACCCTGAAAAAAGAGATGTCTTCTCTGGATAACTGAGATATAAAACACATTTCTAATTTTTTCAGGTGTCACAGGAAGTTGCTTACTACCACAGCATTCTCAGAGAGGTAACAGCCAGAATCAGCAAGATTGTACCAGCAAGAACTCTGTACCAAGACCCAGTCAGAGATGGATTTAAAATGTAAACTTAGCCATGGGAAACAACACTTTGCAAAAGCCATGCACTTCTAAAGCTGGGAAATGAAGGCAAATAGCTGGAGAAGAGACACCTACCAGCAGATTTGACCCACTGATGCTGGCAGTCACATTTGTCTGCTAAACAATTAAACAGAATAGCGCTGCCACCATGAAAATACCAAAAAGACTGGCCCAGTCAGCTCTGTAGTGGTCAGAGATTTGTAGTGTATATTTGCCTCATTCCTCCCAAATGGTTTTCTTCCCCCCACACTACCCATCTTCAGCTTCCCGTCAAAAGCAGGATGGGTCTTTTCTCTGAGCCATTGTAACCTCCATTTCAGCTGATACAGCATGAAGCGGTGTGACCAAGTCTTGTAGGGTCCAGTTCCTGCCTCTGGCTGACATCCGTTCAGATGCAGGAACTGCCTGTGCTACAAACCAAGATCAAGGTGCCAGTGGAGAGAAATAGAAACCTGGAAGGTAAAGCAGAAACATCGCTGGAAGCTAGAAGCTCAGCTAGGAAACCAGGGCACGTCCCAAGGAGAGAGCAGCTGGGAGTAAGAGGCACCAAAGTGCCAGAGCAAGAGCTAAGGACATCAGAAAGAGCACCAGAAAGAAGGATCAGGAAGGGGGCTGAGACCTGCTGCACTGCATGTACCGTCCATCTACCCTCATGGAGGTACTTCAGGCTGATTCCTACTAATCTCCAACAGCAATATGAGCTAGGTACCTGCTGCTGCTCACCCCTGGAGATTACGCTGAGGAGTGAGAGATACGGGAGGCCCCATCACTGAAAGAAGGAATGGAACCAGCTCTTCTATTTGGCAGTAATTTTAGGGTCAGAAGAAACTCTTGTGGTCACATAGTCTGACTTCATGTACAACACAATCTTTAGAGAACTTTATCTTGGAAATCCTGTATTGAGCTTACAAACCAATCTGTGGCTGAATTAAAATATAAGATTAACATTGCATGGTTTTCTTTTTCTTTTTTCTTTTTACATCTTCCAGTCGTCGAAATTCCACCTCCATCCCTCGACAATTCAGACCCATGGTTAACTACCTTCACCGTTGCAAAAGTTATACTGTAATTCTAGTTTGACATTTTTCTAACTTTCGGACCTTGTTATGCCTTTGTTTGCTGCATTAAAGACTACGGTAGTGTGAGATGCATCCTCCCTGTGTGGGCGATTACAGTGCTCCTTATTGATCAGTGTCGAACAGGCATTCCCAGGAATAAGCGTATTCTCAGCATCCCGTTTCTTATTTTAAGATGAGGCATGCACAGTCACAACATTACCAACAACAACTAATAAAATGTTAACCGAAATGGCCATAGATCATCAAAACAGTGTAAAATATTCCATTAATTTAAAACTTTCACACTCCATAACAACCCCATTTGAGGCTAATAAATTAATCCACTACAACATACTTTGCTGCAATAACTCAGCATCAAGTTCTGCTGCTGGCTCAATCTACCGAATTGGGCTAGAAGAACAGAGAAGAGGAGCTGTCCCATATCCTCCTATTTTTGTTTATCACCAGTACAAAGATGCACTAAAATATTAAACAAGATGTCTTTCTTGCACGCACAGCAGAAAGCATGGGCTATAGAAATTAAAGTTGTGGTGTTCTGCTCTAGACAACATTTTACATGAAAATCCTACAACTAATTCAAGAGGCATTTCCTACCCAACTCACACTAAAGGACATGGATTCACCTAATAGGTTTTCCAGCCTATTTAGGAACGAACAACAGGTCAGTATGGCATTAACAGAGTATACCGTACACAAAAGTTTTTGCAGAGCATCACAGTCTATGAGAAAATTAATTCTTTTAAGAAACATGTATTCCATGACTGTACTGACTCTCAAGATCCTACAGAGGATTCAATGAAACTATGGTGACAAGCAAAGCCCAAGATATTACTTTCCTCTCCACAGGAGCCGCTTTTCAAGAGCAAGTCAGTTTTGCAGGCAATTCCAGCCAGACAGACACCTCACGACCACACTGACTCCAACAGCTGTGAACTACTGCTGCCAGGAATGGGTACAAACACAGAAGAGGAAGGAATATACACAAGAGACTGTACATCCTGCAGCAGCAAAAAGCAAAAAGGAATGTTCTATAAGCTAATTTGGCTCTCTAACTTCTATTAACAATTAAATTTTCAATCGACTTAAACATCTTCTGCTGCTTACTGAATCTACACACCTTGTCCAAAGCAAACAAAAGATCTGCCGTAGTGTTCTAGCACTCACGACAGTGTAAGGATATAAGACAGCCTTACGGGAAGGTAATGTCCTCTGTTATATCAACTGATGAAAACAAAACAAAAAAAAGGACAAGCTTTCAGCTAGAGAAGTCTTCTCCTAGGTTTTTAACACTGTCTCAAAACAGGCTTATCTAGCTTACCTGGTCTCCTACTGCAGTCTTTTTAACCCTTCCACTCAAAAAACTGCCATTCCTGATTGTGCGTTCATATTTCTCCAGTTTCCTTGTTCACCTCATATACCCACTGACTCAGCTCTAGTACTCAGAAGACTCCTTTACTTTCCCAAGTCAGTGTATTGTTTCACCAAATTATTCAGGAGCACTTTTCATGCCCAAATTTGAAAGAACAGTACTGACAGGATACATGTACATTTAATATTGTCTTTTGCCTTTTTCCCCCCACTATAACCAGCTTCACTATTTGTTAATCTATTTACTATCACCATTTTGTCTCATTTTAAGTCAGACTGAACATTTCTTGTGGGCTTCTCATTTTTTGTTGTTCTATGGAAGCCTCTTAGCACATATGTAGTTTGAAACACCAGGAATAAAAATTGGTCATTTAGCAATCATAAAGTTTTAATTCCTCTTTTTATCCCTAGTGCAAGCAACAATGCAGACCTCATCATTAATTAATTTCAAGGTTCAAAGACTTTAAAGAAAAACCTCACTTTTCGCACTTCAGTTCTGACTCCCAAGTCCACATAAATCAAGAAGAGAAGTTTGCTACTGGTTCTCCTAAAAAATACAAAAGCCTTTCTGTTATCTGTCGCTGAAATCTGATCACAAGAGTCCAAACTAGCGCTAACTGTAAGAATTATGAGAATTAGACCATGAAAAGCTTCCTGCTTGGATTGTTATTGAGAATACCAGGCAAATTTATAATATAGCACTGAATAGGTCTTGGATAATTCACTAAAGCTAGACTTGTACACCTCAGTGAATCTATTCCAGACAAGAAACATGGGTAAGGATATACCCCAGACACAGACAATGATTCTTTTGGAAAACTGTGAAGGGCTACATCTACAGCTCTACTTTGTGGTACTGCTGCTACTGTCTTTGAATGGAGTTGCACTTGAAATGCACCTGCTATTATGTCTTCATGTACAGTTTAAAGCTACAAGGCATGTTCATACCTTCAGGACGAGCTTTTGGTTTCTTCAGTCCTCCATCTTGCATTAGCTCAAAAGCAAAGGAAACATTATGGACCTGAAAAGAGGTAAGGTGGTAAGAATCTCAAAGTTATATAGGAATTAAAAGCCTTTAATTAAATTTTAAAAATGCTTTATTCTCTCTATACTTGATACAGAGAATGATAATTCTATTTAAATCAATATTAAACTTTTACATGTTTAAGCATGGCAGAAAGTACATATGAGAGTCTAAGAAACGAAAGCTTGCATCATTATAGGGCAAATATCCACTTTTTGATACAAAGGAAGTAATTTAAGATTGCCAAATTTCAAGTGTACAAATGTGACTGAGTACCACATGAACCAGGGAAGGCCATCAAGCCCCAATCTCAGTCTCTACGGCAAAGGCCAGAGAGCTCCCAGTAACAACTACAACAGAGCTGCGTTTTGTTGAGTTCTTCCTGCCTGTACCCAGGATCAACATTTCCAACTACAAAGCAGGAGATCACTCGCCATCCAGGCAACAAGGAATGCAACAGAAGTGACATAACTGAACAGAAATGAGAAAATACATATGGGTGTGTAAGAAAGAAGAAATAAGGACACTAAATGGAATTATTTTCAAAAAACAGTAGTCTTTTCTGAATAATTATCAGCTGCATATCAAGCAACATCAACATCAGATCATCGAGAAGCCAGGCTGCTTGTTGCATGACCTTGTGCTAATCCCTTAGTCTCTTGGTGCTTTGGCTTCCTCTACTTGAAAACAGAGCTAAAAGCCAAATTAAGTTTCTCTAATGAAGCAAATGCTTCAAAAAATGCGTGGTGGTGGCAGCTCCTAGACAGACTGTGCAGTGAACTTGCAAAACAAGCTACGCACAACTTACAGAAAGAGCTTCCTCAACAAGCCACCAAGGACGATACATGAAAGTCAGAGGAAAGAAAATGGACAAAAAGGAAAAATGCAAGACAGTGGGTGTCTTCTTTTAATCTCTCTTTTGAGGAGTGAACATTATGGTTTAAATAGATCTGCATAGCAGCATTTTTGTCCGTGCGTACCAAAATTTAAGCAAGGTAATTTAGGTTATGAATTCTGTGCATTTTTGTTACTGCAAATGACAGTTCTGGAGATACATAGCAAGGGGAAGAGATTTAATTAAAGCTACTCATCTTGAAAATCAGGGAGTTATGCATACAAAGCTCCCCTACAAGAAGGAAGAAAGGCCCCTTTCACCGGCACTTATTGCTCAGGTCTTTATTAATCTCTTTTTACCTGCTACAGTTCCTCCTCATTCATTGTGACAAAACCAATTACTTTCAAGATGAAAATGTTTTTTCTTTCCCCAAAATCACAAACTTTACCTCTCCTTCTTTGATTGACAAATCCCCTTTCCTCAAGGCAGAGTCTTCACACGAAATCACAACATTGCTTCAGGAATGTTGGATAATCTTTATGAATTTAAACGATAAACAACAAAATCGTAACTGAACAGGTGCTGGCTACAATCAGCATCCTGCATTTCTACAAGGGTGAAAATTCAAGATACTAGAATAAAAAAGCAAGAGAAAGCTATAAAGGAGAGCTTGTATAAGACATAACAGATAACTATCTTCCCATTGCTCTATCAAGTTCCTGTGCAGTACACAACATTCAAAATGAATTAACTCCCATCCTATCCACAAACCTAACACCTAAAGAAGCCCCTCTTACCGGAGGCTGATTTCCTGCCTTTAGGGAGACCCTTTAAGCTCCCAAATATCAACTAGTCACCTCCCGAGGAAGTCAAACAACCCTACATAACCTATAGAACCAGCAGGCTCAGCCCATTAGCCTGAGTCCGTAACAGCACCTATTTGGTGCAGCTCAGTTTCCTCTTGCAATCCCGATATGATCCACCCAGGCAAAGCTGGGTTATTCTACTGACAACGAAGTCCCACCCACCCCTCAGACAGCATGTACCTTTGCTGACGGGTGCTTGACAGTAACAATCTGCGCTGAAGACATTATGAAAACCCCACCGTTTTAAACAGCTCTCGCCTTACAAAGCATTCTACCTTTTAACTTTTGCCAATGTTTCCACTCTTGACCTAGCCATCTCCTGCTCCAGCTCAGCCAACACAATGCTTGCACCCTCTCCACAGCAGAACGTGACCAAATAAAAAGCAGGGGGCAGATGCATTACTCCAGCACAACCAGGCTCAGAGTATTCCGACACGAGGCACCAAATATACACAGATGTGCGTGTGCATGTCCAGGAATAACCACAGAAAGAGGCAAACTTTTGGTTATGACAATAAAATGTGTGTTAAGCACTCACACTAGGAATGACACAGGACAATGGAGCAAGTGTGGGGCGATGAACAAGACACTTATTTTGTCTCCTTCCATCTCCAATACCCTGATTATGAGTAAGACAATCTAAGACTGCAAAGAATCCACTCTTCTTCCTCAAAGCTCATTCTGACCAGAACACTGTTAGGCAGTAAGTCATTCACTCTTTACAAAATAGAAAGAAATACCCAAAAAAGATAAGCTAGCACATTCTCGCAAAAGTTAAAGTCAGTAACATTATCAGTGATCCTGCCAGGAACTGAACAAGGAAGCAGACGTCTGTGCTCACAAATTGACCTCAGACAGGCAATTGTTTGCATGCTCGCTCCCTGGCAGGATCAGGGCATCCATCCTGGCTTTAAACCAGCTCCAAAACATGTTACCTGTGAGCACTCAACATGTAGCTTCTAGTCCCAGATCAACCAAAGATCATGACCCAGGTACCACCTCTTCTACTGCAGTACCTCATTTGCATATCAAGCAACATTAAATAAACTACAGAAAAAGAACTAATGGGTAGTAGGCAACTGACACTACTGAGATGAGGGGGCAGTTTTTAAGGATGACATTCCGTGACCTTGGGAAGAAGCTCTATCTCAATGTCAATCCCAGTGTATAGGTCACAGTTAAAGCAGAGCTTCCCATCTCTCACCTTTCGTCGTTCTCGCCTATTTACATAGCGCATACTAGGCAAGGCCAGGCATCAGCTCTGCTGTCTAGCAAAATAAGGCATCCCTGCACACAAAAACACTTCAGGCAGTACTACAATTATATAAATCACTCTGATTATGCAAAGTACTATACAGAACAAAGCACTTATTACTGATTTATTCATTCCGGATATTAATGAGCTTTATGTGTCGTTTGATGCTAGGTAACAGAATACCTTTCTTCCTTAACTACGGGGAATTTACCCGTTCATTTCACAAGCAACTTTTAGTGGTATTAATTATCGAGTGTCACAGGCAGTGCATCATTGCTACAGTTCCTGAAGAGAAAAATATACCAGGTTCTGATTTACTGGGCACAAAGAGAAAGGACACAATGACTGGCAAATACCATGTGGTAACAAGGCAAAAAGAATATAACGTGGAGTTTCTACCCACCTTTTGATCAAAACTTTCAGGTGTTAAGTAGAAGTTGTGAAGTGGAACAAAATAGTCTTCAAGGAGACCCATGAGCAAAACCAAGTAAACACCATCTGCAAACTAAACAGAAATACTGATGACAATCCTAGGTGAAAGCATCTGTTTTCAAATAAGCATTCATAAATCAGTGAAACAAAGAATGCTTGGCCCAAATTACGTATTTCGATTTCTACCACTGTTGTTTGCTAGCACAGAAGTGTGAGATGGTTCAGGAGTCAGAGACTGCGCCTTTCAGCCATAGCAAGGAGCTGACAGCAGGCGTAACAAGCATTTAGGGCTTTGTTTCATCTGCTCCCTGGATTCACCTAGACCCTTGCAATCACCAGTGCAGCTGAGTAAGCTAAATCAGTCTTTTCTTAGGAGCCTAAAGAAAAGAAAAAAACACAGGATACAAAGCTTTCTCCCTGCATCTGGTAGCATTATTTCCCCTACCCTCACTTCCTGAGCAAAACAAGGAAGGCCATCAGCTATTGCTATAGCATTAACCCATGAAAGATCATGTGCCAACCACTATTTTAAATTACTCACATACAGTAAATAGCTCTAAACAGAAGAAATTAAAAGCAATTCACCTGGGAGTTATCTACAATTTGTACCCCTTAGTTGTGCAGACTATTTGGTCTGAATAGCAGGGACTGAAAACAAGATCTTCTTTATCTCTGGCCAGTTACCTATTTACTAGGCTACTGAATACTTTGGGGTGAGGTTAGAGAATGTATGTCTATTCTTGCTTTTCCTCACGTTCATTTTATTTGCTTGAGAAGTCTTGCAAACTTCACTACAATATTTAACAAAGCTTTTTCGATTTAAAAAAAAAAACAACCATAGGAAACATGTTTGCATGTTATATATTCCCAATCCTACTACTACAGTACCTGGTCATTTCAACCACAATCCCTCTTAAGTTGTGTGTTTTGGACATTGAAATCTCTGCCCTTAATCAGAACTTGAAATAAGTCTCCCTTGTCACAGGCAGGAAGTTCGACTTCACAAAAGATTTGTTTTTTCCCCAAGTCAAAATAGCTTGTTTACGGTTTCAGTAAATACTAAATAATATACTAAATACTTTCAGCAATACTATTCAGTATTCCTACCAGACAGGACAACTACTTACTAGCTAAGGGGGTAATGTTTTTTATTTCTAACAGACTTTTCACTTGTGATACTGATACGGCGTATGTGACATCCTCGAACATTTTCAAAAATAAATTGCTAGGTACTTCAAGGCATTAAGCAAGAATTGCTTGTGACAGAACAGATCCAGTCACCCATTTATTTCAGCAAAGCTATAAAATAGCAGTGAATGACTAGTATTAAACTAAGCCAGGCTCAAACCAATTACCTATACTCCTGGTATAAATCTCTAGACACTGCACTATTTATTTTTTTTCCCCTAGGACAATAAGATAACCATCTCTCCACAGCTCAGTGAATTCTAGAAAGAATATCTACTTCTGCTTAGCCAAGCCCATGCCTGAAAATCGCTTAATTTTATCTGTAAAGTGAGAACTATGCACACTTACTTAAGGTTTCCAAGCATATTTGGTACCCAGTTTTGCACTAGAGACAAAGAGAACTCATGAGAACAGACGGTGGTGGTTGACAGACACCTTCACTAGCTTTAAACAAACTAAACTGGATACCGCTGGCAGTCAAGCCACCGCAGTACAGGAGCTACGAGTCGTTAATCCACACTGCTGAGAAGCAAGCACAGTGCACGTGCCCAGGCAGCAGGGTAAAGAGGAGGATATGAAGGCCTTTGCTGCAACAGCAAAATTGTTTCCAGTCCCACTTTGATGTGATCAAAGCCAGCACTGATATCTCTATGATGAACTGCACGCTGCGGTCCACGCTCCTCCTGAGAGCCCCAGGCAGCCAGCTATTAAGAGCTTATTCCAGTTCATCAGGAACTCTCACAGCTAGAAAAGACACAACCCACCATCCACCCATAACTATAGCAACTGCTTTGCAGCACTCCGCTTTGAACCAAGAGCAAGCTGCCCTCAAATCTAGCCATATTCTACAGTCATTAGTATGACCCTATTAAATATACAAGAATTTCACCTTATGATACAAATCAACAACAATACGAAGTACATGTAAACATGAGTAAAGGAAGCAAGCATCAGTGAATGTCATTGCTACTTAAAAGACAAGAGCCCTGATCCCATAAATTAACATGTCCAAAGATAAACAGTTGCATAACAAGGTTTTAAGGAGTGAGGGCCCAGATTTGCAATTTACACAGTTAGATTACATACAATAAGACAAAGTTTCCTACCTGGGTTTCTAACTCTGTTACTTCCAAATTCAGTTTATTCAAGTGTTTGTTCACAAAGGTGATCAGAGACTATAAAAGAAAACACCAGAAACATGGATGTTAGACACTCCAGTCAATGCCTATGTGAAAGGGTTAACATAATCTTTTTTTTAAGCTTTCTTTAATATGCATGTGTGCTATTTGCTTTTGCATAACTAAGTACATAAAACTGAAAACAACTCAAGTCCTATAGTCATTTTTGTTGCACCATATGCCAGAAGTCACCAGATGGTGCTATTACATACAGCTTACTAGTTATTTTTCCTAGCACATAAAGCATACTTTAGCATCGTGGGAAAAAGCTGTGATGACATTGGTTCTTTCGTAGCTTCTTCGTGAAGGTGAAGCAAGCAGTAGGTGCACTTACTGTCCACACTAATTTCTTCAGTTTCTTGGAGAAGATCCACTGCCTGGGAGCAAGGCATCAGCAGCACTGAGGTAAGGCTCCCAAGAGAAGATGCCAACAGTGCCCTGTTCTGCACACACCTCCATTCCTGGAGCGATGTGTGCATATCAATTAGCAAATTACAGTAGGGATATAACCCAAGTCTGGCATTTCTATTCCCGCAGGAAGCAGGCATGCTATGAGCTGCTGCTGTGAGTGAGATATGTGCTAATGTACTGAAGCAGAGAGATCTGCCAGCCTGCTTATACCACATCCAAATGGGACACAGAGTTGGGTGTTAACACTTGTATTGCATGAGTGGAGTTAACTTAATTCTCTATCAACTTTAAAGTCACTCTTCTAGAAGATGTTTCAGATTGGAAAGATGAAATCTTCCAGAGACTTCAAAGCACTATTTTAAATGCATACATCTTCTGTTTCATACAAGCAAAGGGACAAATTACAACATTGATCTTTGCATACTACTGTTCTAATACACAGCTTAACAGCCATGTTGGAACTAGCTCATGGAACAACGTGGAGTCTCTTCCTTATGCGTTCTCTAACACTAACAAGGGCTGGCAGAGATCAACAGCTACTTCACCCCTCTGCTCTGCCTAGCACAGAGAGACATGTCAAGAATATGTCTAGATAGGTGTGCTTTGCGATGATGCTCAGCCTCAGAGGAGAGACTAGAGGACCACATGAATAAGCGTTAAGTAGAAGAGCCCCGGGACAAAAGCAACTCTTCTGTAAAAGCGTTACATTTAGCAAACTTATTTATGGGTGAATCACATTTCAGGGTACTGTGGAAAATATCTTCCAGTTGTGGAAGATCATCTTTAGTACAAAAATGAGCTGAAAACCAAACAGCGAGTGCTTCTTGGGGAGACCAAAGCTGAAGACACATGCACGACTCTGGCTGCTGTTGAGCCTAGAGGAGAGGCCACAACCACTAGCCGCTCACTAGCCTATGGTCCAGCCCCTCCTCGCTGGAGGACAGCACCCGGGATATAAAAGCGTGTACGACTGTCCAGTCAGAATGATCTGTTTGTCACTTAACAAACTGTTGATTAATGCCCTTAAATGATCTGTACTTTGCAAAGTAGCTTTTTCCTAACCTGTGTCATTTTGATTGAATCTGGCAGCGCTACCAAGAAAAGCCTCAGCCATAAACCAGAGTACAATGAGACAAGCCTGACCGAAGCCAACAAATCCAGGTATCACCTGGCTTTGAAACAGTGACCTTTGGGGGATAAATACCCTTTTCACTATTTCGGAATCCTCTTCTGCTATTTTCCAGATCTCTCTGGATATCTTTCCAAAAGCATAAGAAATAAAGCAACGTAGAAAATACAACTCAAATTTTCTTTTTTACCTTTTTAACTACGCTGAGTTTGTCTGGCGCATGATCAAAAAGGGTGTCAAAGGCATCACGCTCTGGTTTTAGGGGAAAAAAAATAAAAAAATCAATACACCTCCAACAGCCAAGTATAGAAAGCAAGTTATATGTCCCAAGCTTAAAGGTCTTTCTCAGAAAGCCACATAACAGAGACTGAAGCTAAGAGTTATTGGCGTCTAACTAAATGCCAAAGCAAACTCCCCTGGGAATTTTAAAGGTAACTGAAAATAAACATATCATTCAGTGATTTCTCTTTTCTGCCATTCATCATGGGTCACAAAATATGTAGGCAGAAGAAAAATTAAAATGCAACACAAATTTTGATTATGCCCCAAACTTAACTTAAACAATAAGCCACTGAAACATCATGTGGTTTTGGTGCACTACAGTTACAGTGATACCCACGGTTGCATCCATTGCTCAGCATCAAAATGAGATATTAATTTGCTTAATTTAAAATTACTGGTAGTACCTGTGACTTCAATAAAGCTTAAAACTGAACAAGAGTGAAATCTGATTCAGCAGTGTATGAAAAGCAAAGCTTACATACAGTATGAATATTTAAATTACATTTAGACCTTCAAAGCATTGTATAACAACAGGTAATCCAATCTAAAATCTACTAAATTGACTATATTAGCGCAAAATTTCACATTGCAGCAGCTTTGGGCTGACTGAAATTTTCTAAACACTGAGATTTTGGATGACAACTATCATCATTAAGTAAAACAAGGAAAAATTAGAAATCTAACCAATGGCAGTTGCATTTAAAAAAAAAGGTTAAAAAATGCTGGAAAAGTGTCTGGGTTTTAAGCTGTTCAAAATTTCAACATAGTTTTTAACAGTTTTTCCAGGTTCACATTCTTTTTATTTACAAAGCACATTTTAATAGTTTTCTATTGTTAAATAAACAAACATATTTATTATCCAAATTCCTTTGGTATCTGAAGATATGTTATGTAGCCCCTACAACCCCCTGACATCAATTATTAATGTGGATACTCTGCAAGATGGGAAATGGTAGCATTCACATATTATTACTGGGGAACAGAGAAACTAAACGACGACTTCTTCATCACACACAGTCCTTTACAGGAGCCCACATCTCTTCAGTGAGAAGAAGTGACTTAATGCCACTAACAAAACCAAATGCAAAAAGAGAAGTCTTTTGGCAGCAACACCAAAAAAAATGCTTTTTGCTTAGAAGACAAGATCTACAGTTGGTAAGATCTAAACTCTAAAATCTAGCGAACATGGAGGAGACAGGATACTCCATGCAAAGGAATTAGAGGGGGCTGACTGGTTGCTGAAAGTGGACAGATAAGCAGAGCTTTCTTAGACCTTGTACCATACACCTTTGCTTCAGTCATTTTCATGTATTATTTATATATAAACGGTCACATTACGAAGAAGGTGTAACTCTTATTGCTGGGAGTTGCAAAGATTTTTACTTGAAAGTCACTAACAACAGTACTAGGAAATATTGCCCTGTGCAGCATTTTTGCTATTCATTACTTACAAATGAAAACAAGTCAACAGAGACCAGTCTAAAGAGCACAAGCAGTATACTGGATGATCTGGTTCTACCCATTATGCTCCACATCTGTGTGGAGTAACAAAACCTGCCCCCACAACACATTCCAACCCCACAGAATTGCTCAATCCATTGTCTTGATCTGCTGAAGGAAAACAGACAAGATTTCTGTGCCTGACATAAATTAAAAAAAATTTCAGAGTCAACTTTGCTACTTACCAAATCTTCCCATCATCATCCTGCAAGTCGGAGCATTCAAACATATTGGGTTAGTTCATGAATAATCAGTTTGAAAAGACAACACCATGGGCTTAACGGGCCTTTTCCTGCAAGACGCCGAGGGCTAACCACTCCTACCAAGTCAGGAGGCAGAGCATGTTGCAGACCAGACCCAACGTGCTGCAGGAATGTCCCCAAGCAGACCACCAGTGATATCAGGGAGATACATTTGAAATGAACGGAAATGTGCAATTATGTTTTACACATAATTATGATTTCTTATGCATAACTATTTTTATGATGAAGAGTGAATGAACAAATGTACTTCCGTGTACAGTTTCCACAAATACAGTCATCAGATGCTACACCACACAGCTTAGGCTATCTATCTCACTTTAATCTGTTTTCTCTGAAGAAAGAAAACATACATCATATCTGGATATTATGTAAATAAAACTGCCACATATGAATTATATACATAGCCGGTGACATCACCAGACAGATGCAGATGTTTATCAGCTGAGAATCAGGCCCTGATTTGCACAGAGGAATTTGAAAGTATTCAGTCAATGTTGGATTCTGCTGATCACTGCATTTTCTCTAGCTATACTTAAATCTGGGTACGCAACACGTTAAACAGTAAACCTCTTAATATTGTGTAATATTAAATAACTTAATAAAATACATGTATAAACACACATGCAAAGCTGTAAACATCTTTCTTGCTAAAAAATGTCTAAACCCCCGCTCTGCAGATTACATCTTACAAACCACATCTGAAGGAGAGGACAAGCTAACTACATTGTTCAAGAGCATAGGAGCGAGGGGAGGGATTCTGGCCAACAAACCTGAGGCAGAGCTCTGATCCTACAAAAAACACTATGAGATCTTTAATGTCCACACAGAGATGTTATGATCTCATTTTTGAGCGTTTCCATCTGAAAGATCTTCCCCACTGAGCTAGCCACATGGTACTTCATTTATCTTCAAAGTCATGGAAAGCTGAGCCAGCTCTACAGGGAGCCAATACCCTGATAAACTGAAGGAGGGCTCGTGTAAGCCCCTCTTAGAAGAGCTGCCTTCAGGCCACAGGATGGAAAAGCTCAGCTTTTATTTGCAGCCAAAGTGCATGTCTAGCCTTCTCCTTGTAAAAAGGACTGTAAAAATATATAGCAAAGTAATCCGCTGCAAAAACGGGAGAGGAAAGAGGTTTATTTATTTAACTTAGTTTTGCTGAGCTCTAGTCCTGAGATACTATTGAAAACAGAGATCATCTCTCCTTACAATTATAACACGGTATCACTTCAGTTTTGAGAGGTATTTCAAAGAATTGCCTTTTGTCAAACTAATTCTTCCCCCAAATACCTACATTGGTCTTTCACTTAAGAGAGGCAACAGCACTGGGGAGACATTAGTTATATATGGCTACCCCCAGAAGGCAGAGGAAAAAAAAAAAGCCCACAAAGGTCACAGTCAATGAACTATTCGGTTAAAAGCTTCTGTAACACAAAAACGTCAAGAAGACACTTTTCTCCTTTGTAACATATTTCCAGAGACCAAATTATTTCTATATACTTAAAGGATCACCACCACCACATTAAAGGATTTTGTTAATTTAGCAGGGGCGAGGGGAAGATTAAGTATCTCTCTTGTTTTTGTAAATGGTCTCACATCATGCACCACAGACACACTCTGAAGCTAAAATGTTTTGTGCTTACTCTGTTGTAGTTGTCAGCTCCTCTGTAACATGAGTGGTCTGAAGGAGGCCTTCGCGTTTCTGGAAAGGAAGACGGGAGTTAGAAACTGACACGGCATTAGTGAAGGAGAAGTTCATTAGGGGCTCTGCTGCATTCAGCATCTTTCAGAATCCCAGGGGAGAAAACTGGATAAAGCATGCTCACTAAGTTTCATAGAGGTAGAAGTGAAACAGCTGACATAGGAGGGCTCACTCCCAGAACAGTGGCATTTATCAGGCTGACAGCCAAATGGATGTTTGGGAGATGTGTGTGTGTGTGTATATATATATATATTTGCAGCCAACAAACTCGCTAACAATTCTCCTCCTGAGACCAGAGTCAACATCGTGCCTGGAACACAAATTAGAGAGAGTGTGTCAGCCCCGTCTTAAACTCCCCAAGGGCACTCATTCGTGTCACGGTGTCAACCAACAATTTGACACAATTGGCAGCCTGGCTCTCCGGAGAGATCTGGGGATGAAATAACATGGATGGCTGCCCCCAGGCCAGGGCTCCGGTGTGCCGGCAAAGCTCTCCGGGCATGAGGGCAGCTCTCCTAGAGCAGGCACGTTACTGAGGCCACCAGTCACACACCTGTCAGGAACACATCCACCAAGGAAACGCAGGAAGCATAAAAAGCCCAACTAGTGATTTCACAACGAATAGTGTTTCCCTGTTACTGGGTTTTCTCTCCTCAGGATAATTTTCTGCTTGAATAAGGAGTCTCCTACCCAACTGAGTTAGCACGTGGTGAGACTCAGTTTCAGAACAGCTTTATAACAGCTTCCTCGGCTCTGTTACAACACAGCCCCCTGACACAGGTGGGCTCAAATGTTTCTGAGCCTCTCCAGAGCTTTGGAGACATGGCATGTGCCTCTTGGAGGCTGGAAGTGCTTTTACCCGATTCAAAAACTTACTTAACACCTCTATGAGTCCCTTCCAAAACTATGGGATATAGCCTTATGCCTGAATGGAGGAGTTTCTTTCCTCCCTTCCCTGTGGTTAAAAAGCTGACACAAAGAGCTCAAATCTCAGCAGCCATCTAGGAACCGGGTCTGTCAGAATGACTTACGGCAGGGTTAATAAAGCTGCTTGCTCAGGTAAGCAGGGAAACCGCCCCCTCAGGCACAAACTCCGTACACATATGTGCGGTGGCCTCGATCATTTTCATCAGCTGAACCCCAAATAATAATTTATTAGGAAGAACAGCTTTGAAGAGAAACACATCCCTTCCCCAGAAGCGATTTAAGAAATAAAAACTGAAATCTAAAAAACAGTAAGAAGAACTCCTGCCCTCCCACCCTGTACTCAACGAGCGAAGGCAGCGTTGCTTTCTCAAGCCACCACCCAGGGAGCCTGGCTGAAAGCACGGTGGGAGCCGCGGTCTCCCATCGCTCTGCTGTTACGGCTCCGTGCCTGAGCTGGGCCCTGTGCTGGATGCCGCCAGCTGGCCAGGTCTTCACAGCCCCTCACTTCCCTATCGTGCATACATCTCATCCTGCTCCCCCGAGGGAGCCACGGGAACAGCGCCAGAAGGTTTGGTGAAACAAGCCAGGATGACAGCGTGGATGGAAAAATGAGAAAGCATCTGACAGGGCAATGTTTTCTTGCATACAAAACAATGTTGTCTTTATTCCACCCCACCACGTCTCTGCTTTATTAATGCAGGTTTCTGGACCTTCGTACCGCAGGGACGAGATGCTACAAACTGTGAACAAAATCTCACTAAGTGGGGACTAGTGAATAATGCCTCCAAACGCCTGATAAGAAAGAAGAACAGATGCCAACACTGACTCCCCCGATAGGTGGAAATAACAGCATTTCTGCGTAGCCCCCTCCGAGGCAGCTGAGCATGCTGCTTGCACAGGAAGCCTAGGTCCCTTAGCTTTTCAATCCAAAAGCAAATGTCATTCTTTGATAAAACTTTGGTTCCTTGCAGCACTGCCACCTGACACATTTATTCTTCGCCCTGCCTTGCCTCTGACCTTTCAATCTGCAACTCCGACTGCAAGGGAATTACTGTAAAAATACCTCAGATCTCCCAGCAGCACCAAGGTGGGACATGCTGCCATTTTAAAAACGAAGATGAGGAAAGCTAAGTGCAAAAGGTGGTAATTCCTGAGCCTTGTGAAAATAACCAACACAGTGAGCCTTAAGAACAATTTTTACACTTATTTCTAAGAACCTTTTTGTTTTGCTGAATTAGGGTATTTCTTCATCACGCAAGTTTATGTTTCAAATATCAGGCAGTAGAGTCAGCTGGAAGAAAAAATCTCAGGATTTTCAGTTCTTACTGGAAGAACGCACTGAAACCACAGAGTTTCTCTCCTCCCTGCCCTCACTGAGGAGGGCTGGAACGACAGGCAAACACTGAGTGACACCAGCATTGAAACATGTATCATCTTAGACTCCTAACTCAGCACTTGGAGTAGCTATCAACAGGATCTTAACTAAAAAGACCCACCTTGCTCTGCTAGGCCTCTTCATGTATAACTTGGACATTTATTGCCATGGTTACAAAAGTTTCCGTCTCACACAGAGAACACCAAGAAAACCAATTCTGGAGGTTGATTTCAAAAAGGTTTACGAGTAACTATGTTTCAGGATCCCTGCTCTTGCGAGGGGCTACCTCATGGTGCCCATTAGAAAATAACATAAACAAAAGTGGTTTTCTGCTGGGTTAGTCTCGTAGTTGTTCTTAGGTAATATTGACAGACAGATAGATAGGTAAAGATTCTGCCTACCAAGGCAGGTAAAGCAGAAAGTCCTCTCCAAAACACTTGTGGGTTTGACAGACACGGATTCAGGTACAGATCTTTCTCACACTGTAAATCAACTATTTTTAATTTAAAAAAAAAAAAAGCACCTTAGGAAAGTCTCAGTCTGTCACTTCAAGATGCTAAAGGAAGTGAAGAATTTAACGGAAGGGCAGAATCACCAACAGTCTGTGGAGATCTTGACAAATACTTTCCATGTAGCACAGTGCTGTCATAATATTATATCATTTTATGGAGCAAGATACTAAAAATTAGAGAAGAAAAAGCCCATAACACTTACACAAGCTAACAGGGTATTCTGCATTGCTCTGGGGTGGGCTATGGAAATGCACACAACTTCGCTAAGCAGTAACTTGCTAAACCAGTATGACTCTTTATTTTCATAGTGTAAGCACAGCCCATCTGGGCAAGAAGCACCTCACGTATCTGCACAGTGTGAGGACGGCTCAACAAAGTTGATAATGATAATCCTATGTGCCAAAGTCACCCATGAAAGTGAGATTTAACCAGTTTTGAAAATTTCAGTGTGGGTGTGTTCTTGCACAATACTCCCACGACACCTGCAAGGTTTTCTTGCTGCAGGGTCAATTCTGCAAAGTTTACAGTCACTTAAAAAACTGTTGATTAATGCCCTTAAACACATTTAAACTAAAACCTCTCAGAGCAGACATCTTACGTTAACTGTGATCGAGTTTGACAGATCTGTAATAAGATCATTTGACAATAAATTGATAATTATAATTATAATAATCTTCTTAATAATAGTTTTCTTACTCTGATTAGGAACAATATTAACCTCATTACCGTTCTTCTGCTTGTCTGCTTGTCATAGTATAACAAAGGCTAAATAAAATCCATTTAAAGAGATCTGTGTTACTGAGCCAGCTTGTATTTTTAGACTAGGTTATGGATGCTGCACTACAAAAAGTCAATTTACCAAACTATAAGGCAAAAGTTATTGTTCCAGAGGAAACATGCTTCAGTTTATACTGTGCCTTGCTTTACATTTAAATAAACAAAGCTGAAGAGTTGCAAGCTTTTCCTAGCAGCAGGACAGGGGACCTAAAACAAGCCTCCTATTGCACGGGGCCAGCTAAGGTACGCTCACAGCCAGCAGTTGCTATAACCGTCTCCAGGACTCCAGGCTCTAGGTCCAAAAGCAAGAGCTTACAGCCTCTCGTGCTTAAATTAACTCTCATTGTACCATTGCTCTGACACCTTCAGGCACTCCCTTGGCAACACAGTAGTTGCTCTTTCCCTCTTCTCTAGTTTCTCTCAGCCTTTTTACCTCATCCTGTCTCCACCTCAGCCTTCTCTAGGCTCAAGATGCAGGGACTCTGGTGAACCAGATGCTCTCAGTAGGTGTCTTCTCTATATCACTCCAACAGCAAAAGATGTGAAAACACCTTCTCCACAGCCTTCTCTCTGCTACAGAAGTGGAGGGTCCTGAAGCTTGAACTAAGGACAAGGAGAGGGAGGTTCTACCTCTTTACCTAAGGTTTTTTTCTGACATCAGTTACAGAAGACACTTCACTGTACTGGGCAGAAGGAGATTTTTAGCATCGGGGTTGTGAGAGGACTGTTGACCACCTTACATTTATGTTTTCCTCCTTAACTTTCCAAGACAGTCAAAAGAAATTTCAAAAGAAATTAGTCTCCTATTTACATTCATGTTACTTTATACCTAACTCACCATTCTTAAAATGAAAGAAGTACAGCAGCCTGAAAGCAGTTCGAAATCACCTCTTAAGGATAATACATACATTTATTGTGAGCCTGGGAGTATCCATCAATTATTCATTTACATCACACCCTGTACCTCTAGAGCATTCAGGTAGGCAGTCTGGAAAAATGTCATTATTTAAATGTAAAGCAAAATGAGGCTTGCCTAAGCAACCACCATGCAATCGCATCTGGTAAGGGGGTCTGCATTTGCAAAACAGAGCTGGAGCTTGCTTTATCTGCTTTATTCTTGAAAGGAAACCTACTACAGCCTGACAGCTCTAAAAGTAAATGGCACATATAGAAAGCACTTCTACAGCCTGCTGGCAGCAGCCAAGCCTGCCTTGCAACAACAGCACTGAGCACCACAGCAGATAGTCACGGCATGATCAGAGAGCCAGCTGGAACAGCTCTGCCTGGTGTTTCAACAGCTGTTGAGAAAAGATGGATTCACTTGGTACAGACTGTACTGCCACCGGAGCTTCAGTTGGGATAGAAGGCGAGATAAAAAGCAAAAGTACGTATGTGCTGAAGTAGAGTCTTTGTAGAGTGAAAGGAAATGGTCAACACCAAGCAGAGAAAGAAATAACTAGAGCGTTATCTAGGGCAGGAGGGAAGAAGTCAGGGTTCCTCAGGTCAGATCTCTTCTCCAAATCTAAGGAAAGCCAACAAAAATGCAAGGCTGCGAAAGAAATTATGAAAGTCTATTAGCATGCCAAGGAAAACAACATGTCTAAGTCTGCACAATAAGTCACTGGGGAAAAACATCATCAGTAACAGGCTTCCCAGACTAGGGAGATTCTACATGCTGAAACTCCTTTCTGTGCTGTGTTTCAATGGCTTCTCTACAGAAAATGTATGGCAAAAAACATTTACTGAAGGGCCAGAAATTACAGACATAACTTTCTCTTATACAAAAACCCATCACGTGTTTTTAGCTTGACATTGCAGTAGTAAACGGTGGTCCCAAACATAATAAAGATACGATGTCCTCAGGATCACATTTAAGCATACCAAAAACACATTCCCAGGACTGGGACTCGCTAAACAGCTTGGACAAGAATTTTCTAAATGACAAGAGATCCGAGGGCAATGGATGGGAGCAGCCCAGTACTGCAAAATCAGAGTGATAAACGATTGTTCTGATCAGTTTCTCTTATGAGTTCATACTCACCCGTACAACTACCACTTGAACAGACACATGTTCAGGCAGTCGAATGGGAGCCCGGAAATGCATCGCCAAAGCTACCAGAAGGTGAAGAATGGAAATCAGATTCTTGCCATGGATTGCTGTGGGGAACAAGGAAAATAAAGCAAATAAAAGAATACTGAGGCCTTATTTTAAGCAAACAGCTCTGGAAAAAAAGGCAGGGAAAAGGTAGTGAAAAATACCCTTAGGGAAAACAGTCTTTTTTTCTTTTTTTCCTTCTTCCTTTTTTTCCTAAATTAACAAGGCCTACAGTATAATTTTACAGGTAGCAAAGCCTAGATTCAGCCCTCCCTTTAAGTTACAGGCCTAACTTAGGAGCCCAAACATTTCAGCTCCCTCTCTAATCAATGAAGAAAGGCAGACTCAATCACTTGCCTTCCACTGTACTGGAGAATTCTGCTTTTAGGAGACTTCCAAGTGTTAACACAAACTTTCCTGGCTGTAAGAGATGAACCCCACCCAGTACCTAGGCGAAGGGCCTTCTCAAATTCCATTCTCACTTTGGGATTGTAACAGGCCATGCTTGAACAGAGGGTACTTTCTGCTTAGCCTGTCAGAAACTGCATCCTCCAGCAGGATGCAGGACCCTTTTACTCTTACTGTGGTGGCCCAAAGGATTAGATCACCCTCTAGTACCTGAATGACTAACACATTTCTCATATATGTAGGGATTCAAATTCAGGAAGCAAACAAAAGACTTTCTAATGAAAGCATAGCCTTAAAGGAACAAATTACTTCAATTATTCCAGAGTCATGTACATCTGTCCTTAAACAAAGACCACAGAAGAAGGTACCAACTATATTCCATACATGGATGTGTTAACACCCTCTATGCAAATATATAAATAATTATAAAAAACACACTGCATCACAGAGAATATGATCAACCTATTGATTATCATACCCTCCTTGCCCGTGAAGCTGAGACAGAAAGCATAACAGAGTCCTTACAGTCAACATTCCACTTGATTGTCCAGCCATGGGGTCGGAGTAAATCATGGACAGCTTCCAGGACCGTCTGCAACTTTTGTTTCTGACCAATTTCAGATTGCGTCACTTCTGCCACATTCAGTTTACGGTCAGCCAATTTTTCTGCATTTGAAGGAAAGAGCAACAAAAAGAACAGGCAAAATCAGATTAAACAAGGGCCTTGGTGGGAATAAAGAGCACGGAGCACTGGTCAGAGACAGACTCTACTAGAAATTTTCCAAGAGAATGATTTTCCTCAGAAAGAAAAATAGCTGAAAACGAGCCTTTCATCAAAGTGCGTCAATTCCAATAAAACCTGTGAGAGAAAACTTGTACGGTCTGGCAGAACACGTTCATCAATCAGGCATCAAAATATATAATAACTTTCAGATAGGCACCAAGTTGGTAATAATACTTATTATACCTCCCATTTTCTTTCACTGCTGAAAAGCATTTGGCATAACACAGCCTTCACTACACAAGGAATCTGCACAGGTTTAATGGGCTTTTCTAACAAGTTAACTTTTCAAGTTAATTTAGGACAAAAAAGGGGAAATACTGTGTGACCATTTACTTCAGCTCAATAAGCTTTATTTCAGGTTAGCTGATGCATGAATTTAAGCTAAAGCAAACTTTGCTTCCTCAAACCATCAAGAGTCATGCACTCATATGACCCACAGATTTGTACTGGCTTAGTGGAACTAATTTAAAGAAGTAAATAAATTGATATAATCTTGTCATGTCACATCATTGTTGATTACTTCCAAAAATGAACTAATGCAGGAAATTTTGTAAAATGCCATTAATAAAATTTGAATTATGTTTCTGTAGTATAAATATTTGTTGCCAAAGGCATAGATAAGTCATTCTTCTCTTCTTCTGCATTGTGACCTTTGCCAAAGACGCAGGAGGTGAATTTGTCTAAAAAAGAAAAAAAAAAGAAAGAGAGACAAGGAAGGTGGGGTAGAGTCCTCCAGCCACCAGAGCAATGGAAAAAAGCTCATCTCTGTTCTACCTCCACCCCAGGGAAAAAAAATGGTCAAACTCACTCTGCTGCTGGGACTACGAGGCCAGGACTGGTTGAACATATTCCAATTATATATTATTACTCCAGTCCTTAAAAACAAAAAAAACAACATACTTCACCAAAACTGTTTTCACAAAACAGGATGGATTTCAACTCCAGATATTGTTTCAGAAACATTTCAGAGTTGTCAAAACCTATTATTCCAATAATGGAAACATTTCTGCTTTCAAGTTCAAAAGTATGTTTCTTCTGGACATTCCACCTGGCTGAAGGTCTCTCTCATCTATTTTTTAAAAAGTGACAGAAATACAAAAGTACTTTAACAACCCAAACAGAAGAGACTTGCACATTATTGACTCACAAATACTTTGAACATTTTGACTGTCTCTATCAATCTACAGTAGGAAATTTTTACCAATATCTGAATAATAATGGAAAAAATGTCTCTGAATCTTTTTTAAGCTGACTCCAAAAACATGCAAATAATATTTTAAATTATTTTAGACATTTTAAAAAAAATTATACTACAAAATTCATTTTTTAGTCATGTGTTATGGCTCCTATCTATTCTTAGCCCAGGTTAGCTGCCAGTCAGCAAGAAGAAATTTATTTCCTTTCACCCTGACACCCTGTGTACGAAGCCACTCCAGCCTCTCTGAGTGGCACTTCTTTTACCGTGGTAAAATTAACTAAATAAGGAACTCCACCTCATTCAGTCAGACAGCCATTTGCTAACCTCTTACTCCAAACTGCTACAAAATAAGCCCACCGACAAGCTGTTATCTTCCTTTTTTTTGTGTGTCTGCCTATCAAGACAGATCTTCTTGAAACATCTCTCACACAGAATAACAACTACTACTTGAAGTTTAATGACTGTACTTTGTTAATCTTTCCTGCAGGCACCAGAAAAGACGACCTGCACAACAGAGGGCTGACTTTAATTCTGAGGCCTCCAGCGTCAGGAGCACCACCGCAAGCACGACACGCTTTGCCTCTTGCATCAGTGAGGCAGCACAAAGATGGACGGATCCGGTAATATAAGTTTTGCTGAAGAAACCTAGACACCACTGAACGCAACACAAGATTGGGGCTGAGTTGTGACAGCTTCAGGTCAGGGGAGAAGCATTTGCTCTCCAGCCAGAGGCCCAACAGGAACAAAATGAGGAAAAACCGGTACAGTTAAAGTCTCAGGCTGCAAAATATACATGCCCGCCTTCCTCCTGTAAGATATGCTCAGTCCAACTGAGCTACATATGTATGTATGTACAACTGAACACTTTTTAAATGCCTGCAGGCCTGAGGGTGGAAACATAGCCTCCACAGGAAGCCTGAGAAATCAGCGATACCTGTGACAAAACGGCTACACTACCACTTGCTGACACAGCAGTGGCTATACGTTAAGAAGTACAACCTAGGAATAATCTGGATTTCCTCCCCTTTCAGCAGACAGCCTGAGAAGAACAGATGGAGAAGCTGACACTGCAGCGATCAGTGAAACAAACTGTATCCCTGGTGAGATGGTGAGCTGCTGCACAGACCTGCTGCTGTCTGCAGCTTGGGAAGAGATTAACTTTGGGCCCCTTCCAGTCTTTGAGGACGCCTTCTCTTGTGTGAACTCACCTAGCAGCTTTTGCAGCACCTGCCCATCATAAAGGTCCTCTTCAACCTGTTTGACAATGATTCTCTCCTCCACCAGCACATCATTGATCCAGTCAATTAGAACCTGGAAGTACAGAAAAAGGAGGCAAATGTCTAAAAACCACTGACATATGTTCCTTCCATTCAAGGCAGTAATCAGGAATATAAAAGAGAGCAAGAGTAACCATATTTATGTATTTCCAAGTTACAGAGAAATAACAGACAAAGAGATGCTTTTGCTGTATTGTTTTTAATTTGGGTCTTGCAGCATGGCAATTTTAGTGCCCTCTATTTTTCCTCATTAAAATATCTCTTTATTGCACCAATTCTAAAGCAAGTAGCAACTGGCAGCTCTAGAACAATAACCTCTGCTAGTATCTATGCTCTCCAGGTCCCAAAACTCATGTCTTACCTGTTTTATGTGAAGAGCAGACCTGCCAATAGATGACGCTCCCACCATGATCTCTACCCTGAACAGATGTGAGTGATGTGCCAGAAAGAAGGGCTTCAAAGGGGAAAGAGTGAACGCTCCTACTAACAGGAGCTAAACAGACCCACTAGTCAGCAACAGGACAAGACATCTTATCTTAAGCTATTGCAGAATACAGAAGTGTGGAATTAAAATTTTGGTCAAATGGCCCTGACAACCATTGTACAACATATATATAATAGTCCCCATATGCTGACAATCGTAACTATAAAAATCATTCAATCACCTGCAAAACAGGAATGAACATAAAGAACCTTCAAAAAGAAAAGGAACTGAGTTAAGTTTTCCAGGTGCCAAAGATAATAATTTCCAAACAGCTACAGGAAAAACAGCCTTGACCATTTGAATTTGGCAGTAGTGCTTTCCTCCAGTCTATTATTTAGAAAATTAAATAACTTTCACAAAAAATAATATAGTTCTGTGGGAAGAGACGCAATGTCAAATCCTGCTAAATCCTTGATGCTATAAGAGGAAAAGAGTATTGCCAATCATAGACATGCAAAATCCATTAACTAGAGCCACCTAAAGCAATGAGCCTCACTCAAAAATTCTGCAGTTTTTAATTTGCTTCATATAAAATTGTGGATTCTTTAAATCCACTTTCTGGCATTAGATCCCATACTTCTACCTCTCCTTGACAGTCCTGACGGCTAAGAAAGTTTGGGCGTTTTAATAAACAAGAGATTGTGAAACAAAAACAAATAAACAAAATATAGACAGGCTTGCAATGGAAAACACCCACCTTGGCAATCCTAGGAAACGTGAGCATCTGAATATGTTGATCGCAGGGACATTTAAGTAATTCAGCCTGGCTACTGAGGTTCATTGAATCTACCAACCTCAAGTAAGTTTTGCTACGTTTAGTGTCCACAAAGAAGCTTACAATCCAAACATGAAATACTACTGCTTCATGTACCTCTAATCTATACCTTTAGTACTTCCAAAGCATGCTGAAAATGTGCAGGGATGAAACCCAGCTCTGAAAATAGCGTTAAGTGGCAAATTTTAGCTGGGTGATGTTGGCAACCAGTCAATTCATGGAAAGCAAGAATCAGCATTAATGCTTACACATGTAAGTCACTTTTGCCCCCTAAGCTGCCCCAAGGGATGAAAAATCTCAATCATAAAAATTACTCCTCTAGAGAGCTTTCTTTCAAAATATAGCTTTTCTGGTAAGTTATTCACTAGTCCGTATCAGCAACTTTTATCAAAAGCAGGCTTCTCTGGAGCAGGTAAAGGAAAAGTGGAAGTGACATTTGAAAACAGATGTGGATATACAAGGATGTGCTCTGCACCAGTATCATTGCCCCACTGCTCCCCTGTGACCCTGCACAGGAATCTTATCTATCACTTGGGCCATTCCCTCTATCAGATGGCCTCTGCTGTGCAGTTACAGCTACCACCACTATTCCAACACATACCACCAAGTTGTTTTACACTCTCACATCCACCTAATGCCATTTGTTGGGCAGGAGGATCACACTTCCCCCGCCTCATGCTCCCCTCCCGCAACACCTTTATGGCTTGCATTGCCAATGAATTGACAATCGCACTTTTGCTTGAGTAGCCCAGCCTGCTGGCACACCGGCTACCCCTGGTACTTGGGGCCCTGGATTGAAAAGGGTATTGCAGCACCGTGCCATGGCAGATACAGTCATCCTCTCACTTTCCTGTGGTCACAGGAGCAATGCTGGGATGCCTGTCTCCTAATACATGCTCCAACATGCCCTGGAAACCATCCTTCTTCCATGTCACACACCCTGATGTATCTATCACATATGGGCAGAGAAAAATGTCAAGACAATTGCTCTTCCTGCGTTTCACCCTCTAGCAGTTCTCAGGATTCCCCTTCATCAGCCTCTGGATCAGGTAAACCCTGCCTAGTCCTTCTCCTCTAGAATTAAAACTAGGGTTTTCCAAAAAAATCATCACATGTCAGCTATCATCTGGCATAGGGCATCAAACCTTTGAATTTCCTTTGAAAACCCCAACAAAAATTAGTTCATGAGAGACCACAGCCAACAAAAGTTAAATGCAAGAAGATGCAGCCTAAATAAAACAGCAGAGCTCTGCTCCGCAGGTGGGGTGCCAGGATCACATTTGGAGAGAAAACTCCAATCAGCTACCCTTGTCTCCTTCAACCTTTTCCAGGGGACAGAAGGATATTTATGGTAAAGGACTGGAGAGAGACATTATACAAGTTAGCAAAGGACTACCGCAGCTGGAAGACAATGAGAAGAGGGATACCATCTTTCACCTCGAAAACTCTTCACCAGCAATTCAGAAAAGTGAGTCCTAAATAACAAGATACTTTCTTGTCACAGATCATCTATAAAGAGATTTTCGAAGCCTGTCAATAAGGTTACTGCCCAATTCCAAAATGATACAAGTTTGACACGCACAGACATCAACAGAAAAACAACTGAAGAAATCAAAGTCATAGATGATTTAGGTCTTCCCTGAGGTTTACAGAGCAGACTTTCAAAAATTATCAGAAGTTCGGATGAAATAATCATTTGATAATCAGATCCCTTTATAGTCCCTATAGGAAGAGGCCAGAGTTCCAAAAGTCCTCAGAAGCTTTGTTAAAGAAAGATTCAGGATGCTAGACTATTTGAAACCATTAATAAACATCTTATTTTGTCTGTCCTGTGTTGAATGGTATTGAAGTCGTAATCTAAAAAATGCCAAGGAATTAAAAATAAAAGTCTAGAAGTACCTTCTAATGTAGGAGCCAACATCCCATTTCCAAGAATGTAGGTACACAGGAATCACAAAGTGGCTTTGGGTACAGGGTGTTAAAAAAAGGAAATACACTATGTACGAATTAAATGTTTCAGAGAAATTTAGCACTGAAAAACTTTTGTCAAAAAAGTACATAAAAGAGATACAAATTAAACAAGGTCTAGCCATAGTTATTTTATTATTTTTATAGTTCCGCACCTGAATGAAAGAAAAATAGCCCAAAGAACATTCTAACTTCTTTAGTATTCAGACTACAACTCTAGCTCTGCTAGAAAAAAAATCAATTTGCAATTTATATTTAGGAAAAAAAAAATCCAAGTGTTTTTTGTTTTTTTTTTAACAGCCCTTGAAGACTGGCAAGTGATGTAATTAAAAAACAAACAAACAAACCCAAAAAATCTGCTGTCCCACCTCTTGCTTTCCTGATTGTGTCTTAATTAGGTGCCTGGAAAAATCTTTCTGCACAGAATTTTATTTTTTTTTAGCTTTTACAAGGGAAATAAAGCACCATATTGCTTATTGAAATGACAAACATGCAGAAATACTTTCTGACTCTGCTCACAGAAAATCAGCTCTCCAGTTCTTTGTAATTTCTCCTTCACGTAAACACAAAAGCAGAAAATATGCAATAAGCTGAACGTCTGAAAATTTTAACCATTTGATACAGGCACAGAGTACTTGGTGGGAAGCAGACAGAAGGTGCAGACATAGAGCTTTTCCTGTGCATGATACATGCTTAACTTCAATCTGTCTGGTCTCACACTCCTCTACCCCTTCCCTCATTTCTGTGCCTGCACTTCATACATCTGAATTTCAATATTGCCTTTGAAGCTTGGCCTACACGTGCTGCATTAAATAACGGGTGTAAGGGAAACACTGCAGGACTGAGGAAGTGCTTGATTGCAAAGCCTTTTCTCCCTGTGTCTGCCCCAACGCCGTGCCTCTCCTTACACCCAACGGCTGGTGAGGCCAACACACAATCCCACATGGACCTAATGACCTTCAATGCACCCGAGACTCACCTTTTTGTTCAGTACTTGGAGAGTCACAAAACAGCATGCAGGTACGTGGAAATGTTTGTCAGGTCACTTAACTTGTCATACCTTCATTAAAAGCTGCTTTTCTATGGTCTTTTGGGATTAGCAGCATGATTTTAAAATTTTAATACAATATCCCCACATCAAAACCATGCCTGCCCTTCCGTGCATCTCTATACTCATATAAAACATCTCTGAACTGCGTCAAATGCTCAGACACATGCATTTGTAGCTGTAAAATTTCCAGCGGTGCTTTAAATTCTGACATATACATTTATCATATCATTTTTAGGACAAATGCATATGTCTGGTTAAACGAGCCATGTTGCATTACTAAACACTAGGCTGAAAACTGAAATTTGCCATGAGGCAGCCAGCTGAAACAAAAGAGTACTGGAAATCTAGAAGGAAAAATGAGTCTGCCTGGTCAATTTGGTTTTTTTACTGCATGCAAGATGGGGTCTTACATCAGACTTCACCAGCTCAGAGAAATATTTTTGTTCTGCAGGCCGGCTGCTCCCATGGCAGTGAGGCACACTCAGAGTTAATCTGCAGAGTTCAAGGGCATAAGGACCCCACAGTCACCACTACACAGTAATGAACTAAATGAAAAACAAGACAAAATACATGACCACATCTGGCACAATGGGAAAACAGGAAGTCAAGTCACCAAAAACAGCAAAGAAAGAAAACCCTGGTTTCAATGACCTTTTTCCCCTCCCAACGTCTGGCAGACTTAGGAAACAGAGATCAAAAGGTATGAAAGCTTAACTAGCTTCAGGGTTGAGCATGGAAATTAATATAAAAAAAATCATATTCAGGCCCGGAAACTATTGACCAAGCACAAAGCATTGGCAGCCTGTAAACAAAGAGAAGGCTTCTTGTTTTCAAAAGCAGACCACGATGCATTTAGGAAGCAGTTTCATCTGGTCACACGTGAAACCTTACCAAAAGGACAGTGGCTTCATTTTGGTTTTCTCTTCACCACACTGAATTTAAAAAAAGCCATAAAATTAGACATGGGAAAAACGTGATAATTTCTAGGACAGTGAATGATTTACTACAAATGAGAATGTTTACTTGCTTCAGGCAGTATCTAGAGCAGTGTCTGGATCTGTATTAAGTTTAGATGAGGCTTTAAAAGCCAAAAGTTGTTGCAGCATCAGCTGATTTTACAGATCTTACAGAAGTCTTTGCAGGGAGGGAAAGCATCTTGTAACTGTGATTCGCTGCCTTTTGTCAAGCCAAGGCACTTTCAGACGGGACCCAATTCTTGCAAGCTGCTGTTCTAAAATTCTGGATTCAATGAGTAGAAGCTCTTCTTCATCCTTTTCCTACTGAACTACATGAGAAAACCCTAGGAAATCTGCCGCATATGTGAAATGTTAAAATATCTTTTCAATATCTGGCTCAATTCCTACAGCCTATTAACTCTAATTATGTTTAGGATGACAATGAGCGAAACTTTTGAAACTTTTACCCTTCAGCCATATCTGAACCAGAAGGGGAAAAAAAGATTCCTTCCACCTTTACACCCAATACACAAAGAAACACACATGAAACAGGAAAGCACACATCGATCAGCACACACCCCCCCCTTTTTTTTTTTTAAAGTATTCAAAAGAGAGCTAGAAGAACCCCCAAACACTTTTTACAATTAGTGACATGGACCAACTAAGGGAACTTTATATATTCATGGAAACTGAATTTTAAACAGATTCACAATAACATACAGACTAGAAACCTGTCTCTGAGGTATACAAGAAGAAACAACGTATCACAGGACATCTCTGTCTCTGATGTCAGAGCCCAAACTTAACAATTCAAACACTTACTTTAAGTCAGTTGTGCACTTGCCACTTGGCAAATATTGGGCAATGAGTAAAAGAAGCTCACACGTTTCAGACACCAGAAATTGAGTATTTGTGAATAAATTATTTATACATATATATATATGTGTGTGTATATAATAAAACGATAATCCATCTCTCTTTCCCTGATCTGAATTTTCAGCTTTAGGCCTGTTCAGCCATGTACCAAACTGTGTTTGATTACGCACAGAGCAAATGAAGTGAGGAAAAAAAGGCTGCTGGCCACAGAGGCAACTTAATCGAACACTTCATATTGACAAATTGTGGCCAACTGTTTTTAGAATATTGTCAATGATGATAACAAACAACATTTTGAGGCGTAATTCTAGTTCCTGATGATATTCATATGTGCAAGAGGACTTAAGCAGGTATTCTAGCATCCTTAACTAAGCAGTCTTCAACGAGGGGATTCACTGTATGTTTGCTTTAACAAGAGTGAGGGATGAGGCTTTCTGCTGGTTTGGTTTTTTTTTTCTGTTGGTCTCTCCGTGTTACCACTATGCTATACAATCTGTCTCTCCAGAGTTACAACAGCTCTGTCAAAATCATTTCCAAACGCTCACGCAAGCTTGCGCTGATCAATCCACTGTGCATATAATCCCTATGGCATGAGGCTAGCAGAAATTAAAACAACATTTTGTGGAGACAGATATTAAAGCAGTGTCAGCAACAGATATCTCCGCTGCTTCTTTGCACTGAGATCCATTTACCCAACTGCATGGAACTGACAGAACAGAAACACTCAAAATCAATGACGGCAAACCATTGGCATGTCTAACTCTGGTGTTGAAAGAGATTTGGGCTGGCACCAATGAAACTAAGCCACACTGCCAAATTTCAAAAGGCATGAGGCTCTGTTGCTGGTATCGACACATTTCCCTCTGAGGGGAAAAGAGAGAGAACCACTCTGAACTATAAAAACCTCCATCTATTCAGATCCTCACTCCTTGCTAGTCTGCGGAGATCTTTCATTTCAAGCTCTGTGGGGCGGGCAGTCTTTTCTGCTGGCTGCTGCTCTATAGCGCTTAGCACAGTTAATTCTCATCCAGCACTGGGGCTCGTGGAAAATGTCATTAACCACTGAAGAACAGAAAGCAAGGAATAAATTGCTCATTTTTTTTGCATTATCCAAACTCTGTGGCATCAAATAGGTTTTGCCAACATAATTCAAACCTCTCCCTGCTTTACAGATTCACACCAACATAGTGTTAAATATTTCTCTAGATGAATCTCTGTAAAAGCTCTCAACTGCTGAGAGGTATGCAAATGATTAGCAATTACCTAAATTACATCATTTTCGAGTAGGCACTCTATAGGACACATCTCTCCTTTGAGGATGATCCCAAGGAAACAACCCCCAGTTACATGCTCTTCCCGGCCCCAGCTGCTGCCATTCAATTGGTAATACGTTACTCTCTCTTCTCCCAAGTGTAAACTGGCGTAGTGAACCAGAGCCTGATTCTGCAACGCGCTGTAAGCACTCAGACACATTCTCAAGTGCTGTCTAGCCCTGATCTTCCTTCCTCCTGAAGGTTTTCAGGTTCTCAAACTGGAAAATATAACTTTGCTAGACTATGACATCCAGGGAAGACTCACCAACACATATCAAATCCACCAGCAAAATTTCCAATTTAAAAGCAATTCTGATCAAGTCTCCTGCATCACAGAGTGCATCTGGTTCCTTCACTGAAACGACTCTGGTTCAGCTGAATTATTCATGATAGTATCACTGCTCCACTACCAAAGAAACCACAGTACATTTTGAAAGAGTGGTGCAATACCATTGTACATTTTGAGAGAATTAATGGATTTAGGTATTAAAATTTAAAACCACAATGTATTCCAGGTGAATTAGAATAACACAGCAAAATGAGCACAGCTCTTTGCTAAATGCGGGTTTATGTAGTTTTGTAATCCTAAACATGTTATTGCAGTGTTAAAAACAGATCATTGGGCTTGTTTTAAAGACGTACCAGGTGAGCAGTTTGCTGAGGCATTCTGTGAAGCACATGCATGCAGCCAGGTGCACAAGGTTTCCTGAAAGGAACGTGCCACAGCTTCACCCCCTCTCTGAAGACGGTATACACTACCCCAAGTTTTCAGACCCACCCAGCTACAGCTGCACTGGTGTTTCTAACAAAAATAATTTAAAAGAATAATTTTAAAATAATAAAGAGGAAGTGTGGAGGGAAGTGTAACACAAGCACAAATGCTTTTTGGAAAGAGATCACATTTGTTCAGAATTGCCAGCCCTTCTCTCCCTGCTCAAACTTTCACTGTTAACGTCAATGACACCGCACAGAAAAGGTTCTCCTAAACACTAATTCCTCAAGATCAAACCCTCCATCATGATCACTGCTGAGGCAGAAAGCCACAACTCACATCAGCACAGCTGGGAACACGATTATGAATGCCTTGGGCAGGTGTCTGCAGTGACAATACAGATTCAGGACAATCTGGCCCCTGCCCTAGCACACAGGGGAACTGAGGACTTCTATTCTTAAAAAAAAAAACAAACAAAAAAAACCAAAAACCAAACAAAAAAACACAAGAGACTATAGGACAAAAAAAAAAAAATCTCAATTCTAACTTTCCTATAACACCAGAGGTCTCTTTTGTCCCCCACTATGCCCTTGCTCATTTCAGTCCTACTCTTTCCCCTCCTGAAATCTCACTAATGCTTTCCAAAGCTCCTTCCCTGTTTTCACAGACAGAAGGAACCTAGGTTTACATGCAGTGACTGCAGGTAGATTCAAGATAAGCACTGATCCTCACTGTGATAATCACAAGGATATAAATGGACAATGGAGCTTTACTCCGTAATTACCGTGGGCATTCCAACATTCTGCTTCTTGTTTCTCTTGTTGCTTTTAGCTTTACCTTGTTGATAACCTCAGTTTTCACCAATACAATTCAGCAACAAGATGTATTCCTCAACTGTATTCTTGGTAATCAGCTTGTAAATGACTCCAGCTCACTAGTTAAATTGAAGAAGGACAAAACAGTGATCTCTTACCTTGATCAGTTCTTTGAACTTGGGGTCCTCTTTTGAGTTAGGATCAATCATAGTGCGTTCCTCATTCTCCTCTGTCCAAGTAAAATGGGAAACTTTAGTTAGATCCACTTCAAATGTACACTGCTGAAATACTGCAACAATTTGTAACCATGAAGTGGCCTGTCAGCTGATCGAGAAATGACAGTCATCATCTTAGCAAGGGAATATCCAATCATCAAAGTATTAGACATTTTTGGAGACATGTAGAAAGAAAACACAGCCCTAACTTCCCTAAAATAAGATTTTTTTCCACTGACCTTCGCCCACTCAGACCGTGCAGAATACATCAGAAGATCACTGTCCTCTATACCCTGTGGGGCGTGTTAATATTAACATGCCAAAAAGTGCAGAACTACTTTTCTCCCTCTCCTCAATTTGTATTAAATTTCTATTTGAAAACACCTGTCCCAGATTACACCACCTTGAAGGGTGTAGGAAGTTTATGGCACTATGCTCAGTGCAACTGCTGGGACTTGGGCTGACAGTTTGTGCCTGGGCTGTCTGGTTCCCTGAAACTTGGTCACACATGTGTCCCTGAGTGCCTGAACTCCTTAACCTCTGGTTAAGCTGGAGAATGAAAATTGCCCCAATTTACATCAGTTGGACTTCTGCATGAGGGAAGAACACAAAATAGATTTCTGCTGCTGCTGTGGGGTGGAGGGATGCGAGAAATGCTCTCCAATAGTCAGCAGGACAACCACAAGAGGCATGAACATAAAGATTAATTTTTAGAAGGGATGATTTGATACAGAAATGTTGGTAGCAGAATCAACTTGAGCTCAGTAAGGCTAACAACCAAACAGCCTTTGACAGAATTATCTTCACAACAGCATATATGGACACATGGACACATGCATGTTTATATGTTACTGTAGATATGCATACCAGTATTTAGGAAGCAGCTGGAGCAAGTCTTGCCTTTTAAATTCTGGTGCTTGCTTTCAAGTAGCAGACCTCTCCCCACACTCTTCATTTGAGCTCCTCTAGTAACAAAGTGGTAGCTGTGATCTAGGTTAGATCTGTTCCTTTAAGTGGAGAGCAAACCCTGGCTACTACACAACAGGAACACCAGGATGGGCGACAGTGTCACAGCTACATGAGGGGATCCATATCTCTTCAGCTAAAATAATTATTTATAGACCCCATGAATTTATCTGGGTCTAGACATGCCATACAGAGTCCTATTTTCCTGCCGATTTCCCAGTTTCTTCCAACATGGCAACAAAGGAGGGTTTTAGGTATGACCATTGGTCAGGCCATTGCTACATTGCATAGAGGAACCCTTTCCAACAATGACCAACCTATGGCAACTTCCTATTGCAGTGCTACACTTCACTGCTGTCAGATGGGAAACGTGTCCTCACACATCCTAGACACAGGACTGACTATGCTATCTAGCTGGGATACCTTAGACTTCACCCAGACATTTGAGTTCAGTATTTTCCAGGGCCCCTAACCTTTATTAAAAAAACAAGACCCTGCTATCTGAACGTACTTAACCAATTTCTACAAACCTAGGAAAAAAACTGAATTCTTCTGCTGCTTTCCCCCTCCCCGTTCCTTTACTTCCTTATTACTCCTTGGGATGATTCAGCTCAGTCAGTAGAGCATGTGTCATTCATTCAGTGGTCAGTCCAGCCCAAAACACAACAGGCAGTCTAATCATAAGGAAGTGACACCCACTACACACCCAAAATATTGCTGCTAACTGAAACCCTGAACAAGATTTGACCCATAACGGTATACGATTCATGACAGAACTTTGCTTAAGGTTCACCAGTGGTCATGTCTTTGCATGACAGACCTTCAGGAGCGGTCCTACGTCTTCTAAAGTCACACACACGTTTAGAGGTACCCAGAAGAAATCACTGGAGACACTCCTGATCCACAGATATACACAGGGCAATCAACACTTTGCCCACGTCTCAGAAGAACGGCACTTTGCATTTCCTACTACTCTTCTAATCAGAAAAGCTAAATGACTAACACTTTTTTGTTTTTAATTTCCTGGTTTATTATTGGTCTCCATGGCAGCCTGCTTCAGCTAATTACATAGGTTAAGAGACATATGTCCAGGAAAGAAAAAGGAATTTTATTCCAGTAAGTTTTAAATACTTTTTGCTATTAAAGTATGCTGTTGGTCTTGTAGGGATCAGGGGAGGGCAGGCAACAAGTAGAATGGGAATTTAAACATTTACCTTCTTTATAGAAAGCATTCCTTGTTTTACGTACTTCTAATCACATTTAATTACTATTTTCAGCAGTCCAAATCCTCATCTGTTCATTCAGTATCAGGTCCCATTTTGCTGTACTGTCACTTGCAAAGTGGCAGCAGTAACCCAAGGAGGAACATGGCATCCACTAGTTAACAACTAGTATGTACACTGAGACAAGGCAGTCTAAAGAGTTCCATAGGAACCACAACACACACTTCTGCTACAGACTTTCTATGGGTTGGCCTTTTGCACTTCAGTTCCCCATTGATATATATATAGAGAGAGAGAGAGAGGATACCACTTCCTTACCAAAGAAGGAGGTCCGTGAGGACAAATAAAGTCTGAGATCCACTTGGCCAATTGGTTAATGGAACTGAAGTAACTCTTAAGCAGACAAATTCAGCAGTATTTTCCATCTAATTTTTTGCAAAACTCAACTTTCTATTTGCTTTCAGGGTGACCACAGAACTCAAGTTCTCTGCCAATTCACTGAAGAAGTCAATTTTCCCATAAACTACCTAGTTTAAGTGTATCAGCATAGCTGGCACTGCTCTTCAAATTCCAGTTTAGCCCTTCTGATTTCTAGTCTACACGTGACATGCAACGGTTCTCAACTCCCATGCCCAATTCTCTCACTTTCAACTGAGCAATCTACATTCAACAGCAAAGCAGCGGATATGGGGGTCACAGTGGCTGCTTCATTAATAATTGCTTAGTTGAGGTCTGTAGCTTGAATACTTTACCTAACAGAGTGTCTTCTGGATGGATGTCCACGGCACTTGGGTTCATTGGTGCATTGATAGCATTTTTACCTTCTTCTTGGAGGTCACTCACTGAAGAGAGGGAAAAAACAGAAAGAAAGACTGTAATAAGTGCAAAGTTTGCAGATATGTAGGGGTTGAAATGGGTATTCATAATAAGAGAAAACATCTGGTAGATCCATTTCAAAATGAGCCCACAGTTTATGGAATTAAGAACTGCAGCCACAGTGGAAAATAAAATCAAAGTAACATCCTTCTATAGGGTCTTATTAAACTGAGCCACCACACTACTGGCTGAAAATATTTTGCAAGAAACCCAATTCTGTGGTAAGAGCAACCACAGAGCGCTTGTTTCTCCAGAAGGAAGGGATGTGAGCTTTGTCTGCAGGACGGCCCAGATCTACAACAAGCAGTAAAAATAAACTCCTTTTCGAATAGCACGACCACCACTCCCTCACCATCTTTTCCAGCTGCAGGATACCAGGAACTGCAACTTGCCTTATTAAAAGCCTCAGAGAATCCCAGGGAGACTTACCAAATAAAGATGAAAATGTATTTAATTCTAGCATTGCCACTGGTGAAAAAATAGATGTAGCACAATCTGGTGAACACAAATCTGGAATTCGTGATTTCAAGCTCTTACCCCAAACCTACAGGTCTCATTTGGGAAAGTCAGTAAAGTACCCTTCATCAATAAAATGGATATTAAACCACTTTCCTACATCCTGCCACAGGGTAGGAAATGAACTCGAGGAAAAGTACTGAACAACCATTTGGTATCTTCACAGAGCTTTACAGTAAGAAAAGCACTAGCAACACTGTAACAATGGTACACTCTCCAAGGCACATCTCCCCCTAAACTCAGATAATGATTATTTATTATAAGCCAAGCTGCTGAAGTACACACATTTGAAATAGACACTGTAGTAACGCCATCTATTCAGTCAGTGTGGGCTAAGATAATTCGTGGCAGCATTTTTGGTATTGCAGTCTCCTTGGGAGAGGTCCAAATCCCATGCTCTTTTAGGGGGAAAGCAACGATTTCCAAATAAGTAAGGTCTGCAAGATAAACTTTTATGGGGAGAGAAAAGGAGGAACAGTTAACTAATAGTCTCAGTATCCCAACAAGCACTTCCTTCAGGAATAGTCACTATTCCCCTTTCCAGTTGGAAAGTCAAACCACAGGCTAATCATTCGCATGCAGTCTGCAAAGGTTACAAAATCCTGCATCAGTACTCGCTTTTTCCTGCTCGATAGAAGGGGGAAACACAGTGATCCTACTGCCCCAGAGAAGGAGAGGGAAGAACAACACACTACAATCCCTGCTCCTTCTCTCACAGATACTTGAAAAGAAGGCGCTTAAAACAAGTCACCACATTTCTTAATGGCAGTTCCAAGATGTTAGCTAATTCTGGCTCACAGCATGATATGGAGCATGACTAAAATCCTCGATGACGAAATTCCGTTCTTAGGTTCTGCAAGCAACAAACACCAGTCCCATACTTTTGAGACCTGATGGCTTATGAACCATGTTAGAGAGGCTGGTTAGAGTTAACACGGCACAAAGCCTGGGGGGAAGGGGGTCTGCCAGCAGTAAGCAGGGCTTGCTTCTGCATTGTGTACCCCCTGCAAAGGGTAGGGAACAGAAGAGCATCCTCTACTGCAAACAGAACACAACGTCTGCAGGCTGAGATTTAACCTTCTGAATAAATGTTGTTATTAAAGAAACCCTTAATTATCCCTTTTCTGCATTCATTCTCATTTTTTGGAAGCCTCTCTAAACAAAAGTCAGGGAGCTAACAGGCCTCACGCAACAGACCAAAACAGGTCTCGTAGCATGCCTCACCCAGCCCTGTCTGCATTACACCCGACTGGAGCTTTCTCACCCGCCCAGCTCCTACACTGTGATGCCAACAGGAATACGGCCACCAGGAGGCACAAGAAAAATCCATGTGGAAACTGGATATTACAGGTGAAGATTTTTAAAACCCTGCTAGGACTATAAATGCCCAAATTCCACTTAAATCACACTCTTTGTTTCAAAGTACCAGCCGTCTTTCTAGATGTAACTCTTTTCATTGTTGCAGGATTGTGGTCATTCTGGGAATGCCATGCGTTCAATAAGGTCAGGGCATCAGTGTTCCTAATGCTCTGCAAATGCAGATGAGAGCTGCCGATTTCCTCTGGGCAGTGAATACATGGTACTGTCTTCACTGTATACTATATAAACAAAACGTTACATACATTTCAAACCAGAATGCTTCTAAATGCAGCTAAACTAGTCTTATTGACAAAAGTTCAATTAAGATGATACACCTGCTCGTTTATTTTTGTTTCTGAGCAATTTACTAAACGGAAAGAAACCATCAATACAAATTTGTCTATTAAGTCCCCACCCCTCACAACACGAAGAGCCACATAAAAACCTTATGCTTGCCTTCAGATCCAGTGCAGCTGGGCCAGATCCCACAGGACCACAACATCCTCTCCTACCGCTACCGGCAAAGCACAGCCAGGCCAGCAGAAAGCTATTTTCCCACCTCTGGGAAGAGCCTGCTGCCCAGGGACAGCCCTGCTTACAGAGAGCCTGTACACCAGGTCGTAGGCAGACAGCTTAGGAAGAGATTCTTGCTACAAACATGATGTTTCCTACCTCCTTTTTTGCGCCTCTTACACAGGAGCCCTGCCATCCCAGCCCCAGCAGCACAAACAGGTCGCGGATGAACCGCACAGGCCGTCTGAATGCTGAAGGAGTGACAGCAACCGGATAAGGGGCTGCCACCTCAGGACTGCCAAACCTACGTTAATTTGGGCATGGTGACACAGGAGGAGGCACTAAGATAGCCTCCCAGCTGCTAGGTGGGGGTGGGAGGGGGAGGACACAGCACTTGGCTATGGACTCACAGCCAGGAATCCCTCCCTATCCTTTGCCGCTGCTGCGGAGAGACAAGCGCTTCCCTTGGCCTGCCGCTGGCCAACGAAGAGCAGGCACCTCAAAGATGGGGTTTTCTCTGCAAGGAGCTTCCGGAGAAAGCCATCTCCACCCTCTGGCCAAAGCACCGTCGGGTTCCCCACCACAACAGGTTGCCCCACAGAGCAACAGCCAGTGTGCAGAGAAGCAATTGCGCTTGGGAACATGAATTTGCCAGGGTATTCCCAACACCTGCTGCACTCCAGAACCCTTTCATGCTGCACTTGAACAAATGCAGAGGACTTCTTCCCCCTGCTCGCTGCCCCCAGTATTCACTTATCACTGTTGAGCAAAGAAACAGAAGCAGGAAAAGGAAACCGAGCCACGACACTGGAAAAGAAAACAGAGAACCCACAAAGGAGCTTGTCGAGACAGTCAATAAAATAATGAAGCAGTAGGTACATTTCTGAGAAGAACCTGATAGGTGTTTTAATGCAAATTTACAACGAAGAATGGCTTTCAATCCATGCTTTCACAAACCCAAAAGGTACTGTAAAAGATTATAGATATTAATGGACTGGCAAATGCCAGCCTCCTCGACTTTGTATCAGCAACAGTGGTTTTGCTGTAAGATTTATACCAGGTCCTTACATCAAACAAGCCATCCGCACAAGAGGGCATTTCACTGGTAGAGCAGAGCTGACCTTGGCACAACAGGCTACAGCCATGGTAGGTCCCACATGAGGTATTATCGCCTCTTGCCTTCTCTCCCCCTGACAATTCACAGGTCCCCTTTTCCCCATCCCTTCCTCATAGGAAACACTTTCCCCTGTTGCATTGGCATAGTTCTTTGGTCTCTAAATGAGATCTGTGTAAAACATCCTTCTGTAAAGCCTAATTTCATTTCATAGAAATGTCAGAGGAAACCTGCTGTAGGGGAAGACAGGAAGGGGTAGGAAATTGAGGACAGGCTGTAGTAGCATCACTCGGTCCAGGCTGGTCCCTAGCAGAACCTTTCCCGTATCTGTTACCCCAGGCCACTTTGTTTGCTCGCTCTGGCAGGGCAGGGCAGGCCAGGGCAGAGGTCTCCCCCAGACGTGCCAGCAGAACTTGTACAAGCAGTCCCAGCACCTGTGGAATGCTCTCCTGCCCACGAACAGAGTTTGCCCCCACCTTGACCCACAACACAGACTCTGCCGAACGGTTACAGCCTTAACATAAAACTTGCTGATGCTCTAAATGACTGAGATGCGAACTTGCACAGGACAAGTCAAGTGTAACTACAGGCACAGAAAGATGATTGCCTTGGAATGGTATCTGGCAGAATTAACCACAATTTCTCACAGATGTCTGGTATAGCTTCCCTCCCTTCTGCCTGGAGATCTCTTCTCTGAGCAGATCCTCAATTAACAGGCAGCACTAGTCCTCCGAATCGCTTCAGCCAGCGCTAGCAAAATCCAAACGTAGCAAGGGACAAGCAAGTGGCCAAGGCATTCAGCAAAAACCCCGAGTATTTCCCTAAATGAAAAATATAAATTCATGAGCAAAAGGTCACTTCTCCACTGGTCCCCAGGAAAGCAGCAAGGGTTCCTGGCAGCCCTCCGATGTTTTAACAGTCTCCTGGCAGTGTCAGCAGTCAACATGATTTAGTCACACTGGAAGCTGTGCTGGCCTTTCAAACAAATTAATATAATGAGCGGATCGCATACACACATGCTACACAGCGCTACATCTGTATGCCAGGCAGGCTGTCTCGGTGCACGGGATTACACGCAAACTGCACAGAACAGGAGCAATTAGCTGCAGAAAGTTGGAAGCGCCACCAGAGCTGTCAAGGATTTCTCACAACTCAGAAAATGGCCTTTAAAGTCATCAGGAGTGCTATAAAAGAAGAAAAGTCCCCGCTTTCTCCTTTTTGTAAGAAAGAGCAAGCTGATGTCAACAATTTGATCCTTTCTACCTTCACTCTTAATAATTTTAGCATAATTTTAAAAGCTATCAACAACAGCACAGTTCACCTCTTAAGTCTTCACCATTCACTGCCTTGTTATTAAAAAATTGACCGCGAGCCTCTCCCTCTCACAAAAACAGATGGTAAGTGCTACTTAATTTTAGCTCGAGTTATTTCTGACTGCAAAGCTGAATCCCACCCCGCAGAAAGCAGCAGCTGTCGTGACGCTAATCACGGGTTTCTGGATACGGTGCTTTCCTTCGCATTCAACCAGTGCCGAGCTGGCTCCACAGCGCTGCCTGACCACAACTTTACACAATGTACTTTCATCTCGTGATTGAACCCTAACTTTGGAAGCTATTAAACTGGTTTGTTACCCTTGGCTGCATTACAGATGATTTGGTCAAGTAACTTTGTGATCATTTTTGGTCAGAGCAGCACACAGAAGGGAAACATGCAATGACCATGTAACGTGAACTGCACGGGAAACTCTTTTCCTGCCGCCAACATATTACCACTTCCCAAGTTTCCTTGCTCTTCCCAGAGACAAAACTGCAGCCAGATGCGCTTTTTCAGACAGTGACTCACCTGCCTGCAACTCATATCCTAAGTGTTCAGATAAACACGTGCAAAATAGAAAGTCCATATTCAAGACCATTTCTCCCCCATTCAGACCAGTGACACAACCCTCATTCCCTCACACCTCAGGTGAGATGTAGCGATGGGACAAATCCCCCTGATTGAAGCAGCCAATCCTCGCATAAAAGATCAAGTATCTGCTGGAGCTCCCACTTCCCACGTGAGGTGTCAGACCAGAAGGCAACAGGTCCCTGGTGGGTGAAGACCTGCTTCTCTGCCTATCACAGATCAAGACATACAGAATTTCAATTTCCACCTGACACCTAAAACTCCTTCACAAAAAGTCATCTTCAAAACTGTAAGCCTTTTAGGAACATTAAAAAAAAAAAAAAAAAAGGTTTTACAAAAACTGGTATTTTCCAAGGAAAACTGTTGTACCCAAAGATTTCAAACCAGCCTCAAACGTAGTGCACGCTGATACACTGAGCCTCTTTGTCTGTTTTCTAGAGACAAACCACACAGACAACTTGCCAGTCTGCTACTGCATTACTAATCGCTTAACATTTACAAAAGGCTCTGAAATCTTTTGATAGAGACTGCAGAAGAAAGACAAAGCCTCCATTAATTATAATAGAGAATTAATAATCACATGCAGATCAAAGGCAAAGACTTGATCAAATCCACATAAAGGCACTGTATCAAGGGACTGCACTCAAAGCAGAACTGTGGTAATAAAGGAAATTATTTATATGCCTCAGTAGGCAGACAAGGCACTCACAACGGCGAGGCTCTGTCACTTAAAGAAATGGAAAGACCTAATAAAGGGGAAAAGTTAAAGCTAAAGGCAACTTTTAGGAAAGGGCTGCAATAATCCTTTTGTTTAGTCGCAAAGAGCAGGCCACTCTTGTTTATATGATGGATGTGTTAAACTTACACCGATGAGCGGTCTATTCTGTGACTGCCAGAACAAAGATATCCCCTTTACTTTCATCAGGGGTAAAATATATATCTAGCATAGTAGCGGCATATCCAATACTTAAGCCAGTAAGAAACGTTTATGAGAAGCTGGGGTTTTGTTTTGTTTATGAGGGTGAAATACTGCTTTCAGTTTTTCTCCCATGAAAATTCTTATCTTTCTATCAAGTTGTTTATTGGTTGTTTGTTTTTTTTTTTTTTAAGTTTTGGTGAAAAAAGAATTTCAGCTTTTTGGTGGACGGACACCTGTGTTGAGATAGCCAATATTAACACTGCTACAGCTATCCTGGACAAGCCCTGCACATGTACCAGCCCTCCTGAAAAAAGGAAGGGTGCGTTGAGGCAGAATGGGAACAAGCAGAGAAGCAGCAGCTTGGGAGAGAGGAGCACTAAACAGACCGCAGCAGCAGCCGCCAGCGGCTTTCAACATGACCAGCACTGGCAGCTGAACACCAAACCAAACAAAATGAGACTCCGTAATTACTAAGCAGACAGATCTTTAGCCAGTTACGTGGCCCGCTTCAGTTCAGCAAGAAAGCTGAATCCTGCAAAATTAAGTGGCTGCATGGGGAACCAGCTTTCTGCTCCAGCTCCCTGCAGGGCCCTGCAGACGCAGCGCTGATGCTGACGAGGAGGAAAGAGCATCCTGCCCTCACCCAGCTGCTGCCCGTGCTGGGCAGCCGTGGACAACACAACAGCCAGCAAAGTAGGGCTGGCCACCACCACTGTTACACTGCGGACATAACTGAACAGGTAGATCCCCCCTCTGGTACTCTGATAACAACTGACAAAGCCGGAGCTGACTCACAGCTGCCTGGACATAAATAGGCAGTGATAAAAGCCAAGAGGAGCCCACAGTACCAACACAGAGCCAATGTATTTAACATTCGGGTCTTCTTCCCAGCAGTTGTACTGATCCCATTCAAACCTCATAGCTACCAAAGCACCGACCCAGAATTCATCTCAGCATTTGGCTCCCCAGCTGTTTTTAGTCCCTTTCTGCTCAGCTCATGCAACAGGTCTAATACCCACTTGGTAAATACTTATATAGGAATCCTTCAAAGTATGTTCCGCAAGGCAGAAGAGCAAGATGCAGACTTTGACAGAAGCTGACAGAGAGCTACGGAGCTAAAACTAGAAGTTAAACTTGGGATTCATCATTTTGCTGTAAGTCGCTGTTTCTCGTTTCTTTAATTATTATCTTAAGCTTAAATTATGTCGCTGCCTTTATCAGGCAGGCATCCATGCTGTCAGCAAAGGGGGCACTCCAGACCTCCACCCCTAGCTGCCACTTACCACTTCCCTTTTGCTGGGACTAGTGGTTGCAGAAGCCACATTATGGCACAGAGCAGGGACACAGTGTGCCTGAAAACTAACCAGATAAGAAAGGAAAAAATACAAAGTTCGTTTTCACTGTGAAGACACACAATGCTGGCCAAAAAAAAAAAAAAAATGTAAAAAAATACCAAAGCAGCAGAAATAAGAGCGTGGGCAAGAATGGTATTTCAAAGATTTACAATATTACACCTACAAAAGCAAGGTTTTCAAACATGGAAAAAGCCACCCAGTAGGATATCGAGCTGACACACTGACCTCGTCTGCTCTGCTGCAGTCTCCCTACATTGACCTTACAGCAGCAATCCCACAGCTTTGAAAATGGCATATTTTTTTTAATCACATTTCCTCATGCCCGAGAGGTGTAAGTATATTTTTAAGCAGCTCCCAGCAAACAGTTCTGACATTTTGTCCTCCCTGCCAGAAACAGAACACTCCCCTTCAAGCAGATGAGCAAGGGGAGGTCAACAAGCTGCACCCGTTCCTCGTGATGTGCTGCAGTATTCTCAGGATGCGCGCTGGCTGGTACAGCTCAGTGTCGCTTAGTCCCTGTGCGCACTCTGAGGTCCGGCACCAGCACCCGACTGGGAGCAGGACCTTGCAACTTAATGTTAATGTATCCATTTATTTCACAGAGGTGAGGTTTTTCTCCCCCATTTCCTGGCCTTTGCAGCAGCTTTTGCACAGACTCGTTAATAAACGGGAAAATGTTTCAGGTAAAGAGGGTCACAGGCCCTCATGTGTGTATTTTATTAAGGCAAAAATAAAACAATCTCTAAAGTATCTATGCCTTACCCAGCTCTCCTACGCACTACAATACACACCAAAACTATACAGCTTCTACACTTCAGGACATGAAGTAGGCATACCTTTGGCACTTGTATTGTCCCAGACTTGTAAACAGATGGCTTCAATCCCAGTTTTTTTGACAGGATACTGTCTCAAACATCACAGGCAATAACTGCCGCTTGAAAGGACCCTGAAAGCAACTAGGGAAAGTTGCACTCCTCCCTCCGCACACAAATTCTACTTGAAAACAGGGAAAACGTAATTCCTCAGCCTTCCCCAGTTACAGTTCCATCACAATGTACAGAAGGTCATTTCTCCCCACGAAGCAACGGTGGAGGATTTTGTTGTCCCAAGCATACCGCATGAGCAACAGGACAACTTCCACCTGAAAGAAGGATATGGAGTCAAATCCACCTGATAAGAACAGAGGGAAAGAAAAAGCCTGATAAGAAGAATAAAGGACTGAAGAAGACTTCTGGCCTGATTCCACCCACAGTAGAAAACCTGCAAGACATTTTAAATTTCCTGCTATCAGCTCTCCATGAAATACTGTATTCTACTATGTAGAGCTTAGTACTGTGCAAGGCTTCTGTGTACTCCTGCAACCAAAGCTGATGGGCACAAGCAGGTAGGTAACAGCATACCCACAGTCTAGGAACTCAGTCTGAGATCCCCAACAAAGCAGGTTGATTTCCACAAGGTGCCAAGCACCAACAAGACTCCTTTAACCAAAAGCAACTCCAGAAATCAGAGTCAACTCACTACTTAAGGTATCCATGTTTGATGGGTCTGGCCTGAACACATCACCAAGAGAGAGACAGCAGAAGCTGTCAGAAGCAGAGCTAACAGCATTACTCTGGAATAGAGATGTCTAGTCCATTCATTCAATTCTTGTCTTCTCCACCATGAAGAAATCAGGGAGAAAACAGCACTTCAGTTTACTGCCTCCTACAATCTCTATCTCTGATCCCACGTACAAATCTAACTGTGCAAACTTTATTAAGCAGAACACTTGGCATCAAAAAAGCCCCTACTGCAGCTCGTGGTAATGCGTTTTACAACTGAGCCCATTTCCATCCCTCCACCAATTTCTTTCCACTTCCGTCTCATGGTTTGACACTTCACTTGTAGGTACCTGAATGAAACCCCCGCAGTTAATTAACAGCCCAAGCAGTTTTACCTGTTTCAGCTTACTGCTTGCCCCATATCCTTCACCCCCCTTTCCAAAGGCATGACAAGGTTAACAACCACCACCAAAAGCAGTCTACCGTGCAACTATGAAAACATTTGATGTTGCTTATTCTTCTGAACATGTCAAGAGAAGTACAGAGTAACAGACTCACTTCTGAAGGCAGTGATGGCAGGTGAACACAAGAAGTAAGAGAAAGGCACCGTCTTCTCCAGCTGACAGTACAGAGTCCAACAAACCAACTTCATGCAAATGGAAAGGAAGCTATAGCTATGACTTGCAATTCAAAAAAAGCAATTTTTTTGCATGTGCAACGTTATTCTACAGGAAGAACAAGCTGAGATAAACAATGCTGCAAACCACAAAAAGTACACATGCCTAATCGCTGGAGTTGCCCAAATGTCACCCAGAAAGACAAGGAAAACCCTGAAAAACACTCGCATATAGCAACTATATTTGCAACACATGTGTTGAGGGTTTTCTAGTAAATACTAGTTTTCAGTTCGACAGAGCACAGGACCAATGGAGGGACAGGGCAGCGCTCCAGGCTAGAAGCTTTGACCTCAACACACAGTTTTCAGCGTACCATATCAGTGGGTATTTCATTTCACCAACCAGTGAGGTTGCTCATGCCCAGCTCTGCCTTTCCTGTGTCCTGCCTGGATCCACGGCAATAAAGCAATGTTTTGCAAATGAACTGAAATATCTCACTATACAAGCAGATGCTGCAAAATGCAAAGAAGTTTTCTCAATGGTTTCCAGACAAGTCATATGTGGAAAATTATTTTACTTGTTGCTCTGAGCACCAGAGGAGCCTGCCAAGACAAGCACTTCAGCGATAAGCACTACAGACCTCACAGTAAAAGAAAGTCTGGAACTCAGAGACCACGGTCAGATAAAAGCCAAGTCCACAAGGGGAAGGTTTAGTGAAGACAGCAGCTGCCATAAAAGCATCCAGTTGTTTAACTCTGACAGGTTTAAGTAAGAAATAGACACCACCATGTCTTAACAGACCTGCTGAAGACTATGTAGGAGTGGAGCTCGGGCCTCCGACTGCCATTCCACTCCAGTCTCCCAAACACAGCCCTCAAGGGATAACAAAATGCAATCATGAAACAACACCCAGCCCAAGAATCAAATCAAAACAAGTCCAAAGCACAAGAAAATGTCACATTTCACCAAGTATCAAGAAGACCTGCAGCTGTTATTATTTATAGTTGTTATTAGTCAGCACACCAAAGTTTTACGCTATTTGCGGTTTTAGCTTTCTGTGGTCTCTTTTAAAGCCTTTGCACTGATAATACCAGGTCCTATGAGCTAGACGAGGTGATGTTTCAGTGGGGCTGAAAAGTCTTAAAAAGACTTTCAAGCTCACCTACTGGTCAGTCCCAAAATAGCTTTCTAACTACACAGCCTCTCCAACTCACCTTCACTAAAGAAGAAGCCGGAGCAGCAGCCCAGTGGAATCCATGCTTTCCTCCTCATGAAAAGGTTAGACAGGCAAAAAAGACACACAAAAAAAAATAACTGTACTCTTACTAGTACCTGAGCGCAAAACCAGTAAAAGGACCCTGATGACAAGCACAGTTCCACTGCGCGCCCTTGTATTCACATGCTCATAAATCATTAATCCACAGACTTCACGCTGTTTAAGAAGTGTTAAGTGTTAAGAAGACCCATCCAGCCTTTGATGGGTCTAAGCTGGCAGGGAGACGCATAAGATCATTGGATATTTCAGGGTGGAAGGCACCTCAGGAGGCCTCTAGCTGAACTTCCTCCTCAAAGCAGGGTCAGCTCTGAGATCAGACCAGGTTGCTCAGGGCTTTATCGTGTCATGTCTTAAAACCTGTACGAATGGAGGCTGCACAAACTCTAGTTTCTCCCTTTGTACAGAATGAGCCTCATTCATTTCAGTTTATCCTTGTTGTCTCTCTCTTCTGCTATGCACAACGGTGAAGAACCTGGCTCCATCTTCTCAATAATCTCTTCACAGGTTATCAGCAGACTGCTTACTAAAGATGTCCCTGAAGCAGTCTCATCCGTAGGCTGAACAAGCCCAGCTCCCTCAGCTTTCCTCACAGGACAAGTGCTCCAGCTGGCACCCTGGTGGCCCACTGCTGAAGGTGCTCCAGTTTAGCCATGTCTTTCCTGTATTGAGGAGCCCAAAACCGGACACGATGTATCAGCAGGGATCTAAGGAGTGCTGAGTAGAGGGGGATAATCACTTTGCTCAATCCACTGGCTGCGCTTCTACTAATATAGCCCAGGATATTGTTGGTCTTCTTCACAGCAATGGCACGCTGCTGTCCCATGGTCAGCCCACTGCCCACCAGGTCCCCAGGGCCTTTCCAGCAGAGCTGCCCCCCAGGCAGGCAGCCTCGAGCCCGCATCATTGCAGGGGGCTCTTCTTTCCCAAATGCAGGACTTCTTACTTGTTCTTGTTGATTTCAGGTTCCTATCAGCCCATTTCTCCTGCCTGTCTAACATCTCCCTGAACGGGCAGCCCTGCCCTCAGGCGTATCAGCTGGTCACCCAGTTTGGTGTCATCTGCAAACTGTAGGAGCAAGCACACCACCACCTCCTCCAGGTCACTGATGAAGATGTTAAACAGGACACATCCCAGGACAGACCATGAGACAAACAGATCACGTGACATAGGGACAGTGCTGCAGGCAGCCACAAGGATCTTTTTCCCCCTTTTCTTGCATGGGGATTAGTTACTCTGGTTTTACTCTTCCAATGGAACAGATATGAAAACTTTCACACTCCCAACATGGCTCCACAGAATCATCTGGCCAGCTATGCTGTGACACACCAAATTACTCAGCCTCCCTGGAGCAACAGCACCCATCTCCTGTGCATTCGGTACAAAAGCGGAATTCCCCAGCTCAGACAGTTTCAAAAGTAATTGTGTTTGCATTCTCAGAAAAACCTCTTACCAGCCACTGGATCAACAGCACATTTGTTTAGCAAATGAAGGAAGTCAGTGAGGATGCCTTCTACGAAGATTCTGGGCAGTGCAGCATCTGCATGTAATGCCATTCACAGGAAGAAAAGTCACTCACTAAAAATCAGAATTTGTTACCAGTTTTTCCACAGAAAAGAAAATCCACATGTCTTCCCTGTTGGTTAAAGAGCTGAGAGAAAGGCTTTTTACCAGGTGCTGAACTAGCTTGGCAAATGTTGGTACCTGTGATCTGTTTGTTACCATGTAAATGACAGGAATTAAGGGATCTGAAATATATAGGTGGAAAGACAGTATAAAACAAACAAACACCTTAAATGTCAGAGTCATGGCTTGGTCAAGCATAGCTCCATAGCCTTCTTATTGCTCTTACTAATGATGTCAGCAGAGCAACAGCCACCACAGTTTAGGTTTTTAAACTAAATGATACGAAGCTAAATGATACTGAGCATCCAAGGTGATGATTTAAACTACGGTCCCTCACTGTGTTAATGCAGCTACAGCTGCAGTGCTGCAGTAAAAGTGGGCATTTTCAAGACAGTGGTCCAATTAAGCACATCATAAGTGGTCAAGAGCGAAATTATTAGTCTGACTGTGTGCGAGCAATCAGAGGAAAAACTCACAAGCACCCAGTTATCCCAGACACGTCATGGAAACAAAATATACCTTTCTCCTTCAAACATACGGCAGAGAGCAGATACTAAAGCCAGTCCCTCTTCCCTTCCCATTACCATCTGTCCCTCTCCCCAATGAGGGACCCCAAAAAAACCCAGCTCCACAGAATCAGAGAAATGTTGCTTGGAAAGACCTGCCAAGGTCCAGCTTGAAGCTGGATTATTGCCACGCCATATGAGGTCAGTCGTGATGGCTTCTCTCCTTCCACATGTAAAAAAATACCTAGCAGTTTGTATGGCAGACAGCATCGGATCTGCTATAGAGGCAGGAGATCTGGTTTGCTCCCAGACAATCACCACCTTGCACAGCAGGACCATTTGGCGCATGACATCCTGCACCCAATTAAAATCCAGTTTCCCAATGATAGGGCTCCATTATACACACTTATTTAATTACCTAATTAGAGAAACGAGATCCCTGTCACACCAAATTCAGTACAGATCAAAGATATATCTATAATGTTAGCATTCTTGCAGCCTGCTTAATTTTTTAATGGCACCAATTCACTGTAACAATACAAGGAGACATACACGGCGAAGAAGAAGGCAAACAGTCATCCCAAGGGACAATTTTATAACCCTGTTCCTGAGGTGGAATATTAAGCAGAAAATGCAAGCCTGGAGGCCCTGGTACTTCGTCCTATTTTTCGATTTCTGAAGAAAATCCTGTTGAATTTTGCAAAGCCCCTAAACCCATATGCTGGGCTAGGCAAGCCAGAGAGCAAACACTATTCTATTTTAAAATGACAGAAGTGTCTGCATCTGTTTAATAACACACATGCATGCATCTGCCAAACAGACATGGTGGAAAGACACTTTCTGAGGATTACACATTTTTCTATTTAAAGACAGTAAAAGAGACACCATGCCTCTACACAGAGATTAGAATAGCTCTCCTCCTCATCCAGTTCTCTCAGTCTCCTTCCTTACTGCAAATAAATTGTGTATGCAACCATCTCAGCTAATTTAAAACTAGCAATAAGGCCATATGGCAGCTATAATGGAAAATACACTATTTCTTTTTTCAGTGGATTTCATTACGGTTCAACCACATAATGAAAGAAGTACTAAAGAAGGAACTGGAATTCCGGGAGACAGAACATCTTGCTCGTTTTATAACCAAAATACAGCATATGTTGAAAAGAGATTTTATAAGAGTTTATATCTGATCACCAGACAGGTCTCAGGGATTATAAAGAAGCCTTTTTTAACTCAGAGAAACAATCACTGAGAGGCAAAACAGAACTCCCAAAGATCCTGTTGCTCGCCACTAGCAAAGCCAAAACCAGAATCCCGTCCCATGGCCTCCCCTCTCAGCCTAAGGGGTCCAGAGAGGGGCCTGCAGCTGGTGCATGGAAACAAAACATTTGTACAGGATTTATAATTAGAAGCTTCATTGTCTGGATGTATGTTCCTCCACAAGGAAGTGACAGTGATTTAAGGGCCCAAAGAGTGCGGAGCCACTGCTTTAGGCCTGTAGACGCTGCCAGGTGTGCATGTTCTCTCCACATCTGGTTTTCACAGCAAGACTTAACCGGATTCAAATTACAAAATCCTAAAACCACACGTTAGCCATAACACTTTTCCAGCTAAACTAGACATACACAACAGAAGTCACGAATTTTGGGCTGCAGCTTTCTAGTTGGCCAACAGAAGAGTCCAAATTAGAAAACCTATACCTGAGCAGGCTGAATACGCTTCACCCTGGAGAGATCACTTGGCCACTGACCAACTAGTTGTTCAACACAGAAGTTCCTGTTCCCACTCCCCCTCCTTGCTCAGCCCACCCCTAAAGATAAATGGGGGTCACTGTCACCCACGTGAGAACTGATGGTTTAGATCCCCTACACACAGCCCCTCCTGCGATGGTGGGGACAGCGTGCACTATCACTAAGTGGCCTGTCCTGCAGCAGAGGTCCCAGGATCCAGCACTCCTCCTGAGGGCAGCCTAGAAGAGTCCCCTGAAAAGCAGGGCTCTCCCACTGCTCACCCTGCCCCTGCTTCGCTTCCACTCCCTCCTCACCACAACACATGCCACACTTCCCTCCACTGCCCAGGGCAAGAAGCACCAATGCAGCCTACAACAACGACGAGAGGCAGGTACACTGCAGCCACCAGGACAGCACGTCAAGCAAGGGCTGGTCCGTGTATGCCCTACATACCCCAGGGAAAGCCTGCCACTGATGGGCATGCTTTGCAAGTTATAGTGAACAACTCTGACAACTGCATCAGTTGATTTTACTATGCCCTGAAGACAAAAATAAGACTCCTCAGTGACAACGTGTATATATAACACATTTCACAGAGCAGACATATGAAGGAGAGGATAAGCAACTACCAGTCATCATGCAAAACTGCTCAATTAGAGGGCTGTGCAGAGTAAGGCATCTTTCAGTGGACACCATGACAGCTGACCAGAACAGAGCCTGTGCATCAATCACGTCCAGACACTGGCACAGGTCAGACCTTCTCTGGAACCAGATGGTTGACTTTCAAGTCTCTAGCTTCTACAACAATACTCAGAAACCGTTAGTTCGAAGAACCTGGAGGTTTGCTGAAATCATGATTGCTGTAATGAGCAGAGGTGAGCACAAGGAGAAGCCTTTGAGAAACAAGCCTTCCCTTCCTTCTTTCTTGCTGGCCTGCAGGTCTCCTGAAACAACTGTGAGTTTGAGGGCTTGCCTTTAGCCTGCTGCTGCAGTGAAGACCTTGCCCATCGGCATAAGAACATGGATAGGCTGAAGACGCTGAAAAGGGAACAAGACTCCAAGGTTAGTAAGGCACGCACAGAGCCTTCTGCATTATCAGCAGCAGCAAGGATGACAAGGATCACAAACAGAAAACTCTTCCTCCTTATGATACAAGTCAGTGTCTCTGTATGGTCATATACCCACATTGGATCACATATCCGCATCAAGACATCATGTCCCAGAAACCCTGACACAGACAACCTCCCAGGTGCACATTTGAAGGCCAAGATTTCTAGTGGTGCCCAAGAGATTTGTACACGCAACTCTCTTTGAAAACCAAGGGCAATTTGGCATCCAAATACCTCATGAGCAGCTTTGAAGAACCAGCTACACTGGCACTTCCACTGCTACAAACTTGAATCTCCTCACCTGTGTCCACGACACTTGTATGCATAAGGTACACACACTAAATTTCCTTCCCAGTTAAACAGCAAAGCTGTAACTGCTGAAACACCAATTTCTGCAACCAGCAGACTCTGCCTCACGTTGGTGTTGCCACAGACCACATAACCCTGGATCCCTCAGCAACAAGTTGTTCTGACATGCTTTCACAATGGAAAGAGCTTGCCAGATAATCTCCCAAATCTCCTAACATCAAAGTATGATCCAAAGCTCAAAGCAGTGCATTGGAAAACTACACCAGCTTCATCTGTTTTCAGATCAGATGGCCTGTAACAGTTCTTAAAGTATGTAAAAAAACATTTAGCAGTGTTATGCATAACAATACTGAATCTTCCAGAGTCCTGTATTGATGACATTCAAATCAGCAGGATGCATTTATATCAATAAAGAGATCTTAAACATTACAACTCTTTAAATAAAAAACCCAAGTATTCAAGTCAGTATGATATAATGCACCAGCGGGACCAAGAATCCCCCATTCACACCATCCACCAGAGAGCATCTGCACAAGCTTTGCATAAAGTCGTGACTTTGCAGCTCCCCCCATTCATATCAGGTCCACATGCAGCCCTCCATACATCAGAGTCTCACCGGGCTCACCCACAAGCTCCTCCAAACAGCTAAATGCCAGCTTCTAGAAATCTCTCCCAAGATATTAGGATTAATAAATCCTTTAGAAGACATTTAAATAAACAGGTATGGCTGAACAAGTGCTTTTAAGTAAGGGTAGACTTATTTTTAAGCAGAAAAAGGAAAATTAAAAGCGTCGATAACCACCTTGCTAAGGTTCTATGATGCAACATAACAATGTTCTTAGAATGAATCTTATATTACAATGCTCTTACAATCAATCTGAAAATAAAACAATTTTTAAACGTCAGTTATTCTTCAATCCACTACCGAAGAACTACAGAGCCACTTCATGTATCTTACTGCATCCTGTCTGGAAGAAAACTTCCAGCTGTAATTCAAAACTCTACTGTCTCGCCGACAACCATGCCTAAAGGTGTGCTGGGTGAACCATCCGAGCCTAGCTGCAGTTATGGGAGAAAAACATGGGGGTTATGACACGATTAAAAGGATGATTCCTGTGCACGTAAAGTTCATTTCGGTTGAGACACTGGCACAAACTATATCCACACTAGAGCTTTTGCCAGAATAGAACAGTGTCAGAACCCACACTGGCACTGCTCTAGGAAGAGAAGACTAAAGCCAGACCTGGTCAGAGGTACGCCTGAGCCCTACAGGAGAAACTCAGCAATTAGGCTACACAGGTTCCAACTGGAAATTTAGGTCTCTTGGTGTTTAAATTAGTGGTAGAAAGGATAATAAATTGAACCTGAATTTGCATATGTCTGCACACAGTCTTTCTATGGATATATACACATGCCTAGAACAGTATGTAGCTTCAATATAATTATATGCAAATTCATCTCTTAAAAAGCAAGTACTCCTGCTTAACTAGCACCTATCTCATCTCTGTTTGGATATTTCAGCAGCAGTAGCCCATTACAATGCACAAACATGCTTCCCCAGCCAAGTATCCTCTCAGGCTGCAGTAAACATACCTCTGTGAAGAACAATACAGGACAACAGAATTAGACCCTACATACTTTGTATTCGTCTCATCATCCAAACAAGAATTCCCTGACACATACTATGAGCATGAAAAGTAAGTTAAGATGGGGATGAGCTCCAACACCAGTCTACTGAAAGGAACAGCCTTAAAAATACATTGAGTACCAGGTCAGGAGACAATAAGAAGCAACCCGGTGAAGCTCATCTCAGATTGCCCTTCAAGGATTTCCATGAAGCAGATTTGCTCATGAAACTTCCTGTTGGGTGAGAAATGCCAGAAGCCTAGCCAGCACCCCGCAAGTTACCTGGCACTTCACTGCTATTCAGAAATGCAGATGTGCCTCTGGACAAAAGCTAGAATCCAGGCACCACACCAGTAGTACACCTCCCTCCTGACCTTTTTAGGCACAAAGTGAATGCCCAAGTCCCAGTTCTTCCACATCAGAGAGGTTAGAGCAATTACTCCACCAGTACAGGTTCATAAAAGAGGATACACGGGCACAGCCAGCATGAAACACAATCTGCAATGGCCAGGAATGGCTGTGACCAAACCCCAGGCATGAATAACACCACCAACGTGAGTGCCACCTGCAAGGTGAATGAAGATTGAACTAAGCGTGCCTACAGATTTACATCTTTCTAGGATCTATTGAACAGGCATCTTTCAGCATCATTTTAAAGCTATATAGATTTGTTAGAAGTCTCAAGCAGCCACTAGGCAGCTGCGAAAGCAAAGGTGCAGCACACTGAGATGGAAAAGTTAAATTTTTTGCAGTCCGTTTACACAAATACATCTCTGGAGACTGCATAGCAGACAGCATTAAAAAGAGATTTTTAGCTATTTTCAGTATTTCATATTCAAATAAAAGATTAGATCCGTTTTCTAAGCAAGTCCAGTTCTCCTGTTCTGTTGTGTTCAAGGGGATGCCTTACAGACTTGAGATGTGCTCATCAATACAAAGGCAACAAAGTAGATCTGGTTTTGAACCTCTTTTCCCTCCAGAGAGCAATTACCCACAGAAGCAGCCCAATCAGTTTCAAAGAAATGATAAAGACACTGTTTCCTCCAATTTAATTCTGCTGTTGAGCTTATTTCCTCATGTTCTTCCCTCCAGAAAGCCAAAGTGGATCGGGCAGGATGAGCAGTCCCACCTGAAAATGGGTTTTAACATACGTAGAGCTGTGGGAAATGGCAGATTATGCAGCTTCTTTGCCTAAGGATCACAGCACTAGAGAGGACTCAGGAAATACAGTTTCTTTCCCTGGCTTTGTCACTGGCTTGCCAGACGACCTTGAACAAACCGCTTCACTTCCTCACCCTCCAGCTTTTCCCCTGCAAAACAGAGGCAACAACTGCCACCTTTCTCTGGGAGAAAAACCTTGCCATCTAGCGAAACACGCATCTGCCAAGCCGTTTACCAACCTGGTGTGCCTGCAGACAAATGCAGCAGCACACTTCACAGCCGCGCTGCCTCAACGTTACGCTGAGCCACAGATCCCAAGAACAATACTTTAACCTCCCCTGATGTGCGTAAAACCTTCATATTATTTAGCTGCTGTTCCAGTAATTCTGCCCCCTGTAGCAGTGTCATCTCTTGCCATCTCCCCCCCACCTCCCCCTCACTGATTTCACCAGGCACAATAAATTGCTCTTTTCTGGAGCAGTTTCCTCACACACACACCCGCCGTGCCCACCCTCAATCCTGTCTCTGGGAAACAACACTAAGCAATTAAGTCTGTTGTATTGTTCTCACTGACTCCTCCATATAAGCTATATATATATATACACACACACACACAAATGCAATAATAGAAGGTTTATTTAGCCAAACACCTGCTGCCCAGATCTTTCATGCAGTGTATTATGAGGAAAAGAAAACAAAGCGCTTTGCAAGCAGGCAAGGAGTGAAGCTTGCAGCAAACCCCCTCCTTTATTTCAGTACAAAAAGGCATTACTCTGACTGATGGGAAAGGGGAGATTTTATTTTTTAAAGTTCCTTTTAGAGATGGAGATGAAACACAGCACAATCTGAAACAGTATCTCTACAGGGTCTGAAAAGAAGCTAAGGGATCATCTAGCTTACAAACTGCATCCTGCTATGGGCCCTGCCAGCACACCAATAGTTTCCTAAGGTATTTAAATCAGATTTTGGAGCTCCTGAACAGATATGCTAAAGTTTAGTAACCACACTACAGATGTGGCACATCTCAAAAGCTCAAGATACACCAAGACATGGCGCAGAAACAGCAGGCAAACTTGGATTTTTGCAGATTTCCACATAGCCTAATGGGGCGGGTATAAACCAAGGGGTTGCACCAGCACTGGAACTGACTGTAACATTGAAAAACACAGTGCTCTTCCCATAGACATGTCCCTTCTCCACCTGTTTCCCTCCCACCTGGGGTCTCTACTAGCATGTCAAGGATGAGCACATTGGCAGGTTTTCCTGCGGTGGGATTCCAGTGAGGAATTCCCACTGGAATTCCAGTGAGGTCTTTCTATACTCATTGGTCACCCGTTTTGACAAAATCTGCCAACATTTAACAATCTTTAAGACCAGTAGTTTTCTCTCAGGGGCATTTTTAGCCAAACTATGGGTTAAAAATATTCCTGGGAAGGAAGAGGAAGGGAGGAGCCAAACAGACAGTTAGATCACCCACCCCTTACTTCCATAGGAAAACAGGGTAAAACCAGCTCCCCCATGAACAACGCTGGCTGCTGTTTCTTTTAAGTCAGGGCTGTCCAAGTCAGTTGAACCATAAAAATTCAGAAACATAAATATAAGGTGTAATAGTGTAAAGCAGAGCTTCAAGGTAGAAATTCAAAGGCTTTCTCAAACAGTTAAGCAACCTATAGAATTTGACTTAAAACATTGAAGAATTTGACCTGAAATCTTAACCCTACCTCACCTACCGGCACCCACTTACAAAGCGCTATGTCACACCGTACTGCTAAAGCAAGAGCAGCAGCAAAGCTGTTTACATGCTACGGTAAATGATACAAATACTGCCACAGTGACTATCACCAGCGTACCTAGGACCCTTATTTATCCTTCTGCCATAGCGCAAGGGTACGCGCTTACACTGGCTGCCTTGATAAGCCTAATGAACACTCCTCTCCCATTATAACCCCTCTAAAAATAGATGGCAGCATGTTATAAAGTAGTTAGCCAAAAAAAATATTTAAATTTAGTTGCTTACAGGTTGGTAGCCACGCATTATGGTTGTTTATGATGTGGCTGCCGCCCATGATTAAAAAACAGAAAGCCGCGTAACTAATCGACGAAAACTTTTCAGTGTCCTTGTAAGGATTTCTGCGCTGTGTGACTCAGGAGTTGTGCACAAATATGAAAAGGATTAATATAACTGGATTACAGCTCTTGCATAGACCAGGCTAAAGGTTATTATATGACTACAGATGAGACGGTGATACTAGGCCCATATTTAAGCTGCGATACAAAAGTTGGGCGACAAAAGCAAGAAGTATAAATTGCTCTCTTGTGCTTGCTTCCTTTTCGTGCTGTTAGAGGGAGAGGAGGCAAGAATGATTTTTAGTTGCGACAAATCAGCAGCCAAGCACATCTATTTGCTATTGTGGAGAGCAGCTGGTGGAGAGGTCAGTATTTACTCTGGGAAGATCACTCTGACCTCTGCTGGTCCCCTCAGAGAGAACCAGCAGAAACTGCCTGGAAGGCGGGAGGGAGGAGAACCCCCAGGGCAGAGCGGTCCCCAAGCACACAGGAAAAGCTGACCACATAGCTCTGTCAACTAAATCAAGGAACGACACTCAGATAAGCTTCCGATTTACTTCTGCTTCACGCTCACATGCAAAGGTTTAGTTTCTAGCCCTGAAATTTGCTGCTGCGGCTGCCCAGGTCCTCCCACAAGCCATAGACCAGCCTCTCCCCCCCGGTGCTGACCCCACCACAACGCCTCCTCACTGCTTAGCCCTCGGCCCCCTCCAGCTTCACAGCCCCAGTCTGGACAGCCTGCATTTGAGAGCTACCCAAGTGGGAAAAGAAAGCGCAAATTCTGCCCTCCCCCACCCTTAAAACTTCCAACGGAGGAAAATTTAAAAGGGCAATAAGCCGTTTCCCATTACAACGAAGGGCCTCGGCCGCCTGCGGCAGCACAGCGTGTCACACCCAACGGGTGGCTCCACAGCCTTGTAAATGGTCTTTTCTCCCTTCACATTTTCAGACTGGAAGGAATACTCAAATTAAAAGCTGAGCCACATGTTTCCGTTTCCTCCTCATCGCACTGACAGAAGCTTTATGCTACCGCAGCAGCGGTTCCCCACTAAATACTGAGGGCAGTAACCAAAATGGCCCCTTCCACCGCCAAGAAGAGCTGCGGCCACACGAGTAGGCAAAATAATGGACAAACTCAGCAAAACAAGCGGGTGGTCCCTGCCGAAAGGGGTTGCCTCAAAAACACCACCTAGTGATGCCAAAATGTCTCATTTAAGAAGGGACATTGACAATCTGTTTAAGTTTAGAAGTCACCTTTGAATGAAACACTTTTTCGGAGCGTGTGGTCGGCATCCCCTGATGGAGATGAGTTTTCTCCACCATCTTCCTTCAGAAGCAAATGAGATCATGAGGAAGGCATGACCGCTTCTGCTGCTCCTCAGCAGAGCCATGCTGGAGAAACTTGATTAAAAATAGATAATAAAGGAAATACCGGTAAGCCACGCCAAAACAGCCAGGAGAAGGAAAAGGAAGCAATTTCCTTGAGCCAGGTTTTGAGGCCAAGTATATTATTTTTAAATATTAGAAAGCTGCCTTCTAAATGTTGCTGGCAATCAATAGACTCAATATGGGTAAAACATGTGCTCGCTCAACAGCCAGCTGAGAAGAGGCTGAAACTCGCATTACGTCCCTACCCTACACCCATCAGACACTAGAACAAAAAGGCCAGGCCAGAAAGTTGAAATTGTATTACAGCGTCAGGCAAGAACACCCAATTTTGCTGCTAGCAGACGGCAGCAGTTTGGGGATAAGGCAGAGGAAGAGTCTGGTCAGTGAGGGAGGCAGAGGAGGACAGTACGCCGTCCTCGGAGGAGACAACACTCGGAAGAAAGGTACACTTTGCGTACAGAGGGCTGGACCGCCTTTATCAAGTCTAGCGGCAAGACATCCTCTCCCTATCTACAACAACAACAAAAAAAAGCCGTGTTGCTCGAGAGTAAACAGTGCTATCCCCGCACAGCCTCTGCTGACAGCAGATGGCTGTGCCAACAGCTCGCACGCCTGCCCCACAAGGACGAGATGGGGCTGCAGCCCCACGGCGGGTCCAGGCAGAGGGGTGGGTGCGTGGCGGGGGCCACTGAACCACCTGGATGTGGGTGCCAGTCCCCTGGGCTGCGGCTGAGGGAGCTGCTCTGGGCTCCCCACACCCCAGGGGCAGGCGGACGCCTCCCTGCCCGGCTGGCACCGGCCGTGCCAACAGTGACGACCCCAAGGAACACACACTCTGCTGTAAGCATACCCGTGCCAAATCCTGGTGCTTGAGGGCTGGGTGTTTTTGATGAATATATACAGTTATGAAAAACGCTCTGGGCAAAGTATCTACGCCAATGTGAAGCCTATGGATGAAGCGGGCCCGGAACGAAGCGCGGGTGGATTCAACCATACCTTCACAGCTTCTTCAGCTCTCAGACTAGAAGAAACGACGCTCACAGCCTCCTTGGTCACCACAAGTTTATTTTACAGCAGAAAGCGGGTTCGGGGGGGGGGGGGGGGGGTGTCCCTTCGTACGTACGAGAAGGGAAGCCGGGGAGCGGCGGGGCGAGCGGCCGAGCCAGCAGCCGGCCCCCGAGGGCACCGGCCGCGCACGCCCGATGAACGGCCACCCCACAGCGGCGTGCGGCGGGAAGCGCAGGAACCTCCCGGCGGCCCCCCACCCCAACGCCAACGGCCCCCCAACCGCCCCCCAACCGTCCCCCCCAACGCCCGCCCGCGGCGCCTGGGGCCCCGCGGGGCGCACGAAGCGCCCTCCCGCCGAGCCGCCGCCGCCCCCCGGCTGAGGCTGAGGCGGGCGAGGCCCCGCGTCCCACCGGGGCTGCCACCGCCCCGGGGGCAGAGGGCAGGCGCGCCGCTTCTCCCCCTCATCCTCCCCAGCGACCCCTTCCCTGGGGCGGCGCTGCCCCCTCGGCGGGGGCTGGCGAACAAAGCGGGGCTTCTGCCCGCAGCCCGGGCTTCCCGCGGAGGGACGGGACGGGACGGGACGGGACGGGACGAGCTGCTGCAAGTCACGCCGGTCGGATGCTCTTTCCTTCCTCCCCTCCGCGCGGGCGAACTCACCCTCCTTGGCTTTCTTCTTCCTCGCCAGGGTCCCGCCTAGCTTGCCCAGGAACGACTCGTCTTTCTTCATCCTGTGGGGCCGCAGCGTCGGGGATCGGACGGGCGCGGCGGACATCGGCTTTGCCGAGGGTGGGTGGGGGGTGACCGGGGGGGAACCTGCCCAAGCCCTGCCCTGCCCCTGCCCGGGGGCTGAAGCGGCCCGCGGAGCCGAACAAAGCCCGGGGAGCGGGTGAATCACCGGCCAGCCGCGACCGGGAGGGGAGAACCGGCAGCGGGAGGCGGGGGGTGTGCGAGCCGGAGCCGCATGGAGGGCAGGGGGCGGGCTGGGAGCCGCTGCCGGCGGCCACAGCGCCCTGCCACGGCCTGGAAGTCCACGGGAGGCGGGGGCGGGCCGAGAGGCCGACCCGGCCCCGCCGCCTCCGACGCCCCCAGCGCCCGCCGGACCCGTCCCGACAGCGCTGGAGGGTCCGCGATCCCGCGGGGGTTGGTTGCCCGAGGCTCAGCCCCAGGGCGTCCGGCCGGGCTCAAGCAGACACCTGTAGGGAGCCGTGCTCTCCCCTTTTCGGCTGTGCCGCGGCGGCCGAGAAGGAGCTGAGGGCGGGCTGGGCTGTGTGTGGGGTGGCGGCCGGGCCGGGGTCCCCAGGCACAGGGAGCGGGTGGGCCAGACCCACGAAAGTGGAGAAAAAGCGGGTAAAAAACACTGCAGAAAAGCAAAGCCCAGGGTCCTGTCGCTGCCAGACCAGAGGACAAAACTAAGGGCCAACTCTTAGCGTGTGACGTTGGTCAGGGATCTGTTTAGCAGTTCTTTGCTGTCTACGTTCAGATTTGCCTCCCAATTTTCCAGCCTCTTGTGTCAGACTAGCCTGCCTTCTCCTCCTGGCACCTTGCCTGTTAGGGTTGGAATCTCCCTTGCGGTAAGGTTTGAAGAGAAGGGGGCTGTAGGCTCCATGTTTGCCAAGTTCAAGAGCGGTGAGGGCCACAGGCACCTCCAAGAGGGACGCCACCCCATCCAGGTCTCCAGCACTGCCGTTGCTGTAAGCATAGTGTGTGCACGCAAAAACGGCCAAAACTGGAAAGTTGGTTTTGATCCCACCAGGAGAGAATTTCTTACTACTTGTCATTTTACAGCACCCCTGAGCGTGATGAGGGCTTTGTGGAATACACATTAAAAACATCCTGAAGAGTTTATAGCATTAGGCCCTGATCCTGCAAAGTCTTACACACGTACTTAACTTTAAGCCCCTGAAGTGGTCCCATTGGCTTTAATAAGACTACTGGGTACCTAAAGTCACACACATGCCTTTGGCCGTGCTCCTGCCAGCGGCTCCCTGTCGGCAGCCCTTGCTCCAACAAAGAACCGCATTCAGATCAACACGACTTGGCACAGGATGCACACGCCCAGCTTACAGGACAGATTTGCATGCTTGACCTGACACAGAAGTAACACTACACGACACATCCAGAACATAAGCTGGCAGAGAGAGTTTTCTGTGTCGTTTCACGACAAGATTTAACCCCAGCTAATCCCCTCTGTCATGAAGACCTACTCTTGTCCCTCACCTCCAGCTGCCTATTGCTTTCCTACGGGCACTTAGGCAACTAATAAAAAAAAAGCCAAAACCCAGCAAACCAAAACCAAAATCACCCTACTCAGCTTTGCAGTGTGACTATGCATGAAGTCACCCAAGGGCAAGTGCCAGCAGAAGGGAAGTGGAGGGAACACATGACTGGGGCTGGGAAGACCCTTCGGAATGGCAGTGCAGATATCTATGAAACTGAAGGCTCTCATGAGTAGTTGTTTCGAGTAGACATTAGTTCTTTGGGAACCCAACTCTAAATATTTTTAGGAATGAATACTAACTTTTTTTAAAATATATTTTATATTTCTAAGACGATACTTTCATAGGAAGGTGCCAGACTGGACTGGCACATTTAAATCCAGCTTTGCAATTATAAAGACGTTACCTGGAGACATTCAAGGCCAGGCGTGATGAGGCTCTGAGCAACCTGATCTAGTTGAAGATGTCCCTGCTTACTGCAGGGGGGTTGGACTGGATGACCTTTAAAGGTCCCTTCCAACCTAACACATTCTATGATTCTGTGTTTCTACCAAAGAACAGGAGGGTTACTGCTGCCGTCAGTGGCAGAACAGCGGGTACGAGAAGTTCAAATGCTTTTTAAGATGAGCTGCGCATTTCAGGAGTGGGCAGTGCAGTCCACCAGCCGAGGCACGGCAGGGAGCTTTGATCGAGAGCCTGTACCTCACCCTGCCGTCACAGGCCCAAGGGACCTGCTGCACCCAGCAACTATCCCACCGTCTCTGTTGAGAATATGATGCTAGTCAAAACAGGACAGAGCTGCCCTGAACTGCAAGGAAAGAAAAGCTGCACAACGCTCAGCATTTAATGAAAATGCCTTTTGATTAAATGAGACTGCCGCCATGGAGGATGCTTCAGAATACAAACCCAAAACAGGAGGGTGTTTGAAACCGGAACGTAGCTTTTTGTCCAAAGAGGAACACAGCGCAGGATCCAGTTTGATTTTGCCTGAAAGTGTTCGTAAAAGACTCAGAGTTTTGCCTTTCTCTCATAACCGCTGATAACGGAACGTGGAGTAGTTTCTAAATATAGAGATACTGTTAATTTACCTATGTGTCACTTAAAAATCTGTAAATTTTTGTATAAAAATATTTTGCTTTTCCCTGTTGAAAGTAATATTCAACACAATAGCTAATGAAAGATTCAAGAAAACAATTCTTGCTCACATGTTTCTCTAACCGGGTTCCTGTCTGCGTTTGAACCTGTTTGCCTAACAGGCTCTATTCCTGCTGCTGCGTTTTGCAAATCAACAGGAGAGCGGCAAACAAATACTGTTTCAAAGCACAGAACCGAGAGGTAGTCACAGGTTCAGAGCAGGACCTCCAGCTACTTTTAATATTCGCCTTTAATGGATTAGATGTCAAGTTTATAACATTCCTCTGCTCAAGCCGCCTGTTAGCCCAGCGCAGTGAAGTACAAAGTCGCCCACAGCACTGCTGTGCATCACTCGCAAAAGCAACCAAAAAATGGAAGTGCTGTTTGTATGTCTCAGAAGTCCTGCATCGCAGGGACCTCGGACCAGGGTTCCTCATCAAATTAATGAGCAGCATTGCCACATCCATAATTTCCTCCAGCCCCATACTACCATTGCGTTAATATGCTACCACATAATTTAAATATCTCACAAAATAGTGCATCCTGTGGATTTTAACATAATGGTCGCTCCCACTGGCTGTGCAAGCAGCACTAGCAGTTCCTGCAGGCCATATTGTGGTCTGCTCCACCAGCCAGGGTGGTGGGTGGGGATCCTGCCCTGCTGAGCGTCTCCATTCAGGAGCCCTGGGAACAGTGAGCTTAAAAATGGATTGGTGACAAACAAAAATCTCAGGAAATCCTGGACAAAAGCCTCTCTGAAGAAAGTAGGGCTTCTCTAAAAGCAAGCAAGGCGAAACCAAAATTGTGACCGCACTATGCTTGAGAACTTCAGGGAACTGGTGTAAATTAGGGCAGTCTCCCACATCTGGCCCAAACCTGAGTGCAACATACGGGTTCACTCTAATTGATCATATCATCCATCATGGAAACAATTATAAAACTTCATTGTTTTGCTTGTGCAAAGAGCAGTGAGAATTGTTATCAAGAACATGCAAACAAGGCATACCCTAGCACTGTTGCATCAAGAATGCATTCTGCATGTTTTCCAGCTTCCAGTAGGTCTAGCCCCCAGAGCAGAGCACAGCGGACCAGTGGTGCCCACATATTCTTGCCAGGGTACTGTAGACTACAACAAGGGCTCCAGGCACCTGAGGAAATGACCTTCGCTCACCAAACCACTCCATCAGACCATGTACTGTCTTGGAGGGGTGCAAAACAGTTTAATAATTATGATCGCCCATATGCAGCACTTATACGTATAAGTGGCACTGCCCGGAATGAAAAGAACCACCCTGTCTGTCACAGATGGAGCAATGCACTTCACTCATAGAGAGAAGCAGCGATACATTTGATATAAACCAGGGTTTTAACAAAGTTTGATAGTAAATGTGACAGTGTTTTAACAAGATTCGATGGCAATGCACACTTGCTTACTTACTGCATAGAGGACAGGGTCAGACAGAACTGTCAAGGAGACCCTCCCATTGAGTCCACCTTGCTTTCTAAACTCCTGGTGTTCCTCAGGGGTCAGTACTAGGACCGGTACTATTTAACATCTTTGTTGATGACATGGATGTTGAGATTGAGTGCACCCTCAGCAAGTTTGCTGATGATACCAAGCTGTGTGGGGCAGTTGATACACTGGAGGGAAGGGATGCCATCTAGAGGGACCTGGACAGGCTTGAGAGGTGGGCCCATGCAAACCTCATGAAGTTCAACCAGGCCAAGTACAAGGTCCTGCATGTGGGTCAGGGCAATCCCAAGCACAAATACAGGCTGGGCAGAGAATGGCTTGAGAGCAGCCCTGAGGAGAAGGACTTGGGGGTGTTGGTGGACGAGAAGCTCAACGTGAGCTGGCAACGCGTGCCTGCAGCCCAGAAAGCCAACCGCATCCTGAGCTGCATCAAAAGAACCGCAGCCAGCAGATCCATAGAGGTGATTCTCCCCCTCTACTCTGCTCTCATGAGGCCCAACCCGGAGTACTGTGTCCAGCTCTGGAACACCCAACACAGGAAGGACATGGACCTGTTGGAGCAGGTCCAGAGGAGGGCCACAAGGATGATCAGGGGGTTAGAGCACCTCTCCTGTGAAGACTGAGAGAGTTGGGATTGTTCAGCCTGGAGAAGAGAAGGCTCCGGGGGGACCTTATAGCAGCTGTCCAGTACCTGAAGGGGGACTATAAGAAAGCTGGAGAGGGACTTTTTACAAGGGCATGAAGTGATAGGACAAGGGGTAACGGCTTCAAATTGGAAGAGGTAGATTTAGGTTACATATCAGGAAGAAATTTTTCACTATGAGGGTGGTGAGGCAGTGGAACAGGTTGCACAGAGAAGCTGTGGATGCCCCTTCCCTGGAAGTGTTGAAGGCCAGGTTCTGAGCTTTGAGCAACCTGGTCTAGTGGGAGGTGTCCCTGCCCATGGCAAGGGCTTGGAACGAGATGATCTTTAAGGTCCCTTCCAATCAAAGCCATTCTATGATTCTCAGAGAGGAATCTAGGTGCAGCTGGATCCAATCCTAGTCCCAGACTTGGTCAATGGTTTATGTCTAAAGGATTATATATGTGTAATCGATCCTTTATATCAATTAGCTAAGATTGCAAAGTTTAGCATGCTATTAGTCACTTACTGAGGATCTGTTGCAGCAAGGACTCTCTGAATCTTGAGAAGTAATCTTGAGAGGCGTCCTTACTCAAGGGGAGATCCTGGCGTGCAGCTCGCTGCTGTGCAGGAGAGCTCAAAGGGCTCTTGGGCTGTTCACTATTTATGGGCGTAAGATAATTGACCTATAGTCATATTTGCATATCAACCACAGTAGCAGTATTGTGGTTAGGTGGGCATATTGCTCAAGTTAGTCCTTGGCTATTGTGTTGTTATCTGTCTCCCTGAAACTACCTTTGAGCTGGGTGCAGCCATCACGACTAGATGCACCCATTATGACCACCACAGATGGTCATCGATACCCCCGATAACCACGGGGGGTTGCCGCTTGAGCAGGGTTACGAGATATAAAGGTCAGGCTGGTGGTGGAGTACACCGTCACACTGTCAAGTTTAGGAGCTGCACAAGCATAAGATGATGCCAGAGGTCTTTAAGGGCTCATGTGTTAAATTGGTGCCCAGATAAACATGCCCTATATTTGCAGTCTAATTTTTTAAAGCATAATTTCTTGCTTTAAGCACTCATCAATACTGAAACTCACAGAAAATCTATTTTCTCATTCCTTCCCAAAGTTTCATTCTCCTGATTTCAAAATCAATTGCAATAAGTGGAAATCCTGCTTAAGACCTTGGTTATTACCTCAGTTTCTCTTCCTATTCCCTTGGCAAATCACAAACCTGCCAACAACTTTCAATTCTGATCTGGTTTTCTTGCAGGATACGAGGAAGCCTCCTGTGGTCTATGTTACACAGAGCACACAGAAGGGATTTTATAAGGGTCTGTCTGCACTAAATGTTTAATGGGTAGCTGATGGAAGTCACAGCGACCACGCAGTCTCATTCCGTATCATCCCAGCTCCGTGTTCCCGTGTACCGAGCACTGTGATGTTCTTCTCACATGCTCACCTCCTCCCTAACCAGCTCAGATTTTTGTTAAAGGTTACTGCTGCCCCAGGACACTCTTTTCTTGTTTTGTTACAGAAACGTTTGCCTTAGCTCATAGATAACCCCGACTTTAAAAAGCTGTGAGCTTTATGCTAAGCTGATTTTAGAATGTATAGTAAACCTAAAACTTAAAATGGAGCAGTTTTGTTCTTAATTAGACAGCCCACCGCCCCAGCTTTAGTAAAATAACTTCCTCCCTGCAAATACTTGACCTTTCAACCTCACAGCAAGATAAGCCTGTCTTGTGTTTGCCCACAAAGGCAATGATTATTATTGTTTTTTATTGACAGTGCTTCTTTGGAAGAACAAATAAATTCTATTTCCTGAAACAACAGTGCGTTGCCCATAGCAAAGGCTTTTGGACTTTAAGTGAGAAGTTATTGAGGCTGGGATCGATACCAGTGACAAATCTGCATCTCGCTTAAATGATTTTGAGGTTTCCGGCTATACCTAATGAATGTTTTATGCTGATCTTCTGTGCAGGAGAGAGTTCTTCCCTGTGCTCTTGCTAGTGGGGAAAAAAAGTGGATTAGCACACCAAAAACTTTAGTTACTCTACTTTGTTCAAATACCTACACTTCAACTATTACACATTTTTTCTAGTGAGTATTTCAACCCTTGGAGTTGCTGATGAGATGATGCACACCCAGTTTGCCACCCAGATTCTCCTACGGTACAAATACGTGCATCTTGCACTCAGTTCTGTGTCTCGTAGCCAAAACCCACAGCTGCCACGCTCCTGTAGTACCAGGTTTGCCGCTCAAGTGCGGTGTTGCAGCATTTGACAGCAGCAGCGCCAGTACTGCAAGTGCTGAAAAGCCGCGTCATTTCTTAAATAATTTAATTCAAATACAGCTCCTCCAGCTTTTAGGAGGAATGCTCTTGAAATAAATCTCCATAGGGTGGAACTTACATGGCCTGCGAGACTCGTGTGTACAATACAAGCACCGGTGGTAAAATTAACTCCCACGCAGCAAATGCGCCAAAACAAAGCCCAGGCACATATCGCAAGAATAACAGTCCCTGCAGTTCTTTCCATGTTGTAATTCAACATTATAATCAATATTTCAGGAAAATAGGAGGGGAGAAAAAAGGTAATTAAAAAAATGAAGTAGCCTTAATTCTGCTGAAGATGTACACAGAAAGACATTCCTTGCTTAAGTTGCCCGTTTCTTTTAAGGTTATTATACATTTTTGCAAAATGGAATAATTAGCAAGGATGTCAACTGCATTCTCCTGGTACAGGCCGAATGAGACACTTTACAAATGCAAGCTCCATTTTCAATGCATCAAAAATAACTTGAATCCATATGAAAAACACTGGTAACGCTAAGGCACACATAAATGTTGATCTGTAACAGGACTAGCAGAGTGGATGTTTTCATAAAATTCATACTGAAGCCTTAGATTACATCTAGCTTTAAGGCAGCGTGGAAAAAGCATTTTATCCAGCCTCGGGGCCGGGGGGGAAATAAAAATCAATCATTTCTCATACCTCAATGTCTTTATGAAATTGTAATCAGAAAATCCAGGAGTACAAACTTCAAGCAAGAAAGCACACAAATTGGTTCACAAGCTATACGTGCAGTCCAAACGGCATATAAAACTTCACCGACTCAAGTACAGCACTCAAGATATAAAAACTTCCAGGCAAGTATCCTTTAATAATTGAAATAAACCCACACGGATAGATCCGTTCACCTCCGACTTTGATGTCCTACGTGTTTATAGAGAGATGCTTGAATTTGTAGCATAAGTAGAAAAAATATGTCAGCCTATTGCAAAGTAAAAGGAGGCCGGGTTGTTTGAGACAAGGAGAGAGAGCAAAAGAAGTAAAATTACACTTCAAGAAAACCAAAACAAAACCTGGAGTCGTTCTGAGTCACATCATGGTGCTTCAAACAAACAGCGCTCTTCTGAATAGGAAATGCAGAGCTTATATCAGTACTTTCATCAAGCGTGTGTTAGTCTTTAATAACTTAACTGGCTGGTGGCCATTGAAAGGGACACAGCTGCTGCTGCCCCCGTCCAGCGGCCTGCAGTTTGAAGTGCATCCTCTGCCTGACGACAAGTATGAAGAAGGCCACCTGCCTTATTCCTTTAAACCTCCCATACCGAACGAGATACCAGCCCTCTACGTTCCAGAAAATTCTGCCTGGTACCCTGCCTCTCATCAGGGATGAGATTCCTCTGAGCGCATAGTCATTAAGAAATCTGTCACAGCATAAACGTGTCTCTTCACAAATAGAGAATTACACTGGAAAGACTAAACCTAGTTCAAAAATCTGTCTTTCCCGAACTGTTAGCTTTAATATTTAGCTAAGATAAATATTAAAAAGTCTGAATTCACATTTGCTCGACTTCTTTTGTAAAGAGGTTTACTGTTTCCTCTATCGTAGCCTTGTAGGATTTTATACTGTATTCAAAATTCTAGATTACATGAGATTACTGTGATTAGATGTATCACAAAATAACGCTGACATTGAATATGTGGTCTCTCATAGTTCTTCATGTACTCAAGCAAAGCAAAACCCACTTTTTAAACTAGAAAATAATTACATATGGTCTTCTTCTATTATAATAATACCTTTACTGATTTTTCTAAGATGATAGATACCTTATAGACACGAGACAGTTATAGTTATTTTTTCTTCCTGGTCTACCAAATGGGTGAAAATGTGTTGGGGGGGGGGCGGGGCACGTTGGTTTTGCTTTGTTTTGTTTTTTAAAATAACATTACTTATTTAATACTGAGGCAGAAATGTACCATTTAACTGATGCTACTGATGTGCTTCAGAATAACTTCTATTATGTATTCTATTTAACTGAAAAACTTTTAAAACGACCATTTATTCCATGCAGACAATAGCTCTCCCAGCTGCAGACTGGGGTGCATTTTTTGCTGAACGAGGGAAGAAAGCCAAATGCTCTGACTTGCACAGAATACATCCAGCATAAAGTCTCGTCCCAATTGAGTTAAAATCATCCAAGAGCACTGCAGTTGCTAACAGCGATTTAGCACTGCTGTCATAAAACATACATTCAATTACACTATTTCAAAAAACCTTTCCAAGGTAGAGAAGCTGTGTAAAAAATACTCCCGAAACTGATCACTGCCGCCGTGGCTGCCAGGCTCCAGCCCTTTTAAAGACAAGACGAGAATAGGAGAACAAACCTACAATCCTATACATTCAAATTTTGTAATTTTAGGATGGTTTTCTTAAGGTATCCTGTACAAAGTTCAGGATAATCTCCCAGATATCTGACCAACTCCTTAATATTCCCACGTAGGGGAGGAAAAAAACACTTTACTCCATAACATCACGGTAAAAATTTACACTTTTTCCTTTGAGGGGAACTGCTCACACACCCCGACGAAGGGAGAGCCAGCCTGACCCCCGCTCACTTTTCCGTGGGCCTGTACGTTTTATTGCACATGGGAGAGGAAGATTCTGTATCCCTTCCTCCAAGGGTGTGACATGGGCAGCACTTTCTACACAGATGCTTGACCAAAAAAACCCAGGTACTTTGGAAAGGTGGTATCAATCATCAGTTGCTACACCCCTGCGGAGATTTCCACTGGCAGCAAGTACAGACCTGTAGTAAAAAAGGCACAAGAGCAACAGCAAACGTACTTGTGTTGAAGCACGTTTCCATATTACAGAGGTGTCATATTTTATTTCTAAAGCTTGTATTTTTAAATCAAATACAGTTACGCTCTTAACAATACAACAGCAAACCGACCCCCTACATTCTAACAACCTCCTAATTTCCTCTTCCGTCTTCCCTCAAAGTCCCCTAGCAGCGTATTCATAAGCGATACCTGGTACCACCAAATCTCCCAAATATAAAGAGCGTTTTCAATGTTTTTGTGTAGGTGGAACAGCCCCAAGATATCACTCTCACAACTGGCAGTGCAAATACTAGCCCTGCCCCTGAGACGTTATTGCCACCTTCTCACTGGCTCAGAGGTGCCCCCAGTACAGCAACAAGAGGGTACAGCCTTTGTCCCCAAAAGCCCCTCTCTGCTCCCCAGGCCTCCTCTAGCCCCTAGGAAGGGCGCTAAGCAGCAAAGTAACACCACAGCTGAAGAAATTCTGGGCTCCAGATGGTATTTGCAGCCTCAGCACTGTTCACATAAAATTAGAAAGTCCACAAGCATGTGGGTGGTCACTCCGTGTGTAGCATTTGGAGGCATTTATCACCATCTTACTGTCCCTAACTGCAGGCACGGCTATAAAAGGAAGAGTATCTTGACTTCTCAATAGGTAAAGCGATATCCAGAACTATCCATTTAAGCTTTTGAATCACAAACCATGCTTTTGAATCACAGTTATGACTGCAGGCCATCCTTACACCTTACGCCTTCTATCCTTTCACAGAAAGGCCATCATCCAAGAGGCGAATTGCTTCAGATCTGTCCAGAGCCGTTCTACCACCGAGTCTGCGTAGCACTAGAGCAGCTCCTGTCTTATCCATCCTAATTATTAGAGCCTCTGCAACAAATTTTTAAATGGGAGCATACTAATCATATCAATATTCTACAGAAGTAACCGCATAATCCAGACGTTGCTTCCAGAGGAGTACAAGAATACTTTATATGCGGTGATGGCTTTTGTGCACCCGTTACATGCTGTAAGAGAACATTATCTTTTGATGGAGTGCAATAAGATCGGGAAACAGTGATGCAGGTAAAGGCTCATGTAACATGATTTTTCTCCCTTTATTCTTACTGGACAATTCTATGGTGTGCGGTACAGCACGGGCTGTCAGCAGATGTGCTTGAAAGCGCATCTTCAGCTTTCAACTGTTTCCCCCATCCATCGCTTATATCTCATAGACATCACAGTTCTCTCAAGACTCAATTGCGGACAGGCTGCTCCTCAGTGTGCAGACTGAGGCTATTCCTGTAGGCCTGCTCAACCCAGGAAGACTACTATGCCCTCTAAAATGGCGAACTGATACTCGCTTAGGGCTCTCTCGTGTAATATTAAAGTACAAACTTGAGCAGCCTTAAGTAACAAACCATGTGCCCAGGAAAAAAAAAAAAAAAAAAAAAAAAAAAGAGTTCTTAAGGCAACAGAATACATGTAATTTTATCAAAAGGACCAAAATAAACTTTGAACTCCTAGGAGAGTATTTTAGTATCTAACAGTATTTTGGTATCTAAACATTCCCATTAAAAATATTTTTACATGTCAAAACGTAGATAGTGCTGGAGAAAAACTAGTAACATTTGTTGACATTCTTAACATAGTGTCATACTTTATCTCATAACAACAAAAATGCTTTGTTAAATATGTATTTGCTACAGCAGCTGTTAGATAAACACACTGAAAAAAGTTTTTCATGTGAAATTTTTGTCTTTGAAACAGACCTGACTCCTGTCATTTGCACAATTTTCTGTTTTGAACATCTGCAAGCCTCTTGCTGCAACTTTACAAGAAGGGAAGGATGTTTAGTCAAGGAGAGCTCTACAAAACTAGGCAGACCAGTTTCTAGCCCTCACATTTTAGAAAGTGAGTTATCAACATAAACAGACTTAGTTGCTGTATTACAGCAATACCAATACATGCCAATGCTAAGGCAGTGTATGAAATCGTGGTCTCCTTAAAGAGAGTGGAGTCAAGATTTCATGGCAGTCCTGACAGCAGTCAAGTGGCGTGCCAGCGTGTCCAAACCTGTGTCTTTAGCCAAGTAGAAGAAATCAGGAGTGTAATAGCTTGTGTATTTCTGTTCTACTCTCCCAGAATCTTCTTTGTATTATGATTTTAAATTTGCCAACACTGAATAACAAAAAAAATGTAAATTTAGACGCAGGGAAAGTGGATTCTAGGTTTAGATTCTCTTAGGATGACTACTCCGGATTAATACATATGAAAAAAAAATAATCTTCAAAGATGAGTTGTTAGGACTAAACTAGTGAATTAGTCTAACTTATATAAACTAGAATATATGCCAAGTGATAAAGCAGGAGGTCACTTTTAAGTGAAATTATCATCTAAAGAAGTCAGTAGAGAGGCATGCCTCTCACACAAAAGCAAACAAGGTAGTGTCACATGATCACATCTAGACATCCCTTTTTGAAACTGCTACAAAAGGGTGTATTTGCAATGCCCAAATCAATGGCTTTGCTGAGAGCGTTAAAGCACTCAAAACTGCCTCAGAGTTGAGAACCCTGAACCTTTCAAAGTTATTCTTGAATTTTAGTATTTACTGTGCTAGACAGCTAACTTGAATTTTTACAGTATGCAATTCACATTGCAGGAGGCATTTAAATATAGATGATTTTACAATAGTGAAGTATATTCAAATCAGAACACTTTAAACCATTATTTGTATGAAATAATTTTTGATGCGTAACAATTTTTTCAGAGTCATTTTCTCACAGAAATTGATGATGGTGAAAAACTGTCCCCCTTTAATTTCCACTCCAGCCATACTCACACTTGGTCATCCCAACACTCGTGAGACTTGTGGTTGGAAGAGTGAAGGCTGTGCAGGCCAACGACAACTGTAATCATGCGAACCGTATCCAAGAGCCAATTTCTGACACAACTCTCTCGTATTTTAAGTAGCAACTCATAACTACAAGCTGTAAATTAAAATAACTAGAATCCTACAAACACACTCCCCTCTTTGATAAGAATCAGAGGTACAATGAACCTTTAGAACATAATTCTTTAATGTAGCTTCTTGTGGAGTCTGAGGTAAATCACTCAGATGTGTATCTGTATTTCAAGAAAAAAGTTAGACCGTATAGAGCTATGTTACAGTCTTAAATTCAATTACAGAGCACAGTTTTATATACTTATGTGAAATGATTCTGTATTATAGAAATCTGATTCCTGCTCCAAACTGAACACCATCACATATCCTGAAAAGAAACAAATAATAAATAAGTGATATATAAGGTACTGATGAAATTAAAATTGATTCTTCCTACTCCAAAATTCCCAAGGTCTTCCATCTTTGGAAAGTTAAAATTCAAATTTTAGCTGACAAAGGCTTTTTTAAATAAATGCTTTGCCAATCTGTCATCCATATGGAGTATTTGCATTTGCAAAATAAAGTCCATCGTTTTCAAATTGCTATTATTCAATCACATTTCACACGAGTGACAAGTAGAAACATAAGCCAACTCCTGTACGAAATAACAGAGCATCTCACACAGTATTCACAGGCAAGAACAGGCCCCTGAAGCTTTTCTATTATGTACTATAATATTTGCTTGGTGTAGGATAATTGGTTGCTAACAAATTAATTTGTTCTCCCTTTCTTCTTATCTATAGTTAAACTTGTTTTCATTTTTCAAGCAAAGACATTAAACTTGGTATTTATCCAATCATTTGTTTTTGGAAGGCTTAAGAAAATCCCACGAGCGATCATTTCCCCTACATAAAACCTGCCACACAGCTACTCATACATTTCAACAGCTGATCTCAAGTTCGAGGAACTTTGAAACCTGAGATACAAAGTCTAAAACCAAGAAGTCCTGTGAAACCAACATGAATATAGCAAGCTGAAAGAGGAGCACCAAGTGCTGAAAAATGTCTAAACTGGCAGAGAATAAACAAAATTAAAAGGCAGCAATTCTCTCTGCCAAAACCAGATAGAACTGCCATAACCTTTAAAACCAGTTACTATTAAAGAAATTAGTGTAAAAAACAAACCTGTCACCAGACTGTACTCCCATGGGGAAACAGTAGTTAAGTTCTAATCTAGCAATGTTGCCAAGTCGGAGCACTATTCCGGCACCGTAAGACCATCGGATATACTCTGCCAACTTCTGCAGGTGAGCCCTGGGACCATCACCTGAAAGCAAAAGAGCAGGAGAACAAGAATCAAAAGTAGACTGTCAAGGTGGTCAAAAGCTAACTGGATTTTCAGTCAGAAGACAGGCTACTTCGAGCACCTCCTGCAGATTCAAAATGTATTTACTACCCGTAACTCCCACAAATGCCAACTACCTTGGACTCAAATTACTATGATTTCAGTTGGATTGGTGCTTGATGTTCATTTCCCACCATAGGAACCTACTTGCATGAACCTGGAAATGAGTACTGAAGACTTAGAATGTCTTTAGTGGGTCTCTATTAAAGTTGATTAATCTGCTTTTCGACTGTGCGTAAAGTATCCCCCTCCCATATGGACGCCACCTTCCATCAAATGAGGTGGACATAAAATATCACTATATCTCAAAATGGATTGAAATGATATTAAAAAACCGTACTCCAATACACTGAAATATATCTTGAAAAAAGTTGGAGATGGGAGGCAAAAAAAAAAGTTGCATCAGCTACCACACCCTCATCTACACTCTAATGCCACCACTTTTTATTTAGTTCATCCCAGAAAACATTAGAATCCCACTAAAACATCATCTTCCAATCTCCCTTTAGAACAGTGTAAGACAGTAGGTGTTAATCGATTACCACACTGGTCTGCAAACATCGCCAATTCACAGATACTACTGTTACCATCCGAGCTTTCTTTTGTACAAGTTATGCTTAAGTTTTATGTGGAGAGCTTAAAAAAAAAAATACTGGCAATCTGTCAAACAGACAAGTTAATAGCAGCAGCTTTTTGACAGGCACCAAAATATACGCAGTAAACAAACTGCTTCTGAGTAAACAGACACATAACAGCTCTCCTTCTTTTTGCTTTTTTATATATATAAATATATATATATATATATACGGAGAAGCAATTTTTGTTATATGCAACTCTATTGAGTCTTACCATAGTTAAGATTGCAGAGGTTTCCAGCATTAAGGAAGAAATGTGTTCGGAAAAGGTCTCCAAACCCTCCCCGGCCTGGCCGGAAAGGGAGAGGAGTATACAGATGTAAGCCTCCGGCCCAGTAGGCTTCTCCTCCCAAGTAATCACCTATTTAGGGAAAATGTTGGAATAAAAACATTTACGGTGGAAGATATTAAGAGAAAAAGAACACATCCTTAAGTTACTTTATGTTGCACTGCTTCCTCTTTTGCAACTCCTGCCACTTGCTTCTAGCTCTCTCCAACCTCACTTCTATCAAGTAAAAAATTAGCACTTAGACAATTCTTCAAACCTTCCAAGTGAATTGCCCTTTTCTTCCATTCCCTCACTGGAACACCTGAGGCAGGCACCTACTTGTGGTTCCATCAGAGACTACCTCCTGAACACTTTTGAAATACCTGCCTTAGTTTTAAAAAATGGGAAACTGATACACCGAAACAATTGGCTTTAAAAAAATACTGAATACTGAATCCATTGCTAACAGCAAGTCAGCAGCAGAGCAAGGGATGAAGCTCAGGAAACTCCTGGCTCTCACAATGCCTTTGCTGATCACATTACCTTTCCCCTAAGCTACCTGAACATATGCTGGATCAAATAGAGATTTAATGTGACTGTTGCTATAAAACCATCTTTTGGGAACTTTTTAAGCTTAAAGGTTGCTTACTAATTAAAGGAACATACTGCAAGTCTGAACACACATCTGGTTTACAGAAGTAGCTTACGGCTTAACTAGGAACTACCCGTATTTATTCCATTGTGAACCAATACGTAATGACAGATCAAAGACATAATGCTTCTCAGAGTCAAAGTGCAGAATGAGTGCAATTATTTTTAAGCTATACAAGCTTAAGGACAGAATTTGATTTTTTGTTACAAATTACTATTTACAGTATTGTCAGAGGAGCGAGATTTAAAAGTTTCAGACCTTCACTCTGGGGTCCAATGCTGTACATACTGAATCCACGCACGCTTGTTGGTCCACCAAGGTAAAACCTAGTTAACACAGTCGAAGTTAATTTAATGCTTCACTTGAAAGGACGTATTTGAAAATATCTAGTCATACTTCTGACATTGCTTTTCAGAGTTACAGGTAACTTTGTAACAGGTTTAGTAAAGTGTATTTAAAAAAATACAATAAATTAAATCTAAATCTCAATCCTGATGCATTTGGCAAAAAGTTCAAAATTAGTTTTCCGTCACTTACAAACATCAAATCAGAAGGTTCCCCATCACTGAAAAAGAATCAGAATACTGTCTGATTCTGTCTGTTGCAGTAATTTTGATAGAAATACTACAGTTAAGATCTATCACATGTGAGGTTGACCCTTAGTATTTATTGTAAATAAATTGAAGTCTAAGTTGTTTCTGCTAGTGATCTTTAAACACAGGTGTTAGAGGGCAAAATTGCCTAAAAAGCCAACACAGTTACAATACGGCTTTACTTCTAAAAATACCTAAAAATAACAGTGTTACCTATTCCTGATACAAAATTTTGCAGGCGTTAAATACCATTTTGCAACCATAAATATTGGCAGGCAGAGATACTACATAGCAAATTATAAAGTTATACTACCCCAATATGAAAATCAAAACCAGAAGGCACAGCTTGAGTATTAACATTCAATTAAAGCTAACTAGAAACTTATTTTATTTTCCTCAGAACCAGAACTACTACTGCTTTTCTCTTCTGCTATAGGCTCTTCTTTATACATTAGCTGGGTTGACTGAAAAAAAATTAAGAAACATTTAAAAAAACTTGCCTATCAGCTATACTGGATGGCTTGTCTCCAATAGGTACTAGCATTCCACCCCAAAGCGATGCTGAAAAAACCTTTGGAGAGAAAAAGAAGTTGTTTATTAATACATATAGGGAACTATATGATCTAGGGAAGTGATCATCCCCCTGTACTCGGCACTGGTGAGGCCCCACCTCGAGTACTGCGTTCAGTTTTGGGCCCCTTGCTACAAGAGGGACATTGAGGTGTTGGAGCGTGTCCAGAGAAGGGCTACAAAGCTGGTGAGGGGTCTGGAGGACAAACCTTATGAAGAACGACTGAGGGAGCTGGGGTTGTTTAGCCTGGAGAAGAGGAGGCTGAGGGGAGACCTTATCACCCTCTACAACTACCTGAAAGGAGGTTGTAGAGAGATGGGGGCTGACCTCTTCTCCCTGGTGACAAGTGATAGGACGAGGGGAAACAGGTTCAAGTTACGTCAGGGGAGGTTTAGATTAGATATTAGGAGACATTTTTTCACTGAAAGGGTTATTAAACATTGGAATAGGCTGCCCAGGGAGGTGGTGGATTCACCATCTCTGGAGGTGTTTAAAAAAAGGGTAGATGGGGCACTTAGGGACATGGTTTAGAAGTGGCTCTTGTCAGGGTAGGCTAAAGGTTGGACTCGATGATCTTAAAGGTCCCTTCCAACCTCAACAATTCTATGATTCTATGATTCTATATTACTAAATTTCCCTAAAAACAATATCAGTAAAATTTCATCGCTCAGTAACAGGCAGAGCTCCCATTAGTCTGACAGAAAGTTACAGATGATCACAGCGTACACATGGATATCACACCATCGGTAACAGTATTTTCAGGAAACTCTTGATCGCTGCTGCCCTCTTTCTTTCATGCAGTGCTACATCTTGAAAAAGTCAATACGGCACATTTGAACCAAGTGCTGCTTTCACTGTAGCTAAAGAGAACGCTCATCCAGCTCCTATTTTCTTATGAATTTTCACGTCTTGAAATAAGACAATACTGCTGACATAAATTAGTCCTGGCAATTTTAAACCCATAGGAGGCTAAGTCCAGCAAACGGCTACCAAAAATGCACAATTATTAGCTGTCTGTAAATTAGCCTTATATGAGGACACCTTCTGCAACCAACTATATTGACATCAAATATACATACAGCATTACTGCTTACGTATACGGTAACTCTTGGGAGCCAAATCACTGTAACACATACATTTGCTTCCTGCCTGTGTACCAAGGAAAGGTACTACTGCCAGACGGTGAGCTCTATTGCCAACATCTAGCCTAAGGGCGTTGGATAATTTCTCTGATTTTACAGCACACTCCTGCTACCTTCTGCCCTGAGTGTCCCCAGATGCCTCTCCCACCGTTCTCAGACGTGAACTCATCATGCGCATTATCTGGTTACACAACACACAGCTTGTGCAATAGCCAGTTGCACGCAAGTCTACACTCACGAACATAAAATCATGCACAGCACGTGAGGAGATATGCTTCACTTCCATTCACAATGTAGGCATATCAGCAGTCATGGGAAAAAGCAGAGACCTCTTTGCGCAGCCATGAAGGCATTAAATTACTTCACAGGAGAATATGGTGTCTTTCTCAGCTGAAGGTCAGCAAATAAATGTCAGATGACTAGAAGTGCACTGATCAGGCAATGCCTTTTCTTCCACCACATGGAACGTGCAAATATAATGATGTAATAAGAAAGGAGTGTGGCCTTAAAATGTCCTTCTGTGTTGGCCTCACTGGTCTAACTCAAGAACTTCATTGCACCGAGTCGCCTAAGACTAAAAGCATGAAACAGCAGACTGACAGATCTTTACAGCATCGGTCCATTAGTATCTGCACAACAGAAGTAGCTTGGAGTTTTTTAGTTGTATTGTTGGCATAATGCTAACATTATTCCAGTCTCCTAGAGTTTCTTCATTATTCCAGTACTTCTTAAAAAGCTTTCAAGAGGCAGCAATCTTCTCAATGCTTTTCTGGTTTGTTTTGGGTTGGTTTGTTGGTTTTTTTGTTTTGTTTTGTTTTTTAATATGTTGGGATGCAAATCATTGTAACCTCTGGATTTTAAATTTTCATAATGGAAGTTGCTGTTTAATTCCCCATTCAGCTATGATACAAGAACTTACTGCACCATCTCCACGTGATAAAGAACTTCTTTCCAAATACACACAGAAACATTTCTAGTATGTAGTTGAATTCTTGTTTCACTAAGCAGAAAAACATGTATTTCCACCTAATACTAGCTTTAAAATATGCCTGATACTTGAGATCTCTCTGTTCTGGTGCGAAGCTAGAGAACATTAAGCATCAACTTGAAGCAGAGTTATCCAGTGTCATTTCCTCTGAAGGAAATATAGTTGGTATACACAAGAATGGCTCTGCCAACCAAACCAAGACTTCTCAGTGATGATCATACAGGGATTTGGTTCAAAACCGCACAGTTAGTCCAAACCAAAGTACGAATGTAGACACCACGCCATAAAATCTGGGACGTGCTCTGCCTATAGGGCGGCAGGCTGTGGGGTCTCATAAACTTGTCACACTGCCATGCATTTGTCTTACTGGAACTTAAGTTGTTCACTGTGCACAAATACAAAGAAGTTCAAAATGTTGCAGTGCAAGCTTACTGTTGTAGCGAAATCAGTCTTCCCATTCTTGCACAGTAATTTTACATAGAAGAAATAATTATATGCTATGATACCAAACTTAGTAGTCATATATTCAAAATTTACCATGACAAAAGAAAACTAAGCCAAGATTAGTCAGAATATTCATAACGAGGTGAAAGAGACGGAACAAAGGCTGTAGTAAGTTTTTGAAAAACCACTGTTAAGAAAGATCACAAAGAACAGACATGCCCAACATTTCTTCTGAAAAAAGATCAGTTCGTATCATTAACTGTCAGACAAGTCCTTCTTTCCAAACTGTCCACTTCTCAAGTGACTGTGCACGGCAGGAAAAAGAGTATTTCACTTTCAAAAAAACAAATCAAGATATCTACACCATCCATCATTCACTTCCTCAGATCAATTACTAAGACATCTTTTAAAAAATTACCGAATCCCAGAGAAGTTGCTTATTCAATTGAAATTCAAAATCCTCCTTCAGAAAGCTCACATCTCCACCTGTATAGCCAGCCAACTCCTGCAAAGACATAAGGTCACGAAAGTTAAAACGGACATTACGCGTTTCTTCCCCCAAAAAGTTCACCATGTCTGCATCAGCACAAGCAGTGTTTTCTGTACAAGAAATACAGATACACTGGTATGAAGAGACAACTGAATTATGAACCAATGAAAAAACACGCATGACGCTCAGAACAATGAGCAGCATTTTTCTCCCCCAAATATTAAACCAGGCTATTGCTTTCTAGACCATTTTGAAAATAACAGCAGAACAGAATGGAACTGGAGAATTCAGCACCTGAAATCAAACATCTTATTGAATTTACCTAGGACCTGAGAAGATTTCATATGTACTAAAGCAGGGCTGAAGAACAAGATAGCCAGCTGCATTACACCGTGCTAGTTGAAAATAACAACCAACTCTATCAGCGTTAAGAGGCAGCATCTAACAAACGATATGTTAACTGAACCCTGACCGATAACCACCCTTTTCACTCAGAAACAGAAGAGCTTGCTGCTGCTCACAGGAACAGTAGCACTTCTAGTTCCCATGGCGTTTCAAAGCAAGCTGCTTCTAAAGTGTTGCAGAAGCTAATGCTTCTGAAGTATTAGCCCACGCAGCAGAAAAGCCAGTTTTTCTAAAGGCTTGGAAAGTAACAAGAGTGAAAACCATTTTCTGTGCCAAAATGATACATGCGCATCATGAGAGAGTTAGTTATACCCAGTCTTTCATTTTTAATTCTAAGACTTACAAACTTTGTAAGCAGCATCAGAACCACAGTCTAGCAGCCTTACATTACAGTATTAGAAAACAAGGACTAATACCTACTGTAAAGTGTAAACAGTGTCAGCGATAATGTATCTCAGCTAATAAATAATTTAATGCTAATGGTGAGATAAAATGGCTGTGCTGTTTGACCAATGGCATACAAATGAAAATTTGCTACCATAAAAAGGTTTCATGATTTTAAAAGGCACCCACTGTAAAGATAAAAAGCAAATACAGTGATGACCAGCATCACTGTATCCTAGTCAATTTACGATTAATTTCTACCTTTAGACATTTTTAACATGAACATCAATAAGGTAAATTAAGACCAACTCAAACACACTTACAGATAAAAACCAATAATAGCCTTAGTGATGTAATACTACCTGATTAATTTTCAGCAAAGCACCTCGTCTTGGCAAGATCGAGGAGTTCCGGGAATCGATTACCATGGCATGCTGAAAAGAATCAAACAATTATTTTTAGGTTCTCTTATCTGTTGAATACCACAGAGTGACACTATATTTTTCTTAAAGAAATGTGCAAAAAGTGGAAAACAAGCACAACTCCACCTAAGGCTAGTGTAGCTTCATGGATTTGGGAACAATATACCTACAGACTAACTTAGTCTTGAATTTAGAGGCCATGTGAAATACACACATTCATATCTCTTGGCCACGGTATACAACACAAATACAGCTGCAACAACGCCCCAGTGTAAGTCACCAATTTTGCGACGTTAAACTGCAATTCCTACTCCTACAACTTGTAAGCTACAAGTTAAAGACAAGAAGTGATCAAAAACTGCTATAGGAAATAATATTTAGGAAGGGCACAGCAACTGTAGGATGAGGAAATTTATCGATCCTGTCTCCTACCAAACCAGACAATTCTGCAAAGAAAGATGGCAGATGACACGGAGGGAAGCCCTGCAAAAAGAACAAGCCAGCTTACACGATGGTCAACTATGAAAGTGTGTTTTCTCTTTGGACTTCCTGGATGTCTCTGCGAATGACCAAATGCAGCAAAAGACGTTGGAAGTAAAACACACTACCTGATAAGACATAAAAGCTCCTTTGGTATCATTCATACGCATTAGATTACTCAAAATAAAGTGTTTTAAAAAATTATCAGGAAAAAGCCTTACAGAGAGAGAAGATTTAAGAGAGTGTCCACTTTCTTCTCGAACAGAAAAGGATGCTGTTCTAGCAAGGCAGCCAAGCTCTCTCCACACACCCTCCCACTTCAGCGTGTGATTGGTCTTCCAGACTGGAAACTACAAATAAAGAATTGCATAAGACATTTTTTTTTTTGCTACAAAATTTAAATAAACATTTCCCTGAAAAATGTTTCTCTCTAAAGTTTATTTATACGTGAGTTTGTGCTTTTTGTTTCCAAACTTCTTGGATCAGAGAGAAATTCTTTTTCATTTCAGAGTAATGCTAATTCTGCTCCAGGCAAGAGAGTTTCTCCAAGTAGGTGCACATTACTTAATCCATCCCAAATGAAAAATATCTTGAATTGGGCTGATATAGCGAGCTAGGCAACCAAATGCCTCTCTGAAATGATACTTCAAACATTAAAAATTTGGGGAAAAACACACTGGTATTTTTGTATGGACAAAATAAGATTGAATTGTAAGGAAAAGACTAAGACGTATTAACTCTATAATTTTAAAACTGTTGAAGTCTTTCAAAAAATGACAAGTTAGCCCTGTGCACAAGTGTTTCAATCATTAAAAACGTAGAACAAATATTCGCAAAAGCCAGCTGTGACCTGAATTAAATGTAGATGAAGCATGTGTTCTACAAAAGCTTGTGCTACACTTACATTAAATTCTGTTGATATTCCTCTATCAGTTTCACGAAGAGAGCTCCAAGGGAACTGTCCAGTTACTTTATACAGGTTAACTGAAAAACTGAAACACATTACTGGTAGGTTTGAAAGTGAAACTATTTAAGCAGGTGGAGTTTTAACTTATCACAAAAACTTAAGAAACCAGCTCCACTACATGATTAACAGACCCTCAGCAAAGGAATAAATTTAATTATTGCTCAGTGAAAGATCTTACTAATGGCTTTTTACTCCTTCAATAAAAAAAAAAAAAACAACAAAAAACAAGTACTCAAAAATGCATCCCCTACTTTCTTTCAAAGTTTCCAGGCTGTGGTTTGAAGAATGACAGGCCATATGAAGTTTCCTTTGTTCCATAGGAGAACTGGAAGGTTACCTTTTCTGCACGTCCAAAGAGATTTGGGAACTTGAGCCCAAGTACCTATGGAAAATAAAACCCAAACATTTCATATAGTTTGCCATCTTACACCTTAATCATACGCTAAAAACAAGCACATCTACCCTAAGAATGAGAAATGAAGGTATTAATGAAAGTTCTAACTGAATGTGTTTTTCTCGTAAGTTAAGTTTCTCTTTGCTGTGGCAGCAAAAGCCATCACAATAGCACAAGTTATAGTTAATCATCCAACTTCTACTGCTGTCCGGTAGCCGCTGACTTAAATCGGCATTCTCACTGTATTATTAGTACTGTTATTATTTCAAGCAAAATCTCCCTCAAAATCTGGGAGAAGCAAGTCTTTGACATAATAAGCAAATGCTCTGCAATTGCATATTTTCCAGCCAGGTAGGGCTGATCGGAACCACAGCAATAAGCTGGTAGAAAATTATCAATACAGAGCCACTCCCTTGTATTTTTGTTTTGAGGAAAAGACACTTTTGCAGTCAGTTCTTATGGGAGTACAATGTACCATACCATTCTCCAGAAACAACAGTTAAACACTTTTGCCTGTTCTGACAAATTCTTTGTATCCCTTTGGCAGTTCTCGGCCCTTTGGCAGAAAGGATGGAGCAGGTTTCCTCCAAGCACAGACACTACCAGGACTGTTCTATTGTTTTGTGTTCTATTTTAAAAGAATGTAAAAAAGATACCAAATCCTGATTGCCTTTGCCTAACAGCTTTTGGAAGCACATCAGTCACCTGAACTTTGTGATGTTGGCTAATATGCAATTATCCAACTAACCAGAAACCGCTAATCCAAAGGGTTATTAGTAGGAAATATTACATCTATAGGCTTCAGATGAATTTAAAGGATTAGAATAAATGTCACAACTGTTTAACTCTTAAGGAACCATAATCTCTGCTGCCAAGACCAACGTCTAAAAGTCATGCTTTCATATCACTCAAATGTCTTACTTCTCTGTAACAAACTAAAATCAACTAGAAGGGGAAGCTGAGTACAAAAAGAGAAACCAAAGAAGCTTTCAGAGTGTTTTCAAATGCACTAGAACCAACAAGTAGGATTCCCCCCTCGTTTCATTCAGGCCGCAACACCCTGGACATGGCTCTCAGCAGCCAGGCTGCATAACCAGCTCTCAACTCGCCGAGTTCCCATTCTCCCTGCACTCACACGACACCATCACCTGAGTCATGCAGTATCTTATCCAGGTTAAAAATACCCCTAAGAAGAAAAGGATGAGTCCCTTGATCTGGCTTATCTACCAGCCCCAGGCACAGCTGCACCGCGCACATGAGAAGGCAGAATGGGTGCAGGAATGAGCACCTGAAAGCACGATCTACTTACACCAGCCTTTCCATTAAAAGAACGTTAACAGAACAACAGTATGGCTGTTACTTTCTGTGTCAGTCAGTAAATATTTTTCACACAACATTTTAATCTGATGCATCCTTAATTGAATCGAATGGAAACAAGTTCCACAGTTGATATAGTTCTGGAAACCCTAGCACTTCACAGCCCAGAATAACTGGTACTGGGCTAAAATAGTGAAAACGAAGAGCAATTTCTAAGTTAAACATAAAGCATTTTGAATTAGAAGAAAAACACTTAAAGCAAATCTCATAGAAACTAAATTCCGAAGTACAACTAATCTCTCCAGTACATAAACAGTCTTAAAAATTATCAAGAAACAAAATTTAAGTCATTTTAAGAATTAAAAAATTAACATACCGAGTTGGAAGCTACAGCATTCTTCCCTAGCTCAAAATAGGCTTTTGCTGAATGAAAGCCTGACTAATACAAAGACTATTTAGAGACAAAGGTCTGGCAAAGCCTTAGTAAAGCTGGATCAAGAAAACAATTCGGCTTGGATTAAGTCCTCACTTATTTAATCACCAAATTACTTGCTACGTTTGAAACGTGAAAGTAAGAGGAATATCAAAAGGAGTTAATAATTATTTGAAATAATCCATACCATACTGCCTTCATTGTTGCCAACCATTGTGTTATAGCTTCCAGTTAGTCTTCTCAATTCTGTCACCTCAAAGGTTACATCTAAACCGTTTGGAAGGGCATCATCTCCTACACAAACAAACAAACATATGTTATCTCTAGAGAGCTTCTTAAAAAAAACGCAGACAGAAGGTCACTTGAAATATTTGAAAACTGTTCAAATTAAATGATAGTAAAAGTCTACATTACAAAGAAAAAATGGCTTGAGAAAAAGAAGTCGTGTGGGTACAAATGCAGAATTTGGTTCAATCAAAGCATGACTGGCTCTAATCATCAACACGGTAGTTTAATTATGAACTAGTGACCCACCAATGAAAAAGATGTACGCAAATTCTGACATTAGAACAAAGAGAAACTAAAGTGATCCAGACGTGCAAGAAGAACACCGTCACTAGGGCAGAGCTCCCAGTACTCTGCGGGTAAGTGCTGAACAACAGAAACCACCCAGTTGTCTCAGGGCTCTGGCTTCAGCAGCCGTCAGGGGCACCTAATTCTGCTTGAAGCAACTGGGGCAGCATCCCATCACCCACAGCCTTTGGGACTGCACTGTGTTTCCTTCTCAATAACACAACATTCCTCTGCTGAAGAGAACAGCAATGAGCTTGAAAAGCAACCACAAGCCCGGGAATGCCAACGGAGCCTTCCTGTGAAACCTGCATACATTCAGCGGTCCCATATATACTATAAGCCAATTTTTTAATCGCAAGCACTGATACAATTACTAGTATTTCCTTAAGCAGCAACAATGTGTTGATATAATGTCAGTTATGTGATGTGTAATACATGGAATACAGGACACATTTTCAAGCTTTTCCTCAAGTGTTCCTCTGAGACTTTGGATTAAGGGAAGCATACTGTATTTATTTTAGTGCTGGAAATTCACTCATTATTGCATGCAAACAAGTAATATTTATATACACAGACACGTGCAAATAGATCTTTTTCATAAGGATAATGGATGTAGACACATACATTCATACATATAGCACATCTACATGTACATCTAAAATATATAAAGGTATATGAGAAAGTAAGTTGTATACACAAAAATGTCCAACCTATTACACAGGGTATGCACGTGTCTATATGTGTATGAGAAAAAAGGTAAGGCAATGCAATGAGGCAATACTTACCTTGACATGTATCAATCAGAACCTCTACCTGTCTAAAGATACCTAGACGAAGCAACCTTTCACGAGCTTCATGTGATTTTCTCATCACCTACAGGACAAGATAAGTAGCTCAGTCTTTTGGGTTACCAAAAAATAACCAGGATAAAATAGTTGAAATGCAGCTAAATCATATAATATTCACAGATTTTGTATACAAAGACACACATATCCGCCTTCAAAACAGATCACAACCACTTTAATGCTTGAACCTGTAAAGATATAAATTAAACTCAGAGCATCTGGCTCAATTCCTACCTTTCGTTAGCGTGCATCCTAATTGTTACAATACTTAAAGCTATTATTCAAATAGGTTTCAGTACTTAAAACTTATACACCTATTTGCAGGACCTATCCTTTTGCCAAAAATCAAAGCACCCTCATCTGTTTAAATTTACTCCAATTTACAGGTTACATTGCCAGCCGTACACCAGAAGGAATCAGCATCTAAAAGGGCAAGGACATACAGCCTAACTCGCACTTTGATCCACTGTGGAGAGTGGCACCCGTTATCTGTGGGGAGATCCAATAATTTATCTTAAGCAAATTAACTGGAAGCGTCACCTACACAGTTAGCAATTCTCAATGGGAAGAGTGAAGCTGAAAAATATCTGAGATAATTGTTTGCCATCTCACAACATCTTTCAGCTGAGTACTTCAGAAAATACAGTGTCTGCCAGTATTTCATATTAAAGTTTGGCTCCCATATCACAAGATCAGAATCATCACAAAATCTGACAGAGCTGCCCCATGTCTGAAGGGAGGAGCCCAAAGCAAGAAAAAGAGAGAAAATCGTACCCTGAATTTTTAAACAGTAGGTCTGATATTCAGTACAGTACTTACATCAATGAGATTTTTAGCCTTGAAAACATCAGATATTTCATACATGATAATGTCATCTTTGGTCCTTCCAAGTCCATCGAAGTGTACGTGCTGAACCACCACCTAAACAGAACAGATGTTTAAACACAAATGCTGAATTTACATCTAATAATGAATAGCAAAATCACCAATGCAGAAAGGAATATTGTTGTCCAAGTGAAAAACCCTGAAGGTTCCTAGGCTAGTTACTGCTAACCTACATTATGAGAAATCAGTGCTATCTACAATTCTGGAAAGTTGTTCCCTTAACATGAAAATTAAAGAAAAAAAAAGAACTCTAATACCAAAGCTAATACTGGTTGTAGCAGAAGAGACAGTAACGGGCTGTAGCTGCTGAGATTTTAGTCCTAAGTGTTGTATGGACAAATAAGTCACTGCAGAAATCACACTGAGATATTAAGACATGTAAGACAAAACATGTAGTTAGTCATAATTAGCTATTTTTTGTATCAGCTACACGTACACAAGGAGTTAGAAGAAAAAGCAAACAAACCTACAAGCCATAAATATTTAAACTCTTAACTATCAAAATCATTACTGCTATGGGAGCATTGTGGTTTAAAACACATATTAAAATCACTGGCATTGTGGGGTTTTATATTTTCTTAAAATCATTCACCTGAGAGAACTTGACCTCAAAAATCACAACATGCTCCAGGTTAGCCAGTACAAATGGACTACAGTGATTGCATTTCCCCTATTTTTCCAACCTTTTCAGTGTATTGTAATTTTAGGGGTAAGTGTAAAAAAAAAAAAAAAAATAATCTGCAAATGCTTCATGTATTCACGTATAGTAAAATAGCAGAATATGAGCAACCTAGCATTAACGCAAATTGCTTTAAAAAACCCTACCAGAATACATATATCATGAACTAAACAAAAAGCAAATGTTATTACCAAGCTTCTAGTGAGGATGACTCTGAATACCATAAGGGAAAGGAAAATTTTAATAAAAATTAAATAATGCATGATATCTACCCCCCTAGCATGGCTAAAGACATTGTGGGCCAAGACAGACATGCTCTTACATGTGAAATATTAAAAAAAAAAAAAGAGAAAAAAAAAGTTACCATCTTCTGCTGAAGTTAGTATTTCCTGTAGTAACATAATTCATGTGGTGACAGTTTACCTAACCTGGCTAATACTGCACTCTAGCAGATTAAGGACAGTTGCTTGGTTTGCTCCTAAGCAGTGTTGGAAAAATAGCAATTTCTTATTAGAGAGAGGGGAAAGTAGCATCTGGGAACAGGTCTATTTAGTTCAAAGCTGAATTTTAGCAACAACTCCTGCAGTAAGGAAAAAAAGAACAGGAACTAGACAACATCAAATAAAATTTACAGTACTCAATTTCACTCTTTCACATCTCAAACCATAGTTTAGAATGTTCCCTTAGGAAAAACAAGCAAGCAAGCAAGGGTGCCAAGACATTTCTCTTAAAAATCAGGATGTTGTTCAGGTACTTACATCTTTGTTTTCAAGAATTTCCTGCTTGGCCTCAGGTTCAACTTCAACCAGTTCCGCTTCCTCTCCCAGGGCACCAAAGTCTGGCCCACCCATTGGAAGAGGCTCCAAACTCTGAAAGCATAAAACTGCAGGTAATACGGTGTGCAATTTGTGATTTATGCCTTTTGCAAAGGAAAAAGGTGTATAGTTCTTGACACTGTGCTCATCAGATGATAAGGGGAAAAAAGCAAAAGAGAAGAGTTAAAATGGGGGAGAATTACCAGCACATTTGTTCACACCTGCTTGCTGAAATTTTTAATCAAAGCTAAATAGCTTCCATGTTGAATGATTTCTCAAAAACACTCTGCACTCTTCCAAAACCAACCCTATTTTTAAGGCATGCTTCCTGTGTTAAAGATGAATTCTACCTTCTTAAAAAAAAAAAAAAAAAAAAAACAAAACTAAAAAATCAGGGTGTCACTACTTAGTTTGGGTTTTTGGGAGGGAGAAGAGGGTGAATGTTGAACAATGGGGAAAAAAAGGGTGTTTTCAGTATGTTACTTTCCTCTGCATATATTTATATGCTTTTATATTTTAATATTTCTTTTAGAAGTATCCTTCCAAGTAATGCTTAAGAACCTCAGGCGCTATCCATCAGAGGTGAACATTTTAAGCAAAATGGTTTCCAGCACAGCATGGCTTTATTTACTATACCTCAAAGAGTCCTTAAATAAGACCTATCAGAAGATAATGGATTCAAGCACGAGTGAATAGAGGGTTACCTGCAAAAGCAGAGGTCAGGACTGGATAACTCAGTAAATCTACTTTTAGTCTTAAGTCACTAATATAGTACTTGCTGCATTATTTAAGGATAGCTGTTTTGCTGGAATAGTAAATTGCTGTTACGTATCAGAATCAAGTTAAATGAAGACAGAATCCTCTCTCACTCCCAATAATTTTCAGGCAAACATGAAGCACTCTCTATCCACACAATATTGTGTATCACTTTATGCTGCAGATGGATATAAAACTAAGAATATGAGAAAAACATTTGAAATAGAAATTAAATTGGTCATGGTAATTAGATACTCTGGAGCCTTAACGGTCCCCTGCAGCAATATATTCCTCAGTCTAATTAAACACTATGTAGAAGTCTGCTGGTTTGCAGCAGGCTCACAGGAAAGAGGTTTTCTACCTGGGATCTTGAGGAACCATCCAGACCATTCTTAGCCCCCCAAATAGATCAGTCACTCAATAATCATGCCTGTTATCTACATCAGTTTTAAACACTCCTATGCAGGCTTCCCATGGTCGTTTTAAGGGGAAAGCAGTTTAAGCCGAATTCACAAGGTATTTCACCAAATGGACTTGAGATTTGCATCATGATTGACTTGCCTCACAGTCAGCGGCACCACTGACCTTTTTGACATTATGCTCTGATATTCTTATAGCCCGACTTTGTCATAACCCGTCTCACATGACTCCTACACCTTTCCATAAAGGAGGATACTCAGGAGTGGGCTGTTTATCTAAAATTATGCTGAGATATGCTTCTCTAATGAAGAATTGAGGCACAGAGCATTCAATGCCTTCCTAAAGTATGTCAGAACCTATGTATCCTTACTCTTTGAAATTATTTTCTGATGTTTAAGACGCACTTTTTCGGTTGACACTATAACCATTTTTTCTTCTCATACAATCATATTATGGTTTGGGTTGGAAAAGAGCTTAAAAGATCATCTATTTCCAACCCCCCTGCCATGGGCAGGGACACCTCCCACTAGACCAGGCTGCTCAAAGCCCCATCCAGCCTGGCCTTGAACACTTCCAGGGATGGGGCATCCAGGGCTTCTCTGGGCAGCCTGTTCCAGTGTCTCACCACCCCCACAGTAAAGAATTTCTTCCTAATTTCTAATCCAAAACTCTCCTGTTTCAGTTTGAAACTGTTACCCCTCGTCCTATTGCTACACTCCCTGGTAAACAGCCCCTCTCAAGATTTCTCATAGGCCCCCTTCAGGTACTGGAAGGCTGCTATAGGGTCTCCCTGGAGCCTTCTCTTCTCCAGGCTGAACAACCCCAGCTCTCTCAGCCTGTCCTCACAGCAGAGGTGCTCCAGCCCTCTGATCATCTTCGTGGCCCTTCGTTGTTCTTTGTTTATTTTGCTGGTTGTCCCACCACAACAAACACTTCTATCTTTACCTTTCTTCTTTAAACAACGGCGTTTAGATTCCCAGATTCACCTTACTCCTCCCCGCCCACTCGCCCGCCATCAGCCGGGCCTCGCACACGCTCCTGACAGGACGGCGATTACCGGCCCGGAGCCCCGCGGTGCTACCGCCTGGGCCTGCCCGGAGCCTCTCGGCCCGATCCCGGGCAGCCGCGCTGCGCCCGGCGGAGGAGCGCGGCCGGCGCTGGCCCTCGCCCCGGGCCTGGCCCGAAGGTCGCCCACGGCGACCTTCGGGCCAGGCCCGGGGCGAGGGCCAGCGCCGGCCGCGTTCTTCCGCCCTCCGTCAAGGCCCGTCTCCGCTACCCCGCGACGCGGCGCTTACCCGGGCGTGCACGGTGCCCATAGCGGCAGAGGGGCGACGGGGCCACGGCAGTCTGAGGGGCCGCTGGCTCTCAAGGCCGCGGCACGGGGGCGGCCATGACAGGCAGCCCCGCCCTGGCCCCCATTGGCCGGAGGAGCGGGAAGAGGCGGGGCCAAGCGCTGCGCTTCCGGCCGGGACGGCGCGCGTGCGCGGCAGGGAACAAGGGCAACTTTTGGGGGGAAAACGGTCGTTTTCGCAGGTGTTACTTTACAGCTGGACACTGCTGCCTACTGGAGGTGAGCCACCAAAACGTAACGCCCCCTCCATCTCAGCGCGACAGGCAACATCAAGGACTGAAGTGACGTTGCAGCACGTAGAAGTGGCAACAGCGCGCTGGTAACGTCACTGTGACGTCAGACCGGTCATCTTAAATTGACGGCTTGGCTGCACCGTGCTGCCCTAGAGTTTTAACTAAGGAAGGAGGCAATGTTTGTTTTCACCCTCCAGACCCAGATAACAACTTTCTCTGATTTTTGATGCGTTTCTGTTTAAATAGAAGAAGTTACTTGTAAATTTAAGAGATTGCAAAGAAAGTAGGTTTTAAAATTAAGATGACTCACGTGAACAAGCATCTCTCAAAGTTAGGTTACTTCTCTTACATTACGACTCTTAAAAAAAGCCACCTTGCAACCATTAAGTATTTCAGACGTTCAATGAAATGAACGCTTCGTGGTTGAACTCACGCTGGGCACATCATAAGAAAGCTTAGAAAACACGGTAACAGAAGAGATTGTCTTTTTATTTTAGAAAAAGGAGACAAAACTGGAGCTGCGCACAACAGAAGTTAAGGGTGATACAGATGTAGTCAATAGAACTATTCCGGTACACAGAAAGGAAGCAAAACCTGACATTCCTGCTTAAATTCTGACACATACTGATAGAATTAACATTTTGCAGAGCATTAGAAAATTAAATCACAGAAAGTTTGAAGTTATAAATAAAGACTATATAAAACAGATCTTGTATCTTTTAATTGTAGTCAGAGTAACGTTTCCAATTTTTATTGCAAATTTGAAGTACATACACAGCAGAAACAAACAAAAGAGTTGAAGTAAAAATAGCACCAGTCCTTTGCAGTATGGAAATGGATAGCTTGACACTTTTCTCCCCTGTCCTCCGCTATTTTAAAGATCAGTTTTAATGCTTGAAGTGCTAAATTTTACAGCTAAATTCCCCAATTTATTCCCTAATTGATTCCCCAATCGCAACTGAGAAACTGCTTAAAGCCTGTGCTACATTTTGCTGTTTGACAGACTCCACCCTCCCGGCTCCCCTCTCCTGAGCATCCCCACCTCATCGCTGCTCTTCCTCCTCTCAGGAAGCACCTCTTAAGTCTCTTCCCTCGGCTGCGCCCAAGTTGCATGAACAAGAAGACTTCAAATGTCACACGCCTGCCCCCAAAAACATGCACAAACCCAACTTTAAAGCCATTGTCGTTTCATTCTACTTTAAAAAAATTGTACAAGACATGATAATAAAACATCCAAAGAACAGTTAATCTTGACAGTTATTTACTTCTCCTTATGTATTCATACACTTGTACGTTGTCTTTATTAACATTATTCAGAACCTTTGTAGTGGGAGGTGCTTTGAAATGCTCATCGCTCAACACTTTACACAGCTCCCTGGATATTAATGCTTCCACTGAGTCTCCCACGTTTGCTTCTTCTCACAATTGGTCTTGGAAAACTTCCTTAGGGTTCTCATCCCTCCTCACCGAGACAGGCGGGACCCGTTTTTTCCTCCCTCCTTTACAGCAAGAGGGAGGTGAAAGAAGGGAAGAAAAATCTCTCAAGTTGGAGGGGAAAAAATGATTGAGAAAGATTGGGCAGCAATTAGCACACCTAAACATCATTCACCACTTGCTATATGTTGATTTTTGTTAACATCTTCTGTAAAGTTTAACACCTCAAATTACCATTTGCTACGAATCACAGCCACTATTTTACCTACTTTTCAATACTTAGTCAAGTATTAAGTCCTTATTAAGTACAAAAAAGTCCTCCGAAATGACTGAAACTACCTGTATACACTTCAGGGGAATGTGTCCCATTTCTTATGTCTTTTTCCCTTGAAATATTTGAAAAGGGAAAGAGCCATACAGGAGAAGTAATATGAACTGTGGAATGCGTACAAAACCTAGAGTAATACTGTTCCTACAGTATCTCATGCAGACAACTTTTCCATAAACACAACAGTATGTTTAAACATAAGGCAAACAGACATTGGAGGCCACTAAAAAGCTCCTTTGTGTATTTCCCTTTATGAAGTAAAAGTCCAATTTCATTTAAGTGCTATAAAAGTAATCCTAACACATAGTACTGTTAAGATTTGTATTTTTAAAAAGCTTTTGTTATTGATGCTTATTTGTCTAACAATCTGTTTACAGAATTTACATTTTTATGCTGAAAGTAGATTTTTTTAAAAATTTATTTCCAGAGAGACACTGTTTACTACAAGTCTTACTACAGTTGATTGAGCTGGTGCTTCAACAGAACTGTAGTCTGTTACTTAGTATAGCAGCCACTGTTTTTATAATCCTTAAAACAGTAGAATTCCCAAGGCAGATTTGTCAGGAAGCTGTAAACAAATAATTTTCCAAGACTTATTGGCAATAAACAAAGTGATCCTTAGTCCTTTAGGATTTAAATTTCTCTGCCAAATTGGAATTTTGGAACCTGTGGAATCTACTTCCAAATTAATACTCTGGAGCAGTATGGAAACTTGCCTCTGAGGAAGAGTCAAAATCTATTTCCAACCCAGACTCATCAGAATTTGGGAGAAAATGAGGATAGGAGTTTAAGTCTGAATGCTCCTGTATGTTAGCAGAAGCATTTTTCATAGCTGAGCACATGAAGCATGAAGATTCCCAGAGCCAGGTTTCAAGGTCTGCAGAACAGCGAGGCATTTTAAGATGGCAGTATGAAGAATGAAATTCCACAGCAGATGGGACAGTTTGACATTTTCTTAGTGTTGCATAATTGTCTTTCCTGTTAAAGAAAAAAGAAAAAAGGAAAAGATTATTAGTCTTTTAGTGACATTTCTATTATTGTTCAGGTGTCTGACAGGGAATCTTCATAGAAAAGGAAGAACACTAGAGGAAAATAGTTAATTCTAAATGCATTTAGTGAATTAGGATATGGGACAACAGGAAAAGGATCTTGAAACAATCATATCAAAAAGAAGGGCACTCTGCCATTATGTGTTGTGCTCAGAAGTAGGTATAAAATAGTTACATTAAGTCAATAGTTACATTAATTATCACCAACCTGAACAGCTGGAACAGAACTTTCCTACACTCTGAATTAAAGTACCTGAATCACCAGGCTAGTCTTTTCCAATCTGAGAAACGTGCAGCGCCCCTCTCACACACCAGAAAACCCAGCTCGCGTAACACACACTTCAACACCAGTTTCCCCACCTGAAGTTCAAGAGCACTAGAAGATACCATCCACTAGGTTAAGTTGCCTAAAAGGATTTTCAAACTGTTAACAGCGCAACTTTTCATGAGATTTAAGTTTGATTCCAAAACAGAAGCTAATCTGATGACATAAAGGGAAGAACGTAAAAAAAAAAAAAAGATTGGCGGGGGGAATTACTTTCTGCAAAAGTAGCAGTAGGTTCTCGGTGGATGCTCAAACAAAGTACAAGCCCACAAAGAGTCCCCTGTAGAATACAATGCAGGATTCTACGCACAGACCCTTGGGACCTGGCTACCTGAAGGGGGAATCCACTTAAAGGAAGGCTTAAGAAAAATTAGAAGCGTGACAGCATAAACAGTCCAGTAGGAGTCTTGAAGTTACAATAAAAACATACAGCGAAAGCCACATGACTACCATGTTCTGGTTTAGGGCCAAGAGCTTGCTCTTTCCACAAGAGGAGAAACAATGTTTCTGGTTAATCATGACTCAATGACCAAATAACCCCTCTGAAAAATTAGATCTGGGACAGTCTTGTGATTTTGTGCCTTCCAAAAGCCCATTTCAGAGGAAGAGTCTCATGATTGGTAAGGCTAGAATAAGAGCAACATCAAAAAGCTGCTAAATAAGGGTAAAAGCAGGAAGATGACTATACCCAAATTTATTGTGGAAAGGAATCAGAAATATCCTTAAGAAAAGGAGGAAAAAAAAGGACACTGGATTACATGTGGTATCAAATAACTGAAAAGGTGACAGTAGGATGATAGCAAATACATACGAAGAACTACATTTGTGCTCAGAGAGACGTCCTCAAAAGCCAACTAGTGTTATACGAGAAAAGGCTGATTTCAGGAAGGGAGAAGAGAGGCTATTTGTATACTGGAATTATATGCTTCTGAATTCTGGATAAAACTGAATATTGTAAAAAGAAAATATCTTTACAAGCTAATATGAAAGCCACCATTTAATATTACCAAAGGGGGAAGGAAACCCAAGCTTCAAACTCATTACATATTCCATTAAGCCAGAACCTTTAACATTGACTACTCTGTACTTATAAGGAACGGAGCATACGAATCGGATCTTTCATGATGCCAGTCTAGAACCTGACAAAGCTTCTTAAATCTCACACCAGTTTAGCAAGAGAAACATAATGAACCTAGTTACAACCAGGTTCGAGTAGGGGCCTCTCTTCCATGGAAATAGAGGTTCCTAAAAATTCTCCGTATGTGTCTTATTTTAATTCTTCCCAACTATCTTACAAGACTGTCCTTCATATTTGTCTGCTTTTTAACTCTTAAAACCTCTCCTGTCCAGACTCCTGAGAATCTAGTCTTTCTCCCAATGTTTTCCAGTTCCTATCTGCTACATCTGATTTAGAACATCTTGAGCAACCTCTCCCTCCCCTTTTCTCCCTGATTGCTCCAGCGACTGTGGAACAGAGGAAAAACAAGGTCTCTGTTCTCAGCCCAATGCTTGCCCTATAATCCAGCCCTCTCCCCAAAAAGCATAAGCCCACCAACAGGCAACACCTCTTAATCTACAATATGTAGCAGTCATTGATCAGTTATAAGCAAGAAGCACCAGAAAATACACCTAAGAAACAATGCTAAGGATTAGAAGCAGCGAGAACTGTTTTGTGTTACTTTGAGAAAATTACTAAATCCTGGTTTAAGAGAGAAACTTATTAGTACTTGAAGCTCTGACAAAAGAGAGAGAATTTCTAAAAACGCATCATTTGCATGCAGCAGGACTCCACTTTACCTGTATGTACAGAACAGCTTGCTTTTAGCCTGGGAATAAACTGTACCAGCCATCCGACAAAACTGTTCTTGCATCCATCGAACATCAGCAGGCATATCAGGAAACCAGTTTACTAACCTACAATCAAATCAACAATGTCACAAATGTTTTGGTGGTTTTTTCCTTATGACGCTCTTAACAGAAGTCAGTTACACAAAAGGAGAATGAGGGGCAAAAACCCACACTAAAATTCTGTTGAGACTTGCTTCCTCTCCATCCACCAAAAAAAATGGCACAGAAGCGCCACATTAAGTGGCGCAGAAACAAAATATTTTACTGAGTTTTATGTGGTTCCCTTTATAGATCATTTGATTTTTCAAGTATTTTCTAAGGATAGTAATGACATCTTCTGTTCAAGGACTGGAATTCTCTTAAGCAGGCACAAAACTTAGGGTTCATGGTGCACTCATTAAGCATAATTTCTCCTTTACGAGCACTGAAAAACTTCTAAAATTAAGTCCTGTTTCAAGAGCACAACTTCCAGTCAACCTGAACAAACCTGGTAAGAAAATTTATATGCTGAGTAAACGCTGTATTTCAAGCCTGACTTCCAAAAGAAGCTACAGCACAAGAACTGTCTGGAAAGAGTTCAAATACCACTGCAGAATAGTAATAAAGTAATAATAGTAATAAAGAACATGCTCCTGGCTAAGGGTGCTTCTTTTGAGCCATTATGAGACAGCTACTAGTAATAAGAGTAAATAGTTTAGAAATCTTCTTAATATGTTTATCTAGCCTTAGACTGTAGAGGCTCTAGGAGGATGTATTATGTAGGTAGAAATAATGGTTTTTTTGACAGTTACCACTTGAATTCTAGAGCACAAGAATGTCTACAACACTGAATAAGCTCTCAAGTAGTGAATTTCCAAAAGTTTAGTAATTCTAAAATTTCTTTACCTCAAAGCAACAGAGTAAGCAGACTCCACTGGTAGCGTATATGGTAGCATCAGATAGGATATCACCCGTATTGGGAAGAGTTTTGAGAACTGAGCGTAGAATCCATTCTGTTCTTTGCAAGCTTCCTGCAGTGCTTAAGAATAATTGGTTTTGAAAGAGATGTTAGACTATTTGAAAACAGTTTAAATAATTTGCTCAAAGTTCAGTAATCTTCAGTCATCGTTATCAAGTGTTACTGAATAAGGCTCAGATAGAATTCATCTCAAGGCACTCTTACCATAAACCTTCTCTATGCTATTTTAAAATATGGGAAACACAGATTCATACCACAGGGACAAAAGGCATTACCCAGAACTTTTAAGCAATACATCTAAGAATTAATTTTTAATAAGAGGATGTAAAGTTCACATCTCCAAAAATACTTATGTATTTTAGGTAACATTCCTGTCTCGCTAGGGATTCTAGAACCCTAAGGAGTTTGTTTAAATTCTAGAGTTCCGCATGTTCTAGTTGTTACATATAGTTGTAAGAAGTATCACACTTGAAATTTTGTTCTCATAGGTCACTGGGATCACAGGTTTCAGATCTTGAAAATACCCATCAGCATCCACAAAAAAACATAGTTAAAAGTTATAGAATAAAGAAATACCAGAAGTGGGTTTGGTCTATTAACGGCTTATTAAAAAAGATAGGAAAGCCAGAAAATTAGAAATCCACAGAAGTCTGTTTTAAAAATAAGATGGGGATAACCAGTGTTTGGATTTGAGGTTCAACTTCGGTGTGAAATACATGCTTACAAAAATACTGTGCACATACAAAGTTTATCCAAAACCAAATAAGAGTTCAATTCACAACTCTGCAGTGTTGGAAGTAGCTTCTTCCTCCTGCTTCAATTGTATTTCTGTAGCTAAATCAAAATGTATGTGTTCACATTAAATACATATTTAAAGAACTTTTTTGGGTTGAGCTAGTCTCTAATATCACAGGAAGTTATAAGAGTAAATAAAAAGCATTGTACACAAATTATAAGAGTGAGCAGGTGGGAAAAAATACATCAAAGTTTGCCATTCAAAGTTACAAGAAACAGTTTGAAGAAATGTACCTTTACGGAGTCTAGGAGGTAGACTCTCAAATATGCTCTTCTCCAAAGGCCATGGATTTTGCTTCAACTGGTCATTAAGTATTTCCATTTTCAAAGCTTCCACTTTGCTATTTTCTGTCAATATTTTTTTCTTCATATGGTCAATGTGTTGTGCAGCCTCATGAGGATTTCTTTTTGTGAAGGACAAGTGGATATAAATTGAGTCATTCAGAATACCTGAAAGAGTCAAGAACTTCCACTTAGGCATGATCCACAGGTCTTCAGAGTACCTGTAATCTGTGTATCTGTACAAAGGCCTATCCTGAGGGAACATTATCCACCCAATCCCAAATATGCTTGCTCTTATAATCCCGCAAACGTTTAATCACACTGATGAATGCTCTTTTTCAGGTTCACTTTAAAACAGGTTCTCAAGAAAAGAAAAAAGTGAAATTAAGCGAAACTGCACTGGAAACATAGTCATTTACCAAAGTTGTTTTCCAGCAAGAAAGCAAATGATTTAAAGGAGAGAAGGAAAACTGATTTAATATTTATTTGAAAGAAAACACTTAGAACACATCAGACATTTGGGAAATTTGACGTGGCCAGTTATCATGGGAGTACTTTGAGGCATTGCTACAAGAGGGTGGAGAAGGAAAGCGAGCAGGGCACAATGTTATTTTAAGATATATCCAAAGTACAGATCTAAATCAACATTGGTTGCCTTGCAAAACTGGTGCTAATTAAGAAATAGCACTGATAATTACCTTAGAAACTAGCACTAGATAATGAGCACAAAGTGAAAAATAAAAAAGGTTATTTATATGCAGTTTCCAGAAAAGCATTATAAAGTTATTTTTATATATAAAGACTACCAAATTTGACTAGGATCCATACCTATGTACCACAGAATCTGTATCCTACTTACAATTACTCCTAAAGACAAATGTCAAAAGAATATACAGTGCATTTAGCAGAAAAATTCTGAAGTGTTACAGACTGGGGGGTGGGGGGCGGGATTAACTCCTGTAGTTGAAATAACAAGAAAGAACATGCATAATGAATGAGTTTGGAAAGGTTAAAGCAAGACAAACCTGTGACAGAATAAGAACAAAGGTGATCGCAGGATCAGTAGCATGAAAAAAGGAGGACAATAGTGCAATATGCAGAGAATGTGGGGGACAGACACCAAGAGAGAGCTGCAAGGAATCTCAGATATTAGTGTGAGATGGAAACATGCACACAGGAAACTTGTGGGTGCAGCACAGCAACAGAACCCATCTTAGCACAGAAACGCACAAATTATAGGCTCTTTGTATAGCTTGTGTTTTTGATCAGTTAGTAAAATGCATAAAGCAGGACTCTCATTAATTATTCAATACTATTACTACAAAATCAAACTCTTAAGCAGAACTATGACATTCTTTAGCAGTGAAGAAAACTGTTCCAAGAAAACTTAAATATTAATGTTTACTTATAACAGATTATAAGCAGTGAGCACATCAAGTTATGACTGCATTACGGTATTGCAGCTGGTGTGATCTGCAATAGCGCAAACATCACATTTCAGTTTCCACTGCTGTAATCTGATGCAGTACATTATTACAGTAGCCTATTCCCATCCTTCATGATTAAAACAAAAGAAACTAGTAATACTATTTCCCTAGAATTGGATTTCTTTGCTAATCTCATTTAACAATACCTTAACATTCACTTCACACAAATTTGGCAAAAACCCAAAAGTTCAATTTCTGTGTGGCTGCACAACTTACCTCAGATGAATAGTTAATATAACTACATGATTTCTACAAGAACTAAATTTATCATGATCCCTTCAAACAATTCAAGGAGCTAGCCCCTTCTTAGCTACATACAACCCCCCCCCCCTTTTTTTTGTTTTAAACTCAGGTTTAAATCACATCATCAATAATTATCCACAAACGTAACATACCATTCTCTTTCAAGAATTTAAGAGCATCTGAATATCCTTGCTCACAGATCTCTCCTAGTACCTGCAAGCATAGGGTAAATGAGTCAGAAAAATAAAAGGAGATTCAATTTAAGATCAAGTCTGCAGAATGAAAAGCCACTTCTACCCACCCTCCATTCTTCTAAGAAAAAAATATACATTAACAATTGCTATAATTCAGTAGATTCAGGTTAATATGCCCACTGCGATGACAGAGACGTGATTACGCATACATGAACGTATCTTTCAGCTATTACAGATGCACTGAATTATTCACCTGAAAGGACAGCAATCTAACAGTTTGCACGAATCTCCTCCCCTTTTGTTTCTTTGACTAGCCTTTCAGCAGATGCAAGCAACAATGAAACAGCATGGCCCGGTGTATGCCAGCTCCCCTCCTTCCCTCCCAGTGCTTCCCACTGCCCAAAACTGTGAAAAGTCAGCTGTGCAATTCTCATGCTCAGACTCAGACTTAGTCTTCCATATGAACACATCTTTCACCAGATGCAACACCAGCTCACCTACACAGTAGTCCTAGACGGAAAAAAATAAAAAAAATTAAAGCCTACATAAGTAGAATTTAACATTTTTCTTCAAGTGGTCAAAGCGCCCTCAATTTAAAAAAAAACATCTATAGCAGTAAGGAACATTACTTTTCTTCTGTAATATATCCCAAGCCAATTGGCAATTCAAGAGCATTTTCCTCAGCAGATCTGCAATTAACAGTGGTTAGCAACATTTAAAGGCAACTTGCCTGCATGAAGTATTAATTGAGAACTTTAGAAAACCATGAAGCTTTAGAACTTCTAAGTTCTGAAGCACCCGGTTAGCAGGTAAATATGAAGGGACTACAAACTGACACTTATTAATTTACCAATGTTGATTTCATGATAGAATCCTGTGCTAATTACCAAATAAATACTGAAAGCCAATAGCAGGACTGCGTATTTAGTCTGAGAGAGACTAAAAATAAGGAGAATAAAGACAAACTATGAAAAAAAATAAACAAGAAGATAAACGTTACCAGAAAAGTTTACATGACTAGAGGAAAAGCTAAGGTTACTGTAGCCTTCTGCAGAAACAAGGCTTTTAAACAGAAAGACATTTTAGTAACTACATGAAGGCAGTGAGTTACCTTAGGTTCTGGTGGAAAGAGTGCTTGTGTTAAACGATAAAGGTTTCCTAAACTGAGCTGAATGCTGGTGTTGGTCACATTCATTTCATGGAAGTTGGCAGAATTCCCCTTTGGACAGATATCACACTCCCCAGCAAAAGGCGAAACTGTGATGGTATTCTTAGATTCGTAGTGAGGTAAGTTGTCACTGATTCCTCCATCCACATAGCGCTACAAAAATTAACAGATATAAGAAGTTGCAAAGGCTGAAAATTTCTAACTAGCAGATTTCCCATGCAAGAATTAAATAGTACTTAAGACTGTAATAGAACAGTCTCTGCCTATGCTCCCTGGCTAAACCTTTTGAGTAACATGCTTTGTCCTCTAATGCCAGTTAAAAAATAGTCCTACCTATAGCCTAAGAGTACTCTATTTGGGATTTTTATGTATGTTTAAGAAAGAGCAAATCCATTTTAAACGTTATAATCCTACACAACATGCAGGGAAAAAGTAGTGCAGCTACCTCCTCTTCCTCAAAGGAGAGCACCAACCAAAGATCTACCAGAGTAATTTAGAAAGAATACAAGTAAAAGAATACCTCCACATTTCAAAGCTCAAGTTCCATGATACTAAACCATTCAGTTAGAGTCATCTTAAGTTACTCTTATTCTTAGTGATTAGAATTTGATATAAAAGCATCAAAAATATTTGGACATAAAGAAACTGCAAGTGAAAGTGGACAATGCTTCAGGAACCTTGCCAGTCGTGGGTATCTATTCTGCTTTGAGTACAAGTTTAGAAGCATAACCACGTTATGCTTTTGTCTCCTTCATGTTGACTTGCCCATTTCTGTAGTTTTAGTGCATCACCATCTCAGGCATTTTAAGATTCAAGAACTGAAGAGTTCTGTGTTGGGGTAACTAATCTATAGTGCAGCAGCTGCTATGGCTAAAGACCACACCTCCACTCACAACTGCCATCTTTCCATTGGGGCCAGCTGTAGCTAGTTGGTTGTGACAGTAGCAAGAATTTTTGCCTACCTGTTCCCCCTAGTAATTTTTTTAATCTAAAACCATCACTATGTTTGAAAGGGGTAAAAAACAAAAAAAACCAAAACAAAAAAACCAAACCAAACAAAAAAAACCAAAAAGAACAAACAAAACCCACCACACCAAAAAGCTTCACAACTGGCAGTTAAGATACACCTATTGAAAGTTATCCTTAAGTCTTTGTTTTAAAGTATACATGCATGACGCACCAAGCCAGTAAACAGCAAGATGCTACAAAGTTTACGTAGTTGGCATTCTACTGTGTTTAAGTCCTACAGCAGTCATGCCAAGCATATGCAGCTGTGGTATTCTTACCAAGTTACATTAAAAATGCCTCCCAAGCATTAAAATCTTATCAAAACAATCACACAGATCAAAAGGATTCAATGATTCCTTCCTTCCCTCAAAACAGGCCCAAATAAAGCATCACTTGTATGTTTTTGTACTCTGAACTAAGCCTTTTAAAATAACATTGTTGTCTGATGACAAGAACTGAATAGCCAGATTAGCCTGGATCCACCTAAACCTTGGATTCAGTCCAACGTCCTGTTTTCATAACACCTTTAATCTGGAAGAGTTTAAGGAGACATACAAGGTTTAGAAGTACAGATAAAGAAAAAATCCCTATACAGTTCTAATCACTTTTGCTTAAATTCCAGCATGAAGAAAGAATTACATTTAATGTCTATCCTTAACCTTTTAGCACTTCCAAATTGCCTTGAGAACAGTCTGTAATCATCACTGTTAAAGATGTTTTGAGTTTTCTTTCAATATTCTTCCCATTTCCTTGTGTAAGGAGCAACAAAGTTGGAAGGAAAGCAAATACTAGTTAATACAACACTATAACAAAAAAGCCATGAATGTCGCTGCCTCGATTTTGAAATGCATGTCTGCTTCCAGACCTGTTAATCAAAACACCTACAACAAGCTATGCTAACTTTTCTGCACTACTTGCCCCTTTAACGGGGGATTTCAGAAAATCCAGTATAGCCATTAAGAGCTTTTGTAACCAACAGTTCCTGTGAAGTAATACAACAGACTAATATACTGAAACTTTACCTTTAAAAAGCAACCTTTCTTATACTGAATACAAATGACAGAAGACATTAAAAAGCTTTGATTATATCTAACTGAACATGGAACTTAATACAGTTTTAAGGCAGATCTACCTACAGCAAGAACACAGACATATACAATAAACTATCTTAGAAGATTTTTTTTTTTTTAACCAAACAAGTATAAGTGACCCTTCCTATAAATTTGTGCAGGTGAATAAGCATCACTTTCTCCAACAAATATTTATCCTTAAGTTAAATACTTGCTAGCTTAGAATACCCCGTTTTAATTACTGCATCAGCAAGCAAAAAATTTAAGAGAGATCGGAAGCCCACACACCTGTGTGTGTTTTGCCAGGTGGAGAAGAAATATACATAACAGATCTTCCACACATTTAGTGCTTCCTTGCTTTTTTGAGAAGTTGTAACAGACAGCTAGAGTACTAGAAGCTACAATGAAGGTATTTATTTTACAGTAGAATAACTGAAAAAATATACACATTGTCTCTTAATATTTTCAAAATAGCTAGAACTATTTTTAGATCTTGACAATAGAGACTTACCACACCTCTAAATGACGGTGGAATTAGGCCACAATAAATAGGGACAAATGAACTACAGATTAAAGCCTGTAGGAAAATAAGACCATATAAATGAAATGGTAACTGTTCTATTATTGAAATTATCACTTATCTTTTTAGATGTTAGGAAAAACAACGAAGCAAGCACCAAAAAATCCCCAGCAAGTACATTTGAATAAAAAGGAGGGGAAAAAAAAAGGTATTACGAAGCATTATTTTAAAGACGACGAGGGTATTCCACATTTTTTTTAGAATGTAACTAAAAACCGATAAGACTCACTGAAACTCTATTTCTAGAAAAGCCTATTAGCAAGGAAAAGTTTATGATCGTTCATTCAAGCTATACATTTTCTGAGTAACCAAAGTACCTAACTGGGGACACAAATATGAACATTCTGGGATCATACTGAACTAGCTTTGTAATTCATATTAAGAATTTTAAAAAGCTATTTTTGTCTGTTTCTTGATCATAGCTTTTACAAGAATGACCTGAAAACATTCTTATTCATGAAGGATATAGTTTCATTAGATACACTGCACTTTAAAGGCAATTATCCTCTTTAAGACTGATCCCTCACATCTGCTCGCTGTAACAGTTGGCACATACATTGACTGGGAAAATTAGTATATGAATTTAGTATAATGAAGCCTGAATTAATCTTTAAAATACTGTCAAAGTCACAATATCCTAAAATGTTTAAAATGGAAAAACAATAGATGATGCTAAATGGACTTAAGATTACAGAAACTTTTAACAGTTGCCAGAAATAAACATACCTGGACAACTTCTTCTTTAGAGTTAAAATTAGATATCAATGCATTTTTACCATCTGATACTCTGGTCAGTGAAATACACAGTCTGCCCGATGACAACTGGTGAGTGTTTTCTGGAAGATTTCTCATCAGTCCATCCCTTATTATCTTTATCACATTAAAGGACGGATGAAGAGGACCAAGATTTCGCTTTCTAGCTTCTTTGGCTAATGACAGAACATCTGCACAAGCTTGAGCTGAAAATAAAATACATTTCATTTAAGAACCGAAAGCATGTCAAAAACCAAAAAACACACTTCCAATAATGAAGCATGTCTAGAGCTCCAACTTTTCTCTGTGATTGCTGGCATGAAAATTCAAGAGCTTTTTACCAGATAAAATAACTGTCCACTAGAGTTTAACAGAGTTTAGGAGTTTTCTGAGGGGAAAAATAATAGTCAGTTTAGACTTTCAAATAGAACTCCTGGTGAAGACCCACCGCTAAGTTACTTATACATTATTTATATGTAGACTATAGGTGTAAAATACCCATATAACATGCTTCTGTTAGGAATTATTCATCCCAGAAACACAGTCTTTAAGAAAAAATAAAGATTAATGATCTTCTGTAAGCATGTATGCATGGACATATTCCATAAGCAACAACCATAAAAACCTACAGTGTATGATGCACAGTTTTAAGGTCCACAGTATGTCTGCTGAAGAAGCCGCGTACCTGGGTTCATCACAGCTAGTAACACTTGTCAGGCATTAACCAAATTTAAGTTTTCAGGGCACCATTTATATATAAATACAATAAAGAGAACACGAAATGTGAACTTATGGTAAGGAGCGTCAGGAGGGAACTTTTTAAAGCAGTGGAGGAGATTACACCCCTCACACAGGTCTCCACCTAAATAGATGCATTTTTACCAGTATGTAACAGACATATAATAATTTTTTTCTCCAATTAAATCAACTTTTGTAAACTAGATCAAAACACTACAGAAGACACAACTGTTCCCAAAGAACACTAAAATCACTTTAACAACCACACATAGTCAGATCATAGTAAGAACAGCAGTTCACCCAACTGCAATGTTTTGTTTGAATTTTTAATGTCATGTTTCTCCAGGGCATACTTTGAGGAAATTGCCTGATAAGCTTGTCAACTTGGTAGAGGAAAGGGGGTGGGGAGGAAGGTCAAAGTAGCAGGTTATTAACCTGAGTGATATGCTGCAAGGCCATCTAAAAATATTTTCAGAACTTGTGTATTTTAACTTAAATAGACTCTTTCCAGAATAGAGAGGCTTCAATTTATCAAGCTAAATGTGAGCACTGCACTGAAAACAACTTTGCTTAAGTCTTTGAGTTCAGATTCATTTACAAAAATATTATCTTTTACAGTATTATTTTTCCCCCCTCAAATAGCAATACCTAAACCTTTCTCATTCTTAGCATAGTAAACCAAGAGTCTATGTTCAAAAGACTAACTCTAAAAAAATCGGAGGTATCAGACATACTCCGTTTTTTACCACTACAATTTTTTTCGTTCCACCCTTGCAGAGCAAAGCCTTAGGCCATGAATCCACTGTTACCAGTAGCCTGACCCACATCTCACCCCAGAAGACAGCAGAAGATTTAGACACCATTCACCAGTAAGCAAATATATGCTTATGTTAGTAAAACACATTTTACATGCAACTATAAAAAATGGCACAAGACACATTCTAGCAAGTGAATAAGTTATTTCCAAAAGTAGTTACGTAGACAGTTTTACCAGTTCTATTTTTTAAGCACTCAGATATAAATCACTGCCTGCCTTTTTTTTTTTTTTAATTAAACTGATGTAGCAATATTTAATCTTCTAAACTTTTCAAAGAGAGACATCGGGCACATTGTAGGAGTTTGAGATACTGAACTACCAGAACTCTGGCCAGGAAAAGCAGTCTTAGTGCACACATTAATTTCATTTTGCAAAATAAGTACCTTTTAAAAAACTTATGTACCAAGCAAGTAAATTGCTTGTTCTAAAAAAAAGACCAAGAGCAAGAGGTACATGGACATACGAGCAAATAAATACACATGCTCTCACTTCTCTGCTTAGGTCTTGACCCTGTTTTTCTAGCTAGCATCCTGTGAAATTGAGGCTCAGGCTATTACTTAAATTTGAAGCATAGTAACATACTTCACTCATTTGCACTGCAGAAAAAAAAAAAAGTAAACCAGTGCCATCTACTAACCTTGTGTTCTGATTATATACCTCTCACTGTAAAGAAATGTCAGCAAGTATCAGCTCACTTTACATACTCCATTAAAGGCATGCAAAACTGATGACCTCTAACAGTTTAGATTTGAACTTCCCTCATTTCAACTTCCTGGCAGAAAATAACTACCCATAACTACCCATTTGATTTCACACTTTACTCATATATAAGAATCACCATATTTGAGGTAATCTATAGGGAGACCCTAATAGAGGGACTATTTGAGTCCCTCTACATATTTTTTCCATGTAGTCCCCCCATGACTATTTCCCCTATAGGAAAAAAAAAAGTTTACTTATTTTGTTTACTGTAACCTAATTTAAATACAAGAAAGGCTCCTAAGCAGAAAAAGAGAATATGTTGTGTCTACCCAAGAGTATGTCATATTAAAACACTGAAAATTTAAAAAGCTGTTAATTATTAATTCAACAGACTTCAAAGCATTCCAACTTCTCTTCCTTCTCCCTTCCGTCCTCAACAGAATGAAAATGCAGTTACCTCTTAGGCTGATGTATTCCAAAATGGGATCTCCTCCTCCCATGACAAGAGAAAGGGACAGAGGGCTACAGCTCAAGTCACACTGGGATTTTAGGCAGAACTTGGTACATCTGTTTTATTTTTTGAAATGTAAGAGAGCTAAAGAAATTAATGTTCCTATTAAATGTGAACTGTTTCCAGTTACATTACTATATTCTCAGTTATATTTCTATATTCCTATTTTTAATGGTTAAGTAAGTATTAATTTGTTTCCCACAAAGTAAAACCTGGCATTGTATTTACAGCCCCTGCCAAACCTGTTCTCCTTAGTTCCCCACTAGAATGGGCAACACCATTGCCACCAAAATACGTCTCCTAGACGTCCACAGGAAAGACCTAACAAGAGGAGTGCACCTTAACAGTTCCAGTTTGGAATAGCCTGGGAAGCACTTAATCCTCAAAAAAAACAGTCACCTCTAAAATTCTCCCTCCATCCTCCCCCAAATACAATGAAGGAAGTTTCTTCCTCAGTATGTAAAAGTACACTTTTTTCCATTCAATGTCTAATGTCTACGTTGATTCAAACTTGATGTTCTACAGACTCTCAGTTTGCCTATCCAACAGGCAACATGAAGCACAAAGAAACCCCTTAATTTAAAACATCCAGCTACAAACCTGTAAAAGATGAAAGATGCAGATCAGTTTCAGTCAAAACCCAGTTCATATATATACATACACACTCAAGACTTTGTGCGCTGACAAGCGTACTAATGCAGGGCTGAGTCCAACCAAGTCTTGAACACCTCCAAGGATGGAGGTCCCACAAGCTCTCTGAGCACCTGTTCCAGTGTTTTACCACCCTCGTGGTCATTTTCTTTTCCTTATACCTAATCAGAATTTGTCATGTTCAAGCTTGTGTCTGCTGCCTCTAATCCTTCCACTACCCATCTCTGAGAATAATCTGTCTCTGTCTTCCCACAGTGAACTGCAACTGTGAAAACACATGGGACTTATAACCACAACTGCAGAAATAACAAATACTATGTATTAAAGTATATCAGTGTAAGGGAGGTGTACAATATGAACAAATTAAATATATCAAATTATTATACCACGTAATATTTTATTTAGAGCTTACTTACAATCCTCTGCTTTCACACAAACTTATAAAAAAAAACCCTAAGAGCTAAGAAGATAGAGAACTAACATGAGAATAGCTTTTTTGTTTGAGGAAGTTACAGTGATTCACAGATTTAAGAATGTGTCTGGTTTTGAATTGTCTTCCAGCATATCCAAGTGGGGCTTTTTTTTTGTTTTGGTGTTTTTTTGGTTGGTCCATAGGTTTGCGGCTGTGGGTTTTTTGGGGTTTTTTGGGGGGGTTTACGCTTGCAGAAAAAATACGCTTGCCTACGAAATACAATACCTTGGGTAGTGATCACACACACACTAGCTATTCTATTAGCTAGAGAAAAGCAAAAATCCCAGTTGGCATATGAGAAGGGAAAGACAAAGGAATAATTTCAAGTCTGCAAGTCTTAATTATGAAAATGCTAAAAATTTTAAAATATGTTATTAACATACTTTCAGGTAAACAATATACTTTTTTTGTGCTCAAGAGCACTTCAAATATTTAAAGCAGCTGCCTTCTTAAATCATTTACAATGACTTCAGACTTAAAACTGGATACATTCTAAAAATAAACAGCTATTGTGTATAAATATGATTTGTTTTAAAAGCTGCTCATAATAACCCAAGATATGTTAGGACATTACAGCAAAATTAAATTTAAAAGTTTAAGTAGCACAAGTTTACTGCTAAAGCTTTGAAGAAATTAAGCCCATGTGATAAGAGATCAGTGGCTAAGCAGCAGGGACAAGCATTCCACAGCATTATTCTCTTGCACGTACAGGGAACTTCTGTTCGTTTTGGTCAGTGAATTGTTCCCTCAGGAATTCAAAAGCAAAACTCAAACCCTCTCCAAATTCAAAATAAGCACTCTTGTTTTCCCCCTCCATCTATAAGTAATATGAAATATGAACTTACAATATCTTCTCGTTCTAAACCTGTTAAGGATACCATTAACAAAAACAGTGTTGAGTCACTAGACAAGTTCATATTCAGTGGACTACTTTGGTTTAAAAGGAAAACTATTTTCAGATTTCCACATATTTCATATGTTTTTTTAACTGCATTCCAGTCACCATCCTAAACACCTTGATATTTTACTTGTATCGAGCTTGCTTTAATGTCTAGCATGACTATTTCACTAGGTAAATGTATATTTGGGTTTTCATGAGCCTTAAATACGTAGAAGTACAGTATATTTTTCCTACCATTGGAAAGTAAGTGCTTATTTCATAAGAGGGACTGTATTTCGTTGCAAACTGACATCTTTTATCCAGTATAAATGAAAAACAAGGTCAATTCTATTACTTAAATCACAATTAAAATGAGCGATTTTAATCAATCCACTGTTTCTAATCATATACCTAAGCAACCTATGCAATACACACTGTGCACAGATTAAAGAGGAAAAGCGTGTTAAAGCTAACCTAAACCCTGACCTTAACTCTCTTAGCCTTACCTCAAGAAAGGAGAAGCATTAGAGGAAGCAAGTTAAAGCTAACTGAATCTTCATGTGCCAAGGTAACTACAGGAGAGGTGCGTTATTTCCCACAAAATATTTTGTTTCAAACCAATGATGGGGTTAGTCTGCCTGCTTCGAAGGGTGTTAGGCTTCATCTAGCTCCCATTCTCACACCAGTTTTCAATTCCTCTACTTTGCACAAAGCTAAGAGCTGTTGTCACCAAGCCAGTATTAGCAATTCCAAGGCCAGGAGGCATAGAACTCCTTAGACGGACACACGTCTGTCCTTACACCTGGGGTAGTAAACTCTGACCATTTGACTACGTAAGTGTTGAAATCAGATGAGGCACCGGCAAGACCATTTCTGGAGCCCGGGAGGTTGCTAAATATGCATCCAAGGTGAAGACACGATAACTTCACCATCTGCCTCTTAGCCCACCCTCAAGGACACAGACGATATTTATGTATTTCACTCAGAGGTAAGATGCGTAGGGGATGAGATGTGATGGAAGAGAAGTGAAGACAGCCTGGCACCCACAGGGCCATATAACCCACTCGGATTAAATTTTATGAAAGGAGTCATATACCTCTTCGGGGGCAGAAAACGAGAAAAAGAACAGCCAGCCCCGCGTCCGTCCCCGCCATCCCGCAGCACCGGCGAAGGCGGCCCGATGCGCTGCCGGGGGCCGGAGCCGCGCCGCAGCCGCCCTCAACCGCCGTCGCAACGGCAACCGGACCGGCGCACCTGCCCCTTCCCGCAGCCCCGCTCCGCGCCACGGGGCACGCACGGCGGCTTGCCTCGCCTCAGCCCCCCTCAGCCCCAGCCCGCCTCGGCCCCAGCCCCCCTCAGCCCCACCGCCGGGGCCGCAGAGCGGAGCCGCTGACCCAGAGAGCCGCCTCCGACGAGGACGGCGCCGGCCAGCGCCCCGGCGGAGGCGCCGTAGATGTGCCGGGCGTCGCGGATGACGTGGGGGGCGCGCTCCTGCAGGCAGGTGGCGGCCCCGATGTGGTAGACGCCCAGGAAGCCGCAGCCGGCGAACGAGACGCTCCAGCCGCGCTCGCGGTCCAGCATCGTCACGGGCGGGCGGGCCGTTAAGCAGGCGCTAGCTACCGCCGCAGCAGCCGCTGTTCCGCGACTGAGGCGCCAGCGCCGGGGCCCTCCCGCGCCTTACATGGCGGCCGCGCCCCTGCCCCGCGCCCCAGCCAATCCCGCGCTGCCCCTCGCCCCGCCCCGGTGGCCCAAGGCGCCCCAGCCAACCCGGGGGCGGATGCAAATGAGGCCCCGCCCCGTCGCAGGGAGGGCGCGCGCCAGGCGCTGCGTGACCCGCGCCCCGCGTGTGCTCGTCGCAGCCCGGCGTCCCTCGGCCTCCTGAGGCCCGCCCCACCCCCGCGTGAGTCGGTCCCGCACAGCCCACGCGCTGCCGTACGCCGCGCGATAGGGCCCAGGCTGGGATGGTGAGGGGCTCGGGCAGCCGGGCGGCGGTAACGCCGAAACGCGGCCTTGAGCGTTCGGGTGAGAGAGGAAGGCAGCGCTGGGAGATGGCGCGGCTCCCAGTCACTGGCGGGGGGCGAGGGGGACACGGCAGGGCTCCTGCCCGGGCCGCGCGTTTAGCAATCAGCCTGATTATCCAAGGCGCGAAGGAATTTATCATGCTAGCACATACAGTCGTTTGTACTTCCTGACCTGCTGTAAGAGCAAGCACTGTTTAATAATCCTGTAATAAACCTTAAGAGAATTCATTATGATAATACTAGGCTTATAAAGGGAAGATTATAGAATAATCTGCTTTTTTCCCCTGAGTACCTCAAAACCATCAATTTACACAATTCTGTGTTCATGTTCTACCAACATTTTACAGAGAGAAGTACAAGCAAAGCAGCTAAATGCCATTTGAAGTCTGGAACAGTGTTATCTACCTGAGCTGCAACAGCAGCCAGCTGACCCATACGTCAAAACCAGGCATCAGGATCTGATGGACTTTTGGAGGTCTCATCATGGCATCTTTGAGCACCTGAAGACCTCCAAAAAATCTGAAGGACACAGAGTGATTGGCGCCAACTGATTAATATGATCACTTGTGATTGTCTTTATGTAGCTGCTTAATACAGTGCCGCATCACAATGCCCGACTTAGCTGCACGCAGGCCCATAGGTTTGTTAGCACAGCACTGTGTGAGATCTATTTGCTACATAATACGTCTCTATGACGAAGGTGCTGTGTTGGTGTCAACCAGCCCTGACTCTTGTCTGCACCAGTGCAGCCATACCATCGCTCTTTCAGCTCTGCAGACTCTTCCTCACCGCTAGCTCAGGTATTTCTGAGAAACACTGCACTGCAGGCCAGAGATGTGCCCTAAATATTTTTCTGCCCAAGTCCTCTGGAATACTTAAATGCATCTGAACACGTCCAGGCAGCGTGGGTTTTGCTCCCTGGAAAAGGTGCTGATTTCCTCTAAAAGTTGTAAGAGGAACTGGTGTTTGTATGGGACTCCTCTCCATCACCACAAATCCCAGAGTTTCCATTAGTCTCCCACTGTAATGCTGATGGAGATTGAGCGGCTCAGAAGGGGATTCACAGCAATTAGCTTGCCCAGCAGGGAGTTTCCCAGAGCTGGACTATGGGAAAAAAAAAAAAAAAAAAAAAACAACAACAGAGAACAGCATGTCTGAAATCCTCTAGGATTTAATTGCCTCACTGTGCCAGGGCTGCAGAAAACCTTTTTAGCTGCTCACATGCACCATCATATATATCCTAACAATGGGATTTAAAAACATCTCAAAAGAGTCTGAGAGGAGCTCATATTTTCCTAGGAGAAACCTAGGAGAGGTTGTGTTGTGCAATTTTTTATTTATAGAAAGTGCACTGACAGGAAGAGAGCGGAGGATTCAAACTCTTTTTCAGTCTGAGTGGGTCTGAAGACATACTGAGCAATCAATGGATAGTTTTACCAGGGAGATTTTGAACAAGACTCAGACAAAATGCTGTGATGAGAAACTCAGGAATCTGCCTTCAAGTGAGCACCACAAGCACTGGGCCATACTAACTCAGCTCTCTAGCCACCTCTGTCTTGTCGGGCCATGCATCTTCATCCGTTCATTGTTTTACTATTTCAGTGAGCAGAGCAGAGAGTGTCCTAATCCCAATCCTGTCTGTCAGTCAGGCATTTCCCTTCATTTAGGGAAGAGGAAGGTGTGATACTAAACCCATTTCAGTTCACAGGGAAGGAAGGAGCTGATAAAAGGTAGATGTAACCACATCCCACCCTTCCTAGAAGAGTCCCATGTCATTGAAAAGGTGACTGACCACTATGTTTTTTTCTGCTCTCTTCTGAAGGGCCAGCTCTGCTATATTTTGTATTCTCTTGATGTGTGCTGTCATGCTATTTACTCAGAGCTTAAAAGTGCAGGAGAGTACCGTTTCTTAATCCATGCCTTTGGAAAAGAGACACAGAGGTGTTCAGAGCAGGACATTTCTGAACATCTGCAGAAATTTGACAGGGAGAGCCAGTTAAATGGCAGAGGAGCAGGGGATTTTTCAGAGCATTATCCCATCAATAGGCTTTTCAGAGCTAATCTCAATTTTACCGGTAGAGATCAGCTCCATTTAAAAACAATTTTTATCCCTAAACTGTCACTAGAAGGCTGTTCCAGAACCTCATTTCTTTAATAGTTAGTCTTATTTCTACCGTAAAATGATACATGGCTAGTTCATAACCATCTGCTCTTGTATTTTGTCCTTTTACATGAGTATCTCCTTTATGTCACTGACAGTGTTTGGAGTGATAAGCCTTATTCCCTGCCAGCCCGCATTCTGTGATACTTGGGAAGCTAAGCTCCTGTAGCTTCCTCTTCTGAGAAAGGTGCTACAGATGCTCCCCGACAGTCCTGCAACCAGTCCTTCAGATGGGGTTTCACTACAGCCTTACACAGTCTTTGCTGAATCACTGATTCTGATTACTTATAACCATATTATGATCAGCTGATAAATCCAGGTCCTTCCCCATCTCAGCTTAGATAATTTTTTTTTTTTAAATATATTGCGATTCCCCAGTACACAAGACCAAGTTTGCTCATCAATACTGTACTCCTGTTCCTGTGTATGCCTACTCTTTTTCAGTACCTGTTTCTTATCTCCTTGGGCTGCTCCCTAACAGATCTTGCAATTTCTTCACTACATCATCTCCAGCTTGGCAAATAGCTTCTCATGCAAAAAAAAAAAAAAAAAAAAAAGGAAAAAAGAAAAAAAATCAGCTGAGATATATATATAGACAGGATGAATCCCATTTCCCTTCCCAGAAAAAGCAGCTGTCTCATCAAAAAGGTAGATTAGTTTGACACACTGAACCTTTGGCTAATCACTGGCTATCTCATCTCCTTTTTATCTCCAGGCCTATAAAGATAATAGTCTTTCCTCACAAAACCTGTTCTAATCCCTTCTTTTTATTTATTATTTTTCCTTTATTCACATGTTTCAGTTTATTCATTTACTTCCAATTACAGGTTTAGCTGCCCTGCACATAGCTGTTTAGGATAAAGATCCTGGAGCTAGTGCTAAAACGTGGGACATCAGAGAAAGCCAAAGCAACCTCGTCACAAGCACTACCAACTAACCCTACTGCAGTTGTACAATATGCAGTTTCAAGATTGTCACATTTATCTCAAGTATCACTATATTACTATGCTGCAATCTGTGTTGCAGACATATCCTAAATCCTTTAATGAATCCAGGAATCCAGTTCATAATCATTTACCCATAACTCCAGGAATACGAAGGAAGGCCTGAAAGCCCATGTAGTGGAAATCAAATACAGTTTAATGGGGGTACAATCTACCAGGAAACCTGCATGCAGCTTACAAACTCCTGTAAACAGACATCAACCCAACTCAGTATCTGGCACGTAAAGTCAACAGGTGTGCCATCTCTCCATTATTTAGCCACTGAAAGCTTCTCCCTTAATCCTTTGCATTTACCTACCATGTTGATTATGATATAGGCTCACCATTTTCCTAGATACAGATTAAATCAAATCTATTGTAAAAGAAGAGAGAAACTGACAGTCTATTTGTAAAGTGCTTTTAACTCCTTAGAAGAAACCATTTAAATACTAAGCTAGCTGATAGCATATAATTTATAGGAAAAGGAGCCACAAAGGATAGAGCAGCAGGAGGTAACAAGAGCACTACTGGACAGCTGGCAAGTCACCAGGCCTGAGATCTTGGCCAGCCTTGAAGATCTAATGAGAATTTCTGTCATCAGAGAGGGAGGGATATGAGTTCAAGGAGATGATGGCTAAGCCCTGCTTGGAAACAACAGTTTTCTATGATCTCCTTGACTTTCAGGGATTCATTAGTAATCACTGATCTCTCAACATGGCACTTTTCATAAAGCGTTTTAGAAAAGATTGATGTATCATGATAGCCATTTTCGTGGGGGAGGTGGAAAGGGATACAGTAGTGAAGTTGGCCCAATATCATTCAGCAAGGCCCGCTTCAAAGTTGGAGAAGCAGCCTGATTTACTGAGTGCTAAGCCAGATCAATAGCCTAGCACTTCCCCAGAAGGATGACAAAGTACCTACTAGAATTTTTGGAGCCCAGGGAAATTGCCTTAACTTGCTCATACAGGCTGCCGCGTGTGTGTGAGACATCATTCTGGCCTTATCAAGTCATAATCTACCTAATCTAAAAACATCAAGGCCTCATCTCTGCCTAACGCCTTTCTGGGAATGCTCTACTGTGAATATTTTCTGAAGAAACACAAAGCATTTTTTTGGCCCAGTTTACGTGCCTTTGGTGAACAATGCAACCTTGTCTCATGATAGAAAACCTTGTTCTCCTCTCCCTAGAAGGATCCAAAGAGCAAAACCACAGAACTACTTACGCTCCCTTTGAGATCTCTTCTATGGGATGCTGCAAGTTTACCCCTCTTGTTTCAATGTATGCAGGGGAGAAAGAGAATGAGCTATGCTGTCTTTGTTATTCAGGTAACTCCTGTTTATGTTCCCAAGAAGATGCCAATTTGTCACAGAAATTATAATCAAGAACAGAGATTAATTTTACTCCTTTTGTATGATCATCCTGTATGATCAGCCTACTTGGGTAGACCATAAGGGAAATGCTATTGTTATCAGTGGTCAGAAGACTGTTAAACAGCCTTTACCTGTTTAAAATGCACAGGGAAGAACCACAGGACAGGGACAGGGAAGTGCTGAGTTACAGAGGGAGGTAAGCTGAGGACAAATACTGATCATAACCTGGACAAGGAATCCCATTGCATTCTTTGTGCCAAAGCCCCACAGGCACACTGCACCGCTTCTTCACACTTCACCAACTTCTGCCACAGGGCTGTACACTGGGGAGCAGGGATGGAGAAAAGATACTTAAATTTTCCTAGCCAAAATAAGTTTTCACAGTTTTTAATCTGTTTACATCACCAACTAACTGAAATACCCTCAGCACACTGTACTAACCTTCACAGAGAAACTACACTTGGCACAAGCATCATCCTTGTTCTACTATCGGCTTCCAGTTCTGTTTAAAATAGTGATATCAACCAGCAAAGACACAGGCACTTTGTGGGGATTTTTTTATTCTTTGTATGACATATCATTGCCCATTAAGCTTGCAAAGGTTTCACGTTAACTGCTCTCAGGTTTCTTTAGCAAGAGATGGAAAGTAGGTCATTTTAGTGAAAGCTACTGACCTACTTTTCTCTTGGGCCTGATCTAGTGTTTGAGTAAGATTTTGGGGTTTGGGTTAATAGTCTGGTGATTATGTTCCTAAGTGATTATGGTAGCGCATAGTAAAGGTGTAGAAATTTAAGAGTATGATCTCAAAAGTTGGTTTGTACACATCTAATACAGTAGATGCTGACAGTTTGAGCAATTTTAGTGCATCTTCCAAGCTTCACAGCATAATCCTAACAATTGCTTTGAACTAAGCTAAGAGGTCTGTTCTTTGAGTTTTAGTTGCGACTGTGGACTAACAGGCTCCGGTTTGGGCAAAGGGAAATTAACTACGAAGATCAGTATGAAAGCAGCAACGCAAAATCTAAAGCCAGATGGATAAAGCAAGCTCTGGAATTTTCTGTAGGCTTCTGCCAAAATCTTTTTTAAAGAAAAAAATATATAAATCAAGCATTCATTTCACATACCTTTTGGTAGGATCCAACACTAAGTGATTCTATAGAGGCAGATCCCTATTTTCTCTGTAATATGGCTGAAGCATGGGGGTAGCAGGGCTAGCTTTTGAAAAATCTCTTTACGGGCCTGTTTCAAGCTGTATGCTCCTAGAAAACTGGGAACTTCATTTTGGAAGGTATATCAGAAGTACTTTCTCTGGTTTCTTTGGCTGGTATTGTCTAAACTCTTTTGTAACTATTGGTGAATGTCAAAATATACAGGAGGTCCTCAGGTCTAGGTGCATCCCACGTCCTAACAGTTCTGTCTGTCGAAATGCTAATTCTGCTGACGATACTCTTACTCCAAGTGATGTGGGAGGGAGAAATGTGGTAAAGCAAATTTAGAAAAGATACTACAAAACACATGTTAACTAACAAAACATATTAAGTGCATTTGCCTTTGACCAACTTGTTTGTAAACAGGTCTCTCAAGAATATAACGCATTTTAAGACACAGCAAATAGAGAAGAGTGTGGTGCAAGGGGCACATGCTATCCAGCCTGCACTTGGCATCACTGTGCTGCCAGCAAAGGTCTAGTTAATCCACAGTGCATGTCATCTACTCATCCATAATCAAGAGCTATCCATCTCATGCTAAAGGAAAGAAAACAGTGACTGAGTTCTGTGACTAGAGTCTTGCTTTGTCAATTTATTTCTGAAAGCAGTATAAGTCCTCCAGCGCTTAGCATACTTTCATATTGGAGGGCAGCTAGAAACCAGTGTAACTGGTTCTGACAGGAGAAACAATGAATTTTCATATCTTGAATTCCTTGGTGTGATCTGTGTTTTTCATTCTCATAGTACAATAGATAAATCCTGAGAGTTACAATTTGTTTTTCAGGTCTGATATCATAACCATTGCCTTTACTCTTCATAATTTCAAAACTATTGCACAGAATAAATAGCCTAATACTATTTCACATTAACATCATCCTTTTTTTTTTTTTAATATTTTCACAGTATTTTTGTTTCATAACTTTGTGGCATGATGTGTATGTGGCAACAGTTTATTGCAAAAGATCCCATGCAGCTTTATATATATATCCTACAAATGAGATACAGCAATGACCATACTCATTGCTAACTCTCAACCTTAGTTTTTTTTTTTATTAGCTACTTTTGAAGGATTTGTTATTCTTTAAGACGGAAAAGTAAGAAAAAAAAGTATGGCTAACAAACTCAGGGAAATTCAGATAGTCACTGGAGTTAGATTTTTCAAATCTTGTCTTGCAGAACACAAGTTCCTTTTTCTGTTTGTAATGGAGCTATTAGAATGTACCTGTTTTCTCTCTTAAGCTGTGTCATTTCTACATTAACTATATTATTATTTTTAATTACAATTATGGATATTACTGTATCAGGTAACTGCTGGGTGGCAAATAATGTTGCATCTTAAAGACCTAATATCTTGTCATAGAAAGGCCTCATAATTAGCACCTTACAACAACTGCTGAGACAGATTCTCAGCAAAGCCTCCTCCCTTGTCTTGACCTAAGAAAAGACTTCAAACCTGCTATTGCTCTAAAGATTAGATATGTGTCTTCGCAAGTCTAAGACCAAAAATATTCACGGAAATATTCTAGAGATAGGTAAGTACATAAGGAACAATTTCTCTGCCAGAATATTTTCCGAGAGTTACGATGCACTTTTAATCTTGTCTTGCAGCACAATGATCCACCAGCCAAGAAATACACATGAAGATTATTTTATATTTACCTACTTACAGAGATTCCCATTCTGCAAAGAAAATGTGGACACAGAAACAACTGGTCCTTCATTCAGCAACCCTCAGATGTGGAAACTGGGAGAACAGCATGGAAACAACATTTGTAATAAAAGGAAATTATTGCTTGTGTAAATAGTAACCAGTAAGATGCTTAGCATGCATTAGCCCGTTCTTAACATTTGAAAATGTGGTAACAAATTCTGGAGAGGGGATTACAGAGCTACGTGTAGGTGAAGATGCTGTCAGCAGAGTGCGTGGGTGGGATATAAACGTATACACTGTGCATAGGTCTTTGTTACAGTAGTCCTAGATCCCTTGATTCTTTAAATACCAGAGATTTAATATTCTTGGATTTTTTCCTTTCAGTTGGAGAAGGGAAGAAAATTAGACCAAACAGTTGCACCTTGCAGATGGCTAAACTAAACCACAGGCTGGATGACAGAACCACGTAATGCCAGCACAACAGGAGCACGGACTTTACAAGTACCACAGAAGGTTGCCCAAAGAAGTCCATGCAGTTTGTCTTTTAAAGCAAAAAATTTCTAGTGAGCTTCTGGGCAACAATACCAACCTGAGCAGTCATGGCCTGTCCTCTGCCACTGTTTGCTGTGCTCATACAAGCATCAATGTACCTTGGACCAGCTGGAGGAACTACACTGCCATGAAATAACTTTATTTCTCCTCTGGTGTGTTCTCAACAATTCTGCTGCTGAACAGCTAACCACCCATGGCCTTACCATGAGCAAGTTTCCCTGCTCTTCATGTAAGCCAGGTGACCTGAGGAAAAGCATTGACTGGCACATAACAGAGGATGAGGGGAGTTGAGAGACCAGGGGTGGGAGGAGAGGCAGCCTAGATGATGGTGATGTACACTGCATCCTGCATGGTCTTTAGAGACCTTTCTGTTCCAGTCAGCTATACTGGAGATTTGAGGGCCTCAATAAAAGTTATCCCTGTGTTGTGAAGAAGTTGGAAAATCAGACAGTGCCCTTTGTGGTCAGTCACACTACATTAATTCTGTAGCCTCTAGGATTCCTAAAAATCCTAGGAATTGGATTCCTAGGAAGTGGAGGAAAGAAAGAAGAGACAATTTAAGGAGTCTGCCTTTTCCCAAAAGGTCTCTGAGGACCATTCTTGCAGCTGGAAGTTTGGAGCAGCTATTTGAGAACACAGCTAGAGAAGAGCATGAAACTGGAGCTGGCTACAGCTTCAACTACAGGCCAACCATCTGTGTAACAGAAGTTGTCCTAAATGACCTTCCTCAGGCCAGACCTTTCTTTTAGTCATTAAATTATACTGCAAGGAGGAGGACTTGGGGAAGGCTCTTCATCCCATAGCTCTGCTTTAATAGGAATAGAGCATTGTTTCTTTTTGTTTATAGAGGAAGGATGTTATTTAAGGTCAGTGAGGAAGGCATCTAAGCTACGCATCTCTCATTGCCTTAAACATCTGTCCTCATCATCCTCCTGTCAGTTATTTTAGGCAACCAGCTGTGCAAGGTCCCGGCTGTTGTGAATCCCATTTCAAAGAATTCACCATTCTTCCCAAGTGTTGCATAGGAAATTTTGGCACAGCCTTAAATGCAGGCTGTAAATTTTATCCCAGGGGATCAAATGTTTCAAGGGAGCTATTGAAATGTAGAATATTACAATATCTAATTCCTTTTGTTGGTCTAATTACCATTTCATTTTCATCTAGATGGCACTAGATATGATTTAATTGTTTAGTAGACAAATGATCTATACAGCAGAAAACAAAAGCTGGTTAAGCTCCCAACTTAACCAGGAATCCTACAGACGTTCACAATCAGCAAGAAAATTACTGAAGACTTCCAGTGTCACCAGTTCCTTAAATGGCATTATAAATCGACAACTCCCTATCCATTGGTATTAGGATTTAAAAATAAATACCAGGTCCAGATCTTCAATTGCTGCAAATCATTGCCTTCACATTTCAAACCTGCTGGTGAATTTGCGTTTAGTTTTAGACATCAGTAAACTGCTCTGCTGGAATAACACCTTTACTTTGAGTACTCCCCCTTTACTTCAGTGATGCTTTTCAGCGAGAAAAATAGTACAAAATTTGTACCAGAAAGACAGTGTTGTTCTATACCCATAAAATAGGACAGCAGTGATTAACTGAAAGGAGATATGTATGCCACCTATGTGGTATGGCTGCCTGAACTTCAGTTGAGGAACAGGGATAACTAGAAGATAGGCTGCAGGTAGCTGTGGTATGGTTTGAGGTGAGGGGGGAGCTGTGATCCTGAGCAAACATGCGTGGTGAACAACAGGATGGGGACTGCTGCCATTCTCCTCTCCCACTAAAACATGCCCAGAGAAGGGGGCTCTAGCTCCATCTTCCCTTGAAGCAAAGAGGAGGAACCAAGGGTGGGGGCAGACTGTGAGAGCAGAAATAAAGTACATAGGTGTAGTCACATTAGTTATCTTCTATGTGTACAACGCTGAGAAGTTGCCCAATGTCACCAGTCAATAATTAGCGTGCTCAGACCAATGCAACTTCTTATCAATTTTGAAACAGTTGTATGAGAAGGAATTTCTCATAGTACACTCAAACTCACACTCCAACCTTCCAGTGATAAATGAAAGTCTTGCCTTTGACTAGAGGCCGTGGAGTACAACCTTTAAGCGTGGGCATAAGGCTTTGGAGAATTAAGGCCTTGGTTTCATACAACAAAAATGTAGGATATGATGAAGGAACTTAACTGAAGGAACAGTTAAACGACCATCTCTCTACAAAGTAAACATCTGTCAGGACTTGCCACTTCTCACTATTTTTTCTTAATAAGCAACTCAACAGAACAAATTAATAAGGGATTTGAGAGCACATAAGATGGGATTTGGGAGCACATAAGATGGCAACTGAAAGAATTTCGCACACCCCCTCCAGCCATTAATATTTATAATTAAAATGTAACTAAGGTTTACTTCTTCAGCTAGAGAAAATTTGCATGAGCAACAGTAGCATCATGGTTCACATAATTAGAGGAACTTCTATTGGCCTCCACAGGGAGAGACTGTAGCTTCATTTAAAACACTATGGTGACCTAAGTTGTCTAAACTGCAGCCCATCCCAAGATTTCCCTGTTACAACTTAATCATTCTGAAACTAAGTCTGGAGCTCATCCAGGAGTTTGACTATGTACGTAGAGTGAGATCATTTTAGAGTTATTTTTAAAGGTCAGTGGTGACTGCTACAGAGTTTTTGTTGTTGTTTCTCAAGAAAAAATTGCATGCACATTCTCATTGTACATTCACTGTTTTTCTACTTCTGAGTCAATCATTTCAGTCAAATTCATACTGCAGGGCTCATTGTCTAGTGTTAAATGAAGAGCTCATAGCAATACACATTTTATAATACAGATTTTACTTTGATAAGCGTACACGTTCAGAATTTGTCACTAGAGAAATAGATTCATACAAAGAGTTTTGCCTAAATTCTTGAAGACTGATGCAGATTTCCCAAACAAGCACTGTCAGTTCATTCACTGTGCTGACGCTCTGCTAAATTTTTGTTTCACTGCAGCATCTGATCTTCCTTTTAATATATGCTAGTTTGATATGAACCTTTCCCTAGCGTGTTTTTCCCCTTGACCTGATACTCATCTCTGACAAATCCTATTCTTTTATCACCAAAAGGGAAGCTGAAAAATGAGAACAGAATCAATACATACTCTTGTAGCTGTTTTGCTCCATTTTTTATTTTACAGCTTCCTTCCTCTGAGAAAATAGAGTATTTTCAGCTATGATTACATTCTGATTTAGAATTTAAACGCAGATTACTTTTCTTTTGCTATGGAGATGAAAATAAATTGTTATTTGGAAATATTTCAGTGTGAAAATTTGAATGTTTTCTTTGAATAAGTGGTTTTGGTGATGTTAAAATATATGAATACAATTAATATTAGTATGAAGATATAACCAGATGAGTTTAAATGAAATATTTTACCTTACTGGAAATGAATTGGTTATTAAAGTTAAATATAATAGTTGAAGCAATTATTTTGTTCTTTTCTCATTGAAAATTGCTGAAACTGTCACATTCCTGTGACTTACTATTTCCATGAGGTTGAGTTTTGTGAGGGAAGAAACTTTTCTACGTTATTTGTCAGTTATTTAGTTGGAAGTAATAGAAAAATTCATTTGTATTCATTCATCCTTTGGCCAAACTTTAAATCACAAAGGTTTGAATAATCCTCCTCTTTGATGTTCACTGGTGCTGACAGACAAGGCCAGTGACAAACTGAGAGCCACATATAACAAGCCACAGCCTTTATTCACCTTGAACAACTGTCCTTTCCTCACTCTAATAATAGCCATTGGCATCTATAGACCACCATTGCTTTCACAATAGAAATAGGTGAATGTATTCCTAGGGCACATGGGTGGTTGATTATCACTTCTTGGTCCCTTTTTCTAATAGTTACTTTGTCCATTTTCTCAGTCGGATTTGCACAAATCCCTCATGTAGGGGGCACCCTGTGCTCTGGGATCTTTCTCACCCTTTTGTCCTTATGCATAAGATTTCTTACTCTGAAATTATAAAAGTATATAAAGTATATACTCCATAAAGTAATTATGCAGCTTATGGTAGATGATTCTTTGGACCAATAGTACTGACATCTTTCCTAGCTCTGTTCTACTGCAAGACCAAGGACGCTTCACTTCCTTGATACTTCTATATTTCATCCCTTTGCCCCTTGTCCCACTCCTGATTTCTCAGTTCCTTCCTCTGTTGCTTCCGTGTTTGCATGTTCCCCCTCTTCCTTTCCTTCTCCTGCCACTTCTCTGATCCTATGCTTAGCCAATTCAATTAGCTAAATTCAGAAAGACAAAAGTGAATAGTTTGCTGGGTTAGGCTTAGCAAGGAGCAGCTAAACAAGTACCAGAGGCAGTCTTTCCCTTCTTGGCAGGGGCCAGCTGGTGGATTGGCTCTGTCTCTAGCATAGCTTCACCTTAAGATGGGGGTCAGTGCAGTGAGGCCGTGGGTGCTGAGGCATATTTATAATCATCTCATCTTGTGACTTGTGGGCAGCCCTTGCTTCCCTCCGTTGGGGTTGCGAGGGAGAGGGCACAGCAGAGTGCCAGCTAAAGCTGGTTAGTGGGTCAGTCAGCTGCTTCTGGCATGGGAAGAGTCTGACCTTCACCTCCTATGCAATTCCCCCAAAAAACATGCCACAGAAGCCAGACTGCTGCTGTATCTGCCTTCAGCTCTTTCAGAAGATTTTTGCAGTTTCTGTCTCTACTGTGACAAAAGTGTGTAGATTTTTTGGTCTTTCCTCCCCGACCTTCCACCCCCAAATCTGCTCTCTATTTACCCCAGGCACACATAGATGCCCCTCCATGTACTTCTGATGTCCGAATACCAGCATACCTTCTGAGAAATTCTGCAGCAGACCACGCCGTTTACATTTTTTACCATCTTAAGTTATGTACAAACCAGTAATTGTCACCTTCTCATGCCTTAAGTTCTTGTCCATGCACTGGGAAAGCACAAAATCCTTTTCTCCCCTTCCCTTCACTAATCCATTCTAATTTACTAATCCAGCCCAGCATGTCACACCATCACCCCATACTCACCACTCCCCTCCTTCTTTCCCAGCTGCCAAATGTTGACTTGCTGTAGGGAATTTGGCTGTAGAGTGATATGTCCATTATGTTGTGAAACAACCAGACTCTGATCTTAATTCCCAGCTGGTACATTCAGAGAAACTCTAACTTCAACTTTAGCCACAGTGATAGATCTGTCCCTGACTTGTCATGTGGAATGAATTATATTACCCCAAAAATAGGAGTAAATAAAATGACTGTCCTTTCCCTAACTAAATATTGACTTTAGTGAACCCAAGAAACAAAGTTTGTTTGCTTCAGTCAATTTCAAAAGCAAAGAATAAAGTTTAATCTCACTGGAGTCAAGTTCTGAATACGAAAATTTCCTATTTCACCCCCTTACAGGGAGTGCTGTCGCTGTCTGCCAGCCTGCTTCCCACTGATTTCCCACTCAGCCCTCCTTGGTGTGCACCCACACCTAGGCAAAGCACAGTCCCACACCCATTACATCTAGCTGAACTGTGCTCCTCATTTCAGCAAAAGATGATGTTCAGAGTAAGATTGCAGTCCTGATAGCTAGCAGATTAACCCCTTCTTTGCCACCTCTAAAAGGGGATAATACGTATCTCACTGCACAAGAGATGAGGCTAATACTGATAATTCCCAGGAAATACAGCAAGGTCACAGGAAACTCATAAGTACTGCAACACGTGTCAGGCACAGGATTCACTCTCCTATAGCGACTGCTTACTTTTTTTCTTCCAACCACAACAACAATTTTTTCATACTGCAGCAAGTGTTCCATCACTTCTGGATGCTCTATGGAAGGGGGGAGATGATTCTAGACTAGCCCAGAAGAAACACCATTGCTTTTTTCCCCCACCAGGCACACAGCAGTACAAATGCAGATTAACAGGGAGACTAGGAGGAAGAAAGACTACAGGTAGTTGGGATTAGCAATCTTATCTTTAGATGACCTCTTTTAATCTCATTTGTTGCCAAGATCAACATAAGCACAAGTTCTGCACATTCAGAAAACAAAAAGACAATGCACTTGGTAGCTTTAATCTTTATCTTGCATTAAATTTGCCAAGTAGAACTAGAAGTTTAGTGTGATTTCACCGGGGCATTTCAAAGTTCAGCTAGATAATCATGCCTTATGCACAGGAATTTTCAGTGTATCATCAGGGTAAACTGTTTTTCTGGCATAATTTAAGGCATATACTTCAATACCTCTCTACTCAGAGAAGACTTCTATGTGGATTTGTCTGCTTCCATTGTACCATGAAAAATAATACATATACCTACAGAACAGCATAAACACCGAAATAAAATTTTAGGTCTTTCACTGCATCATAGGTTTATAAACTGAGGTGTTATTTGATCACAAACTATTAACACAAATGCTTTAACTACATAGACATATATATGCTTATAGACATACTTTCTAACCTTTATGTCTGCTCACATTTTTCAGTCTTTTTATGAGTACCAAGAGAATGCTGTTGGGGGGGGGGTGCGGTGCAGGGGAGGAAATGGAAATCCTGTCCCCAAAGAGCAGGGTGCAGTCTGTGGAAATACCAAGGTTCACTCATGATTAGCTGCCACGACGTGAATACGATTTGTCTCAGTCCATGCTTATTGGCTGTTACTGGGCTGTTCACTAAATTTTGGCAAATCTCTGATCACAACCTTTGCCATAGACAAGCATATAGGAGACCTTACTGCAGCCTACAGCAAGCATTTCCACATCCAAAGCTCTATAGGCACCCACGTAATGGTTGCATTTCACATCAAAGTTACTGAGGTTGAGGTATGTTTAGCAACATTACAATTAACGTTATAAAAGGGAACAATGGAAGTCAAGGTTTCCCTTTCTAGGTGCTATCCTGACATGATGAGAGGTTATTTCTTAAAGAGGTACTTGAGAGCTGTGTACTCTGACCCCAGAGAGTGAAGGCACAGTGGTGCGTGTAGGGAGCAAGAAAGTTGGCCTAGGGGCGTGTCTAGCTAGACAAGGGACAGGGTGAAGGTCAGAGAGAAAGACAAAAAGAAGGGCAGACTGGAAACAAACACATTAGTCTTGGGAGCAATGTTTTGTAAATGCTTGGCTCTGCCCTCTAGGCTTAGGAAGCCTGTTGCAACACAGCAGGGTGACTCCTCATGACCCCAGGTAGCTGTACAAGCTGCAGCACCAGCTCAGGAGTCATCAGCTGCTCTTTTTTATGACTCATTACAATAACTGCTAGAAGAGAAGGTGACACTAGCTGGGTTTACATTACCACGACTACCATCTCCCTGGCATTAGGAATGCTACCACTTGTGCTTCTGCCTGTCCTTGAATGCCCCTCTTTCTTGCCCTTTTCCTTTTCACCTTTGTAGGTAGCAGACTCCTGGCTGTTTTGCTGTAACACCAGGCAGCACTCCAGCCTTCCTCCATCATGTGCTGCAGCTGTCTCCATTAACTGGGCCAAAAGGCTTTTCAAAGTGGAAACATTGAAAAACATGGGACTTTCTCCTGTTGTCAGATGCAAGCAATCTATTCTCTTCATAGAAAATATCTATTAGCAATGGATAAGCTGTGAAAGCCTGACCTTAACATCAGTGCTCCAAGGGCAGTCTGCCCCACAGAAAATTAAAAATCCAGAAAAAAAAACTTTTCATGGATGCCTTCTTAAAGGGGGATTAAGAGGTCTGTTGAGTCTACAGCTAAAAATATTTTAATGTAGGTCACCACTGATGGGTCAACTGAGATTAGAATTATCAACTGATAATTCTATAATTCTTTCAAGGAGCACGTAGAGACAAACCACTCTTCCTAGATCAGTTTCTAAATTGGTGGGGTAGGGGTGTGGCTAGTTTGAGAGGGTCTTTAGACAAATCTAAAATTACGAGTCACTTTGTAAAACACAATTCCATATAGTCTATATTCAAATTCAATGTGCAACAGAGAGAGCATGTGGGAAATGTTTTTTTCTCATAGCTTGATGGGAAGGTCCAGCTAGAAGCTCTTGGCTGTCCAGCTGTCAATCACTCGATGAATCCTAGAAGTACAAAAGGTCCAATGTCAGATGGAGGCCTATTGTACACAGCTTGCCCAGTACATATCCCAAACTGCTCACAAGAACTTTATTCATCCTGAGTTGTAGAGAACTCTGTCAGCTCTAAGCCCAAGATCTCAAAAAGTCTTTCAAAATGCAACCAATACTGATTAAAAAGCCCCACATTCCTACAGCTCCTAATCTTGTAAATTGGCTGTGATGTGTCCCCTACTGAGGGGATGCATGCATTCCCTTCCTTGTTATCTGCTGCTAGCTTAAGTGAATCCAGAACTTCAGACACAGTCTTGAACCAACACCATTATTCCTTTTCCCTTCCTGAGAAATCAAACCAGGCCAAAGATGTCCTCAAAATTTACCAAGTCTCCTGACTGAAGCCATAACGTACTGCTTCCTAGGTCTGAAGAAAGTGGGCATACTTCCAATTTAGCTGCCTAAGAAACATCCACAGAAAACATGGAAAAGAGAAAGTTGTCCCTAGATCTCATTGTGATCTTCCAGTTGCAGTTAAGTGACTAATTCCTCAGATGCCCATGTCACCTTTAAAAAGAGCAAAAGAACTGCATAAAGACTTACCTGTTTTCTAAATAAACCTAAGGAAATTTTTTCAGTATTGCCATCCTGGTCACCATGTACTACCAATAAAATAGACTATAAATCCTTTTCTTTTTCTAGAATGGAATGCACATGAGATTGTTTCCATTTCTGCCAAGATTCTTCTGTTCGCTTTCATCTACTGTGGCCCATCAGTAGTGCACAGACTCTAGGTCAAAGAAAGAGTCCCCTGTAGTACCAATAGGGAATAGTTCTATGTTGTAATATTCCTATATATACACGCATATGTATATACAGACATACATATATATACACACATATACATATATATTTCTGGTTTTCTTGTAAAGAAAAATCTTTTTCTGTATAAATTCTGTATGCCATTCACTGATATTCTGCCAACAAGAAGCCTGACTCCCTAATAGAAAAAAGTCATTCTCAGTTAAGCACTTACTGTCAACATCCTCACACCTTTTATTTCCTCCGCCCAATAAAAACTCTGAACTTATAAAAGACTGCGGCTTATTGTCTCTCATCATGGTTTACTTTGCAACCTGAACGAGCAGCAACAAAAGCAGTCAAAACAACACAATTGAGAAGCTGGCGCATAAGCAAATAAGCAAGAATGAACAGCTGAGGATGGGGAAAAGGAGATGGGGAAGGAACCGATCAGGAGAAAGTACATTGGAATGTCAGTCTGAAACTGTTCTTTAATATGCTAAGATTTTTGTGGGATCAGGGATATGTGCTGTCACTGCTTCACAACAAGAATGGTTAAGTTTAATGCACATAAAAAAGCTGGTTTAATTAAGAGACAGTCCTAATTCTATTTAAAGATTTTATCTTTTGCTTAAAAATATTGCTGATGTTAAGTAAGCTTGATTAATTTCCAGTTTCCTGGAATGACAAAAAAGTTAGATCCTCAGAGCAATGCTGCAAGTATGACAATGCAACCAAGTTTGTCAAATGTTCATTTCACAATTAGAAAAGAGTACAATACAGAGAAAGACCATATAAAGTGACCTTTAGATCTTGAAACAATTCTTAAAACAAAAATATCAGAAAAGAGATTATGGAGCAGAGTAGAACATCGCATTGCAGTCATGTAATTTTCATAAGTCTGAGGCATACTTCTCAAGTATATATGAACCTGCAAGTACAATCTACATAGTAATAAAAAAGAATCATAGGGTTGGAAGGGACCTCTGGAGATCATCTAGTCCAACCCCCCTACCAGAGCAGGGTCACCTAGAGCAGGTTGCACAGGAACGCGTCCAGGCAGGTTTTGAGTCTCCAGAGTTGGAGACTCCACCACCTCTCTGGGCAGCCTGTTCCAGTGCTCTGCCACCCTCAGAGTAAAGAAGTTCCTCCAAAAAAATCCTTGCTGCATCTCCTAAGATGCAGTTAAAATCTCTGAATGCTGTTTGACTTTCAGTCTGTTTTCTGTATTTCAGTAGTTTGACTTCTCTGGGTAACAGCAGGTTCAAAGGACCACAGAACGTTATCTCTGTATTCAATTATTAGTGCAATATCATGTGTAAAAAAATATAACTCCTGTTTTTCTCATTCTAAATCTTTTACTTTCCTTTATACAGAGAAGGAACAAAAAGCAGATCTAAGACCTAACTGCTCACCCACCTCTCGCAAACCATCAGGAATCATATATACAGACAGACCTTTTTTTGGTTGAGCCGTTGCACTTAAAACTAATATTTGTTATGATCTAATGGTCAATGTATCCCTAGACATTTACAGGAGGAAAAACACAGTGCTCAAGTATTTAGCTGATATGAACTGTCATAGAGCAAAAAGTGAAAGGTGTTACAGTAGTTACAAGTAAATATGTGACAAGCAGTCCAGTATTGCTTTGCTTAATCCTACTGTTTTTCCTTTGTAATGCCAACAGCAGTAATCTAGAAAGCAAGTCTAGCACATATTAATGCAGCTCTATTACCAACAGAGAGTTTACAGTCTCAGTAGATGGAAGGTGCATACACAGGCAACAGGGGTTCTGGTTTCTCAATCCCAAACTCAGGCCTATTAAGCCAAATTTTCTTTTCTTATTTTTTCCAGTTTTATTTGCGTATAACAGCATGGAACGTAATGCTGATATAAATCAAGTGGGAGAAAAGCCAGGGGCAGGACAACTAGAAATGGATTTAGTTTGTTGTGCAAGAAGGAGCACTCCCTTTCAGGTCAGATTTTCAAAATCTAGCAGCCTGAATTTCTTGGTAACTTCTGACAGCCCCCTTCGACATGTGCCAGGCTTTTGCAAATGCAACAGTATAATTAAAGGATAGTTTAAACAAGAGTTACAAAGGTTAGGTCATGTAGTGCCTAGAACTGGGCAGGAAAATAGAGTCTATTACAGCTAAAGTATCATTCTCTCTTCTGTTTATTTGCTTTCTCCTTTCATATATTATTTACTTAGGCTATGGGGTGCCCTTTTTTAACCAAAACCCATTTAAATCCATCTTTAAATCCAAGACTGCGTCATCCCTGTGACGGAGGAGAGATGAAAATCAATGCAGTTTGTTTATGCTCAATGCGTCTCTAGTATCGAGGGATATCTCGTAGTTACAGCTGTAGCCCTCAATTGGAAACCACCCTCTTGAAAGAGAAAGAAGCATCTGAAGTTGCATCAGTCACTGCAGTTTCAGTCTGTGAATATAAATTTCATTGTTTGAAACTGCAGTGCAGGAAATTGTACACTTTTTTAAAAATTGCCTGGAGTTACACTGCTATTAAGTGTATTCTCTAGCACTGGAAATATTGCCACATGAAACATAAGTAGTGGATTCATTTTGAAACACAGCAATTCTGACTCTGGTAATGACTATTGCAGTGGAAAAGAAAAGCACATGAAGCTTTCTCACAAAATTTTTTTCATCTATGTTTGCTCAGGCCCTCATTCAGGGTCCTTCAGCGTAAACACAAGAAAGGCTCATCTGTGAGAAAATGAGACATTTCTGAGGCTTAATGTAGTTGGTTCAGACAGCGTCTGAACACAGGCAGACTCAGACACCTTGCCTTCTGCTCCTGGAGTGGATTCCTGCACAAGCCACACAACGTACAAGACAACCAGAATAGCTTGCAGTACTAGGTCAGAAACTCCCAAGTCTGTCAATGCAGAACTTTTTGGGCAATAGCTTCTATCTAACAGCCGCTTTCCCTAGCAATTGTCCTCTCTGTGTGAGTGCCTGATCAAAATTTTATTTCCTCTGTATCATTCCCACAGAAGATTTTAATTATGTGCTCATTGCAGCTGCCTCTCAACTAGGAGTGAGTCTTTGCTCAGTCATTTCCTAAGTCATAAAAGTAGCTCCCCTGTGCCTTAATTTCTCCTATTACTCTGATGGCCCCTTCCTGTCTTACACAAACTTTACTAAATGTATGGGCATCAGCTATTTATTCCCCAGGTGGATTTGTACTGTTCATCTCACTAGGTGGTCACACATACATGTTCTAGTGGTGGAGTTACTAAGCTTACAGCAGAAGACAAATAAAAGGAATAAGTTTTACTAGTCTTGCAAAGTCATAGTTGCTCTGCTGTGTAGCAGAAGGCTGAACAAGTATGAAGTATTGTGAGCTGGAGTTTGTGGTGGGAATAACACAGCACTGGGTACTTGGTAAACTCTCACATTTAGCTCAGAAGAGGCTGCTATAAAGGAGGAGGCTTTAGTAAATCCGTCATAAAGACTCTGAGACACTAAGACACATATTTGCGACATTTTATAAGTACAGAAAGGGGAGGTTTAAGAACTTGAGGGGGAACGTCAAGTAAGTCAGAGCAAAACTGGGGTTAGAAATTAAGACCTCTATTTCCCATCCACATGCTTACACTTCAGAACAATACTCTCTCTCCTGGAGTACATCAGATTTGTATTGTTTCTCTTTTTTGAGACTAAGCCTACATCCCTAATTCATATGATCAGTCCCATAGAAACTAGTGAGATAAGAGTCATGATCGAGTATTTAAGTTGCAGTTTTATGGTTTTGCTGGCTTTTTTTTTTTTTTTTTAAACCCAGCATCTACGCTTTCTTAGCACTCAGTACCTAAACTATGATAATAAAGGTAATTAGGTGTAATAGCAGGTCACTATATTCCAAAGGCTCCAAATTATATTTGGCAAACAGGTAGGCTTGCTACTGAAGGTATAACATACGGTGTAAGAAAAACATACAGAGCTATTTGCCAGCCTAATTAATGAGTCTAGTTAAGATAAGTCATGTTACACCTGAACATATGACATACTCTTGAAAGATTGTGACCTCTATCCTCATTAGAGATCCACCCACAGGAGATGACTGCAGCCATTTGCAGAAGACACATTACATCTGAACTATTCACAGGTGCTTTCATGATACTGCCACGTGCCAGCAGATACTGTACCATAGTCCTTGTGACTGTTTTTCTGAAGAACCATATTGCTAGCTATAAGTATTAGGATCAGGATGCAGCTGGAGGTGACCTGGAACCAAAAGTCTCTTAACTTTGCAATATGGATTTGGAAGCTGAAAGATTAACTACTTCATTTCCAAATACAGCAAGTGCCACTAAAAGAGCCTGCTCTTCCATTTGTATATCAGTTCAGAACTTGCAGGGCAGAGTGGCCTTGAAGCCTGGCATACAATAATGCACAGTAGTAATGTGTTCTTTTTAAAATCTCCATTACAGACACTTAGGTACGATCAGGCCACTATGAATTAATACTGCTGTTCTCACAGAACCAGCCATGGTGTCTCATATACAAGGAAGGTTCAGTCAGTAGTGACCCTCGGGGAATTGAGGATTGTTCTGCCTGTGCCTTACTCAATCCATACAGGTGATGCTGTAGCCATTGCTCACGTCTCTTCCTACTCTCTGCTGAACAGACTTTTTGTGTTAAGAATAGAGGCTTCTCCCTTCCTGTGCCACACAAGCCTTCAGGGAGTGCACAGGTAGGATCAGAAAGACGACATATCCTGAAGAATACTACAGTAGCTGCCACCACACACACAAGAAGCCTTAGCAAAACATGAGGAAAGTCTAGGCTGCAATTTCTCAAGTGCTTACAGCTATTCTGTCTGCACTCCATTTACATAACAAGAAATGTTACTCAAACACTTGTATGAAAAAATATCTCCCTCCCTTTCAGCAGAATATGCCTGCTACTGCACCACTGTCTGGAATAACTGTCACAGGGACTTACTTTGCTCCACGTTCAACCAAGCAGCAAGATCGTGGTCCACACCTGCAACTTGTACTCGCTACAGCATGAGCAGCAGGAATGACATTTTGATGCTTTGAGTAACTATCCTCCTCAAGGCAGGCGTCACCACACTTCCTTCTGCCTTTTCAAGTTCATTCCTATCACTATGCTTTCCCACTGCTGAGTATTCTGCTAAAATCTAGCAGCCCCTTTTCCTCAGAGCAGCTGCAGCAGTAGCAGCAATTGGTAGGTGTACAGGATATTTACTCCGTAGAGGCTGTTATCCTGGACTGCCTACAATTACAAAAGAGGAAATAGTCCCTTAAAACTCCCCTTTCTCCACCACACACCTAGGAATCAAATAAGTGACTAGAAATCAGCTCAGGAGACAAATTTCAAACTCAGAAAAAAAATTCAAAGCTTCCTCTGAAGTTTGAGAAGAAGCACTCTAGCTGTATGATAAATCATGTATGGTACTGCCTACTTTGTCTTGAGAATTCATGAGACAGGTTCAGCTGAGGACAGAGTTGGATGACAGTACTGTTGTAGCTCAAGTTCACAGGTAACATATATCAGGCACCACCTGCTACAAAGATGCTGACAAAAGAGAAGGAAGGAGGATTTTGCATTGATTCTAGTCTGTAAGAATTATGTTCTTAGGCCGTCTACACGATACACACATTTTGTTGCTCTTTAGTGTCTCACCAAGAACAAAGGCAGTCCTTAACCTAGGACTCTTCCAGGAGTTAAAAATAAGAAGCAGGCACGTTTGTGAGAGCCATGTGAGCCAGTTGCTTAGTGTCCCTGATAAAGGTTTTCTCATCACACTTCCTGAGGTGTATGTTTTGAGGCTCAGGTGATATAACTCACAATACTGGATTCTCTGGGAGTGCCTTTGAGAATGAGTCTAACCTTGACAACTGTCATGAGTATGTGCTCACATGCAAACAGAAGAGACAGAACAACTTGACAGAGGAACTGTCAGGACTGAGATCAACAGTGAATATTTTCTTGATTATCATAACTAGCTTGATTCAAATCTGTGGATAACTAGTTATGTGCATATGTATGTGATTTATGCATGCATGAACACACAGAACATTGTGTCAGTTGTGCCACTAATGACATTACTACTATCCGTTCCCACTCAAAATTTGCAGATTTTAACACCTTTATTATTGACACACCAATACAATAAAGCACATGGTCATTTTAAGTATGTGAATAGCCACATTCATACTGACAGGGTTCATGTAATTCACGTATTCTTCAATGTCTGTATCTTAGGTCCTAATCAACATCCAGAGCAGTTTAGTGTGAATCATATTACTATCTAAATCTGCTCTTACCTTCTTTTAGGCCCCTTGTATGGTTTCCCATTCCCCTCAATTTCTGTGTCTTATGTTTCTGGGACCTTTAATGCTCCTGACTGCAGCAGACTCAGTGCCAAGCCATCACCCACTCTTTCAAGCAACCTGCCACATTCATTTCAGCACCTAGATCCTTCCACACCACTATCTGGTAAGCACTTCCACTCTTCCTAGACTGGCTACCTTCATGTTGCCTTTCTGTGATCCTCCTGTCTCTTCCCTGACATTCTAGCTTGCTCACACCTCAGTAGCAGAGATGGTTTTTTAATGGTTTCCCCTCAATCTCTCTAATCCCTTCCTTCTGGCCTTTCCTCTCCCAGAAATTCATTAGTAAATGAGGCAGAAAGCTGCCTCACAGCTGTGCATATCCATTTGATTTTCTGTGTTGATGCGAGGCAATTTTTGTAACGAATGCATAGCAGAGACTGTTGTTCTGTACCTTTCTGAAATCATGTAAGAGATACTCTAGGAGGGCATATTTACTACCTTCTGTGTTAAGTAGTCTAGAACCATGATCAACACCTGTTGATGACTAAAGCAACTCCAGACACTCCTCAGAGGCCCAGCTGAGCAGCTCCTTTCTTTGCTATGAACTTTTATTGCTATCTACATCCTCATTGTGAAAATGACTGCACAGCTATAGTAGCTAAATTCCTTTTTCACTTTTTCTTTTCCAAATTTGAAGCCAGATTTATAAAGCTGTAATTGCTAGGAGATGCTGATCAGGTGTCTGAATGGTTTTACAAAAGTGCCTGAAGGGTAGGCATTGCAAAGCACAGCGTCATTCAAAAATAAACCAGTTTTAGATGAGATAGCTGCACAACCTTTATTATGCAGAGATAATAAAACTAGCATATCCAAAGGCCACTCAGTTGTCTGCTTCTCCTAACACACTGAAAACTAACAAATAGTTACTATAAGAATGCAGTGAAAGCCACACTAATTACCACCTTGAAACAATCATTTTCCTTCAGTGCCCATGTCTTAAGTGACCATTTAAGTTATCCCCAAACTGTTTGTCTTCAACTTTAATAATGACACAAATAATGAACATAAGACTAATCATTAATAAGGATAATTACTTGATAGCATTGCTATATATCAATATTGAATTGTGCTTTCTCCCAAGAACACAAATATGATCAACTGTCCGTGCTCCCCTTTAAAATGCAGGGTGGCTGAAGCAAAGGGTGGCAAAGTAACTCACCCAACTTCACCTATGGCAGTAGCAAGAGTTTGCACTGGAATCCAGATACCCTATGTACTGTACCCTACGGTCAGCACCGTGCCTACAGGGCCACATTGTGAACATTTCCAATGATACCTAGGGCAGATTAAATTAGAAATTTTCTTTCCTTATGGCTCAGTCACAGCCATAAACAGTTATGCTATAAAAATTACCCCCATTTAAAAATTAGCCCTTCTTTTTGAATAAAAGTTGCAGTTAAAAATAGCAAAAAAAAAAATCAAAGTTGTGGGAGGATGTAATGGACATGCAAATATGCAGATAGCTAAAGCTATCTACAACCCATTGGGGAAATATTTACAGTGTGGCTAATGGAGTTATGCAAGGTATCTCATACTGTCTTGTCTGTTGGAATTATCATTGCACAATTTGTGGTAGGGGTTTACAAAATTGCAATTCTGACCTCTCAGGAACACAATTCTGCAGTGCTGACTTACCTGCTGCTCATCTTCCTCTCATGTAATCTTTGCTTTGACTCACTGAAAATATTGGTGCACCTCTTGTGTTTTTCCTTTGAAGTGATACCACAGCTTGCTGATTATTTTTGGTTACTTGCCTTTTTATGTTCCTGCCCTCATTGCATGCATAATGTATATGATGCATCAGCAAAGTGACCACATGTTTCCTTATGCTGCTGGTAAGGCAAACTCACCTTGTCTGAAAGTCTCTCCCCTACATGGCCTGCTGGGAAATGTAGTGCTAAGAATAAAAGTGATACATTATGTCTACAGGTACTCATAATCCAAGTCTACTGAATTTGAAATGCTGTAGAGTATAATTTTAGAAGCACTGTAAGTTTGTGAAAAATATCATACGGTAAGGACCTGTCTCAGAGTTGGCACATTGACTGATTTGCATTGCTGAGTGGTTGAACTCAAACCAGGACAGTGGTCTTCTGCAGTCTTGGGCTCAGAGCAACTAGCTCTTGTTTCAAGTACTAATTATAATATAGCAAGAAATTAAAACCTTTGCATTCTGACCATATTGATCAGGATCACATCAAAGAAATCATGATTTGCATCAATCTCGCTCCTAGAAAGACCTTGATTATTGTGCTTGGGTAATGAGAGGCAAGAGACTTCTCTTCAGATAGCCTTGTGAGGAGGATTACAGTACTTGCACTGTTTTAACAGGTGGAAGTTCAAGCATGGGGAGACAGTGTTAGTTAAGGTTACATAGAAAACCTAGAAGAAAAGGGATCAGATTCATTAGCATCCCGGCTATGAGGTCAGAGCACCCATCCCTCATACTGTTAAAAGTAGCAGAGACAAAAAAAAAAAGATGGCAAGTGACAATCGATGGCTTGATCCTAAGCCATATTCACTAGGAGAATTAAATACTGTGTTAGGATCACGTGCTCAGACCTCACAGATATGGCTCATATTTGGGCCGAGTCAGTAAGAAACATTCCTGAAAGATCATGTGTACACACTGAACAAACATAAACCACTAGCAGACAGCAGTGTTTTATAAACACCAATCTACTGCACAGCTGTTTACTGCATTAATACAATATCACATGCTGCTGTTAGGGTATCACTACGCCAGCTTCATGCAATACTCATGGTAGCATTTACAGATTTCACGTCTGCAGTTGGCACCCCAACAAGTCTATCTTCCTCTGAATATGCCCCTCCAACCTTGACACAGGTTGTTGTTACAATGGTTTAATAAAAAGGTAAGATAAAACATTACCAGATGTATCTTTTCTCATGAGATAAGATTTTGAAAGCTGAAACCCCACTTTTGTGTGTGCAACAGTATGCACACGTTGTTGTGGTTTAAGCCCAGCCAACAACTAAACACTACACAGCCACTCGTTTACCCTCCCTGCCCCCAGTGTGATGGGGAGAACAACAGAAAAAAAAAGTAAAAATCATGGGTTGAGATAAAGACAGTTTGATAGGACAGCAAAGGAAAAGATTATAATAATAAAATATACAAAACAAGTGATGCACAATGCAATTGCTCACCACCCGCTGACTGATGCCCAGCCAGTGCCTGAGCAGTGGCTGCCCCCCCAGTTTATATACTGAGCATGACATCATATGGTATGGAATATCCCTTTGGCCAGTTTGGGTCAGCTGTCCTTGCTGTGCCCCCTCCCAACTCCTTGTGCACTTCCGGCTTCCTCACTGGCAAGGCAGTATGAGAAGCTGAAAAGTCCTTGACTTAGTATAAGCTCTGCTTAGCAACAACTAAAACATCCGCATGTTATTGACATTATTCTCATACTAAATCCAAACCACAGCACTATACCAGCTACTAGGAAGAAAGTTAACTCTATCCCAGCCAAAATCACAACACATCTCAAGATAAGGACATTCTTTACAGCATCTTCAGGTAATAAGTAGGCACATCTGACAGCAAAGACAAGGAGACACCTTCTGACTCTTCAGTACAAAGGTATAGGAGCACTTTTTGTAGTAACAGACCACAGAAATACAGACATACCCAAACAGGAGAGGAACAGACAGGCTGTTTCCAGTGTTAAAACCTACTTTCACAGATCTTAAAGTGACAACATTTTCCTAAGGTCAGCATTTCATTCTTTTTCTAAGATCATCTTTTCCCATGTCTTACCCAAGTTTTATACAGAGGGGAAGTCTAGTGACTTCTGTGAAGTTGGTCCCAGTTTACATCATTGTGAGAGAACCCAAACGTTTTTACCTACATTTCTTTCTGCTACTTCATGGGGACACTGAATAGCTATACATTCTGGGATCAGTTACATTACAGAATGGTCTAAGTGTTACTGAAGAAGCTGGAAAAACATTCAAATAGACCAAGATACTGCTAAAATTTTTCTTTTAAGCAAAAAAGCAATCTACTGAAAATTAATTTGAAAGCTATATATTCTGATTCCCTCCACAACTCCTCCTCTCTAGTTGGAAGGTAAGTGAAATATTCCAGGGTGGTTCATCTGCTACTTGATTTGTATTTAGCTCTAATACTGGATCATCCTCAGGTTGTTTGCATATACCCTTTGGAAACTGAACGATGGTCTACGAGCTTCACCACTTTTGTTGTCGACTACCCTGTTGGTGAATGATGCACTGCCTCTGAGCACAACATACTGATTATAGTCTTATTTCACATGGAATTCCTAAACAAATGGCTTTCGTGCATTTTGTAATTCAGCTGTCTTTGAATTCCCAGCAAATCTGATGTGTCTCAGATATATCAGATCTGAGTAAGCACTAGGCCAGTGATCTGCATGCATGCAGTAAATACCATATGCTTAATATCTACATCTATACATCAGCTGTGCAATTTGTGCACTACAGGTCCAACATACCTACATTAGGATTTACTGCACCTGTAACACAGGGATGATCTTTCCAAATGCAGTTAATCCAGGACACCTGGTTTCTCAGCCACATTGGGCTCCAATTGCTCTTTGATTTGAAACATCATAAGGTAAGTGAAAGCATCCATTGCTAAAGAGGTAGCTCCAATTATTGTTATGTCCCTTGTGGTAATGCCTTCCTGGCTTTTTGCTTTACAGAAGCTGATATTCCATGCTGAGACACGTTTGTACAACTCTATTAAAGAGAAAACAGAAACAGAGGTTTTTCTGTTGTCAATATGGCTCTTTCCATTTGATGTATGGAGCAAAGGCCATGCCTGAATAAGTTAGAAATTTAAAAACTAAAAAGTAACGGAGACTATAATTCAAGTCTGCCCATTTTGTTGGATTTTAATGTTATCTATTACTAATATAGCTTAATGTTTTTAATCATCAGAAACATCTAATGAGTTTCACCTCAAAGGCTGGCTAGAAAACCACACAACTCTACATAGAAAATTGTAATTTTTTTAAGTAAGGAAAAGAAGAAATCAGACCATTTAAAACACCATAGGAAAGAAATGAACAGGCACTGGTGCCAGAATGTCAGTTGCTTCTGAGTTTACAATATTATCTTAAAATATAGAATACCAACTGCTCAGCTGCCCATTATTCTTGTCAACTCCCTTTTTATCAATTTTTTTTTTTAAATTGGGAAAGTTCTTTTAGATGTCAACAGATAATTCTGATTTCAGCATCTTGAAGAAGCAGGCTCAAAACTAAACTTAGTATCACAGGAACTTGAACCTGCATTATTATTGCCATAATTAGGGCAAGTCTTACTAGTCAGCCACTGACTTGGATGAATTTTTCTCTCTAAGGTTGGTTTTTAGGTTTGGGGGTTTTTTTTCCCCTAACATATTCCCTGCAAACCATTTTAATTCAATGAAACAATAATTTGATTTTAGTTTTTGGTGGACTTTCCTATCTACTCTAACCATAATTTTAGTATCTGCAGTTTACTATTAATATGAACAAATGTAAGTAAACTGCAGTAAAAGTGTTGATTTATATATGTTGGTAGATGGAACTATAAAGGCTGAAAGCAGACTGCCCTCAGCTGTTTGCACTGTTGCTTTTCATGAGGTTGCTCCCATAGGAGGGACAGTTTGACAGGACACACAACCTCCAGCTAGTTGCTGTTCACAATTCAGTAATCTCAATTGAAATTAGCTATTATTTACTCTCTAGTAGTTAGAGATATGTATTTTCCAAATCATTGTACCCTCTTCCCTTGCTTTACATGCTTATTTTCTTTCTTTCAAATGCACATTGTTACAGACACTTTGTATCTGAAGCTTTCAAAGAACTTCCATTATATTTTAGGACTGTTACAGAAACATACATAATTAAACATAAAAAAAAAATCAGTCATTAAAAGGCTAATAAGAGTAAATTAAACCAAAACTCTTCACAAACCTTTTTGGAACTAACAGAAGTCTTAATTTTGTTGAACTGCTGCTGGCAGCTTTTCATTCATGCTAGACCAAACAGCCAAAACTGTCTTCATTTCTGTAGCATAAACAGGTATTAAGGGAAGTTAAGAGTTTTTATACCTTCCCATCAGACACCAATAGGCCTTAAATATGCTGAACAGCAGCACCTGGCCTGTCTTGTCCATAAGCCCATCTAGAAGTGCTATTTGAGTTCTGCCCCAGCTCTCTCTTATTTGTGCTACTGGGAGCAGTGGGATTGGAGCTGCTCTAATAGGAGGGATGAGCAGACAGCGGCTACGGTATGGGCAGGGCTGTGCCCTCACTAACCAGCCCCCAGCAGCGTTGGGATAGGGGTAGTTTCTGCTGCCTAATAACTACCAAACATGGTAAGTTAATGAGTCAGTTCTGATACCAGCCTGGGAACGCCCGGGAGCAAGTTAGAATTGGCAGGGGATGGACTGGGTGCTGAGGCCTGAGCCCACCTGCAAGGTGCCCCATGCTGTCATGAAAGCTGCTACCTTACTAGATACAGAGAGGTGGCATCCAAGAGATTAGGAAGAGGGAACCAGTATAAAGGGTTTATTGTGTAAAAAAAACCTGCAAGGAGGGAACAATCTCTCTTGCTAAAAAAGGTGGGGGTATGCCCCCTTCTTTACTCCTTTACCCACCTATGCATTGTGCTTGGGTTCAGCGCAAGGACCGCAACGACTCCCTGAAGCACCTGACTGCTGCTGCTGCTGCTGCTCATCCCCCTCATCCGCACGCCTCCCCAGCCACTCTCTGCCCTCTTTGAGGCCGGGCCTTGGCAATGGAACAGTGCCCGGGGCCGCTGCCGCAGCACGGAGGGCTGAGCTCTGAGGAGAAAGCGGGGAAGGCAGGTCCTCCCTGTGCGTGAGGCGGCCCGCCCGGCGGGGAGAGGGGCTGAGGGGAGGGGAGGACAGCCGGCTGTCCTCCCCTCCCCTCAGCCCCTCTCCCCGCCGGGCGGGCGCTGCGGCGGCCCGACCGTTACCGGCCGACTGTCACCGGCCGTTGGCGCCGCGCGCTGCGGGTGCCGCGCATGACATCACCCCGCGCGGCAGCCCATGCGCCGCCGGGCGGCGCGGCGTTACGCGGCCTCCCCCCCCCCACTCCGCCCCGTTCCCGGTGCGTGCGTGGGGGCGTGCCGGGGCTACCGCGTCGCGCCCGCCGCTCGCCCGCCGGAACGCACACCTCGCCCCTTCCTTCCCCGCCTCCGCCCCCGGCAGGGAAGAGGATGGCGGAAAGCGAGGCCGAGACCCCCAGCACGCCGGGGGAGTTCGAGAGCAAGTACTTCGAGTACAATGGGGTGCGGCTGCCGCCCTTCTGCCGGGGCAAGATGGAGGAGATCGCCAATTTCCCGGTGAGGGACAGCGACGTCTGGATTGTCACCTACCCCAAATCAGGTAGGCGGGCACCCTCCCCTTCCTTCCCTCCTTCCCCCCGCCCTTCCCTCCCCCGCCGGGGCTGGCGCTGGCGCTGGCGCTGGGGAGTTGGCGGGGGCGGCCTCTCCTCTCCCCCCTCCTCGCTGACGGGGCAGCTGGCACCGGGAGAGGCGAGAGGCACCCCCTCGGTCCCGGCCCCGCGGCCGCCTTCCCCGCCCGGCGGGCGGTGCGCCCCCGCGGAAGGCCGGGGCGAGGCCTGCACCCTCCCCTCTGCGGAGAGGGGCTGCCCTTCAGGCCGGTGGCTCCTGGAGGCCCTCCGAGCTGAGGGCACTTGCCCGGCGCGGGTGGGGCGTGCAGCTCCCTGGCCTTGTGGCTACCCACTGAGTTTAGATACGAGTCAGCGCCAGGCGCTGCTGCTGGTGGCGGTGGTCCTCGCCTCCCTGGTCCCGGTGCCAGCCAGCTGAACTGCTCGGGGGTAAAGATGCTGCTCCAGGCAAGGGAGACCTCGCTCAGCCTACGTGTAGAAAAGCAGGAACGTATGTAGCGTGCATACAGATTTCTAATGTGACATACAGGTTTGCTGTCAGCTCCGCAGAGCGCCGTATTATGCTCCCGAGGAGGCCGCCCAGATCGTTCTGGGAGAACATGTGCTCAAAAGTACGCTCTCGCTGCACTGCCTAAATTACCAGAAATATCTCCTGTTTGCAGGATAAGTGTGCGTTTCTCCAGAAAATGCGTCGTTTGGCCACTTTATATCTTTTGGATATCTGTTTTTAATACCCTGTGTCTCAGTTTCTTATCCTCTCCGTTTCCAAGCGAAAAGGTTCAAACAGAATTAACATGGATAAAATGCTGCCTGCAGAGAGGCAGACAATATGGTAGCTTTGTAATGCACCTGATAAAACCAGAAGTGAGCAGGGGTGGGTAGACTCTTTCTTGAGTGACTTTTTTCCGGGCAATAAGATGATCTTTTTCTAGAAAATTCAAAGTCCACTGGAGATAACAGATATTAGCTCTGTAAATACCCTTGTAAAATGATGCTTCAGTATTGTAGGTTTCTAACTTACTTCATTGTTTTTTGTATGAACGGTGAACATCTTTCTATTTCTTGGTGTGCAGCTTCAAACACACGCTTTCTACAATGCAGCATCTATTACGTTGTCATTTCTCAAGCAGTTTCAAGTATTTGTGGTTTTTCGGCTGTTGAAGACGGGCTAGAGCTTGATAGATGCATACATTAGATAAGGGATAGTATGTAGATGGATGGCCCCTAAAATGCTAGGATTAGGAGCAGATAGCTGCATCTTTATTGTTCTTTTAAACTGTTTTCTTAAAGATTCATAGCATGCAGCAAGAACACTCTTTAATTCTTTCACTTTTAAGATTTCAGTTTTGTGAATCTGGGTTTACAATGTTCCTGTGTTAGTACAGCACCCCAACTTCATATTGGTGGATCGTTAAATATGCTCAGCTAACTTCTGTTTCCAGCAGCCAGGCACAATATAACTAATATGTCATCTGGCAATAGCTTAGTTTTGATGGCCGTGTAAAGCCAGCTTGCATAATCGTATTTAAATTTGCTATTATTTTGTGAGAATAGCAAAATCATATTAAGTCTCTTGGGGCCCCCACTGAGGCCAGTGACAGGGAACTGTGCACTTACAAAGTTAGTGGCAGTGTGTACTACAAGGGGATTTACTATCAGGCACTGTGGAAGAAGGAAGGGGAAGATTGAGAACTGGGACGCCAAAACTAAAGGTACAGTGTTGTGTGTGGAAGAGCTGGGGGGATCAGCTTTGCGATCAAAATAGGTGCCGTAGCATTTTACTTAGCAGGAGAGAGAATACTTAGATCTCGAGGAGTCTGATGTCCTTGTCATGGGAGTAGGCTCTAGATAATAAAAATGTCTGCAAGGTCCAGCTTTAGGTGGCCTGAAGTCCACTGAGACTCTTGGAACTTGTTTTGTCAGCTCATCCTATGTGGCTTACAGCTCAGTACCTTGTTTGGGGCTGGGGAATCAATTATCAAAGGGGTCTGCTGGCTATAGACAGGCATATCAGTAGAAATTAGGGTGCTTTAATATGGTTCCTATTGATTTAGCGAAGGTCATGCAGGAAGTCTACAGTAAAGCCAGAAATGGAATCCAGAACCCCAAGGTCCTCTGCATTACCTTAACTACAACTTCGTCTTCCCGTCTATCAGTAGCATTGACAAAGATTTTTCTGCTTACTGGAGCTAATCAGAATTTTCATAATGTTGCTGTAATCAAAAAAGTAAGTTTACAAAGCAGATTTCATACACAAAATGTAATTATTTGGGGTGAAATACTTTGGCTCACTTGTAATCTATAAAGATAAAACGTGGTTGGGGTCACTTGGCTAGCTTCTGTTAATAAATTACGTTTGAACAAAATAGCAAGCATGTTTTTGACAACAGAATTTTAGGAAAAGAAAAATGCACCAATGTCAGATAGGTTAAATGGAAAACTTTTTTGTTGTTCTTCAGGAAATCAGTTTTGTTCAGCGTTTCACCAGCTCCCCATCTGCTCAAACTGCGGAAAACATACAAACAAGGCCTTCTGCTGGATGTGTGAGAGGCCGGAGCTTCTAGCTCTTACTGAGCCCTATGTTACAATCTAATAGCAGAAGGCTCCATCAGTGGCTGTTGACCATATGTTGGTTTATCTAGTGAAGAAAATACACAAGTGGCTTATAGGGTTGGGACTGGTTCAGTAATGCTAGGGACTGATGAAGTGGTATGTGTGCCATTTTGAAGACGTGATACTCTGCAAGACCAGACAATACAAGTCTAAACATATGAAATGAAGATAGTGCTTGGAAATAGTTACAGATATTGGTAAATTGGGAGTGACCCCAGAAAAAGCTCGTCCAATAATGGTAGAAAATTGAATATGTTAGTGGCTTTACTGGGAATAATGTAATAAGCCTAATGGAAAATGAATCTGCTTTAATGTGATTTCCACTGATGGATACCTAAAAACTGATACTCCTTATATCTTGAATTATTCTTAACACCTGTGTCCAATCAATGGTAACAGCTTTTGGGAGCTGCTGGACTAGGAGAAGCTTATGCCTGAAACCCAGAGACTCCTTTAGACATGTAAATATGTGAATGTGCATATACGCTTATGCATGTGTATATAGTAGAACTGTAATTACAGAAAACCTTTTTATCATGGTGCATAATTTAAAGTCAGGTGTACTACTACTCTTGAAATGAAATCACAAGTTTCATCTTTCATGTAACTGTAGTACAGAATGGGTAGGCTGAATGGGAGGCAATGAGATTTACAGTAGCTGCCAATGTAAAATGGAATACCGTTCTCTATAGCATTAAATAATAGGAGCTCATGCAACAGATTGCTTCACAGATAAGACACAAATGCAACGTTCATAGGAAATACTGTGCTTCTGTCACAGCTTTCCTTGAACCCTCTCATACGGTGGGCTTTTTGTATCCTTCTCGAAAATTAAAATTCTTCTCTATGAACTTAAATTACAGAATTAATAAGCAAATTCTTTCATGGTATTCCCTCAGTCACCATGCCAAGAGCTAGATTAGCTGTCTGTTAAGGTCAACAATTTCAGTAGAATTAAATCAGTCCCTCAAGTATAGTATTGAGTCCAGGTTCACTTAGTATTTTGCTGTGTCTTATGACACTAACCCCTGACTGTACATGATCTGTCCATTTGCTTTAGTCTCAAGTGGTGTGCAGTAGCTCTCTTAATACCATCTTGTATCTGTTCTGAATGAATGTGCGTTTTGCATTCTTGGGTCAAAGCCCACAAATTAATGCCTTTTGCAAAATTGGTAATTTGAGAAAGTGAGCTATTTACATTAATAATGAAGCTGTCTCTCCCATGTTGATTATTTTGCCAAATAATTTTGTGTGAGAAAATGTCAGTTGTTGGGCAAATACCAGCTTCAAGTCCAGAATTCTTGTGTTTAGTGCCCAGCAACAGGTCAGAAGAGCAAGTGCTGGATATGGCCTCCACCTGTCTGGGTGTGTTAGTTTTTTTATAGGTCACATTCTGGATTTTCCTTGCAGCACTGGATTTTTATAACTACCTATTAGCTTGTAGGGAATATGATGGCTGACTCTAGGCCTTTGGCTTAATGAAGTGAATTTGCAGATCAGTTCAAGAACAGTTTTCCTTTGTGTACCTTCATTGAATTCTCCTCTTTCAAATTCTTTTAACACTTACTTCCAGTGTTGTATGAAATCAAGCAGAGAAAGTTAAATTGAGTTGTCCATTATTTTGTTTGCTTAAAAGATTCTGTACATACCGAAGAAGGTCATACTTCTCAGTGTATCTGTTGGTAAAGTGCATTGCATGCGCTATGAGTTTTCTGTCACCTCCTGTGTGCCTCTCCCACTGCGTGCATACCACTCTTTTATCCTCTGCTATTTCCAGCACTCCTGAATCAAACACCACCTCTTGCTGGAACACCTGTATGCCCTAGTCCCTTCCCTGACTGATGGGAGGAGCTCTGTTCATCATGTCTTTCCCCATTCTCTGCCACCTGTCAGTGCTCTGTCTGCATCCTTCCATGGTCCGTTTCCCTTGTACCATAATTCCTGTTACTCTTTTCATGCCAGGGACACTATGTCCCCCAGGTTTTTATTCTGTTATGGGGAAACAGTTTTTTGGTCCATTGACCATTACTGTAGTGGCAATCAGCTGCTGGGCTGTGAACCAGATACAGAGGGTATCATGTAAACCCCACTTTTCTTGTGTGATTCTTCACTAAAATTAATAGACTTCTGCTCATGAACATCTAGAATGTTCTTCGAATCAGACTCAGCACTCAAAAGTTACTACACTCAGGCGATGGGAGACTTGAACCATTGGGGATGTAGACACATGTAGTTTTTCTTTGTCTGTGAAAATGATTAAAGGATTTCTTCCCTCTGACTTCTTCCCCTCAACCTTCCAATTGGTCTTGGTTGTCTGTGGGACCATGTTATAAAAACATATTGGCAAAATGTCTTGATTTAAGAAATGTATCACAAAGAAAATGTGCCAAATGACTATCCCTTGTGTGAAATCTTGCTTTGTTTGTCTTGTGCAATCCCATACTTCACTTTTTCTTCAGACTATAAAATTGTCTTGGCAGGGATGTTGTATTTACCGGCAAGGTTGATTTCTGGTTCTTTAAGCATTATTGTACTGCACAATAATACCCTTATTATTCAATATAAAGAGTATTATTGCTTGACTAAGATTACGTGGCTACACATGACCTATGCTTGCAAGATCATCCAGCAGTCTGTGGTCATCCAACCCACCATGTGACATATTTGCAACTACCTGCTGTAGCGATCAGTGAGTAGGTGAAAGGTCTGCACAGAGCTGCATTAATTATTATGTCAGGGAATCACTGTGCCTGTGTCCTCTGTTACCTCCCTGTTGGCATACCCCAGTTATGGCTTGGTAAGTTGTACTTTTTCGGTGCCCTGGTTTGCTGCCTAACTGGCTAACATGTACCACTAGCCTCTACATGATGTGACAGACTGGTAAGCCTGAGCACAAGGAATTCGATTCTTCCCACCTACCCAGATAAGCATAGGTCCAACACTGCTGACAGTCAGTCCTGATTTGTGCAGTCATACATGAGAGGAGAATCAGGCTGAAAGGTTGAACAAGGATGTGCCCAAGCTGTGGGAGTTTCTGGGCTGTCAAACACAGTGATGCGAGTCAGCTGTGGTGGATTGCAGAGGTTTGCCCCTGTAATGGCAAGTCTGAGATGGCCTTATCCATTGTAACTAAGGCTCCTCAGGGAACATGAGCATCCACTTGAATGTTTGTGTGTTAAATTACTTGACTTGCCTTAATTTCCAGTGTTCTCATATGGAACTCCTCCCAAGAGTTTGGTTGGTATTATTTTTTAACAACAGTTTTGCAGTTGCAAAAGAGCTAGATTCTGCTATTCTGGATTTATAGTCCTGTTCTTTCTGCAGGATTTTGGTGGCTTGAGCTTAATACATTTTCATTTAAAGAATGAATGCAAATGTTACTGGCCCAGAGGCATGCCTCAAGAAATCATGAGGTTCTCTTAAAAATCTAGAAATTTTTACACCAAATACATTTGGGATTCTTTTCCTTTGACCTCTGTTTTTTGAGGCAATTCTGTGCACGCTTACAGGCTCTTCCCTGTGACCTGGAAAGATAGGAAACCTCTGTTAGTTTCACGAACGTGGATGAACAAGTTAGTTAATGTCTTTAAAACTGAATATGGTATTTAACTTTTTCTCTTTTACAATAATATCGCAGTTACTTGGTTTGTTTATCTTAAGTAATTTATGAAGCTCAGGTATCGTTCTGTTTTAGTGTGATAATGTGCATCAGTTCTTATACCAGCTGGCCAAAAAGAATGGACTTCTTACACAAACAGAAAGGGAACAGCAAACTGCATTGGGTGATGGAGGTATGCTTTGTGTGATGTCCTTTTAAGGACTGGTGTACGGGGTCCATATTTGAAGCTGATTTCATGCTGTTGGTGACAGAAGTCATGTTCCTTCTACCAATTAGAAGAGTAAATACTCTGCTGCTTAAACGCACTCCACTGAGGACCACTCAGGTGCAGAAAGTAACACCTGTGGACAAGTGTTTGTAGGGGTTAAGGCCACTGGGTTCCTGTATTTTGTAAGTCCTTTTGAAATGGATCTATCTTTTGTTTTATTTATGTGTAGCTCAAAATACCTTCTGGTATTGACTCAGTCTTAAATACTGGTAGGCAAAGAAATGATATATAAAAGCGTCAAATAATAAGTAATGGAAGACAATGTTAAGTTTGCCACTGATGCATTTGAGTCCGTTTCAGTGGAAGTAGAATTGAATAGGTCCTTATGTATCTCAAACAGGTAATAAAGGTGGCGAAGAAAAACCTGTTGTTCAGGAAAGCTTGTTTTTGTTATCTAGCTAGCGGTGTTTCTCTCACGAGCCTTTTATCAAACCAGTGAAGAGATGTTACTAGAGACAGAACAATGGTTCAAAAGAGAAAGAATTCTCCAGCTACCTAATAGGTTTCACTAGGTCTTTTGCAAATGTAGCATAATTGCTTCCCTGCTGTGAAGCAGTGCAAAACTCAAGCAACTTGCTTTTTGAAAGCAGGCTCAAGGGGAAAAAAAAAAAAAGGAAAAAATCTTTTACCCTGTGTAAAAAGTGTATTCTGGACATATGAAATCACTGTTGTCTGGTTTAGATGATAACAACCTCAAAGAGTGAAGAATTAGAAAATTATGTAAATCAGCCAAACGCAACAGCCAGTCTTTCTCATTTCATGTTAATGTTCATCCTTCATAGTGAAGATATTAATGAAAGCAAGCAAAACGCTTGAATTAGATTAAGCACACATCATTTTTCAGTCTTATTATGCAGTCTTTTATTAAATGAAGACTTTTTTCTTGTTAGGTACAGTAGGGATTCATTCACACTATGCTCAGGGAAAGGAACTACCCCCTGTATTGTCCCATCAGTGCTGCTTTAGAAGTGATGCAAGGTTTGGTACGCTGGGCATGTGATAGGACTTTTTGGCTAGAGATTCTGTGACCTTAGGTAAATCATGTAATCTTGTTGTCTACGTTTTCCACTGGAGGCATGTGGATGTATTTCTTTACCAGAATTTTTCATGTATAATGCCAAGGCATTCTCTTGGACAAAGGGTGTCACTTACCATCTATATTTTTATAGAGAAACTAGCAAATTATGGTTCAAATTGAATTAAGCATCTAGATATTAAAGCTGAGTACATAGTAATGCTGGTATGTAGGAATGTGCTTGTCCCCTCAGTGGGAGGGAGCAATGAACAGAGGATTAATCAAGTGAAGAACCCAGCATCTTATTACTTTGACCCTGTTCAGGGTTTCTGCAACACCTTGGAGAATCCAGGAAGGTGGGGCACAAGAGCTGAAATAATTATGGTTCTGTATAACAAAGTCTTTTACAGACTCTTACAAAAGAAATAAACCACTTATGTCATGTGTTAATCCTGTAATACACTGCAGATTCAGAAGCAAGAGAAGTGTTTTGCTGTGGGTGCGTGCCGACAAAACAGCATGGCAGAGGAAACAATCCATCATTATAACATCTCAGCCAAACTGGGCTGTAGGCGTAGGAAAGCCACTGTGAGGGGAGTGAAGGGGTACTGAGGAGTGTTAGGAAGGAAGTGTATCACGGAGCTGAAAGTGCGTAGGGGAGGTTTAGCTAGTCAAGTCTGAGGCAGTGACTGAGATAATAAAGGATAAAAAGTAAAAGGAAGAGCACTGCAGAAGCAACTGAGGAGGGATTTTTGTCAGTAAAGGCCAAAATCCATCTTTAATTTAAAAAATGCAAGCTGATTTCACATGCTTTAACCCACCTGCTTTTTATAGTGCAGGATGTAAAGGCCATCATCCCTTATAAGGCTGCAAGTTCTAGATGGTGTATAACGACATTAGATCACCATATGAAATATAGATAATGGTACTGAATTAGCCCTTCACTGCATTCACTGCGTGAGTAATAAATTCATCTAAGCCAACAAAATGAGACAAGCGTGAAGCAGGTGAGATGGGAATCCTGTTCAGAAGACACACACTGACTATACGTGCAGCAGCCCAGATTTGGCAGTATGTTGGCTGTTTGCAGTGCAAGGCAATCATAAACTGTTAACCATCCAGTTAAAAGCCTGTTTGCTGCTGATCAGGGCTACCCAAGTAACACAGAACAGCTACAGGCATTGCTAAAATTGGATTGCTCTGTCCATACATAGCTGAAGTGCACATGAATAATGATCAATGTCAGTGCTTCTGTTGGATCACCAGAGCTTTCTATCAGAAATAGCATGTTCTCTTCAAGGATTTTGCTGCAATACTGAGAAAACCCATGATGATATAGATTGGCCGATCGCCTTTTATACTCCCAATTAGATCTATTTCCATTTCTAATTCTGAAGAGCCACAACAGAAATAGAGTAGAAATGACTGTAGTTTGCCTAAAACTGCAATTCAGCTGGCAGAGGGAATGACTGTGTGCTAAATATGAGTCGTGGCACAGGTACCTTGCAAAGACTGTTTTTGTTTAGGGCAGCTATAATTTGAAGGGGATTCTGTTTGAAACAAAATGCTTTACTCCCCGATCTTAGACAACCAAGACAACCAATAGCTGACTAAACAGGCTGCGTAGTTTCATGGATAGAGGGTAAATAGTGTTTCTTGAAATTCTGAAACAAAAATATGCTGCTTTTTTTCATCATGCATAACTCTTAACTGCAGTTATTTTGCATTATACTATTTGTGTGCTGCCTTCTTGCAATTTAACCACCTAATATATGCAAATGCACATTAACGTGTAGGCAGGTTTTGCCTGACAATTTTTCTGGAAGGGATTGAAACTGGGGCATAGCATTGCATTCTGAGTAGTGACAGACATCCTCTGAAACAGGCTTACCATATGGGGAGAGGAACATGTTCACAGCAAAGGGTATGAGAACTGCCTCAACACAGGTTTCTAATACAGGTGCCCTGTTGTCTCCTGCTTTCTCATCCTATTTCAATCATCAGAGCTCTCTACAAGTCTCTGCGTTTAGCCACAGACCATATTACGACTCTGTAGAACAGAACACAGAAAGTGATATAGTTGTCCTAGAAATCAGTGGCGCTAAGGGTCATTGTGCACTTTTCTTCAACATAATGGAGTCCTTGAGAGTGATTTTAAAAAAAAAAAAAAGCTTGTGATTACAGCAAAGTTCTTCTCTGCATTGCTATCCTTGGTACAGTGTTGTGTCACCAGTATGAAAATGAAGGGAAATTAGACACAGTGGGGGGACTTTCTATTGGAGATGAAGTAAGCTCCTGCTGGGGTAATGTGTGATGCAATTTGGGCGTGTTTTTGATATGGACTCTAAAAGGTCGGGAGAATAGGACTGCCAGAGGAAGCAGGAAGGAAGTATGTAATTGAGGTAAGATTAGGGTAAGGGTGTGAACCTTCTTATGTATGCTCTAGAGAGGAGGTGAGGTTTGAAAATTTGCTAATACACCTTTTGCCCATTGCTGTGAGGAGGTACCATTGTTAGTTTACATGGCCAAAGTTTGTCAGACATTTTTCAGGTGTTTGATACAGAATCTACCCTGTAGCATATATTAACCAATAGAAGTACTCTTCGCCTGTGAATTACTGTCCTGTTGGCCAGCCCTTTGGTGTGACTGCATGATCCTATGTGCTTGCCCTATTGTCATACAAGGCATGGTGTCTCTGAATTGGGTCATGAGGATGCCCATCCGAGGGAGGAGCCTGGGGAAAGAAGATAACAACTGAATATACTGAGTTGACCCAGTGAACCTTGAATAAGTGTGGTAAAGGTGAAAAGGGATGTCATTCTGTCAGAGAGTTGGTAAGGGAGCAAGCAAGTTTATCTGTTATCTTTTCGTGTTCCTGACATGTTACACTATACATTTTTTTCTTTTTGTTTTAGCATGATAGCTGTCGTGCTGTCTTGTACCATGGGAGCATGTTTGGTGACTAGAAATTGAAAGAGAGAAATAATCTAAGGGTATGGGTTGATGTCTTCTTTTAAAAGCATCTGCACTAGTGCAGGTTGTTAGCGTCCTTAGCCTGCTGTTTTTCATTTCTCTTAAAGAACCACACGCAGAGTATTTTGAGTGGATGCATTCTAGTTTGTCCCAGTCAAAATTTACTAGGTGAGCTGATACCAAAAATAGAAACTCCTTAAGCTAATTTGGCTGATTTAATTTTAAGTGAATTCGAGTAACTACACACAAACTGCTCCATTGGTGGTGACATCTGGTGCAGACATGATGAGCATCCATAGACATGGGCATATTTTACTAGCCCAGCTAAGGCTTAAAGAGAAGAGTAAAATACTTTCCACTTTGAATGTCTGGTACCAAGAAATATCAGTTACCAGCCAATATCAGCTGTCAGTGAAGGACCTCTAAAAAAATCTGGGACACCTAGATATGATGAAATGATGGATGTAGAGACAAGCATGAAGACACAAATCATGACTCATCAATCAGAAGGCAAATAACGACAAACTCGTGGCTTGTTGTTTTCAATCCCTAGGTTTTGAGCAATCTGTGGACCTGACTCATAGTTCTTAGAGCTGTTTGTATACTACTTACCTGTCCTTGCTGTGGTGCATATGAAGATATTGTGGCTTATTAAGAGGCATAGAAAGCAAACACTTTTTGCCTCAGCTGTCCTCAGCAAGAGGCCTTTGCCTTGTACCTGCTGGGACACATTGGGGTAGCCATGGGTTAGATGCAATGTGTATGTGACTCCTGAGCTATTTTTCTTTTGGTCTCATAAAGTCTAAAGTAGGCATCATAGACAATCCAGTTATCTGCTTCACCATGGCTACACTAGTAAACTAGTACACCAGACAGAGGCTCCCACAGGTTGTCATCCGTGTGATTTCCTTGCTAGCACATTCCCTGACAGTTTTGCTCTCCCCAAGACAGTGCATTCCTCAGCATAGTGTAGGAGGTAGCTGGAGCCAGAGACTGTTCCCAGGAGGCTGTGGATGAGGCTGCCTTGTTTTGGGAAATCGATCTGTGTGGATGTGGGTTCGGCTGTCCCATGTGTCCTCCCTGAGAACAGGCCCTGGTGTGTTTTATTTACTAGTGTCGCTCCAGCTTTAGGATCCAGCATGCCCAAAAGTGTCAGTAGGCCTTTTTCTCCAAACTGCTTCTGTTGGTGTTAGGTGTGCAACACACTGCATCACCCGCCTTGCTGTATGGAAGTGGAGGTGCCTCAACAGTCAGTGCCTGGTCTGAGATGCACTGTGGTACATTCTACACTTTTCATCCTGTCCTCTGTCAAGTAGTTACTGTGCTAATGTAAGGGAGAATTAGGACTCAGGCCATTTTTTAAAAATAGTACTAATGCATTAGCTGAAAATAACGCTGTTTTGTAATCAGTTCATTAAAGCAGTGCTTTAGGATACTGTTTACATAATAGCAATAATTCTGTGGATAATAAATGTATGTAAACAGTTCAGTGACAGCTTTTTTACCAAACAGAAAGTACACTTTAGTCCTAAATAGAATACAGTTTTCATAGTTTGCCGTTTACAGCCTCTGGTGAAACACATTGGAAACACAACTTGGCCTAATGGACCCATGTCTGCATTCTCTGATGTAAGTTTAGTGAAAGACGAACAGAACTTAGCTTGTTGGTTTTGTTTTAAAAGCCAGGAGCTTCAAGTGGAAAAATAAACTGATTTAATAAGTCTAAAAATCCAAGACTCTGCTTACTGAATGTTACTGGAAATCATGCAGTTATCAGTTGTTTTAAATCCAATCTTATTTAAGCTGTTACCATCAATTTCAGAAGATCTGGATTCAGTTTCCTCATGTTCCACAGAGTCCCTTGACAGGTCGCTATTGACCTTAGGGGCATTTAGGCCATGTAAAAGGAATATTAATCTTACAAGGATGAGTATTCAGTTCTTTCTGAAAATCGTGCCCTCTAATACATATTTAATTAGTCAGTCAAAAATATTGGCAATGTAACATCACAATTTCAGCCTTCTTTCTGAATCCTGAGTCTCATCTAGGAACAGAAGAATGGGAAAAATACGCTATCAAAGTATATATATGATTTTTATTATTAAAACCCTAATTGATAATGAAAATCCCTAACCTTAAGCCAGTTGGAATTCCAAGATGTAGGAGAACTTGAACATACAGAGTTTAAGAGATCTTTTTATGGTTTGGAAATTGTTTTCTTCTAATGGAAAAATCTAATTTTCCCTCCACTATCGTAGAGTGAAGATGAATCTGTCATACTTACCTGCAGATATATACTGAAATTGGTGAAAGGGCAGTGAGCTTGCAGGCAATTAGAACTACGTGGGGAAGCGCTTTACAGCACTTGCTAGGCCAATCTGACAACTTTAGCAGCCCTCATTTTTAATGAGTACTTACCTCTATCAGTGCTATAAAAAAAATCTAAGTCATAATGGGTCCATTGCATTGTATTAGGTGAAACTTGATCAAGCATTGGCAGATCAAACCAAGTGCAACTAATTGGGAGTGATAGAAGACTGTTAATACAAACATTAGTATTTCTTTTTTTTTTTTCATGTGGTTTCCAAACAAGGGGCAAATAAAAGGACTATACCAAAGACCTTTGCATCCTTAAGCTCCAGGTTTGTCCCATGTTAGCTGATACAGAGGGGAGAAAATGGAAATAAACTATATTAGAAGCCATGTAGGGAAGCAAAATTTCACAGGAAATTTTATGGTTTTATATCTGCCACTTCCCTTTGAACAAATCTGTGCAGTTCAGTAACTGCATGGGAGTGTGCCAGTGGCCAGAAAGTAGTGAGGGGAGCCAGAAAACCGCTGCGCTAAAGGATGTTTCTCCTTCCTACAGAGACTAAATTTGATGTCAAAAGGCATCTAATGCATAGAAGCAGAAAGGAGTAGCTGTGGTGTTTCAAAGTTTTGGCTGTCTTGTTCTGCTGTCTGGCTGCTGCAGCAGCAGTTACACTTACTGATAAACAGAGACAGTATGGCCATGAACTGACTTTGCTATTGTTGCTGAAGCATTGGCTATGAAAAAGGGGTACAAATGAAGAGTTCCCAGTCATCAATAGGGGCTGCTGTTGGTGTGATAGGATTTTTAATGAGTCCTGATTTCTGTGTATCATTAGGCATCACAGAAAAAGACAGCGCAGCCCAACTAGCACACTTCCAAACTGCTGTGACTGGGCTGCTTTTGTACACGCTGCTATGCAGAGTAGAAATGCAGGTTCACAGATAATTTGAAGGGCTCTCCTAAAAACCTGCGAATTCTGGCAGTAGCTTATCACAGCTGTTTCCCATCCCGTCTCTTTCCAGATATTGTGTGATAAACTGGAACACTCTGTTTTCTCCTGAGGTGTTGTATTGACATAACAGAAGAACTTGTCAGGGGAGAACATTTCTCAGGTACAGTGCATTGAAGCTCCATTTTAGTTGGAAATGGATAAACATAAATAAATTCCTCGTCTGTTTTGGCAATGTGACCTTGGAGGTAGCAGGGCCAGCAGTCTTCCTCCAGGATAAAATGTGGATCTACTGCGGTTGGAAGAAGGAACAGTAGAATTGCTGGGTACTTATGAATGTTGCATCTCCTGCCTTATGCCCAAAGGCTGACAGATTAATCCTCTTTGTCAGTGATTGTTTACTCTGTGTACCATCCCAAGTGACATGCATGTACGTGCACATGTATTCAGCAACACAAGGAGAAAATGACATAAAATACTAGAGATGCTCAAGATCCAGTGATTGTCTCCAAGAAAAACCTTTGCTTCATATGCATATGTGCTATATTTTCCACTTTATGACCTAATCCTTTAATTTCACTTGAAAAGTGAGTAACCCGCAAGCAACAATAAATGGTTATTGGCAGCCAGGCCAGAAATCTAGGGAGTATAAAGGTAAGTTCTGCACCTTTTTTTTTCTGTAGCTTCCTTCATTTTTTTTCTTCTCTCCGACAAGTATCATCATTGTCCCTTTTACTAAGAAAGTTTCTGTGGCATTTAGATGTGGCCAAATTTTGTGATAGATGGGGATTATCAGAGGTTATTCCCATAATCTCCTTTGAAAATCTCAGTTTCAGCAATTTACTCTAGCTTCCACCCGTAAAATGTTGGTTCTTGCACATCTCCGCAGACATCAGGTTAAGTCAGTTGGTTCAAATTGGGGGCTACAGCAGAAGACTCACATTCACCTCCCACAGTGGTAAATTTAATAAATTCTGCTAGCTCCAGTCTAGTTTTAAGCCTCTGATTACATGCATAGGTACAGTACCCCAGTTTGTTTGGCTTTCCAGCCAGCTGGTGTTCCCAAGGGCTAGGAAATCTTGCCCTCTAGCAACTAGGTCTGGAATTTGGACTGCTATTTGTCTATTGCTAGGTTAAACCATCATTTCTAAACCAAAAGAACATTCAGCTCTGCTATCTGCAATTTAACTTGAGTTGTTTTTAATCCTAATAGAGATTTGAGTAGGTTATATATAGATAGATAAAGGCTTTTAGCTATTTTTTTATTTAAAAAAAAATAAGCATGTGGTGTTTTAGTTGTTTGTTTGGGTTTTTTTTAAACAGATCAGGTTGATGGTAATTTTATATAGGGGGCTTTTCGGAATATGTGTGTGGCATAAATGATAATTGATTAAGGGTGACAAGTTTAAAAGTTACAGTTCCCTCAGAAGTTAAATCTCTAGTTTTCATTTGCATTAAGACCCTGAAAATCCTGAGCAGAGTAACTTGAGTGTTAATATGGAAGAAAATCAGGCTAATATAGTGGGTGACAAAATGCGAAAACTAGTACAGAGATCATGGGTGGGAGAATTCAGGATCAGTGGTCCTACTGCAGGTGTAGGGAGGAGAAATTCTAGTCTGCTGGATGGCCAGAAGCCAGGCATCTAAACTGTCAGCTTGCAAACCTCCCCTTTGTAGAAGAGACATTGCAGAAATACTGCTTGCTGTGTGAATTGGAATAGGATGCTGGAATATGCGCAGCACTACATACATAACTACAGTAATTTGCTTATGTCCATTCTAATAATTAGCACTGAGGTTCACAGATATAAAGCGCTGTTTTAAAGAACCTGTACTTGATGGAGATTTTTAATTTTCTGGCCTGTGTACCTGCCATGTGCCCAGCAGTACTCTAATGAATCGCTGGTTTTGGTGGAAGCACATTTAGATGAAGACTTCCAAGCTTCCAAAGGCCCGCTTCCTTCTGAATTGGAACCCTTCTTCCCCATGCCTCCTACATTAATATGTCATTTTCTATCTCTGCAGTGCTCCATGGATCTGCTAGCAATCAAGCTGAGTCTAGCGCATAGCCATGGGTCTGAGCAGAACTAGGTAAGGCCATGGGGGCTGTGCTTCCTGGCCCTCACCTCCTACTTATTTGGTGGACTTTGTGGAGACCTGGTAGGGAACATGCTGCTCTCCTGAAGTTTCAGCATAGATCTGTCTCAACACTCTCACCCTTTTGTATTCAGAGGCACAATGGAGATAGATTCTTTTTGCCTAGAGAGCAGCTGAGTAACAAAATTAGAATGTCCTGGTGGTGTTGTTTATCCCCGTGCACTTTTTCCTTTTCCTTTCATGGAACAAGGTTGCCATAATAGCATTTTTCTTTGCAGGCGGAATTGGAAATACAGAAATAAATTATGGAGAACTAGGGTGTCTCCTGTCAGAATAAATATTTAATGCGAAACAAGGGTTGTGCTCATTCAGAGTCACAAGGACTGATACTGAAGTACCGTATGTATGTTAATTTTAATGTATAAAATCTATGCTTGGACTTAAAAATGCAGAGTGAACAGCCTTAAGGGCAAACGTGTATTGTCTGTGACAGCTGTCTCTGTGGGTGATGGTAATGTAAAAGTTTCTTTTTTTACAAGCCATTTTAATTTACTCACCAATCAGTCAGGAAACAGAGGAATCCTAAAGTACTTGCTCTCCAAAGCAGTTCTTGAAGATGTGTGTTCTTTTATGTTGTATCCAGACTGTGTTCACTCTAACCAGCCTCTAAAATACCTTCCTAGCTCAGATTAAAAAAAAAATCCTGAATAATGATTCACTGTTTTTCCTAGTGTTGGAACAACATACAGAATTTGTACAAAATGTGTCTGTTGATGTGTACAATCATGATAGTTAACATGAATTAACTGGTGACTGATACAAGTTACTTGCAACTTTTAAGTTATTTTCAAGTTAAAACATGAATGAAAGGCATGATCTCAGTTTGCTGCTTATCTTTCCAAGGACATGGGATGTTGAGCAGACTTTTGCTTTCTAAAAAGTTCTGGAACAACTACTTGTTTCTTTAGGCAACACGAGAGACAGAATAAATCCTGGTCTCATTTTCCCTTAGTTTTTACAACTCGTAAATAATTGGTCAATCTGTTGCAGTAGCCAGGATACCCCATGCCCGTGCGACTTGTCATCTGAACTGTGGGGTGCCTTCCCTGCTAGCTCACTTTGATCTCTCCTCATGCCGTTCCTCCATCTCACCAAAAGCCCGTACCTTTCTCTTCGTAAGCCTCTGTCAAGTATCTCTGAATGTTTGTTTGCCTGTTTTGCGGGCTTCCTACCTGCCTGAAGGTAAAGTAATTTGAAATAGTTTCCCTGTTCAAACATCTACTTGGAATACCTATTAATTTTCCAAAGTGCAGTCATTAAGGCTATAATATGTAATGGTTGCTTTGTAAATGTCCTTGAACTGGAGAGAGAGATGTAATTGGGGCCTCTAAAGCTTATGACTAACTCGCTATGCATTGATGCGTTCAGTGGTTTATCCAGTCCATAACGTGGAGGTATAAATAGACTCTGAAATCATTGCATAACAGTAGAATTGCCTACAATTTAGAATAGAGGACACTGGCAGTTTCCCAGTATGGCTGCTAATGCATTTAGTGAACTTGGATGATCTCTGTCTGCCTCATTTTTTTCATTTCTAAAATGGAAATAGTAGTATTTGCCTAGCTAGCATTCACAGTGGAAAATCTTTTTTTCAGTGCTTTCCAATTCACAGGTAAAATGAGTGGGAAACAGAAACATTTAAATTATTACTGAAGAAAAATCTCAGGTCTTTTACGTGAAAGGAGATCTTCATGCGTTTAAAATAAAACTAAGGGAGCTTTTTTTTTTTAACTACGTTAAAACAGTAGTTACAGACTTAGCTCAGAGCAGACTATTAAGGACAAAAATTATCATTATTTCTATGTCTAGGTCTCCCTTCGTATGCTTCTGTTTAGATAAGAACTGTAATGCAATGTGTTCTCTTTCATTGTTTGGTTTATGCAGGCACAGGCTTGCTACAGGAAGTGGTGTATCTAGTGAGTCAGGGCGCTGATCCAGATGAGATTGGACTAATGAATATAGATGAACAACTTCCAGTCCTAGAGTACCCTCAGCCTGGTCTGGACATCATCAAGGTACAATTTATTGCAAAGAAACTCACTCAGCATTACGGTGTCTTTGTCCTCGGTTCCATGTTTATCACTTCATTTCATCTGTTGTCCTTGTCCTTTTCATCACTGGACTTGCTCAGTTTGTTGGAATGGTTCCGAGTATTATTAGGTTACTTTAAAATTGCTTTTATTAAGCTTTATTATACCCTGTTTAATGCTTTAGGAGATGTTTCTCCGTGTCCTAAATATCCTCGCAATGGGTTTCCTGAATAAAAGTTCCAGGTCTCCCTTACTTATGTAAACAGAAGCTGCCCAATTGAGGAAAATTTGCTTTGATCCCTTTCCTCAATTTGCCACAGAGGAACTACAAATAAAGAGGCCTATGAACCTGCAGGCCCACAAGTCTGGATTTACACGTGTAAATCCTTAGAGACCCAGGATCTGTGGATCTACAGACTCTGTAGGTGTAGTTTGAGGAGTTTAGAATATTCTGTGTGAAATGACTTCCACACTATTTAAGAATCACTTGGAGACTAGTGGCATGGCATATAATTGTGATCTTGTCATTGCTGTAACAGGCGTGTCTTAGAATGATTAGGCAAATTACTGGGCTCCATCCTAGGACAGTTGCAGTGCCTGTTGAATTGAGGTAGCTGAGGCTGGCACAGATGGGTTCAAGCTGCTTCTAGTCCATGACAACTGCAGTATCAGCCTACTTTAGGCTGAGAGCGTTTGCTGGTCAGAGGTTGCTTTTCTTTTTCATCTGTGAGATGCCTAGTCCGATGAGATCTCAGTGCTACCTCGTTACAAATAAGTGGTGCCGATAGTGAGAGGTTTAGTTTGAGATTACACATTGTTATCTGTACTATGTGCTAGCAACTTGATCCAATAAAGATTTACGCAGTTTTTAACTACTGGAAGATGATTTGTGTCATAAGACGATTTTGTCTCAAATTACAGAAAAATACTCTGTTTGAATGATGTTCACACACTCAGATAAATCTTTTAATTGTATGAGTATAATTCTGAGGATAAAATAAATTGCAAGAGTAAAATTTTGAATTGAAGAAGTTATGGGTAGGGTTTTCAGCGCTTCTAATCTTTTCCAAGGAATTCTATTGGAAGCATCACTGGGAACAAAGTTAGTTTGATACTAGGAAACTTCAACCATGACACTCTCTTCTTGAGAAGGTCCTACAAAGGGAATTACTTTGAAAACAGAAGGGGGGGAACAACAAAAAACCCCAATACATTATCCAGCCTATTCATGTTTAAAAAACAGATGTAACTCCCTGACCTAATTTCTAGTTCCAGACCCCTCTTAATTTAAGAAGTGAATTTGTGAATGTGACTCAGTACAGTAGAGGACTTCAAGTATGACAGTTCAGGACAGCTCAAGATGTGCCAAAAACTAATGCACAATAAGCAGTGTTTCTGTCTGCTTTATATTGTAGGAACTGACATCTCCTCGCCTTATAAAAAGCCACCTACCGTATCGGTTTTTGCCTTCGGACCTCCATAATGGCAATTCAAAGGTAAAAATTAAATGAAGTCATGTTTGTTTAACTATACCAGCAGCAGTTGTTTAAGTGCTTTGGGAAACTTGGGCTGGGGGAAAAGCTTTCAATAAGATGTTTCACTTTTTCTCCCCCCACATCATAGGTAATATACATGGCTCGCAACCCCAAAGACCTGGTGGTGTCTTATTACCAGTTTCACCGCTCCCTAAGGACCATGAGCTACAGAGGAACATTTCAGGAGTTCTGCAGAAGGTTTATGAATGACAAGTGTAAGGAGCTGTTCTCTCTGCACACGCTGTTACACATTTATTTTCATCTCTGCATTCCTTCTGCAAGTACAGAAATGAACTGGATAAAGGTGCATTTGTTTTGCATATAAAGCAAGGAGGTTGCTACAGAGTGCTGCATGGACTTAGATATGTCCATGCAAACTATGGCCATGCATTGTAAATAATTGCCTTATGATATTTGACACCATGGGCTCAGCAATGTTCCACTTAGCTCAGGCAAAACTCTGGTCTACTTTTTTAAAATTCCATTTGCGAGGTACCAGGTACCTTGTGAAAAGTGACGAATACCAGCATCATTTAATTTCAGTTGTACCTCACTGTTAGCTACTTTGCAGGAGTCTCACTGTTCCTCAAGGGTTGTTTTTTTTTTCTGGGAATTCCTTTAATATTTTTATTTCATCCAAAACTCAAGGTTTGTCCCTTGTTAACACAGTTAACACAGAAAAATGTCTAGTTTGCATGAGATTGATCTGGAGTACATCCGTAAATTGAAGTGAACCCCTGTAGGAAGGCAGCTGCGGTGGGCTGCTACTGTCTGAAAAATACAGCTCTGTGCTGAGAATACACAATAACCTGCTTTACAACAACTCCTCAGCTGCTCACCCAGTAACTCCTTCGAGCGAGGGCTGTTTCATGACACACACACCCCCACTGCGTTCCCAGTCAGGCTGCCTTGCCTTAAGTAGCTCCATTGCACTGGCTCTGTAAACTTACAGGGAGGACAAATCCTATGTTCTCATATAACTGGCTGGCACTAGGCTTTTTGACAAGGGATTGCCACACTTTCTAGCTAGGAAGAGAAAAAAAATGTATTGCCTTCTATTTCTTTACAAAATCTTCTCTGTGATCCCTTAATGTGACACTAAGAATTCACCATGTACCTTGTGCTCTGAGAACAGGATCTCCTCTAGATCCAGTGCAGCTTGCTTTCCTTCAACCTGGAATTTGGAGGAGTTGTATAATGCTAAACGGAAGCAAAAAGTAAAAGCCTACCAGTGGAGGTTATTTAATAGGCCTTAAAAACCTTTGCTGCTTTCTCCTACAAGTTTGTGCAGGGAGGGTAAATGCTCTCCTTCCATTTCAGCACACCTTCAGCTTTTTCTTTTGTATTCCCTCACATTTGTCTGTAGCCCATGATCAGGAACTTCTAGACTGGAGACACATGAAAAGCACATTAGAAGGTCTTCTAATGTACGAGGAAGGTTCTGTACTCTTTTTCATATAAATATCTGAAGAGTTATCTTCATACAGCTGTTTGATGTATCACAACCTCCCAGAGCCAGTAAAACATCACAGCATGTTCTGTGTCCATAATTGTGCAAATGGACTGTTTTGTAATACAGTAAATTTAGCATGTAGCTAAACATTTGCATCTCATGGAAGCAATGCAGCAGCAAAAAAACTTTCATGAGCAAAGTACTGCTAGAGGGAGAAGCACTGAGCCCAAATGACACAATACTATCTTGAAACAAATTCTGTGCATGTTAGCTGTATTGTTTGAAAGCATACAGTTGGATAGGGATTGGTCTTGAGTGTTCTCGTCCTTTGGTATTATCCTCTAAAGCTTAAAGGGGTTTCTTACATAAAGCATAGATAAACTCTGCTAACATAATCTTAATGGCTCCTTGCCCTGTACCATTAAGAGCAGCTAGGAACACTCTTTGCTTGACTGATGTGTTAGCTTCATGCGTGAATTTATTTAGGCGTGTAGAATGGGAAGAACAAAAATGGAATTTTTCCAATACCTTTATAAAAATTGAAAACGAGTCAGCAGATTAATTTTCTTCTGAAACTGATCTGTTTACCCATTAAAAGTATTCCAGTTACCTAAATTAAACAATTATTTTTCAAAGGGAAAATGTGGCTTCAAAAAACAAAGCTTACAAAGTTTAATATTTTTCTATAGCTGCTTTGCTGAAAAGATAAAATTGACCAAAAAAATACTGGGAATGTGAAAAACTGCTCACCATATTTGCTTAACTCCTGCCTTGATTATCTGAAGTACTTTGTTACCAGTGATAAATTCCCCCAAAGAAATATGCAGGATGCATTTCTCTTTCTGGTAACATTGTCAGCAAAAGACATTCTCTAGATAATAAATACCGGTGTCTGAACCTCTGCTAGACACATATAAATTGACCGCTATCAGAGTGAATGTGGACTTTTATCAGAGAAGTGAAAAACAAAGGAGGAAAGTTTTGGGGGGAGGGTTAAGGCTTCTAGTAACCGCTGCCTCAGCAGTGCTGGGAGCACAGGCCCTCCCAGCATAGCATGGCAGCTTCTCTTCAAGTCCTAAACCCCAAACAACAGATATGGGAACTGAAGACAAGCTGCTGGTGGCATGCAGGCGGTAGGAGGCATAAGCTTTTCATCATTGGCAACCCTGCACGCTGGGCCTGCTCATGACTTGCGATATATGGGAAGTACCCCATCACATCACTCTTAAGCTTTCAGGAGCGCTCAGCACCTCATGGGCATCTGGTTGTACTCTGGATTTATGGTGTAGTTGAGATAACAGATAACAGTATAGCTGAAACTGTGTTGTGGTGTATCTAGAGAAGTTGTGTGGAAGTGTGCAGAAAAAAATAATAGAAGAGAGTAGGTCTTAGATTTTGGCGGGGGGCAAAACATGCAGTGATAAATAGAATATTCTGTCAATACATCCTACGTTTTTTGGGAACAACCATGAAACATTTTTATAGGTCTGTTTCCTCAGTACTTGTTTCATTAAGAAAGGACAATGGTTAGCAATTCTTTGTCTTTAATAGAGGATGCTCTATGGAACTTTCCATGAATGCTGTATCTAGCTTCTAAGTGAAGGAAGCTGCAGTGTGATATGTTAATCGCAGGAATTCACACAGGTTGGAGCCACTGGAAATTTGCCTTCTGCAAAGCTGTGTAACTTTTATTTTGGCTCAATTTTTGTTCAATAGTCATGTACTTGTCATTAATACTGAGCTCCAAGAGGTCCATCATGAAATATAGTGGCATTTTCAGTTGAACGTTTTATCTTTATGGTAAGTTAGTTCTTTTGAATATTCCAAACTGATAGAAAAACTCTTTTTTAAATTTAGTTCCTTGCTGTGCATGGCAACGGGTCAAAACCAGACACTGGTCTCCTTGGGGCTATGAACCACTCAGTTAATTTATTTTTCTGGTTTTTTTTTCCTTTTTGAAAAGGGCTTAATAACAAAAGTGTTAATTTTCCTCATGCCAATCATGTCTTTGTAGTAGGATATGGTTCGTGGTTTGAACATGTGCAAGAGTTTTGGGAACATCACATGGATGCCAATGTACTTTTTCTGAAGTATGAAGATATGCATAAGGTAGGTTAGATGTAGTGAAAAGGTATTTAAATTATATTTAGCATTGTAGTGTTTAAAATACATAAAGTACAAAATTTGCTTCTTATGCCCATGTTTGGGCTCCCTAAAGTCTGATACCATTTTTTAAACCACTGGCATTCAATAGCTTCTATGGACATCAGCAGTTTCATAAACCTATTAATTTACTCAGGAATCTGCCTGCATCCATAGGCATTGAACCACTCACAAAGAAGGCACACATCTGAACCGTTCAGTGCTTGCTACATTCAGCTCTGGGCATGCATTTGAAAGAAATGTCTTTCTGCATGTGCTTAATCAATGGGGAAAAAAAATTATACCATCAGTGTTTTGCCCTATATATTTGGCATTAATTCTGATTATTTGGTTGTTCTTACTGTCTTCCGTGAAACAATGTTGAAAAAAATTAGGGATGATAGTGTAGCATAAGGTGAAAATAATTATTGGGTCCTTACAGTATACTTAATTCTTAATCAGAAATTTAGTGGAAATACTACATAGAACATTGGTTTCCATTTCCTATTGCAATAATATATTTTTGAGCATTAATGAAAATACTGCAAGATGTTTATTTGATTGGAAAACTAATGCAAACATAGGAAAAACCCATCTCCTATCTCTTAAGCCCACAAAAAGTCAAAATCAGGGTAGAACTCAGTAAAGCTGAGTAAATTATAATTTCGGGTTTACTAAGACTTCTGGTGGAGTGGGATGCTAAATGATGATGTAATGCAATCAGAATAAGTAAAAAAAAATTAGTAGAAATTATTTCAGACCCATGGTTTTGAATAATGATGTATTCTTAGCTGTGCTCACTGGTGGATGCTGCTGAAAGCCGGTGGCATGGTATTGGCTTTCTGCTTCCTGATAAACATTGCTATTTTGTCCTTGCAACTCCAGAAGTTTTACTCATACTGAGGAACCCTGGAGTTTTGGATATATAAATTAATAACTGCTTATTCTCAGATGTCACCTCACTAGATCCTTTCCATCTACCTGAATAAAGTCCCAGAAGCTAACAATGAAGGAAGGGCTGTTCTGACACTTGTAGTCATTTGTTTTATGAAGATCAAAATCAATGTACCTTAATTCTTCCAAAACACACTGATATTCCAAAGTGATCAGTTAAGGGTGCGGTGTTGTCTGAAGTGGGAAGCATCGCAAGTACTTTGGAGTTCCCCGTTCTAATACTTGAATGGTTGAACCTAAATGACCGTGTTCTCTGCTAACCTGTCTTACCCTAATTACTTGGAATGTGTTTATTTTCAGTGAATTGGAAGGTGGCAAAATTTTAAGACAGTGGTGTTTCTACAACTTCTGCGTTTGTATTTTTTCACATCAGGATATAACTTATTTTGAAATATTTAAACTAATTTTAAAAAAATAATTTTAAATATTGTAAAATAAACCATTTTTTAAATACTCTCTTACAGGACCTAGCAACAATGGTTGAGCAACTGGTGAGGTTCTTAGGAGTTTCTTATGACAAAGCACAGTTGGAATCCATGGTGGAACACTGCCATCAACTCATTGATCAGTGCTGTAATGCTGAAGCACTTCCCGTTGGCAGGGGTATGTTTAAAACCCACAGTAAAACTCTTATTGTGGAAGTTGCAAAAGGCAACTGACGACTTAGTAATCTACAGGATGTGTTAAGATGTTGGCAAAATATTGCTATGTGAATTGTGGGAGGTAACTTGACTGTTGGTGCAATTTGGGGGTTCATTTGTTCTCAAGTAAAGTTAGGTAGAAGTGACTAAAAAGGATGGAAGCATCCAAGCTGAACAGTGTATATTCAACATCATGCAAACCACTCTGTTAGAGAATCTTTGGCTTACTTCAATGGATGAGCTGTTCATACTGAGAAGACTGCACTGCTCCTTCTGACCTTTGGCATGTCAAAGCCCACACAATTTCATACAGTTTATTCTGGCCTAAGCCCTTGTGTTTATCAGATTTTCTAGAATAGCAGATAATTCAAATTTGAAGGCATCAAATGACAAGGATCTGTAGTTTTCTTTTTTCTTTTCATTGTCTACCTCAGCTGTTTAAAATGTGTTTAGCTTCTAGATGTTTATTCTGGTGAGGTCTTTTCTTTAGGACCCCAAAGTACCCTTTAAACTACTGATACATCTGTCCTTTGATAACATCAAGAAATCAAGTCCTGTCTCAGTCTTCCTTCTGATAAGCATAAAAGAGTGACCTCACTAAGTCTTCCTCTAATTATTTTCTGTAGGCTGCCTTACAGCACTTAACGATTCTTTTTAAAAATGAGGGCGTAGGATTGAGGTGGAGAATTCCTATGTCAGCCTTACATATGCCTTGCCCAGACATAAAATCACTTTATGTGCTGATTTAAACCAGCTTTAACTGTAACTTTTTCTCTCCCTGTCTCCCTTGTTTGTCCATCCATGGCCACATTAGCGCTCTTTGCTGCAGCATCATACATGAAGCATGTGTCATTTATCATGACCACAAAGTCTTTTCCGAGGAACTAATTTGCAGGTTCTTGTCCCTTACTCAGGGAGCATGACCTGAATACTTTGTTCTTAAGTTTCTGCGTAGGAGCACTTTTCCATACTACCTTTCTCAGCCAACCTTATCGTTATCTACAGGTTTTATCAGCTGTAATTTTTATAATTATTTTCAAATCTCTGATAAAAATACTGAATATCGTCAGTCCTTCTTGACAGTTAGCCAGTTGTTTATTCATTATTATTATGCATTTTGTTGGATTTATATAGTTCTATTAAAAAAACACTAAAATCAGATGCCTTACAAAAGTCTATTGTATCTTTGAGTTCACCTTTAATCAGTCAAACTGCAGTCTTGCCAACACTCAGTCAGGTTTGTTTGAGAGCAAGTTTGTTTTCCCATGAAAGCGGGTTCACTGGTATTCTGTAGTATCTTTGCGTCTTTCTTGGCAAAGCCTTATGCCAGTTTTCCATTATTCAGCTCAGACTATCGTCAGAGTAACTGACCCAGGATAACCTGTCCTGTTTGTATGTTGGCACGAACATTTCACAATGTCAAACTTGGGTAAAAGCCACTGCTCACACCTACTTGTTTTTGTCTTTGTCTTTGCACACCTGGTGTGGAAAGACTCTAAGTATGTTACGTAGAGGCTATAAGCTCCTGGTATCACGGTAGGACCTGGAAACCAAATTCCTATGGGCAGTTCTTTGTCATAACTGTGATATGGCACTTCTCTTTGCCCCAGTTCACTTATGTTATGGTAAATAATGACTTCTTGAAATAAATAGTTCAGGTTCGCTGGCTTGAGGTGAAATTCTGGTGAAAACAAAAGAGTTCACAGTTTCACCGAAAGACCTAATATATTCCCTATGTTTTCTGGTAGAGGTCTCCACTGAATGGTGTGTTTTCCTGCTCTTAGTTACGTTTCTTTCAACTCCAATCCTACCCTCTCCTTAAATTCAGCATGTGATGCAACTTGTATCTGGTGTGAAAACAACAGACCATCTGATTTGCAGTAGGATTTTATGGCACGCAGCCTAATTGATTACCAATCTACTTCTCTGCTATGAAGACAAGATCACAAAATCATGAATTTGATAAGACATTTTGAGGGCATTGGATAAAGTCTTCAATGGCAGTGCAAGATCTTACAACCAACAGATCTGCATTCTCCTCCATTGATTTGTATGTAACACAAACCCCTAGGTTTGTTACTAACCTCCACGATCTGGAAATCTGTGGAGCAGCAGCACTGCTACATGCTATGCACAGCCCAAATCTCCGCTGCTTGTCCAGTGAAAGCCAGAAAGGCAGTTGTGAGAGAAAGGTGAGGTGGTAATACAAGAGGAGAGAGAACAGACCTGCTGGTGAGACCTTCCACAGGCAGAAAGGTCAACTACTGTCTCTGCTGGCCAGATCATCTCCATCAGATAAACAGGGTGATGCCCACTTTCGCTGCATGCACTGTTCTGTACGTCCTGTTAGTGTTCGTTGTTCTGTAGAGGAGCCTGCAAACCCTCAGTCAAGGGTCAGTATACTGTCTAGAAATCTTTCAAAACAAAGCCTCTGTTTTGTAATAGAGAAGGAAGGGAGTTACAGTAGTTAATGTAATATTTTGTCATTTGTTCACTGTGTGCTTTTTATTAAAAATATCCTTATTTTGAATTTCTTTTGTTCACTGTCTCTGGCTTTTACAATGTTTTGTTACTTCAGAATGCAGCTTCATTAACAGTGCTTTGTTCCTTCTCTGTTCGTTTCTGTGACAAAGAATGGTGGCAATAACATGACAGCTTATTGTAATTTGTTTCAAATATTTTTAATTTGTCGGTTACATTTACTTTTTTATTTTGCTTTATTTTAGTTCTTCATTTTTTTTTTCTTTTAGCACATTGATCTTTACTCTGAAGATAACCCTGAGCTGCTGTGAAAGCAGAACAATGATTAGATATGTTACTTATCTTTGACTCTTATCACATCATAATTTACACAGTTGCATGATTCAAATCATAAACCAGGTGGGTGACTATTTGAGAAGCTATCAATTCGTGTGGTAAAAAAAAATGTTACAAATAATCCACTGCATATGTCCTTTATAGAACTTGTCATTTGTCCATACGTGTTATTAGGGACATTCAGAAATAAAAGGCTTATCTTTCCCAAGCAGAGGAAGAAAAGGTTTTATTATCATTATTGAAAGGGAAATACAGGCTTTCATGTTTCATGCTGTACTTTATGCAATTATAGTTGCCAGAGCAAAATCGAAGTCGGTATCAGATGTTTATGATTGCAAGTGTTTTCTTAATGGTTTTTTTTGGTACAGGAGAAATTTGGTGAAAGCAATAAATCATGCATTTTCAGTTAGTTTCAGGTTCTTTTGATCTTTGGATCTTGAAAACAAACAAGAACCCTGTCATACCTTCAGGAGTTATAAGAAAATCCTGATTTCATAAAACAGCTCTTGCCACACATACTACACCATCACGTTAATATGTAATTTGTAGATGTTTCAGACAGTTTTGTCTTTGGACTCAATTATAGAGTTGCTGCATAAAAGCAATGGTAATTAAATTAAATGGGTATTCTTCTTATGCATCAAATGCATAATTAAGCTCCCTGCATGTAGTTTGGTTCTTGCTGTTATGATTAAACTCTCTGGTAGCACAGTCCCAATTCTCCTTTCATTTATTCCAGTTGAACAAGCCTGGATTTTGTCTTTATTTATATCCAGTATAAATGAGAAGAGAATTGGGCCTCTCAGTCTGGTTACTCCATCGCGCTTATTTGGTACTATAGATAACGGTACTATAGTACTGAGTATAGTACCGAGTAGCCCTGGCTGACTTTGAGTTAAATGGATTTTGGCCTGCAGTGAAACGGTGGTTAAGGGGGCTGCAGCTTTGACTGGTGGTTTCAGCAGTGCCATCGGGTTACGTTACTAGTTGGGTTCAGTAGAGTAGACAAATTCTCCATACAAGGAAAAAGTGTTCAGTGTCCCTATTGCATAAAGCCTCCTATTTTGTATTTAGTACAAAACTAAAATTTAAATGGTGCAAACCGGGTGCGTGGCACTTGTTCTTTTCTGTAGATATAATCTAGGCCGCTCCTATTTAGCAAATAATTCTCTCCATATCGAGAAACATAAATTCATCTGTTGAATTTATCACTAAACATAAAACAATAGAAATTAGTAATGACAATATTACACCACAATAATCAGAATTCAGTAATGTTTAATACTCTGCATTCCATGTACCTTTTGAATAGTTCTCTAACCAGTGTATGCTGAAGGCACGCTAATTTTGAAATGCGTTGCTGTTAGCTGTCGGTATTATTAAAGAGCCATAGTTTGCACTGAAACCAGAATTCCACTTTCAAATGAATACCCAACCCAAAATCTGTATTTATTTCTGATTGAGGCCAGAGCAAAATCTCTCAAAAAATCCGAGTTCTTCCTGTATAATACTCAGTTGGTGCAGATGACAAGGTGTATGGTACTTACTTTAAGGCTTCGCAAGGGTTGTAGCAGGGGAATTGTGTAAGACAATGAACAGCCTCTCCTTGAACTTTCAGTGAAAGCTAAGACTGCCCTGCACAATTAGACTGTAGATGTATGATGTCCTGTTATGCCCGCTCTCTGACTTGTGTTCCTTCTCTGTGTTTCAGGACGAGTTGGGCTATGGAAAGACATCTTCACTGTTTCAATGAATGAGAAATTCGATTTAGTTTATAAACAGAAGATGGGAAAATGTGACCTCACATTTGATTTTTATTTATAAAAGTGCATGCATATGGTATCCAAATATAGCTAGAAGTGCTTTATGCATTCATTTATTACCTGCTGGACAAACTACTGTAGCTATTATGTGTAACGAGATTTAAAGAAAGAAAAACAATCTAAGTAAACCATATCAGATACAATTATCTTTGATCCTAAACAGCTGTTTATCTTCTAGTATTTTAATCCTTTGTCCACATGCAAGAACGTCCTAGACAATACTAGAATATTCAGCTGTTATGGAATGTATTATATACGTATAAGGTATGTATCATATATGCAACTAGAATGTACACCTTTTCAGCCCCACATTGATTATTTAATGTGTTTTATAAAAGCTTTTCACTAGAACCTAAATAAATGTCCGTAAACCAAATAAAAAATTATTTCAGAGGGAAACAAGGAACAGGCCAAAACTGTATGCTAGAATGATCTCAGGGGTTAATTGTCACATTTATTTTTATAGCAGGTATATCAAGTATAAATAAATCCCATTCCAAAATAGTAACTGATCAAAGTGGGGTTCACATTAGGTTCTGCACACCCTTATCTGTATAATTTGAGTAGGTTCTGTGCACTGGCATACTTTGCAAGACAGGCCTTGTTATGAAATATAGCTGCGATTGTCGCTCTGATCCTAAAACCCACCCACACTTTCATGGTTGACAGCACACAGCTGTTTTCCTGATGGATGAAGTTCAGTTCCATGCTGAAGGTCAGCAATCAGAAGCTTCTTAAGCCCCCAAGTCTTAATTTGGTCCCTCAACATGAGGCTTAAAATGAAGGCATCTGGTGCAGGGTCTTTGTTGAGGAATCGGAGTCTCTGACCCATATCGCTTTCCTGTATAGACATGAATTTCACCCATTAGATATAGTAAGATGCTGGATGTCCTCTAGCTCCACTAAAAGTTAAGGGCACTTAGCACTGTTTACGGTTTGTGCTACTGGACTCCACCAGACCTAAGTGGAAGATGAATATACGTGCCAGTACAAGTAGGCAGAGGAAACAGCAGCACTGAAGGAAGAGAGTTTAAAAATACGCCACCAGGTGGGAGTATTGCACAAATATTCATGCAGAATACAGTTTCAGTAATTGTTAGCCATGACTGGTCTGGATTATAATCAGGATTCAAGTTTATTTCTGTATCTTTTTTTTTTTTATTCTCTATGACAAGTATACAAACAGCCTGAAGCAGGCTACTATCACTATAAACCTCTCTAGAATTATTTTATTGTTCCGTTAGGTAATGACATGTACGCTTTTTAGGTTCTCAGCTGCAGGAGGCCCATTTTTCCTAGTCAAATATTCAGGCTCACCAAAAGCCATGAGGAAGGACTAGCAGATTTTTAGTGTTTCAGTTCTGTTGGGAAACAAACTGTCAGTTCAGCAACTGGCAAGTGGTGTAGCATGATGTGGCTTGACAGCACTTTTCCTTGTATATTTGTGAGTGAAAATGCTTTCAGTGAAATTTTATTTCTATTTTTATATTTTTAGTACTGTATCAATATTAAGCACTACACATTATACTTCTGTGCTTGCTTGCTTATTGAATAAAAGATGTGTTCCATGCATTGTGGTTGGCTCATTTTCTAGAACTCCTTCTCAGGTCAGGTAGTCTTCGCCACACATCCTCTCCCCTACCCACACCTAATATGTGACAGAAGAGCCACAGAAGGATGGCGTCAACTGAAACCACCATCTGACCCCGTGAGCTGTCTCTGACGCGAGAGTACAATAGAGAGCACAGTGATATTTTACACACTTTTATCTTGCACCTCTTGGGCAACTCCATGCTGAGGAGTCCTCCGAGTCTCTGTCATACAGGAGACCAAAACCCACAAACTACAGTAAGCTGCAAAAAGACAGGAGTAGGAGACTTTCTTCTTGCTACAGAGGAAGACAAAATCTCCCCACAGTTCCTGCAGATTAGAGTCAGAAGAAAATTTCATTAGCACCAAAAATCTACTTAAATCACTTAATCCTGAGGATATATGAGCAATACATCCTTACTGGCTGCCTAAAAGGCTTCTCACGTATCTGAAGACACCGGGGAATGAATCCTCCTCCCATTCCCAGGGACAGCCTGTCTCCTTTGCTACAGGCAGATGACCAGCCCCCAAAGCCCCCAGTAGCCACATTTTTAACAGCCAGGTGTGTACGCGTGCCGTTGCCAAAGTGAGCCTGTGCAGAGGGCCACCAGCTACTGGGCTGGAGGGGGAACAGCTAGTTTGGCCAAAAAAAGCATTTCTTTAGCATAAAGAGTAATAACCTCTGTGACAATCTATTGTGCACCTACTGCTACGCTGGTACTCCTTGGTTTTGACAACAAAGTTGCTGCGTAGCAGGAATCTGCTTTCTAGGACCAGAAAGACTCCTCAGAGCTATTCTTTCCTACCCCTTGACTCTGTTGCCTTCTGTGCTATTAGGTGCCTGGTCAAAGCCCTTTCCCACGTAAGCCGTGCTGAAATTCTACCTTTGGATCTCTGGTCCTTGGAGCATTTCAAGTCTTTCTGTTAAAATCCGAAGGTGGTAAACTCCTTCCTATTTTGACTTTCAGGGCTCGGCCAAACGTCACCGTGACTCTTTCCACCCAAACACAGACACCCCTTGGCCAAGTGCCCCAAATTGTCTCTGGAGAGAGTGCCTCGTTGATACAAATGCACTGCAAATCAAGAACAAAAATACCAGAAAACCAAGACAATGTTTTTTTTTTCTCCCCTCAGCATTCAGATTTGGGAAGCTGCTTCTGCTGAGGTAACTGCTGCAAAGTTAGCTCGCTAGAAAGATTAATTATATTTATACAGCTGGTAGCCCATTTAGTGATACAAATCTGCAAGACACGGGGCAGATTTGGATGGCTTCGTTTCAATGGTATCTCAGATCACCAAGAGGCAACCCTGTTTCCCGTAACACACCGAGTACCCTCAACGCTCGTTCAAAGCAACCATCACTGGCCATATACCTTCATGGATATACCAAATATACCACTTCCCTGGATCGATCCATCACTAAGCAGGTGCACATCCAGAAATACTGGACAGGTCTTGGCCGTAAGGGCCCCAGAAAGCCCCATGGCTGTGCTGAGCACCCCCGTGGCTCCTAGCTATGCCCCCTGCAGCTTCTGTCCGTGGGGCGCCTCAAATGCCAGCAGCATGATGTGGCTTGCCTCAGTAAGAACCCTCCAAAGCGTTAACATGAAGGAACTGAGGGGAAACTAATCTAGGTAAGAAATTCTTGCACAGTTTTGTGTACAAAAGGTTTTAAGCGTTCATTGCAGTGAAGCTGGGCAGCAAAGAGGAAAGACAAGAAAGCTAATGAGTAACCATTAAAGATTCTCAGCACTTTTTTGTACGCGCATCGCAACACAACATGGCACCAATAGTTCTGGCAATAATTATAAAGATTTATAGGCCTGAGTCACCGTTATTATAAGCCATTTAGTCTTGCCTGGGCTATAAATAACGCCACTCGGTAGCTACCAGCAAAGGTTTAGAGGGAGGATTAGGGAATAGCATTTGCCTCTTCAATCAAAAGAAGAAGCTAAACAAAGATTCAGCTGAATCAAACAACATGAACAAAAAAAAAATCCCAAACCCAGTGACCACTCTCACTGGAAGGACACCGTATAGAAATGGTGGTACCTAATCTCACTGCATCCTTCTCAGCTGCCGGTGTGCTCACTACATAATCCATTTGATTTCTTTACTACATGATCTGCAGACTGGTGTCCTCCAGTGTTTGAATTATAAAACATATGCAGATGAGTATTTTCTGCTACCTGTCATGCTGCGTATCACCCAGATAGAACAGAAATAATTGCAACCAATAGTCAGCTTCATTCTGGCAACATAAAGGGAGCCTGCAAAAAGGAAGACCATCATTTTAAAATAAAACTTACCCAGATTTTGGCATAATGAGTTTTAGACCTTAAGTGTCGAGTCATACTCCAGCAAAAACTGCTGTTCTCTCTTCAGGGAGTGGCAGGGAAGTCAACAACACTGATGCCGCTCTGCCCTGGTCTATCTGCACATAAATCACCCCTCTAGAAGACGAGAGAGCAATGGCAGATTCTGCAGGCAGGATGGAACAACGCCTCTTTCCAGCTCTCAGGCTTGAATCACACATAGGTGCATATGACACCCAGTGTCCTTCTGAAAACATCTGAGCTGCATGGTCTTTAAAAATGAATGTGAGAAAAGTTTACCAAAAATGCAGGGCGATTTTCTGTACTTTAGGACCCCGATGTGCGGGAATTACTATTAGCAGTGTAGGGCTCCTTACCATAAACTGGTTTTAGAAACAGTGACGCTGTTTACACCAATCCAACAGAGGGAGGAGAAGCCTTTGTACTCCCTGCTAATGCAGGAACCAAAATGAAGTTCCTTTGGTAAGCTGGGCTGTGCCAGTGCTGTTTTTCTGGATTTTGCCACCTCATCAATGATTAAAATTGTAAAGCCACGCAACAACTGCTGGAGTCCTCACTGTGCACAGATGACAAGCCCTGGCAATGCATGCTGGAGTAGTTTCAGAAGCTACCACCTCCAGCTGTCCACTCTGCCTCTCTGCCAGAAATGGCCACCGTGGAGGAGAGACAGCAGAAGCGAATGTGTGCTGGCTCCTCAGCTGCTGTAATTTACAGGCTGACATATTAACTTAAACCAATATGGAGGGTGCTTTCAGATAATAGGCTGATTTGTGAACCGCAGCTACAAGGAGCTAAAGCATGTCCTCAAGTGCTGCCCTGGCTCGGAGGCGACCTCCCAAGTCCTTGTCAGAGCTGTTCTGAGAGAGTTCCGCAATCGTCCGAATGCGGTCTCTACTTGGGAACAGTCCGTTTCACATACGGACCAGGTGTCACCTGTGAAAAGATGGTCTATAAAGATGGAATCTTGTCCTTCAGCAAGAAGGGGAGACAGATCCATGCTGCCACATGGAGTGAATTAACTAAAACCCACTTTTGGAAGGAATATTGTTTTGTAGGAGGGAGTGCTGCAACAAGACATGCTGTGTGACAGCATGCAAGATGCAGAAAGAACGGTAACGTAATGGCAGCTGACTGCTCAGACCGATTCCAATCTCAACCACTAATATGCCAACTTGCCTGATATGTGTGGTACGAGTGATATTCAAAGTAACTGCCACCCAGACGTTAAATCCACTGTCACCATCTCTGTCACACACTCAGCTTTTGCCAGCACTGAACATAAGATGACAATTTAATCCTCACACGCAGATAACAGTAACACAGCTGGTGTAACAGTGTGCTAAGACTTCAGCCCTCGCAGGCCTTACATCTGCCTTCTTGCAGCTTTGGAAAAGAGTCACCCATAAAATATGTGAGAGCTCTAAGAACTCAGCACGAGTGAACCAATTAGAACAAAATAAGAATCAAGGAAAATGTTCTGATTTCAAGCTCCACTGGGAAGACAGAATTTTATTTTTTCCATGCATCACATAATCTAATGGTTGGGGCTTAATAAATACATGAAAAATTTACCAGAGGCAGTATAGGTGATGACGAATGTTCCCTACTCAAAGCTCGCTCCACTCCAGATTTTAACTTTTCCCAGGTAATTCATGTACCACTCTTTGCTTCTGCACCTTAACTCTTTCTGCTGCTGCAACCCTTCCCACCCCACAAAGGTGGTTCTAACCCTACTGGAACAGATAATCCTGGAAATGCTGCAGGAGACTTTCAGTTCCCAGGATTGCCACCACTCCACAGTTGGCAGGACTTAAACCCACAGAGGAAGATCTGCGGTGGGTTTCCAGTTCAGTTCTTTAACCACCGTGCTTCAGCCACACGTGCTTAGGGGTCGCTCTCTCTTAACAGCCAGACCCTTCTGCATATGTTCATTGTTTCAGTAAATCCCAGTGAGATTAGAGACTAAAACTAGTTCTGACTTTGCTTTTAATATTAAATATCTGTGTAAGCCTGTGTATTCTAAACAGGATGAAAAAGATATATAAACAAAAATAAGATATGGGCCAATTCAAGCAGTAAACATTTGGGTTTTAACCATGCAAATATGGATCATTGGTCACTTTTTTACTCAGTAATCTGGAGAAATTTACATGAAGTCTTTGAAATGAAGAAATCGTTTCAAAACTATTCCTTTTTTTTTTTCTAGCAATAACTATGGTGCTATGTACAGTCATTACATTCTGCAATCTTACATACTTCTGCTCAAGTTACTGTCTCTAAATGAGCACTACAACTGAATTCAAAGGGACCACATGAAAGTTAAGTTACACACACAAATATTTGTAGGAATCAAAGCTTTAACGTGCCCTGTAGGGCATTACTCTATATCAAGAACTACCAAAATATTGAACTTGTTCATGGACTTTTGAAAACAGAAAGCATTGTTTGTTAATTGCTGATGCGTGACCAGTGTCTGGACTCTGCAAGAAACACTATTTTTTACAGATGGTGGCTACAATATAGTTTTCAACAAATCTTATTAAATTTATTTAAAAAAAAATACACCAAAGCTTATGAAAGTCCATAGAATAAAGCCTCTTTTATCATGTCAGACTGCAGTAATTTATGCAGTCCTTTTGCAAAGAACAAAAAGGGCTTAAGTCAAGATGGTAACACCCCACCAATACTTCACATGGGTCACCACACCATGAAAAAGTATTTATTTTATACTGAATTAAACCATAAAGTGCCCAATTTCTCATTGCAATGCTCAACAGCATCTTAAACCAAAAGCCCTCATACACCAACTGGGGTGAGCAGGTACTATCACCCCCATGGCTGCTGCTCAGTTCTGGGCCTGGACAGCGGGTACGCCACCAGCAAGGCCACCACAGCCATACCTCGGGGTGGTCCCCACTTCCCTACATGAGGCTTCAGGCCCAGGCCCTATCGAATCATAGAATGGTTCATGTTGGAAGGGACCTTAAAGATCATCTAGTTCCACCCCCCCTGCCATGGGTAGGGACACCTCCCACTAGACCAGGCTGCTCAAAGCCCCATCCAGCCTGGCCTTGAACACTTCCAGGGATGGGGCATCCACAGCTTCTCTGGGTAACCTGCTCCACTGTCTCACCACCCTCACAGTAAAGAATTTCTTCCTAATATCCAATCTAAATCTACCCTCCTTCAGTTTGAAACCCTTACCCCGTGTCCTATCATTACATTCCCTGACATTACAGTTCCTACCCATTCTTCCTGTAGGCCCCCTTCAGGTACTGGAAGGCCACTATAAGGTCTCCCCGGAACCTTCTCTTCTCCGGGTTGAACAACCCCAACTCTCTCAGCCTGTCCTCATAGCAGAGGTACTCCAGCCCTCTGATCATCTTCGTGGCCCTCTGCTGGACCCGTTCCAACAGGTCCACGTCTTTCTTGAGCTGAGGACTCCAGAGCTGGACGCAGTACTCCAGGTGGGCTCTCACCAGAGCGGAGCAGAGGGGCAGAATCACCTCCCTCGACCCCACTTCTATTGATGCAGCCCAGGATGCGGTTGGCTTTCTGGGCTGCAAGTGCGCATTGCCGGCTCATGTTGATCTTCTCCTCCACCAGCCCGGGCGCCGGAGTTAGTTGTACCGGCTGCTGGCGCTCCGGGCGATGGCACAGCGCGGCTCTGCGGCTCCTGTTACCCGCTTATGGACGGCATCCAGCCCGCCTCCAACGGGCAGCGCCAGGCCCGGCCCCTGTCCCCTCAGGAGGCGGCCTGGGCAGGGCAGGGCAGGGCAGGGCCGCAGCTCCTCATCCAATAAGAACCGGCCTTACTGTTGCCATGCGAACGGCGGCGCCTCTTCCACCCAATCAGGCGCGAATGCCGTTGTTACTATGGCAACAAGCGTCCCGGCAACGGGAAGACCTGGAAGCGGCGCCGAACGGTTGCCGGTACCGGCGGGCCCCGCGCCCCCCGCCCCGGGCCGCAGGTAACGAGCCGCGGATGGCGGGCCCGCAGCCCGCCGCAGATCAGTGCGGGGACGTGGCAGGGAGCGGCGGGGGGCGGCCGGAGCGCGACGGCGGCGTTGCACCGCCGCAACGCGGAGCGGGGCCTGGCACGGCGGCCGGTCCCCGGTGGGGCGGGGGGTGCGGCGGGGCCGGAGGAGGTGCCCCGCCGCACCCCCCGCCCCACCGGGGACCGGCCTTTTTGCTTGCTCTGGAGATCGGGGTCAGGGACTCTGCTGGCACAGGGGCTTGCTAAGGGTGGAGGGAAAGGTGCCTCTGAGCTTCGCGCCCTCTCAAGGCGAGGGCTGCAGGTTTGGGCTGAAGACAAGGCGGCATGGCTGTTGAAATCCTCCGCTGTTCCGTTCAAGGCGGCTAAAGAAAGAAAAGAAATCATCTTAGGGGGGAGGTCACCCCTAACTGCCCCTGTTAAAGAAGAATGTGGTTTCTGTGTGGTTTATTCCACAGTTCTGTTTGCCAGGAGTTCTTTCACCTCTCCTCTGAAGTTCCTGAAACAGAGAGCCTTTATAGTTCAAGGCCTTTAGCGGCCAGTAGTCTGTCATTATAGCCCAACTTAGATCCTGATAATCAGAATGATCTGCTCCACACTGAGGAAGTGCAGGGCAGTATAGGAGGTGGCCCGAGTGCTGCTGAACTTCCTTTTTTGATGTGTTGCGTGTTGGATTTAACTTTGGGGGAATTTCTGCCTTTGGGACACAAAATTACACAGTCCCTGAGCTCGTAGTATATAAAAACTCTCTTGCAAAATAAAATGCACATCCTGTATGTTATCTCAGTGTTTTGCATTACTCATCAGAATTGAATCTTGGAGTGGAAGTTTTTATATTTGCTGAAAAGCCATCATCTGCTGTAGCAAGAAGGTTATCACCACAGATTAGAGTGGTGCCAGGTCAGTTGGAGGTGTGCTTCCAGCTGTACCTCCTTGTTTGATAAACACAGGAACAAGTGAACATGCTCAGCCACTTGAATAAGATTAGTTCTTTTTCAGGAGCAAGGCCCTTGGACGTGGTTTGTCTGTGTGAAATACACATATGCTGGAATCCAGAAAGCTCTGCCTTAGCGTGTCACACAAGGACAGCTTACACACAGGAGAGGGTATGGTATCTAAGTGATTGATCACTCTTTCTAGAGAGCTTTCATGTTTCTTTGCTTCTGTTTTGCATTTCCCATAAAGCAAGTGCCACTACTGTTTCTCCTGGATTGTATGAAGTGAGAAGAAAACTTCTTTGGTTATCCTCTGAATAGGGCAAAATCTGGCTCTGAGAAGTTGATATTTCTAGAATCAGCCTTTTCCCCTCAAGTTGTGGGAAGAGAATAGGGAGAAGCTGTAACTGCAGACTGAAAATATATTCATTAAGGATTTAATAATTGTATTTGGGGAGGTAAGAAAAGGAAGGCAATGAGAAGACACCATCTTTACAGTGGATAGACTGTGATTTGCACACCAGAATTTTTTCTGTGCCTAACAAACATCGGCAAAGATGCTGCATCCTCAGAGACAGGGAGCTCCAGGAAGAGACGTGAGGGGGATGGTAACAGTGGCTTCCCAGGAAGCCCCCGCTTCACCCACCATTTGGATCTCAGGGTAGACTTGCCCTGTGTATTTGGTGCAGGTGTCAAGGTGTTGGTAGTGGGGGGCTGCAGGAGCAGCCTCTGCAAGAAGAGGGCAAGGGCTGACCATGCCAGATGCAGCTGCTTCCAGCCAGCTCCAACAGACCCACTGTAGGGCACAGGTGAGTCTATCAGCTGTGGTGCATTTGTGAAAGCATATTTAGGAAAGGATAAAAATACAGCATAGCTGTGTGTGAGAGAGAGGAGCAAGGGGAAAGAAAGAGGTAAGAAACTGTCCTGCAGATGTCAAAGTATGAGAAAAAGGAGTGGAGGGTGAGGTGCTCCAGGCACTGGGGAAAAGTTTCCCCTGCATGAGACCATGGTGAAGCAGGTATTTCCCTGCGGTGCCTGGAGCAGACCATGGTGGAGCAGGTATCCATACTGCAGTCCACGGAGGACTCCACATCAGAGCAGGTGGCTATTCCCCAAAAGAAGCTGCAGCCTGTGGAGAGCCCATGCTGGAGCAGTTCATGAAGGACTGTAGCCTGTGGGAAGGACCCACGCTGGAGCAGGAGGAAAGCATGAGGGGGACGGAATGGCATAGAAGAAACTGTTACAGACTGACTGGAACCCTCGTTCCCCATCCCCCTGAAATGTTTGTGGGGAGGAAGTAGAAGAGTTGGGAATGAAGGAGTGAAGTTGAGCCTGGGAAGAAGGGGAGGGTGGGGGAAAGGTGTTTTAGGTTCTTTGTTTCTCACTATCATATTCTATTTTAAATTGGCAATAAATTAAATTAATTTTCCCCAGATTGAGTCTGTTTTGATGGTGATGGTTAACGGACGAGTGATTTCGCTGTCTTTATCTCAAACCAAGAGCTTTTCCATCTTATTTTCTCCCCCTGTCCTGTTGAGGAGAAGGAGGGAGAGAGAAGCTGCATGGGCACCTGGCAGCCAGTCCAGGTGCAACCACCATACTGTAGAAGGCTCTGGTAGCCCATTTGAGATCACGCAGGAGCTTATATTCTGAGGTGTCTCTGCGGCCGGTTGTTTGCTATAACCCCATGGTGAGAACAACAACTTGTGTTAGAACGACAAACTTCACTCTTGATCTGCATGAGGGAATTCATAACCTTAATTGTTCTCTGACAGTTGCAGAGACTGTCACTCTTTTAAGTAGAATAAAACAAAATAAAGGTTACAGAGATCCTTTTACTCCAGGTTACATAAAATCAAAAGTGCTAGGCTTTAAAAAAAAAAAATATCTAAGAGAAAATGAAGGTGAGACTTGCTATCTGTCTTGCCAAACACAATACAAAACAGTGAAGCTTTCAGAAACAAATAGAATAAGGATTCTATTCTAAAGTTTCACTTATTCTTCCAAGAAAAGAAAAGGACGTGGTCCCATGGTTCTGACTGAAACACTGTAACAGAGCCTCATTATTCTGTTAGTTAGAAACTGCCTTCTACATTTGTATCTAAACCGGCCAGAAATATGTTTATACCATTTGCAAGATCCATCCATCTTGTAACTATAGTGAAACATGCCTCAGATGCCAGAACCTGGTATGTAGATGCTTGCGAAACTCTTATCAATTAAATTATTGAAATGAGGGCCAAATCCCTTAGTAGCTATAAATGCTGTAATTCTTCTGAAGATAGGAAAGCAAGCAGAGCTATTCTGATTTATAGTAAATGAGGATCTTGCCCTTGTACTAGTAAGAGTGTACTTAAAAATATAAGCAAAGAATATGATTTATGACCTTTTGTGCACCAGCATGAATTCCAAGTAACATATAAATCAAGAGCTATTCAGTGCAGGTAAGTTGCTCTTGATTCATGCGCTAATATTTCACAGGTGTTAAGGCAGTGTAAGTGAGAAAAGAATACAGGCTCAGTATCTGATGAAATTTTAAATTTGTCTGTTTTGTATCAGTAATCTTTGACTTTCAGTATATGGACTTCATGAACTATTTCTGAAGGATCTGTGAAAGATAGCTAAGGCAAGCTGATTGTTGGTAGACCAGATGGACATATATTTCCACCAGAAAATGTCTAGAGGTGCAGAAAAATACCAGCTGCATTAGGTTTTCACAAGAGTGGTTTAGGGCTCCATCCTGATTTTCTGAAGTCAAAGCTTTGCTAATGACTTCAGCAGCAGCAGGATGTGTTTCTACTTACAGTATTTTTGTTGTAGCCTAGTTACTGAGCCACATGGATGTTGCTGCCTTAGCTGTTTGAACAGTCCTTTTGCTAACAAATTGATTTAAGTATGTCTGCTGACCCTGTAAAAAGGGTAGAGCAGTGTGGAAGACACGGTGAATTTCCCTCTGGCTTGGGCACGGTACAAATAGCTGGCACAGCCTCTTTAGTACCAAACCCCCAGTACCTGAGATAGAGCTTGGTGGTGCCTGAGGAGGCAATGGCAGGATTGGCTTGCATTTGTTTGTTTCAAATATGCTTATTGTCTGCCCACATTTATGATGGGGTAGATCTTGCAGCCAGAACCCGTTCATTTGAGCTCTCGGCCTCTGAGAAATGGACGCTCCCTGTTTTACGGTTTCTAGGGAGTCAAACTTGCACTGATGCCACTGTGAGTTTATCAGCCTAGTGGCTGCATTAATGATGACACTTAGCCATGTATCAGATGAAGAAGAAAAGGTTGTTTTCCACCTGAATGGTGGAGAAAGAATGTTTGGAGGCTAATTTTTTTTAATGGATAGCTACAGAGCTAGGACATCTGCCAGGGGTTACTGTTGTAGATGGGCTATGCTAGTAAATCAGTTGTACTTGTCACTGTTTCTTGGCACTGAGGTGAACTGGCATGGAATAACCCATGTCCAGACTGTTAAACGCTTATCACCCTTTGAAAAAGGATGGCTGCACACAAACTACCCATTGGGAATGGTTCCTGACCAAGCAAACTCCTGAAATGTACCCAAGAAGCTGCCTGACTCAAGCTTGGTCAAAACCCAGAGGTTATTCTAACAATTTGAGCGTACAGAGGATGCAGATGCAGTGCCCAGCAACAGGACTCAGCAACTGCTTAAATTGCCGCATGTTAAGCAGCGGGGACGGTCTACTCAGATCTACTTAATTTCTGTTTGATAAGTATAAGGTTGCTTAAGTTGTTGGTTGGGGTTTTTTTTTTATTTTTCCTTTTCTCCTCCTAGTAGTCCAAAATACTGAGGTAGGTAATGAAAACTTAAAGTGTTTGAACTGCGATTGTTTTGTTTGTTTATTCATTTTCTGTGGGCTTTTTTGGGGGTGAGGGAGACAGGGGCAGAAGGGTTTTCCTACCTGTGTAAAATGCTGCACAGTGCTACGTTTTTGCTAGAGGACTAGTAAGTCTTGCTCTTGTCCTGCTGTCTTTCACTTGGTCATGCAACATCTGCTTGATTTTTACTTCTCATCTCCCTTTACAGAGAATTGACTGAGCCTCCTTATATGGCTTATATGGCTTTTGTTATTTGTGCGTAGTGTGCTGGAGTTTCATAAGGCTACAGAACTCATAGAGTCCCCTGTGCTAACATTTGCTTTCTGTACTGTGGCAGCTGAATGGCAGGAGCAAGGTGGAATTGATTTGCATGTATCAGAGAGAGGAGATATTATACTCTCTGACCGCCACTCAGTTTGGGGAGAAAACAAATTTCTAATTTTGAATTACGGTTGTAATGGAAGAAACAGGGCCTTCATAAATTTTTCCTTTGAAGTGCCTGATTGGGTTAGCTACGCAAGTACCAATAGAATTACCCTGTGATCCAGTGCAAAAGACTGCCAATATTTGAAAGTATTTTTGTAACTAATGACTGTAAAACAGCATGGAAAAGATTGGGTGATAGCACCATCACCTGCATAACCCTTATTTTATTAACGCTCCAAACACATTCCACAAATGTCTCAGTGTACCTGAATGAGCCCCAGAGCGGCACCTCCCAAAGTTTTGAGCGGTAGAGCATCGTCAGCTCTCAGTATTCCTACTGGGAGCTAATGGTGTTTGCAACCGCAGGCACCGCTCGAGCTGTATGGCTGCTGAGAGCAGATGCAGACCGTTTAACATTGCCTAGCGGGTCAACAGTGAGCTACACTTACGAAACTGTTGCATATGCCGCGCAATACTATCTCTGTCTGATTGTTATTTTCCCAGTTAGCTCTTCTGTTTATACTTACCGTATAGTTTGCCTCAGATTTCCTGGTGCGGAAAATTAATAATAGCTCTTCATAAAACAGAGTAATTAGTGTAATGAGCTGGTGTCTGGTACATGCATTTTTCTCCTGCAGAAGTCTAAAAGTCTAAACATCTAAGCAACAGTGCTGCTTAATAAAATAGCAGGCTTTCTTAACTAAAATGTTTTTAAAGATTTTTAGAGTACTTCAATGTGCATAGCCTTCAAGATAATGGCCAAAAATGTTTCCAGAGATAATCCTGTGTTATTTGGTAAAGGAGTTAGTCTACCACTTTACCTTCCTACTCTAAACTGAAAGTGCTGACATAGGAGATAGTATCCAGCACAACCACAGAAATCATGAACTCCTCTCATCTGGTCACTGCTAGTCAGCAAGAACTGTCTCAGTCAATATTTTTATCAACAAATTAGATCTCATGTCAAGAAATCAGTTTTTGTCTCTCTTGTTGCTGTCGCCAGCCGCACTGCTTCTTTTCATGTCCTATAATCTGGTGTATTCTCATAATCCTGTTTTGAACCCAGAGGAGACCATGGCTAAAGTGACAACTGCAGAAGACCTCAGGGCCTTGCAGCCCTCCTCTCAAGGCATCATATTTACCCCAGGACCACATTCTACACAAAACAGAGCATCATTGTGTGGCAGCAGGCAGCGCTCAATTAAATCAGCTGCAGGTTTGTACTGAAGTCTAAGTGTTCACAGTCTTGGGACTCTAAATCAAAATCCTTCTATTGCTCAGAGGACAAGCACTGTGTAACTTTGAGGTAGCATCATCCTCTCAGTCCTTTCTGTCCTATTGTTTGTTTGGGGTTCAGTGGTGCCTTTCAATGTATCAGGTTGTGGCAGCCAAGGAGCCCTTGTGCTATTTAGGGTTTGGGGCACATTTCTCTCACTACTTTGAGAGAAGTTGTCTGTCACAGATACACTGTGTGCACAGATACACAGATCCAGTGTTTGCTGGATGCTATGGACCCGAACAAAATCAATCTAATTCTACTGATGAAGAGAGGGTGGAATAGGCCATGGCCCTTCTCACCCAACTCTTGTTCCTCCTGCTTGTACGTGAGGAAACAAAGTCTTTATTTTCTTCTCCTCTCTGAAGTCCATTGGAATTTAAGAGAGATGCCTTCTTTGGACCACTGTCTCACTTCTGGTTTGAAGTTACTACAAGAGGACTGTTTACAATTATAACACGTTACCAGATTTGATATGCGTCTTATCCTTTGGGAACTCATTTGAAATGACTATACACTTTCCACAGAAAGCTCATTTTCTGGAGCAGTAAGATTTATAGTTTGCTCAAATCAAGTATGAATTTGCTGTTAATCCTAATGCGGACCTCCCTCTTGCAAATAATTTTTAATTATTATCATGAGAGGCTTCCTACATCACTGTTCATGTCACTTTTCCTCTACTCCTTGCCATGTAGTTTTAGATTTAGGGTCAGGTTCATTGTAGGAGTAAGCTGTGATAGCTCTGTTGATTTCACTGAAGCTGTATCCAGCTGTGAATTTGAATGCTTTCTTTTGTCAGAGTGGCTTGAAGTTGAAATGAAATGCGCAAGGCGTCCATGATTGGATACTTTCATTGTAAGGAAGGGATGAGCATAAGAAAAATTTGGCTTTCATAAAACTGCAGCAAAGCTGTATGTATTTTGCCACCTTGCTTTTTGTAAACAAATCTTCTTCTGAAGGCAGTTATATTTTAAGAGCAGATCCTAGATTAAAGTTTGCCAATGAGCGAGCCCCAGTGTTCAGATTTCTGTACAAAACCTTCTTCGATTCAAGTAGAATGTAGTTAAATGCTCATAGCTATGGCTGAATTTGGCTCATTATGAATCCAAAAGAAGCATCAGGCCAAATCTTTTCATCCTTGTTTAGTTCTTATTCAAGTCTAATGAGAGCCAGAGATGTCTTAAGTAATATAAGGCATTCCTGTACACTATATTGCACTGTCAGGTACTTCCACTCTCCATTGGTTGTGTTTTTAGAGGGAAAGGGGCTGTCGTGCTAAATTACTTACCAGCCATAGACTCCATATACAGAGAATGAATGTTGACCCCACTACTACATGTTATCTCTACCCAAAGCTCAATAACTGAATGAAGTCTCTAAATTTTGCAAGGCAAAGAGATCCTCTCTGTAGTTTGAAGTGAGAGGGCTGCTGTCATGGAACGTATGTCTGTAACTTTATTTATTGGTTTTGAACTTTTAAAACTTAACTGTGTATTCCAACTTACTGTTTTGATTGTAGTAGCAGAAAGAGGAAACCCTGAATCTTTTCTTTAAATACTTCCAATTATGTTTGGTTACTTATTGCTTTCAAATCAGTGGACAAAGAATAACAGATTTACTTACATATTTCTAGAAATGAACCAATTTGTAACGGATTCTGAGAAAAATACGTGATTTTTCCAGACTTGGGAGTATCTGAGGACTGCCTAATATATTTTACAGCTACGCCTGTGAGCTCTGTCCCAGATCCCACATTATTCTCCTGGGACATTGGGCAGATCTTACTTCAAAAGATAGCTGAAAAGGAAGATGAAATGAAAAAAGCATTTCAGATGCTTGATGTTGGTCAGATGCTGACAGTCACAAAGGGTGAATTCAGGAGAGCAATTGAAACCTTTCTCTTCCATCTAACAGAAGTTGAAGTTGATGCTGGGCTGGCAGAGGTATGCTGCGTCATTGCTGTTTATAATCGTTTAGAGGCTGTTCCTATTTATGCCAAGAGCAAAATTGCAGTGGGAGCAGGTCCCAGACCAATACTATTAAAAAGATGCTAGACATGGTCAAAACCTTCTGTTCAAGTGAAAGTCATAGAAAACTTGCAAAAGTAATGTGAACTAAATTTGACAATTGGTATGTTTATATGAGAATTTTGTCTGTGTAGCATATCTCAGTATTTGAAAGAGTTGCAATTTACTAGCAGATTTTTTGATTTAAAAAACCCCTGATCTTATAGCTTATATTCCTATACATGCAGTGTTATGAATGTGTATAGATTAGGTTGTGAACTCTGAGGCTCAGACCAGCTCTTTTTTATCTGTACAGGGAGTTTCTCAGCTCACTTTTGGTCTTTGCTACCTTATAAACCATTGTCAGATTGGACTAGAAGGAACATTAGGTGTTTATATGATATCATGACTGATGCTTATCGAATATAGGGGAGGATTCTGATGCACAATCTGCAACAGCATTATTGTGCACTTAAATTTCTGTCCTGATAGTGTAGGTGACTAAGTTTTTATATTTTTTTTTCCTAGTGTACTTGATTCTTGCTTGTTTGTTTAATTTGAGTGAACCGATCTATTAAATTTGCATTTTAAACTAATCTTAACAGGTTAAGCCCATTTCAGCTCAGATTGATGTTAAATTCTTTGCTAATACTAAATTGTCATTAGGGGGACACATATACACCTGAAACACCTTGAATAGTATTTTGGAACAAGAGAAGGATGCATCAGTGAGGCTGATGAGAATGAATATACTTTCATATATACATGTGAAAGATCATAGAGCTAGAGAGTTGGGAAATCTTTATCTTACATGATGGAAAGACTTGTAGGTTGTAATTTTTTGGGGAAGGATTTACCAGATATTAAATTAAGGCTCTGCTTAATTCCAGACAAGTTGCTGAGTAGTAGTAATGCGTAATAAACAAAACAAAATTATAAGAAAAATTTATTTTTGCTTTTTTAGAAAAAGCAATGCAAATGAAGTAATTAAAAAATCTGATGTCACAGTAGGACTGATCCATGTATATTGAAATACAGATCCCAAATATTGGCAAAGTTACTGTGCCATATCTTGACTTTCTGTCGAAGTTCACTAAAGTTGCTAGAAGTACCAGCATGCTCAAAAGGTAAGTGTTCCGTACTATGCAGTCAAATTGCTCCTGAATTGTAATTATGAATCACTTGTGAGTTGTCTAGCTCTTAAGGCAGAATCTAGCTGCTAACAGGAGCTTCTAGTGACACAGAGATATGATATGCTTTTTTCTAAAATCCCTTTTTCTGTATGTGTAATTGGCATAGTTGCCATAGGAATGTTACCTGATTGCCAAAGGGAAGGGAATGGTCTGCTAAGCTACTGATCTGCTATTGTAAAAATATGAACCTTTACAACTAATCAGTCTGTTGTCTAAATTAATACTGAAAGTTCTTGTGTATGAAAGAAATTATAACTGATTCAGTTTAACAGGGATTTAAAAACATGCCACTTAGCTTCTCTGTTTCATTTCAAGACATGTCAAGCTAAGTCAGTGGACCCAGTAATGGAAAAGTTGTTATGTTTCAGGATTCAGTCCTTTAGGAGTAAATAACTCACATTCACCTTTGTTTCCAGTGCAAGTGATTTTTCAATAATAAAGTTGTGAAGACAGCAGCTGTGTGTGACCTGAGATTAAGTTTGGATTCTTAACTTCATTGAAGTAAAATGGAAAGTAGAGCCATAGTGTTGAAAAATAAAAACAAAAAAAACCCAAACGAAAACAAATCTGTGCTCTCACAGTAGCTTTCTTAGTGGAGCACTAAATATTTTTCACACTACGCCACACCCCTTCCCCCCCCCCCCCCCCCAACCCCCCAGTGAAATATAAAGGGTTAAAGTCTGCAAGGGGATCTGCAGGGAAATTCTTTTTCCTTCATTTTTTCCTGTGGGTTTGTATGATCTGGCCTTCAATAAAGAGTTGCCTCAAAAAATATTCTGTAAATTCCAGTCCAACTTTGTTCCCAGCAAGTGCAAAGCTAAGAAAACTCTCAAACAAAGAGAGAATGAGGGAGTGTAATACTGGGGATACAAAAATGGGATTAGGACTTTGAAAGGAAGCAGGAGGAAGAAGAGGAGCAGCAAAAGAAAAGAAGAAAAAGGGAGGGACCTAAGCCACTTTCTTCCAGAGAGACAGGGCAGCTTAAAAAATTCTAATTAATTAGTGAAAACTAATTAAATAACAAATGGGGGACCTTTCCTGGAATAAAAGGTTAATCTTTTCTTTATTACATGCAATATAATAAAATGGTAAAGCTTTTTGTATGCTTTGGGTTGGATTTTCTTCCAGTGTTCGAGGAGGATGTATAAGATGTCACTCTTGATTTCCGTTTAAACTCACTAAAATGTGGAAAGTAAGGATCATGCTTAGACGGTCTTGTCTTTTGGCCAGCTGGTTTGTTAGAGATCTGCTTTGAGGCTGCCTGCAATGTACAGAAGCAGAAATAACGGCAGGTTTGTTAGGTCGATGTGATTTCACCACTGGAGGGCAGTACAGGTGCTCTTTTCCAGGAGTTTTGCTGGGAGGCGTCATCGGAGCTACTTTCCCTATTTAAAACTCAAGGAATTGCACTGAATTTAGTGGCTGAAATGATGGCAGAACTTGGCTTCTCGGACTTCATCCCATAAATGTAGATATCAATAAAATTGCACAAGGCTTTTCAGAAGCAGTTATTTAAGGCTGAAACCAGAGAAGGATATGTAGGGAGTGGAATTTGGCACCTGCAGAACCCACTAGTGAAAGTAAACTTGGCTGGTAGTTGACTCTGAAAATGACCTGCTCTGGTGCTTGGTGCAGGTCAAGAAGTTGAGGGAACAAAAACAAAAGCAAGGCAATGTATTTTTAATTTTTGAAAGAAATTTAAATGCGACAAATGGATCTCAGATTTGTGCTAAGGGAGAAGGGGACGAAGAGACGTGCTTGTTGTTCTCTGAAGAACATTTGATGGGAGCAGAGGGGAAGGGAAGAATTGGCGCTATAACTTTCTTGACCTTGGGTCTCCGGAGTACTCTGTCATCCCAAGGGCCAGATCAAGCTGCTAAAATTCCTTTGTGTCCCTTATGGCAGCCAAAAAAATTCCTTCGAGAAAAAATGTTTTACACTGAGAGTCATCACACTTGTGGTGCTAGAGGAGCAGCTGCCACATCTCTGTTCTGCTCGGGATCCAGATTTGTGGAGATTTTCCCCAAGAGCAGTGCAGAGCTTTGAAGAACAGACACAACGAAGGCAGGATCAAGCCACTTTCTTGCATTTGTAGCTGTTCACATGCTAAAACAAAACTCTCCCACTGATGTCCCTACAATGGTCTTCAACAGTACTGTGATGTACTTGTGGCTTATGTTCATTGATGAACTTGTGGTTTATGTTCATCTAATCTTTTTCATTATATTTATTTCCAGGTTGAACAGCCACAGTTACCAAACAATGACATTAAGTCAGCTGGAAACCCTGCTCAAGGAGAAAGTATGTTGACCAGGGTGGTAACAGAAACCACATGCTGGGGCAGTAATTCATTTCAGGTAAGTAGATGTTGCTCTTGATATACCGATATAATTTTAGTAACTTGTTTAAGAGGATGTTGCCCTGCTGTTGTATCATGAAGATCTGGTCACACTTAAATGCTTAGGGGTTTTGTTGTTGTTTTGGGGTTTTTACTATGCTAAAGTACCAGGTAGTAGTTTAAAAGCCTCTCTAATCCACAAAGTGAATCCCTTTTTAGCATCAAAAAACTAAGCACTCTGTCTTTCAAGTAGTCTTGCAACAAATCTCTGGTGTAGGACTGGCATAATCCCGCTGCGATTTTATTTCTTAGTGACTAGATGCTCGTGGCTTGAGTAACAGTGCTTGACTTATTTAAGAAATTTGATTCTCCGTGGCTGTGCAATTTCTGTAATTGCTTAGCCCTCTGCAAGACTGGTGTAAAACATGCTGTCACATCAGAAGAATGGTACTTTAAGCATTTTTTACTCTTTTTACTTAGAAGTATCTAGCCATCTGAGAGCTTGGTCTACCTAAATCTCAACAGAAATTTGAACAGCACAAACCCACTTTTTTGAATCAAGGAGGAAGTGATGGTGTGACTATGGGAAAGCTAGATTTTTGTTATTTTATTTTTGCACAAATTGAGCCAGGAAAATCTGTTTATCAACATAATGATATTTTATTATATTTGGGCATTTGGAAGTTAACCTAATGTCACGTATCACACGTAATAATAGTTATTATTTACAAGGACACAGAAAAATATTCCATGCCTTCTACACCACTGTGTGACAATCTGTTGGCTCTACCCTAAGACTGTTCATAGAAGAAGAAATACATTAAACATAACCTGATGTAAATTCCAAGGAAAATCCAACCTCCTGCTGTGTTTGGCATGGGCTTGGCCTGTAATTTGGGAGGGGGGAATAAAATCTTTCTGATTTCACAGCTGTTATTGCACCTCAGGGCTGCAGTAGTATTTGCAACCCATTTGCTTCCCTTCCACTGAGTAGGACATCTGAATATATCCTCACTCTAGTCTGAATAAAATATTAACATATCGCAAGGCTGTTAGGACAGATTGTATCCAAGACAATCTTTTCTCGCTGTAGAAAAGCCTATCAATCATAACTTGGTATAGTTGTTATTAATGTCGTAGCTTTTATTCATTTGGCTATATGCAGCTAACAGGAGAGTAACGTTTACATTTTCATGTTAAGCATTTCCTATCACAAAAGAAACTGCTGAAATATCTTCTTATTACGGAATTTATGAATTGAAAATATCCTCCAAAGTCCTAATTAGAGGTATATTTAATGTACAAGGTTCTATGTTATTTTTTTAACAGCTTTGTGAAATAGAGCTATTGCATATATTTTAGTACACTAACAGAAAACATCATTAACTTAAGGCAAGGTTACTGCTGCATATATATCCCAGGAACAATTCAGTTAAAGAAGTACTGCAAGATACGTAAATGCATGATGTACACAGATAATTATTCAGATACACTTAAGAGTTCATATACTCTTTTAAACATTTATCTATAACGTATCACAGTGGTTGTTCCCAAGCCAAATCTTATTCTGTATCTGTTTGGATGTACATCATCACTCAAGGATACATTTATATTCATAACTCTAATTGGGTTTTGAAGTTTTATGTGCATGTTAAAAACAAAGAAAAGAATCAAACCCGAAAGAAAAAATTCCTAACATCCTCAGTAAAATATGGAATGGTAATTTTCTCCTTGTATGGGCAGAAAGCCACATTTGGACCACCTACCACATGTACCTGTATGTAGACATCATAACTAGCATAATGGCCAAGATCGAGAAAAGCAGCAGGTGGGTCAGAGCATCTTCTAGTCAGTGAAAAGACATAGGGGAACAAAGACCTGACAGGCAGCCTTGGATTTCTCATCACTGTCCTGCACTTAGAAACTGTAGCCATGCTGACAGTTCAATTAATCAAGTGATCCAGGGCTGACCTTGCCCGTTTCTGACACCAAATTTATTTGTTGTATTTGTTGGAAGTAAGCCTTACTGCCTTTGTAGTCATTCTTACTTGCTCAGTAAAGCATAGAGAAGCTAGGAAAAGATTTTGAGTATTTCAAATGCCAGGGCAAAACTCTAAGTTTAGTTTTGACTATAGGAGTCCTTCCATCATTTCTAGTCAAATATAATAAAACATTTCTCTTGAAAGTCACTGTCCTGAGAGAAGCAGGCTTAAAGAAAAACTGAAAAAGAACCCCACCCAACTGATCAAGAAAGAAAGGTAACAGCAAATTGTAGGAAAATGGCCATAATGTGTAGGATCCACAGTACTGCATCTTAAGAAAAGAACAGCCTGGGAAGGAGGGCCAAATGCCGAACAGATGTGTGCCTGGGAATATAAATGATGGTGCGTGAAAGAGCTCTTTTTTACTGACTCAGTGAGTGTTCAAGGTAGTTCAAGGCAGCAATGTAGTTGGGATACTTACGCACTTCTTTATGTTCTGTGAGTAACAAGAACCAGATCATTCATACCATACCAGAAGCCCAGACTCTTCCATGCTCCTGGCTAGCTGGTGCCCTGGCTGCATGCTACTGCCTCAGTGCAGCAGGGACCTGTTCAATAAAGGGCAGCCTGTCTTCTAAGTACCCAAATACACCTTCTTTTTCTTTATAGAGTGCAATTTCACTGACTTGGCTGCTAGGACTCCAAAAATAGGGACAGGATTTGTTCCCCAGTAATACTTGCAAAAGGACATGGCACCATGGAAAGGAGCCTCAACTTCAATGACACAGTGTTCCTGAATGTTAAAAAATAAAACTTTGTTCCAGAAAAGCTTGCAACCTGAAACAGGTTTTTTTAATGACAGTAAAAGGACTCCCCTAAAGTGAGTCAGCCCCTCCAAATAATAGTCTCCTTAAGAAAGGAATCTGGCAAGTATGAAAAAGAAGTAACTAAAACTCATGTTGTCAAAGTGCAAAGATGGCTGTGGACTGTGTGTGCGCATCCATTCTATATGGAGGTCTTTCAGTCATAGCTGGCTGGTGGGAGTGGGAATATTATATTAGCTAAGTTCAGACGCCAACAGTTTCCCTTTAAAGATTACTGAAGTACTGGGACTGATTCGCAATTACAATAAGGCTGTTTATGTAAAGCAGAATGTAAAGAGGACTGAAAATTGATTTATTTTGTGTACTCACTGCACAAATTTCAAGGCCTCTAAAAATTGCTAATGGGTTGTAAAGGGCTATCAATATGAACAAGCATCAGGCCCATATATTTTCTTCACTCCCTCTACTCTTATCTCCCCTCCCCCATTAATTTTTGATTTTATGTTTATGAGGATCTGAAAATAGTCTAATTCTTTTCTATCTGGTTTGGGCCTATCTTTACCAGCTGGTAAATAGGAAATGTTCACTGTAGGAAGCCAATACTCTGCAGAGTGTAAACAGATGGAATCAATATAAAGTGACAAGTTAGACTGTGCTACTGAGAATACAGAGCCAAAACTAAGAGCATAACAGTCACGATACTTATTTTGTTCCAATTCATTTGGTACTGAATAGCACTTCATATATGCACAGCTGTGTCCTTCCGTTTTTTACTTTCTTTCTTCTGGTTTGATGATGACAATTTCAAAGAAAAACTTTAATTAAAGATTTTACACAAAATGGCCCAAAGTAGAATATAGGGAAAATGAGCACTGATGTGTTTATAGCAAGAGAAGAATATTTTTCAGGCATTTATTTTCTTTCTTTCTTTTTTAACAAAACAAACAAAATCTGATGCGTGTATCTCTCTGCGTGTAATATGCTAGATGGATAGATCTTTGCAGATTGACGTCTTCCATGTGTCAATAAGGTACATAACCATACTTCTAAAAGCTTCCCCATCATCCCTTTTCATCCCCCAGTGCCTCTTACAACAGGGTGCCATAAAGGGCAGGAAATCTAAGCGTATGTCTCTGCATGGGTGTGCTGGCCGAAAGGAAGGGGACGGTCAGACAGAGAGACTGCTACAGACTGCTGTCAGTCTGTCCTGAGACAGACTGGAAGCAGAGTGACTGAGGGTCTTCCTTTTCCTGCCCTGGCCAGCTTTGCCTCACGTGCACCTCCTCCGCTCTCGAGAAGGGTGTTTTGGAGACCGTGGATCTGATACACAGTCCCTTCAGGGACAGTTAGCAGGGTGGTAAGCTTCCAAGCTGTCCTGTGTTACAGAGTTTGCCTTGAAAGCACATCTGAGCTCTAGTCCTTTTGCCAGAGAGAGTGCCAGGTGTTATAGTATGGGTTTTTCTTTACTAATTTATGCATTTTTGACACATTTTCACAAAAATGGAAGAAGGCAGCATGTTTTACCACTCTGTCCCCAACTTATTCCTTGCAGCATGTTTCTTAATGCTGCCATTAAAATTTTGCTATTTTTGCTTTCTTGGCAAATAATAACCCCAGATTTCCCATATGTTGTTTATTAGGGTGACTGTATGGCTCTAATGAGGGGCAGCAACTGCAAGTTTGAACACAGATTTTGCTTCTGATCCTCATGTTAAGGGCAAGCAGCCTTTGTTTCTTCCAGAAGAAACACTGGGTCTGTCCCATTATCCTCCGTGCAGATCCCCCTAGATAGGCAAGACATTGCAGCGCATCTGTGCAGAACTTTGCCTCCCCCTCCAGCCAGCTGCCTGCTCTGCAAAGCACAATGCTCCTAACTGTAATGTTGGGGGCCTGTTTGTCTCAGGGATTCCCTAAAACCTCTTTCAGACTAATTCAACATCAGAAGTAAGCTATATCTTACTGTAGGCAGAATTCAGGACTTTAGGGTAATGGGAATGCATGAAAACCCCTTTCCAGATCTCATTCCCACCCTTGCCAAGTAGCCTGAGCCACCACACAAGTTCCATAAAGGCTGGGAGAGGGAAGCAACGCTTGACACAGGTGGCACCTTACAAGCCCAGATCCATAGGACACACAGTTGCTGAGGAAAATGCCTTGATATACAGTGATGGGCAACACTTGTGTGGGTAGCAAAATGAACTTCAGTGATTTGTGGCAGGAAATCATCTCACAGTAAGCTGCAGTCTGCATAAGGGAGTGTCTGGAAGTTCCTTCTGTTGCAGTGCGTGTAGAGGATGTGTTTTCAATCGATATCCTTTGTGCTGCTGAAGTATAAGAAAATATTTAAAATATTCATTGTCTTCCTTCTTCCCAAGGGATCCCCAAGCGCTTCACATACATAAATGCTGCCGAAACGCAGTCACTGCTGGGGTGGGGAGCAGCAGCCAGCTGGCATGTGTCAGTGACAACAGAGCGCGTTATGCCAAAGACACTATGGCAAGGCCCTGTGGCTGCTAAAAATGCTGTGATATCACTAATACTCCAGAGAACAAATAGGAACATTGCTTCTAGTGTCCCTGCTGAAAGATTCTGATAGCATAAACTGGTTGGTACGTAGCTTATCTAACCTGTAAGGACAAATGGTTGCATCAAACTGGCAGAAAAATGTACCACCAGTGCCAGGCACCACAGTATCCAAACCTGTGCTTCACTCATTAAATAATACATTTCAGTTAAATCTGATTACAGGGAGAAATGAATCAATATTGCTATGTTTCTTTCTCCATAAAAAGCTTGGAGTTGCGGTGGAAATGTTTTGCCAGTCGTGGCAAGGAAGATAAATCCTAGCCTACTCTGGTGAAGTCTAATCCTTTCTTTGAGTTTGAATTTCCTTTGTTGTTTTGTATCTATTGCTATAGGAGAAGACTTTTTTTAAATAAATAAAACCTGTTTTTTCCTTCTTCGTTTCTTCAGCCAGATAAAAAGCTTTATCCTCTTCCACCCTTTTTCGCTAGGCAGAGTTGCCAAGGAGTAGCCGAATCTGCCTGATTCATAGCTACTTACTTTGGGCAACCTTTGCTTACATCAGTGGATGGTTATAGCCACAAATAGGCCTCTTCACTCTGCATAAAGGCTCTGCAGTGGGAGTACTGGACTTGGAGTCTCGACTCTTGGTGAAAACAAACAAGATGATACAAAATCTTGGCTCCATTGAAGTACTGACTTCACTCTGATCAGGTTCCCTCCAAGGACTTTCCTCCTTCTTACTCCTGGTAGCACCGCAGAGCACATGCAACCGAGCTGGATTTAATTCTGTCTCAGGCAGCCGCGTTCGAATGAGTGAGTAAGGAGCAGTGGCAGAATCTTTATTGCTGCTATTATGTGAGCCAGAAAGAACACAGCCTGACTCAATTCCCCAGTTGCATTTGCAGAAATAGCAGTTAAAAAGAGTGATATTTTTAAACAAGGCTTTATTCTTGTAAGCTGAACAATTCGACACAGAACAGTCTAAGCATGAAAGACTTCAATACTAATTTTATTGTCAGTTTTCAGTTTGTAAGTTTACTTTAAGGTCCAGGTAGTTGAGATTTTTAACAGACTGGGAGAAGACAGTTGCGATTGCGAGAATGTTAATATATTTGTCGGTTTGTCCCAAGTATATATTTTCTTTCAACCCTTAAATCTTATTGATTTTGATAATTTTTGAAAGGAAGTGATATTTTAATATACATAGAACAAATAATTCACTGATATTCTGGAGTTCACTGATGTTTATGAAATGTATACGTGCCTTGATCTTTGATATTTGGTTTCCAGCAAATCTCTAGGTTTCAGTCATTAAAGGAAGATCATCCTCTGCCTACTGTTTAAAATATACAAATTGTATCTGAAATTCGTTGCTTTGCCTAAAAGAGTTTTGAAGTTCACTAGCGCCATTTGACAAGGAAATTGCCTTAGACATTGAGTAAAAGCAAAATATTAATTTCTCATGGAATGTTATTATAACATTTTCTACTGTGCCAGGGAAGATTGTCCTGTATTATCAAAATAAGTACAAAATGGCATTTTGTATGATATGGTAGCAAAGCTTTCCAGTACTTGCATTTGTGTCAGTTGTGTCAGTATTAGTTTCTTGCTCGTGAAATCACCTGTAATTTGTAGATTGCAAAGAATGTGAAAAACATTATCAGGTGCTGCAGACTTTTTGACTACAGCCATGCAGGATGGATACAGGGGCATATACTAAGGCAAATTCTTGAGATCACCTGTTTTAGGATGAAGGACTCAGAATTTGAAAAGTAAGTAAAGAAACAGCCGTTATTTTTCTATGAGAGTAATAAAAACAATAAATGATGGGGCCTTTGTGATCTTCTGAATGACAGTGGCTGGGGGCTGCTTGCAGCAGGCTAATTTGCCAGTTTATCTTCTGTATGCAAGTTGCAGCCTTCAGCCTTTCTCTGACTAAATGGATGTAATAGTATGCAAAGATAAATATGTTGTTAATTCATTCCAGAGGGTTGAGTGCTGCATCAGAATTCATCCCAATCAGCTTGATTTTCAGGATGGGCGTTAAGGTACTAGAGGGACAATGTGGGACTACCCTTGCCTGCAGTCTCTGACTGACATTGGGGCTGGGTGTTCATGGCCTCAGACCCAGGACAGGGTTGAGGAGTCTGCATGGACATGCTGGTGCTAACTCCACTCTGAAAGCTGAACAGAAGAGATAGTGAGCACCCCCGAGGCACTTCCAGAGGAAGAAGTAGTGAAAAGAGGAAGGGATTTCCATATTCTGCTCATAAGAGGTGTTAGGACAGCCTGTTGCTTGACCCCTTTGGTTTCTTTGGCTGACCTAGAATATGAAGAAGATCTTTTTGAAACATTATTCAGCAGAACCAATGTATCATGAGGACAAAATGTGTGTGCAGGACATACATACAAGAGCCAGGAGCCCCTCCCTTTCACAGATGATTTGAAATTGTTGGCTTCTGAATGAGAAAGTGGTTCCCCACTCCTGATGAGATCAGTGAGTGGAGAAAGCCAAGAGCCATTGCCTCTCACTGGAAAAAAGATCCTGCTAAGCAGGTGACTAGTGAAATCTTGCCTTTGAAGAAGGCAACAGCTCTCATCAGCTCTGTTTCATGCTCTTACTGAATTTCTGCAAGTGGTTTGAATATGACTGGGGGTTTTTTGCCCACGGCGTAGAGGAATGCTGTTATTTGAAATAAAATGGTACCATGGCACATCTTTACATCTGGTGCAGCTTGAGGAGGCAAACAGGGAAATGTTGTATCATAGATACTATGATCTACTCCCTCTGCCCTTAGCACCGTTTTCATGTGAAGTGATGCGGTGAAAAGGAAACTCAGAGGCTGCCTCCAAATAGGGTGAAGCCAGAAAGCAAGGAGTGGCTTGATTCAGTGACCTAGTCCTCTAGGCCTGGCAGTTGGTTCACCAGGAACCTCAGAAGAAACACTTAACCTTTTAGGGCTGTAGTTCGCACACCTACATAAGGGAATAATACTTGCTTACCCCAGAGGTATGTTGTGAACCTTGATTAATGTTTATATGGCATTTGCAAACTAAATTGCTCTGCTCTTCAATGGCAAAAAAATGGCTAAGTATCAATAATGGGAGTCCATATGTGCTTCAGGTGTGACGGATACAGTGCCCCTACTAGTTTGTGCTGGCAGAAGCTGTAGCAGAGCCTACTTTCTCAGAGCAGAGTTGTGGGGATGGGAAGTAGCTGGAGCTTATCTGCAGTAGGGGTTGCAGGAAGAAGGATGGGCTACGCATGATGGGGTAGGAGAGTACATATCCAAAGAGCATCTGGAATACTTCTTCAGTATCTTTGCTGACAGGCTGTGAAATTATGCTTATAAGGCACTGTGATGGAAATGTTGAAAGAGACCAAGTGACAACAGTGCCTGTGAATTGATGCCAATGACATGCAGGGAGATCAGCTACACACTGCCTAAAACCAACACGAATCTGCTAGCTGCAGCATGTAGTCCAAAGGTGATCAAGAGAGACTTCAGGGCTTGGGATGGTTGGTAAGGCAATCTGGAGCACAGGTTATTTTTTTCCCCTCCTGCCAGTTGCGGGCAGTGACATTGGAAGAAACAGATGGGCCCAGAAACACACAGGAACAGATGGGCCCAGAAACATACATGGCTCCATGGCTGGTGTCACCCCAACAATTTTGGATTTTTCGATAATGGGATGGCCTACACAGCACCAGGCTTGCTGGCATCAGATGGGATTGACCTTTCTCAAAGGGGGAAGAGGGTCTTTGCTCACAAGCTAGCAGGACCCATTGATAGAGTTTTAGACTGGGCTTGAGGGCAGAGGGTGATAATATCAGGCTTGCCTGTGACAACCTGTGGGACAACAGGCAATGGTTAGAGGGATGGGGTGCTAGCAAGGGCCCTCAGCCTGTTGCTCTGAGATTTGCTGGCTACACTGGAGTCCACTTGAAGTCTTACGGAAATGAGCCACAAGCTGCTGAATAGGAACCGACAGGGAAGCACCACTGAAATACCCCAAAGGAATTAAGGGATGTTCCTCTAAGAAGGTGACACAACCAACAGCTCAGCTGAAGGGCCTCTACAGCAATGCACGCAGCATGGACAACAAACAGGAGTGGGAAGCCACCGTGCTGCTGGAAAGCTACAACTTTGTTGCCATTACTGAAACTTGGTGGGATGAATCCTATGACTGGAGCACAGCTGTTCACAAGGGACAGGTGAGGAAGGAGGGACAGAGGCGTTGCCCTCTACATCAAGAAATGGATAGAATGTGAAGAGCTGTCTCTGAAGAATAGCCACGAGACATACCTGCGGGATGGGATGTCATCCAGAGGGACCTGGACAGGCTTGAGAAGCGGGCCAGCGTCAACTTCATGAAGTTCAAAGACGCCAAGTGCTACGTCCTGTACCTGGGTTTGGACAACCCCTGATATCAATACAGGCTGGGGGATGAAGGAATTCATAGCAGCCCTGTGGAGAAGGACTTGGGGGAACTGGTGGATGAAAAGCCAGCAACGTGTCCTCACAGGCCAGAAAGCTGCACCAAAAGAAGTGTGGCCAGCAGGTCAAGAGAGTTGATTCTGCCCCTCTACTCCAGACTGGTAAGACCCCACCTGTAATAGCACGTCCAGTTCTGGAGCCCCTAGCACAGGAAAGACATGGGCCTGTTGGAGTCGGTCCAGAGGAGGGCCACAAAAATGATCAGAGGGCTGGAGCACCGCTCCTATGGGGACAGGCTGAGAGAGTTGGGGTTGTTCAGCCTGGAGAAGAGAAGGCTCCGGGGGGACCTTATTGTGGCCTTTCAATACTTCAAGGGGGCTTATAACAAAGATGGGGACAAACTTTTTGGCAGGGCCTGTAGTGATAAGACAAGGGGTAATGGTTTTAAACTAAAAGAAGGTAGATTCAGACTGGATATAGAGAAGAAATTTTTTACAATGAGGATGGTGAAACACTGTCCCATGTTGCCCAGAGAGGTGCTAGATGACCCATCACTGGAAATATTCAAGGTCAGGTTGGACAAGGCTCTGAGCAACCTGATCTAGTTGAAGTTGTCCCTGCTTGTGGCAGGGGGGTTGGACTAGATGGCCTTTAAACGTCCCTTCCAACCCAAAATATTCTGTGATCCTATGATTCTACATGCTCTGTTTCCAAAAAATATTTAGTGTCTTCTGATTTTGAATTACTTTCTGTGGATTTTGGAGTCTATTAAATTCATCAGGAAATACTACTGGAGATACTATTTGCTGGATGAGGACCTAAAAAAAAAAAAGAAGCAAATTAGGATGGTACTTTATTGCTTGAGGATTTTTGTTTGGATGTTTTATTTGGATATTTTTTTCATCGTGAGCAACTTCCAAAATAATTTTTGTCAGTTAATATTGCCTGGCTACACTATTTCACTTTGTGTATTTTTTCTGGTTGGGATACCTTCCAGAATTAGATATCAACAAAACCAATTAAATAATTTGGTACAGGCAATTATAGAACAGAAGCAATACTCTTCTAAAGCAGGCAATCAAAAAACCAAAATGATCCTTTATTTGAAAATAAACCTTGTGTTTGGCATTGCAATCTGAAAGGTAATAAATCTATAAAAATGTTACTACATCTCATCAGTGCTGAATAATAAAAAAGAACACACATTTTCATTCTGGGGGTTTAAAGCTCCAAAATGATGAAGTTTCATCGGAAAAACTTCTGAAGCTTAACAAATAAAAATAATGGTACCAAGTCACCTCTGTATGAAACAACAGAATATCAGAAATAATAAAGAGATAAAATGTAACATTTATTTTATTTTCATACTGATGGAATAATACACAAATGACTTCTGAAGCAGCCAATTGAATTTGAGAATGTTTAAATATATCCAAATTATACCTGAATTTCTTATCATGGATGAATCTTAAAGCAACTGAAGGTGTACTCTCTTCTCAAAGTCCAAGTTGCAAGTTAATAAGGTTAATAATATGTTTTAGGAGGACATTAGTGCCCTAGTCAAAGGAATAAAATGTTTTTATTTTGAAAGTGTGGTTAAAATCATGGGTCAAATTCACTTCTGTCCTGGTAATTTTGCACTGATCCAGTTAAATCTCAAGGACAACATGAAACAGATGAGTGTACTCTGCTCCTCTGTCTGTGCATTTATTAATGTACAAAAGCTATACATCCTGTTATCATCATGCCCTAAAAGAACATTGTCCAACAAAGTGACTTAGGTCATATTGACTGTTTATTTTATCTTTATCATAGGTGGTTGGGGAGCCATGGCCAAGCCAAGAAATTTGAATCTAAATGTCCTCTGCTATTTCAGGTATATGTCTCCCTCTGGGTTCCTGATAAATTGGTCAACAACAATAATTTTTTGTTTTGCATGTTTGGAACCTTTTTGAGTCACTTGACCACTCCAAAAATCTACACTGCTGACAGTAGCAATAATGGCTAAGAAACTGGAAAAACCCAAAGTGGACAGCAAAAAATCTGACCAAAACAGGGCGTCCACCAAGTATTTAGGTTCTCCAAATCGCCATCCATGAAATTCCTTGACAAAAATCAATAATCCCTATGTTTCTAACACGGTTTTTTAGCCTGTTGAGGGCAGATATGCAGGCAGGTGAAGTAAATGCTAACAGTCTTTTTAGACCGTTTAGATGTATCTATCCCCCTTTCCTCCCACTCATCTCCCCTCCTTGGGCGAAAGATTGGAGTGTCATATTCCAAATCCAGCAGCGTAAAATGTTGTTTTCATCACAAATAATTTTTCTTCTATTTTTGAGGTTCCTGGTGAGGTTTGTGTATATCCAAAGTGCCTCTGCTTCAAAGCTGTGGGTCCAGGGACGTTCTAGAGCGTAAGATGCTCAGCTAGCTGCTAGGCCATGTTTCTTTGACATGAATGTCTATCACATTTCTCTGGACAGTATATCTTTCATAGCATGTGGCTGTGACTTTTATAGAAAATTTATCTTATTTGGTAGGGCTCTTGCTGTCCTTCAGGTTTCTAGTTTAGAATTGCAGCGTAATATAATCCACTTAAAATGCTTCTTTTTGCATTGATCTAGAAAAAACCCCAAAACAATATTGTTCTTTGGACCCAGTTCTGCGGCAGCTTTTCTTCCTGCAGGCCCTTCACAATGTGGTCTACTGATTTCTGCTTTTGGACTCTGCAGCTGTTTCTGATTCAAGCCAGAGCCTGTTGAATATTTGCCTTGGATTGATTAACAAACATTTTTTCCCATAATCCTGTTACGGTTGTTCTGGGACACAGTGTTGAGTCTCTCAATTAACTTTAATGGACTTTGGATAAGTCCTGTAATTATTAAGAGGGCTTTTTCTGTCAAGATCCTGACATAAGGTACTGCCCATACGTATCTTTTGGGCTGGGGACACTTAACTATGTAGTCGGGGGAAAATATTCATTTTCAGAGGTGTGTTTTGGATCCACAGACTCTGCCAGAGAGCGCTGTTTGCACTCATAGCATTTCTTTCAGATAGGCCAGCCCAACTCCAGAGACACAGAGCAATTGTATTACCTCACCAAAAGGATATTAAAAATTTTCGGAAAAAAAAACCCAGAAGTCTAACAGTTCTGAAACCCAATCTCTACTAGGAAGAAGTAAACCCTTTTTGGATAGACCTTCCATCTAAAGATTTACTTGATTAAGTGGAAAATATAACTCTCCTTACAACTGGATCCCAGGACTTCAGCTTTTAGGCTTTCATACTTGGGCAGTCTTGATCATCTAGTCCTAATGGTCAGGAAAGTTATTCAGGTTTCATATGAGGGCTACATTCTCCAGTTTTGTGGGAAAAACCACCCATGAAATATATTTCTCTCTATTGTCTTAACATCCCAATGATGTCCTGAACTTATTGCAGCCAGGCAATACAGATCTGCATTATTAGATAGATGACTGAAAACACAGACTCAAAAAACATCTGACTTCTTCCTATATGCGATAACTGGATTTAATTTAAAAATCAGAGAAAGAAAAGGGATATGGTAGCAATTTTTAAATATTGAACTTAAAAGCTTTTTCTTAGAAGTCACATGCTCAAGACGAAGCTGTCCCTAGGCACCTTTAATGTACTCATGTGGCAGTTATGCAGCAAATAACTCAAGGTTATTTTCTTTGGCAGCAATTTCAGAGCAAATCTTTGTGTAAAGAATGATTTCTTTTCCTTGAACAATGGACTGGATTCATAAAAAGTATAATGGGTACATTTGTTTGTTTTTCATTTTTAACAATTAGGAGGTATTCGTATGTGTGTAAAAATAGAAAGTAGGAAAATAATGAATAGTTGTACTTATAATTAGCATATTTTGATACTTAGGAAACCAGAAACCTTTTCTATGCTTATTAAATGTGCATTGTCAGCTTCAATTTTTTGAAAATTACTAACTAAAAAAATAATTTCAGATGAAGTGTTGCTTAAGAAATATATGCTGAAATTAAAAGTAAACCCAGACTATAAAATGTATAGAATAACACTTAGCTTTCTTATGCTTAGAATCATTGAATGGTTTGGATTGGAAGGGGCGGTTAAAGGTCATCTAGCCCAATCCCCCTGTAATAAGCAGGGACATCTTCAACCAGATCAGGTTGGTAAGAGCCTTGTCCAACCTGACCTTGAATGTTTCCAGGGATGGGGAATCTACCATCTCCCTGGGCAACTAGTTCCAGTGTTTCACCACCCTCATCGTAAAAAATTTCTTCTCTGTATCCAGTATGAATCTACCCTCTTTTAGTTTAAAACCCCTTGTCCTACAACTGCAGGCCCTGGTAAAAAGTCTCTCCCCATCTTTCTTGTAAGATCCATAAGATCTTACAAGCTTGTTTGGGTAATAGCCTTATCAGCACTGAGATACGTGCTAACCGTCTAGCTTTTAAGTAAAACCTGTGCACAGATCTCCCATTGTGGATCTGGGTAGTGCAGCTATATTCATGGCACTGACTCAAGGCTGCACAGGGCTGGATGCTTCAGCCTATCAGAGTCAAAACTAGTGCCAAAGTTAATGTAGTTGGGATCTGTGTGCTCTGAAAGATGGTGTGTTTGCAAGAACAGGGCTTTAGACAGGGTCTGATTCAGTGCCCCTTGAATGTAATTAATATATTTTCTTTGTTTTCGACTGGTTTCACTCCAGTCTGTCCATCTTGATGATGAACAAATTTAAGCAGGCATAGAACACAAGCAGATAATGGAATATTTTTTTCAGGTGATAACCTATGAATTGGTTTGGGTCATATAAATAAGGAAATCAATAGGGAAGTCATGGAAATAAATAGGGAAATCATTTAATGACAGGAATGGCAAGGCGGTCAAAGGCTAACTTAAAATACCTGAGGCTCGTTGCCGTTTCTAGTAAGTGAAAAGATATTAACATATCCAGAGAGCAAGCAGATGAGGACCATAACTTAGGATTTCTGAATCACCCTATTGTAGTACTTGTTCCCCTCCTTCCTTCTATAGAGAAGTATGGAAGAGATTGGTGTCAGCGTTTAAAACTGGTCTTTGGGAATACATTCCTTGGTCAATAAACTTATGAAAGAAAACTAATCATTGTGATGATTAGGATCAATAATTTGTTTTTTAAGGCATATTAACATAGATCAATCAAGAATGGTGCTACGTAGTTTGTGTTCTCTTCATATGCCTAGAGGAGGGCAATAGCAAGTCTCCTATTGATTTTTATCATGAAAACAGGCTCTGGCCCAATTTTAACGGCTGCTGCAAAGACCAACTCAGTCTCCATTCATTACCTACCCGATTGTATCCTGCCCCTTCTGTAAGGATGTGGTTAATGCTGTGCAAAGCACGATGATGATCCTTGCCTATTCATGGGGACCCTGTGTAAGAAGCTGGAGTATAAAGAACAGAGGGCAAAAGTGCAATTCTGAACCAGTAATTAGTTCTGTATTTCTGTTTGTTTATTAAATGGGATTGACTTTCCAGCCTTGATATATGCAGATCCATGATAAGCCATTTTGCTCAAAACAGCAGAAATTGCCCGTGAGTAACAGTAGAAAGTTCCTAGGGGAAGGAATGCAACTGTTTTCATGTGACAGAAAACAAAGTAGCCGGTGGGTTCCTGAAAACTGTCACTAATGTAGGATAATAACTGAAGAGTGTTTCTGCTCTATAGTAAGGCCATGGTAATTTGTGTATGTATCTGTTTTTTGTTTTAAATTGGGGTTTTTTGGTAGATCAAAAACTGAGCTATAAACAAGGGAGAATTTCAGACATTCCTAAAATGTGACAAAGCATCATTCCTGATGCTGAGATTTACTATTAACCTGATCTTTCTCATGACATTTTCATAAAATAGAACTGTCAGTCCTCAAATAATGCAATCACACAAACGTTTTTGAAGCCTTCCTTTTATTTTGAATGTATGCATGGATAGTTTGTTCAAAGTGGAACTGAATCTCTCCATTTTATTATATATGTTTCTATCGCACTTCCCATATGTCACAGTACTGTCTGTATATTCGTTCTGTATTTCCATATGTACAATTCACAGCTAACATAATCTTAATCCCTTTAAAATTTCCTTGAAAATAAATTCACAGATAATCCTCACCCACTAGTAAGACACAAAGAGAAGGCTCGAGGGGAAATAGGATGTGAGGGAATTGCTGGGGAAAAGAAGTGAAGTCCTCCATGAATTATGCATAGACCCATGGCTTACATGCATCAAAACCAGGTGTGTGGTTTATTGTGATAACCAGGATAGCCCCATGGGTTGGGTAGGATTATAATTCAATTGTTTCATATGGGAAACTGAGGCAAGAGGCAAGTCAATGACTTCCCAAGTTTATGAAGTAAATTTAATATTGTGATCGGGAATTCCTGTCTTCCAGTACCTCACAAAAGTGATGGAATGATAATGATCTTAGCAGATAATCATGCCTCCACACTTTGCCACACAACTCAAAGAACAGAGAGGAAAACAGGGTATGTTACACTGCAGGTCTCTCTTCTTATCCCAAATGGAATTTGCCAAATGGCTAACCACGTTCTCTTTATCACAGAAATGGTCCCATAAATTGCAAGTGGGATTTCCCCTCCTCACCCCCCATGATGATGAAAGTGGTGGATTATAAATGGGTGGTATTTGTCTTTCTTTTGTAAGACTATGAGGCTCTCCAAAAGGGTTCATGTCCCAAAGATGTCTGGGGACAGTACTGAGCAGAAATAGGACTTATTTTCTTATATTGTCAAAGTCAAAACCAGAACGCAGCTTCACATTGGGTGCTCTCATTGCCAGGATGTTGGAAAATTGGGGGGGGGGAAGAAAAAAAAAAGCCACAATCATGATTCAAAGGATGGTGTGGATGCTTTAGATCTTATTGTTAGCAGAGATCTTATTGTTAGCAGATAGCCTGTTTAGCCTTTGAAAAGGGAGTTAAAGAGGTGACTACATCATATGGTGTAGTGTCTTCACTAGACAGACAAATTCAAATGAAAAAATAAGGTAATCAATTCTTCTGTTATTAGTCCTTGGAACAAATTCATCAGGACTAACTAGATGCATTTTTGTCAGACATGCTTTAACCAAACACAGGTTTTGTTGTATTTAGAGAATAATTATGGGGCTAAACGCAAAGGAAGTTGAAAGAAACTTAGTTGCCTGTGATACACAAGATGTTCTGATGGTATCATTTTGGCTTTAAACTTTATGGATCCTCTTTAGGCAACAGAATTTGAATCTTCATTTTAAAAACTAGATCTTTCTAGGTTTCGTGATTAGGAAGATGAAACATGAGCATGAGTCACAGTAGTGTTTTCTGAAGGGGATTGGAGATAAATCCCACAATAACTTGTGATAAACTGGTCTTGGATTCTCTAACAAACTGTTGTTCTGAAAGGTGAAATCTGCTCATTTTTTCCAAGCATATGGATACAATCTGAGGATGGCAAGTGTATACAGTATTAACAGCTTCACTGCTGATCAGGGGAAATATCCAAAAAGTGAACGCTTGCAATCAAAGATTAATTTCAAAGCTGTAGAAGTTAATACCATGTGGAAATGACTTCTAATTGCAAAGTGAGGTTCCCATTTAATCCAGATGAAGCTGCTGCAAATTTTCCAGCCTGCTATAAAATCCAGACAACTTGAGACAGAGTTTAGGTATGACTTACCATAATTCCATACACTGGAATTTGTTTAAGACTATCATAATATTCTTATATTATTAGGAGAGAAAAGTCCTTGTGCAGATATATTAAAATTCATGTTCATGTAGATGGCCAAGTAAATGGTACTGTATGTAGGATTTAAATGATATTATGCAGACAACTTGCATACTATAGACAATCTTGGGCAGAGGAAAGAGAACAAAGAAAAATGTAATGGGAAGTTAGAAAATAAAGATTTCACTGCTTATTTGTTTTTCACAATCTTTTACATACTATGTGTCTAAAGATTTAGTAAATTTCCTATTTCTGCAATTCACTACAAATATGATCTAGAATAGCTGTGTTTTCTAAAAATTGCTCTCTTTTTCTAGGCCGTGGAACCATTACTGTGTCAGAAACTCTAAGGTGATTGATTATAAAGAATTTCTGAAGAATTTTGGCATAAGTACAGACACAGTTAAAGTAAAAAACACAGAAAATGAAGTTCGAGGAAGTGCTCAGAAAAGGAGTAGAAACTTGGGTCCTTTTCCTCTTTCCAATTATAACAATCGGAGTATTTCTGTTGAACTTGATGGATCCAGTTTGCAACTTTGTAGGATATGGATAGCCTCTGATACAGAGGCTAACTAGGTCACTGGGGCAAAGAAAGCCAGTTTCCTTTGGCCTGGGAAATTCTACCAACTGTGTGTGAAAACTGCATTTAAAATCAAAAGGTGACACATTACACGGGCCAAAAAATAAAATCACCATTACAAGCTCATATACCCCAGATAAAGAATTTGTTGCTGCAATTTGGAATCTTGTAGCATTTAGAAAAGACAGTTTCCACCAAGTATTCAATCATACTGAACTTCGCAGCTAATCTTTGTAACAAAGAACTTACACTCTAAGACAGTGACAAAATGGTGAACTTGGACAGGTTGGGGAGGTCAAGGTGACTGTAAGACATTTTTTGTCAGCATGACAGTAGTTTCAAGCATAGCAGCAACCTAACTTATTGGAGTGTTGGGACTGTCTGTGTAGGCATCAACTTAAAGAAGGATTTTTAAGAAGGATTGATGGTCAGGAATTAAGTCAGTTTGTGAATGTGTATGGGCAGGTCCTCTCAAATATAAGGGTCAGCATAAGAGTAGGTACAAAACATATTGGTTTGAAATTGCAAGAACCAGGCAGTCGAAGGTGGCACAAGGTCTTGTTTCTGAGTGAAAGGTGACTTGTGTGGAGGACATGGGCCATGGAGACTCTTAAAATGAAAGCATTATCTTATGTTTGTTGTCTAGGGAAGGAAGAGTCATCGATAAGAACAGGATATGGTTGTTTTCCTCAAAGACAGAAGTGTGTTTCAGTAATTCAGTTATTGGATGAATGGAGGCAGTGAAGAAATTTGACCCTGTACGTGTATTAAAATAGTTGTGTTTGAGACATTATACAGCAAACATCCACCAGATTTACCCATAATGTGAACGTGAGGATCTATGGAGAAGTGAGTTTAAGGAGGTGCTCAAGTTAAGATAGTAAGAAAGGCCCTTCCGGTACATTTAAAAATAATATAAATCTGTTTGCATATCTTAAAATTTAATTTAGTGCACTTAAAATATTTTCTCCATCACATGTGTAGACATATGATATTTTGGCAGTTGTATTTTTCATAAGTGTGAGACTAACTGCTAATTAATTTTTAATTTATTTTTGTTTAAAAAGAAACATTTAAACTTACATTTGCTGAAGAACGCCAGTAAAGACTTACCTGTACTTCGCCAGCTAAAGAGCATTAGCTTCAAACATTGTGTCTTTCATTTCTACTACTCAAAATTTAGCACTTCACAAAGAGAATTACAGAAGAATAGAAAGATCTATCCTGGTCTAGAAAAGAGAAGCCAGCAGCCCAGAAGTTTGAATTATGATTATCCTCTTCCTGACAAAAAGTCTTCCCTTGGGTGGTAGGAATTATTTTTGAACCAATTTTGAATAGATGGCCTGATGTTCAAAGGCTGTGAATACCAACAGTTCACATCATTGGCTTCAGAAGGATCAGAAGTAGCTGAACTCTTTCGAAATCATCAAGTCAGAATATCTAGTATTTTAATAATACTTTTTCTTCTCACCATTTTACATGACCATAGTGTGACTATATAGAGGTTTGTAAGTTTGTGCAGTACTATCAAAGATTGTTTTGAAACCATTACTAGAAGTAAATATAACTACCAAAAATAGAGTGATTTTTTTTCCTAAGTAGGGTATTGAAATTGTGGAGAAATAATCTTACGAATTAAGGCTCTTCCTTCTTCCTAGTACATGCTGTACCTAGCATTGTGCCTGATTACTGGGTCCAGCTCTGGAGCCCTCAGCACAAGAAGGACGTGGACCTGTTGGAGCGGGTCCAGAGGAGGGACACAAAGAAGATCAGAGGGCTGAAGCACCTCTCCTATGAAGACAGGCTGAGAGAGTTGGGGTTGTTCAGCCTGGAGAAGAGAAGGCTCTGGGGAGACCTTATAGTGGCCTTCCAGTACCTGAAGGGGGCCTATGAGAAAGCTGGGGAGGGACTGTTTGCAAGGGCATGTAGCGATAGGACGAGGGCCAATGGCTTTAAACTAGATCAGGGTAGGTTTAGATTAGGCATTAGGAAGAAGTTCTTTACAATGAGGGTGGGGAGACACTGGAACCTGTTGCCCAGAGAGGTGGTGGAGGCCCCATCCCTGGAGACATTCAAGGCCAGGCTTGATGAGGCTCTGAGCAACCTGATCTAGTTGAAGATGTCCCTGCTTACTGCAGGGGGGTTGGACTAGATGACCTTTAAAGGCCCCTTCCAACCCAACACGTTCTATGACTCTATGACTAACCCTCTTACTTTAACCATTCAGTTAATGGGGCTTGGGACACAACCTCCACACTCATTCCACCATAGGATGCCTCAGACATTCAGAGACCTCACTTGTGGTGTGTTCCTGCAGCCCTACTGTGCTCACGTGTCTTGACTTCACCTCTTGCCCTCTGATTCCAAGTTTCATCTCTTTCACCCACCCGCTTTGAAAAGTGGAGCCTCATCCAAGTAAAGTAGTTATAAAAAAAATTATCACTCAACATTGGTCTAAAAATAGATTTAAAAATCATCCAGGTAAATGAGTGGTAACCTTGCTTGTTAATTTCTGAGGTGAAAAACTGAGTAATATTTGTTTGATAAATATTAGTACCCAACCAAACCTAAATTGAAATAGGGGAGTTCTAAATGGAATTGAGCATTCACATAAGTTTCAAAAATTTAAGTAATAAAAAGTATAGTTTTATTTAAATAGGAAGGAAAATCTGTGTTCGGCAAGCCACTGAGAGTGCGCAGGGAACACTGGAGAGCATACCCTAAGCACGGAGTAGTCACACCTTGGTATCCTTTTCCATACAGAACAACAGAGCTGCTATGTTCTGAATCAAATATAACACATCTGTAGCAGAATGGTTATCCCAAAGAGCGTACATGCCAACTGCATACTAAGTAGAGCAGTATACAACAAACCACCATCATAAAACGAGCTGCTCAGCCCAGCTGAAATAAATACTCGACAGAATTGGTTTGGTTTTTCTGTTAGTTTAGTTTGGTTGGTTTTGGTTGGTTTTTGGTTTTTTGGGGTTTTTTGGGGGGGAATCATCAAGGAGGGCTGTTTGGCTTAGAGTAACTGGAAGCTCTTCCAAGGACTGTGGGAGCTAAGATGGGTTAGTGAGACAGGAGTATATGAAGGAAATGGAGAAGAAAAGAGCCTTTTCAAGGTCAATAGGCATGTTTATTATCAAAAACCTATAGGGACGTTGCCTTCCATTTCCTGAAAATGTATTTTTGGTAGAGAATCATTCTGGACACATACTGACAAAGAGAGGGAGTTAGTTTCTAGTAGTGTCTTCTGATATTAAATGTAATAAAGTTACCTGTTAATGTTGTAAGTTATGTGTATTATGTTTTAAAAGGAATATGAAATGCAGAACTACTACAAGAAATGCACAGATTAGTTAGCATAATTTTGAACTATTGATGAAGTTTGAAATACAAGAAAATATAAGAAAGTTGCATTTCAGGTTTGGTTTAGTCTATTTGTATGTAAAGGTTTATCCAGTTAACAAAAACAGTCTTTAAAAGTTTTAGATGGCTTTATTTCTTTGAAGCTGACAAAGCTGCCGACTTTGCTAAATCAGTTTTTCTTAACAGTACTAATCTGCCAGAAAATAAAAGAGAAGAAATGGAAGCAGAAAAAAACTTTTTCTACAGTCTTCGCCAGCAAGAGTTTTTCTACAGTATTCCCCAGCTGAGCATGCTGTGTGACAGAGTGCAGTCTGGAGAGCACTGAGCAGGCATTTGGAGAAAAAGTAAGGGAGTGCCATTGATACTTTGGAATACTTTGACAGGTGGAGAAGCTGAGACAGACATTACAGGAAAAGAAAATTGCCAAGCTTTGATGCCAGTTAATTATACCCACTTCTTTTATGAACAAATTCCATGCACAGGGTTTTTTGTTTGCTTTTAAAGCTGGTTAGCAGAAGCAGCAGCTCTATTTTATTTTGTGTGTTCCAGTCTTGCTTATTAGATTCACAGCATCAAAAACGTACGTATTAGAACTCCAGATTCCTTAGGCTGAAACAAAATGAGAGTGCATCGAAGCTTGATGGCTAAGGTTTTTCATAATGTGAATTGCTAGATCACTCTGTCAGATCAAAGTAAGTAATGACTTACACTGCGTAATGACTAGTTATCATTGTCTGACAATTATTTTCTGACCTGCAAGAAATAAATTATTAGGGGATAGGTGCTACTGCAGAAACACATTTTTTTAATATGTGATGGCAAGCTTAGAATAGAGAGTGGAGCTGGAACAGACATGGCAAATGACCTTTCCACATGCCCTTAGATGTGATCTTAACTGAAGAGGGTTGGGGAGTGTGATGATTGAATGTAACTGTGTTCCAGCTGCTTTATGGGAAAGTGATCAGGAAGAAAATTTTCTAACTCTCACTCTTGTGCCGCCATTTCATGAAAATCCAGACTCCCTAAGAAAATAGGAGCTGATACTGTGCCTCAAGACTGCATATTCTACTAGAAACTCAATTACACAGGCCTGTAACTGTGATTTCTCAGCCTTGAAAACACAGAAGAGGAGGGACAGACAAGGCTACAGGGACATTCAGCATCTTGACCCTTTTTCATCTTGTGTATCTTTGATATGGAGGTCAAGGCCTGGATTATAAGCACAGTACATCTCACCGTACAAGCCCTCCCAGTCCTTGATGTTTATTTTGGGCTTTCTAAAGTCTCTCTATACATTATCTTTACACTGTGATTTCAGCAGTTTTGAATGAACAATAATCAGCTTAGAAGCAGATGGGATACTTGTCAAAAAATGGTGGGGGGAGAAAAGCCTTAGGGATGCTTGCAGTATTCAACAACCCAGTGTGAGCTAACATTTCAGAAAAACAAACCAGTCTTCCTATTGTTTCATGAGCCTTATCAAAATCTGCAGTAAGTCAACTTTCAGGCATTTTACAAGTCCCATAAGCAAAACCACATCCACACAGCTCCTTTGCAACAGCCCATGAATTGAAAAATTACCAAAAAGAAATGTGTGATATGTTTATATATCAGCTATGTTAACTATTCCATGTCTTCTAACATTTTCCAGTATTCATTGTGCTAATGACCCATTTTAATAAAGGGAACTTTGATAGTAGGTTATGTCCTGGATGGTTTTAAAGTTACATTAAGACAGGTGTTACCAAACAGGCTGATCCACCAAGTATTTTTAGCTCTGAATTTTGAGGCAGAGTTATTATTTGAGAAACTTGTCTGACTTGTCATTTGAGAGTGTGTGATTGGGAATACTGTTTTGTAGTGAGCTTATTAATTAAACATCTGACAGTCAGAGCATGCCAGGGTAACCTATTTGATCAGTTCACAGAGAAGAACATTTGCAAAGGTCTTGTAAAAAATGCATTATTGTTTTAAAAGCTTCATGAACTTGATTTTTCCGAACAAAACACGATAAATTGTATTCATTACAGATGTGTTCGGTCTATCAGGACATTGAAAAAGCCTTCAGAGCAATTGATGTCAGTCAGAGTGGATTTGTGTCTTTGGATTACTTGAAGTCAGTTATAAGTGGCTTTATATTTCCTTTGCCAAATGAAACTTTTCGAGAGCTAATGAATAGGTAAGAATCTTATTATTTTCTTAGGGGACATTTTTTAGCACTGCTGCCTTATAACTTTATTATTGCTTGACTACCATCATTAATTCATCTTACTTGTGCCTGTGTTGCAGTATGTATGGCACAGGATGTAAAAGCTGATATAGCTGGGTATAAAACCAAGTTTTTTGCAGTAAGGTATATAGGCTTAATGGGGTAGAAGCTTTAAGTCACTGCTTTCTTACTTCTATTTGCTCACAAATTTGTATTTAATTTCCTAAAGGGAGCATTACTCTCTTGCATTCAAATGACTAGTGATGTGGGATGGTGTGAATTTGCTGGAAGAGCAGCTTCATGACTGTTAGCATCATATTTGCATGGTGACAGTGTGACTCTACAAGTCTCTCCTTTTTAAATATGCTGGTGAAAAAGTGAAATTAAAGTGGATGAATGAACTAATGCTGAAAGCTTTCACTCTGCACTGCTCATTGTCAGTCACTGAAAAAGATAACTGAAGGGACGCTTCTGTGATGCATAATAAAACAATTTCATACCTGTAAATTTGAATCTAAACAAAAATGAGGCAAAAATCTTTTGAACTTCAGTTTTGACATTGTGAATGTTTTTATTAGAACTGCTGTGAAGGTTGAGAAATCATGCCAACTTCTGGATTCAAGTCAATGTACTATTTTACTTTAACTAGGCGTCTTTGTAGTATCATGACCAAAACTCAAATCTTCTTGTGGGCAGTCAGTGTACAGAAGATAAATGGATAGAAAACATTTTCTTGCCCAGCCTCAAGGATCTCAGCGTACAGAGTTTAGGCCACAGGACTTTTTCCAAAATAAGATTTCCTGGACATGATCACTTCAGCATATGCTGACTAGCTTCCTAAACTCATATGTCCTTTTTAAAGCCAAAATATCATAGGAATGGATGTTTTTGTGGCTTTTGGTTAAATCTAGACCAGGATCTCTCATGATTAATCTTTTGTACTCAGAAACCAAAAACTGTGAGAAGAAAACTGCCAGAATATACTTTATACTTGTTGGCAACAGTGCCAAGGGCATATGGCCAGTCAAAGAGAAAGGGAGAACAACTTAACTCTTACACAGCATTTTGAGTCCAAAATATTGCTTAAGCTTACAACAACAGGACAAGGCACCCAAATCATACAGTGTGAGGAAATCAGTAACCGGATCATGCATTACTGCTTAATAATTTCACAATTTATAGTCTATCTATGTAAATTGTTGGAAGAATAGAATCATCCCTGTAAATAATCAGTTGAGTTATGCTTTTTCTTTACATGCACTAGTTAGCTGAAAGAGCTCAGTGCAGATATACGTTTTACAGCAGCAGGTGCTGTACGAGAGTGTCATCTGCAGTAACCATATTGCTTTGTGCATTCAGCAGATAAATCTGATTTGCTTCTAGTCATTCACAGTGTGATATAACAATGATCAACTATTACTTTGTCAAAAAATTGCTATTATAGTTTTTCTTCAGTTCATGTCACTTGCTAGTTTAAATCTTAAAGTAAATCTTGCTCCTAAGAGCAGTTGCATAATGGAAAGATTTCTGCATGTATTCTTCCACTGGAGCTTTCTCTAGCGTTAGAAAAATATAGCGACATTTTAATGATGCTGTAAACAGAAATGTTCAAGCCTATATATGCCATATCTCTTAGGTGATATTTCTCAGATAATGTAATTCAAAATCCCCACCAGGTGAATGGAACAACAGCAAAAGTTCCTTATAGTCATCTAATTCTAATAATGAAGTAACTTCATTGTAGCGGATAACAAATGTAGTAATAATTGATGGGCAAGGGACATGATTTCAAGGTTTTTAAGATTCTATTTAAATAATATGACATGAGATGTGCCAGGGAGCTGTTTATAAGAAATAATACATGACAACATTTTATAGTTGTTTGAGGTATTTACATCTCATGGGCTCCTGATATAAAATTCAGGGCCCATTGAAGTTGATGCAATTTTGCCTTAGACTTCAGGTAGGATTTCATCCTTGACTGGTTTAGGACCAGATTACCCGTACACTTATCTCTCAGTATATGTCCCCACTGCAGCAGGATCAAATACATCAGAGGCAGTACTGGTTGAGGTGTACTTCAATCAAAGGACATCACTCATCTGAGTCCCGAATTCCCTGAATTCCGTCACTTCTACGCTTGAAAATTCTTTCACTTAGAAGTAAAATATCGTGAACTTGAGTTTATATAAAGAGTTGCATAAACTGAAGGAATTAATTTCACAGTATTTCAACATTCTCACGTCAGAAATATTTTGATTATGTTTTGGAGCTTTGCTGTGGATTGTGTCCCTTGAGGGGGTGTGAGGGAAAGGTATTCTTATTGACGGCTGGGAGCAAATCACACATGACCAGTATGAAGGCTTTGCCAACAGAAGGTCTAACTTCTAAGACTCTTTTCTGTTGGCCGCCAGGATTTCTAACTGGTGACTGTTATTTGTGATATGAGGTAAGTCATGGTGCTCAGTTGCTCAGGACTTTGGTGAACAAAATATCAGTTAAAAACACTTGGACAGTTTTCAGCAGCAGAGGTAGTTTTAAACTTCTTGTGTCACCCTCGTGCTTCATTTCTTTAATTTATGATTTGTGTAAAAGTATCAGATGCTAAGGCACTGATGGTTAAATGTTTCTCAATGGGTAGTATTTTGTAAAGGATCACTATGAGATGATATAACACGTGGTTTTACCAGGTATCCGTGTTGTTACAGCTCTTAACAGTTAATTTTTATGGAAGCATACTCTTTTGTACTTGGACATAACCATAAGCATACTTCCAAAAAGCAATGCAGAATTTATTTTTATTACTTTAATAAGTTGGCTGGCCTATGATAGTAGATAAAATGCTGGATTTCCACTCACAAAAGATGCACATTTTTTCTGTCCCTGCAGTGGAATGATCTTTCTATGACTCAGTCATTCTACCTATGGCATCTAAATATTGTATTTATTGCCCTTCTAGCACAGCTTGAAATCTGAGGGCCAGTATTATAACTATGAAGAGGGATTGTTTTGAAATTGTAAAAATACTCCAAAGTCCTTCCTCAGCTTTTATTTCCACTGACTTAGCTTTGTCTAAATAGGGCTTTCTTCAATTTGATCCACAAAACTTAATGCTGGGAAGTTCCCCCCAGCCCCCGTGAGGGCCTGATACATGCCTTTCCGTGATACAAACCTGCAAGAGAAAAGTGTTGCATTGGGCCAGCCACAGGCAGAACTGGAAGAGCTCCACAATCCACTACCCAGCTGCAGAACAGGGGAAAACCGCTGCACCTCATGGACTGATCAATGCCACCACAAATCATAACTAGTAATGCCAGACCTTCACACATCTGCATTAGTATTTCTTCCTAAGTTCCCTTCAGCTCCCGGGATTTTAACAATTGTCACTGTGTCACTGCTGAAGTCTGAGAGGCGATTATAGGGCTTCTGACCAAGGAAGTGGAAGTGGAGAAGTCTGTTGCTCTGATTGACGTAGCTTTGGCTGGTTGCTCATTTTCAGCACAGAATTGCTCTCTACAGTGCGATTTGAGTGATTTAGTAGACCATAGGCATTTGAGTGTGAAGGGATCTCTGTTGGGGGCTCAAAATAACAGTTGTTATCTTGGCCTTAATTTTAAAGATCATCTGTTATTTCATACTGTTTGTTTCATATTCGTTTATCCAAGACAATAATCAGATACAAAATATCTATCCTTCCCACAGCTTTTTTTAATAAACCATCCCTCAATAGTATTGTTGGCAAAGCCCTTCCCTGCAGGGAATGAAATGTCTTCCCTGGTGAAATTTCAATTCCAGCACTGCCTCTGTCTTCTTTTACCTTGAGTCTTTGGTGCTTGGCCTTTCCCAGTCCCTCTTCTGGGTTCTGGTGCAATTCTGCTGCTTGTGCAGTGGGAGATGCTCGGCCCTTGAGCCGCTGAGCCATGGTACGTGCGTGTTACTCCCAGGCAGGACCACTGTAAGGAGTCAGGTTCCCTCTTCGTCCATTAAATACCCCGTCCTGTCAGGTTGCGGTCGACCAAAGCCTGAATGCTGTGATTCATTCAAGTTTTGCTTTTTAGCTTTGTTGGCTGAGCCTGAGAAACTGCTGTGTAGTCCAAAAACTGGAGGTTTTTTGTAAAAGGTCCAGGAAGTCTTGCATACCTCTGGCTGCATTTGGTAATTTTTTAGCTTCGTCCTATGCATCCTGGATTAGCAAATGCTCTGAACACCATCTGCCACCATTTTAAGGAGCATTAGGAGTTTTAAAAGCTTTTCTGAGATGACTAGAATAGCGAGTCAGCATGTTTCTGATAATATCTGAGGAATGTAATTGCCTACAAAGCACCATCTGAAGCAGGAGTGCGTTTAGCCATGCTCTTTGGAGCCTTCTGGAGTACCATTGAAACTGAATAGGAGATATGCCATTGGTTTGGGGGGTCATGGGATCAGGTCCTTATTGATTTTAAAGTAACTGTTAGTGGAATATGGTACTAGTTAACTTCCCAGGATTTTTAACATAGTTTAAGACTTCCAGTACTTTTGAAGTTTTCAAATTTGTATACAGTGAACGTCATAACATTTTAAAAAACCAACATACTGTTCCCCTTAGTTAGTTTCTTTACTGTTATGTGTAAATAATGAGAAGGGATGCATTAAATACTATCTCATTCTAGACATCTGTAATGTGAATGTCTATGCCTGAACTGCTCCTCCTAGACCCCATTTTATAGTCACTGGAGAGAAACAATGGGCAGGATTCATCTAACCAGTTCGATATGTCTACTTTAGGATGAGATGAATCCTGTCCTGAAAGTGCCTGTTTCTCTCCAATGACTATAAAGGGAACTTAGAGTGACTCGCTCAGGTGTGGGCATGTACATTTGGTTAGATGAATTCTCGCTTGGGGTCTAGTTCTTCCACAGCTAGACATTTGGAATTGAGAAAATAAGTTGGCTCAATTTACATATTTAGTAACAAAAAAAAGCTATGCAAGCTTACTCTAATTATGAATGTAGCACACATTGATATTATAATCATGATGTGATGTTCTAATTCAAAATCCTTCTTGGAACGTAGAGGTTTCTTATAAGAAAATACCTTAAAACTCTTTTCTTTCTTAAAAATCAGATTTGGACTGAAAGCCACAGGTAAAATCGCTTGGCAACAATTTTTAGAAAAATTCCAGAATCCTGTGAGCACCTTTGAAAACAGGCAGACAATTCCTATGAGAAAAAAAAAAACATAAGTAAGTAGGAAGTTCCTTTTTTATGTGAGTAACCTGTGTGTACATATTTATTGAAAATGAGTAGTGTATCCACTTGATGGTCACCCTTGATTAAATTCAGTTAAAAAAATCTTTTGGCAGTGATTTCTCTAAGCGCACCCTTCTTTTGAAGACTATCAAACCCGAGTCTTAATGAGGTGATTTATTCTTCGTGCTCAGAGAAGAACATAGTGAGCAAAAGAGGGTAAGAAATGAAAGCATTGCAAAGACTGTCTTTTCCTCTTGCAGAGTAAATCCAGCTAGAGGAGATGAAGTTTCTTCAGCGACACTGCTCTTCAGAAGCTGCACAGATACATCCAACATGCTTATTCCTCTTTAAAGCAGGCATTCCTTATGCTTGATGAAGTAAGAGCAATTATTTTTAGATGTTGCCTCGGTTAATTACTCTTACAGCTAAACATTTGTGTCTCTTATCTGCTTCAAAGTAATCTGGTGGTTGCCAGTCTTTGTTTTCTGTTACAACAGCACAGAGTCTGTTTTTCAGGTTTCTTTAACCTAGAAATGTGCAAACAGGGACTAAATAATCTGTAACAACCTCTCTGATAAGCAAAAATTATTGCCATCCTACAATTTCACTGGAAGTCATGTTGGCCAGTTCCTTAATAATCCCCGTGGCTGCCTTTGAACCCCTGCTAGTTTTTCTGTATATTTCATGAAATGTTATGACAGAAATGAGAATTGGTGCTTTCATAGAAGTTGCACTTGTACCAGAAAAATAAAGAATATAACTTTCCAGATATAACTAAGTGTTCCCCTGTTTCTACATCCATGGCTTGCCTGCGTCCCTTATGCCTAACATCATATTGGCAATTTATTTATGCTTTGATTATATATTATGACCTGCAAATCTTTAAGAGTAACTGCTTCTTATAATTAAGATTCCACTTCTATTCTAGCATACTTTCTCCATTTGTCAATATAGGACTTTATTAGAAAGCTTATTCTTTGCTTGTGCTTATTCTTCCCAGCCATGTTGTGTCACTGGTTTGTTCTCTTCATCATTTTGCCATCTATTTGTCTTTCAGTTATCTATGGTCATCTGACACTTTAAAGTTTTGGGTTTTTTTCAGGTTATTTGTGCAAGTGTATGTGTATATGTATAAAAATATATATACAGAGAGAAAGACCTGTGTTTACGCTGTTTATCAACATGCAGACACAAGTATAGGTATGTGTGTGCATAAACAGGATGTATAGCACAGGATTAAAAATCAGCCCCTACAAGTCATCATTAGAAACAGACCTCTTGAGAGTGGGTTATTATCTACAATTCCATTTGAAAGTTTCCGTTATCTGGTTCTGTTATCTATCACACTTGTTTGATACCTGCCACTTGCACCTGTAGTGTTCTCACTTCTTAGTCAAAACGCATGTCACTGGGCATAAGTAAGGCATATTGTTGCCTTGGGCAGCAAACTGCCCCAGGAGAGCAGCACAGGCAGGGTCCCAATGCCCATTTTGCCTCTGCCAGAATCCTCGACAGCCCTGTTAGTTGCTTCTTCCAAGAGAGGGATCCAGATGTGTTAATTTGCAGCTGTTGACATCTTTATGTTAACTGGTAACATTGGTTATCTCAGGGATGCACGGGTAAACATAGTGACAAAGGATGAGGAAAAGACTGAGGTGCTTAATACCTTTTTTGCTTTAGTCTTTAATAGTAAGACCAGTTATTCTCTGGATACCCAGTCCCCCGAGCTGGAAGACAGGGATGGGGAGCAGAATGAAGCCCACACAATCCAAGGGGAAATGTTTAGTGACCTGCTAGAGCACTTAGACACACACAAGTCTATGGAGTTGGATGGGATCCACCCAAGAGTACTGAGGGAGCTGGCAGAAGTGCTCACCAAGCTGCTTTCCATCATTTATCAGGAGTGCTGTCTAACTGTGGAAGTCCCAATTGACTGGAAGTTAGCAAATGTGAAGCCCATCTACAAGAAGGGCCAGAAGGAGGATATGGAGAACTACAGGCTTGTCAGCCTGACCTCAGTGCCATGTAAGGTTATGGAATAGATCGTCTTGAGTGCCATCATGTGGCATGTACAGGACAACCAGGTGATCAGGGCCAGTCAGCATGGGTTTATGAAAGGCACGTCCTGCTTGACTAACCTGATCTCTTATGACAAGGTGACCCACTTAGTGGATGAGGAAAAGGCTGTTGTTGTTGTCTACCTGGACTTAGTGGAACTTTTAGCACCATTTTCCACAGCATTCTCCTGGAGAAACTGGCTTCTCGTGGCTTGGATGGGTGTACTCTACTCTTCACTGGGTAAAAAACTGGCTGGATGTGGCAGTCAAAGAGTAGTGGTGAATGTAGTTAAATCCGATTGGCAGCCAGTCACCAGTGGTGTTCCCCAGGGCTCAGTATTGGGGCCAGTTCTTTTTAATATCTTTATCAATGATCTGGATGAGGGATCGTGTGCACCCTTAGTAAGTTTGCAGAAAGCACCAAGTTGGGCAGGAGTGTTGGTCTGCTTGAGTGTAGGAAGGCTCTACAGAGGGATCTGGACAGGCTGGATCGATGGGCCGAGGCCAATGGTATGAGATTCAACAAGGCCAAGTGCTGGGTCCTGCACTTGGGTCACAACAACCCCAATGCAGTGCTATAGGCTTTGGGAAGAGTGGCTGGAAAGCTGCCTGGCAGAAAAGGACCTGGGGGTGCTGGTCGACAGCCAGCTGAATATGAGCCAGCAGTGTGCCCAGGTGGCCAAGAATGCCAACAAGCATCTTGGCTTGTATCACAAATAGTGTGGCCGGCAGGACTAGGGAAGTGATTGTCCTGCTGTACTTGGCACTGGTAAGGACACACCTTGAATGCTGTGTTCAGTTTTGGGCCCATCACTACAAGAAGGACATTGAGGTGCTGGAGCGGGTCCAGAGAAGGGCAACAAAGCTGGTGAGGGGTCTGGAGAATAAGTCTTATGAGGAGCGGCTGAGGGAACTGGGGTTGTTTAGCCTGGAGAAAAGGAGGCTGAGGGGAGACCTTATCGGTTTCTACAACTACGTGAAAGGACGTTGTAGCCAGGTGGGGGTCGGTCTCTTTTCCCAAGTAACAAGCTATAGGACAAGAAGAAATGGCCTCAAGTTGAACCAGGGGAGGTTTAGATTGGATATTAGGAAAAATTTCTTCACAGAAAGGGTTATCAAGCATTGGAACAGGCTGCCCAGGAAAGTGGTTGGGTCGTCATCTCTGGAGGTATTTAAAAGGCATGTAGACGTGGTGCTGAGGGACATGGTACAGTGCTGGACTTGGCAGTGCTAGGTTAACGGTTGGACTCGATGCAGGGTTCATCTCCAAACCTGGCTCTGCTTTCCCTCTGCTCACACTTCCTCCTGCTCAGAGCTGTCTCTGGGCCCAAGTGAATTGCCTCCTCTTGTTGCTTAATACAGTCTATCGCCAAGTGTGGTCGCTCCCAGAAAAGCTGGTTTTCTTATTGGTAAAATTAAATGCAATACCTATTGGCTTTGACACTTAATGCAAAAGGAATACAATTAAAAATATTCAGTCTCATATGATCAACACAAGAAAAGTCTCCGTGGATGTCATATTTCCTTTTCACACTTGGGTCTGCATAATAACATTTAGCAAATACTATTCGCCTGCTCAGCTGCTGTATGTGATAGTTCAACAGAGCAGTGATCTCACCAGTGAACTCATTATTAATGTCTAAACATGTGTGAATTTGTAACATTCCTGAATGTTTATATAACTGTGTGAGCGGTTTTTCTGCTACTATGAAAAACCCATATAAACCAAGTAAAGACATTTCTTCATGTCTTAAGAGTTAACAAAAGTAAGTATTTTGCTCCTTTTTTTCAGGAGGTAGAAATAGATTTGAACTTGAATGTCTTCTGTTGCAGGACTGAAATACATTCATGTTCTTATCTAAAAGTTTTTAATAGGTTCATGCAGCACACTTCTGATTCTTCATCACATCACTGCCCAGCACACAAGCAATTGCCTGCTCCCTTTTTCTTCCAATTGATTTTTTTTCTGAATGTTCTTGATGTGTTGGAGTCTAAAGTGCTGCCAGTCCTTGTTAATCCGTATTCTGAAAGCAAAATCTCAACCTAGTAGCAGTGCTTTCTAATGTGCAAGCTAGAAATACAATGTTCCCTGTAACTATTCCACATATTTGACTTTAAAATGTTGAATCAGATTGATGTTTCATAAAAGCATGAGTGAGGCACCCTTTGATGTTCTTTTGTGAATCTTCAATATTTTGTGGTTTACTTTAAAACCGAAATCCTAGAAAAAAATACAAAAAATACCAAAAAAATACAAAAATACAAGTGTTTCAACACCAAGGAATTAATAATGAAACAACTTCTCTAGCCTCCTAGAATGCTTTCAGAAAAGTTTCTCCATATATTTTGAAACACAGAAACAAAAAGGCATTTAAAATAATCTGAGTGGTCAATATTCAGTATAAATTAGTTGAGCTTTTTAAATTATTATTATTACTGCATATCTTCATTTTTATACATTCCATTATGTGGAGTGTATTATTTGATAGTTCTTGTTCTTGATTACGTGTGGTTTCCCAGTCGCCTAAAGCATTGGCATTGGAGTCATTTGAAGCTGATATCACAGTGACATCATAGTTCTCTCAGAGTCATATTATTGCATAGAATCACAGAATGGTTCGGGCTGGAAGGGACCTTAAAGATCACCTAGTTCCAACCCCCCTGCCATGGGCAGGGACACCTCCCACTAGACCAGGCTGCTCAAAGCCCCATCCAGCCTGGCCTTGAACACTTCAAGGAATGGGGCATCCACAGCTTCCCTGGGCAACCTGTTCCAGTGCCTCACCACACTTACATTAAAGAATTTATTCCTAATTTCTAATCCAAATCTACCCTTTTTCAGTTTAAACCCATTACCCCTTTGTCCTATCGCTATACTCCCTGATGAGTCCTTCTCCATCATTCCTGTAGACCACCTTTAGGTACTGGAAGACTGTAAGACCTTATAAGGTCCCCTCGGAGCCTTCCCCTCTGCAAGCTGAACAACCCCAATTCTCTCATCTCCTGCAAATTTGGAAATTTAGAATTGCAGTATCAAGTTGTAATTTTTCATCTGCATTATTTTATTGTTTTTATTTTAGTGTCTTTTGAAAAGAGATTGTTCATCTCAGGGCAAGGAATTCAAGCAGTATAGGAGAGCCTCCTAACTCAAGTTCTTGCTTAAATGCAACAGATTCATAAGAGAAACTAAAATGCTTTCTGTCCTTTGCTGAAACCTGCTGGAACCTACTGAAACACCTTCAGAGTGTTCCCAGCAATGTAAAAGGTTTAAAGGAACGTAGATAATGGTTTTAATATTATACAGAAGATATAAAATACTATAAAAATACTGCAGAACATGAACACTTACTTAACGTTACATGCTAAAGGAGACCAACTGGTTGTGATTGACACTTAAATTAAAGATAGGCATTAGTATGTGCAGGATAAGGCTACACTTTATCTGAGATACAGCATTTTGGAAAAGAAGGGAGATGATGTAAGAGGCAAATCTCTTTTGATGAAGGGATAAAATCAGTATGATAGGTGAAGTTAATTAATGAGAATCAAAACTGTGTATTAATTATTGTAAACTCATATTATATAATTGAAACAGAGACTGCTATCATGTGTTTGTAAAAGGTTTGTGTTTGTAAAAGGTTTATGTTTGTAGTTTGTCATCTGACAGGTAGACTGTCATTTATGTGTGACACTGACAGTGTTGAGCCTACTGTTGCACAGTTCACTCCAGTTTCAAAAGTAACTTCTGACTTTTTCTAGACTTTGGATTACCTTTTCATGTTTAGTTCTGGAATATGAGCTTTTGATAAAGAACTGTCTATCCCTACCAGCTCTCTGGCCCTCTACAGAACTACGCTAAAATGCCTTTCTGTCAGTTTTGATGGAAAGTCATGATATGTATGTCCCGTGCACCAGATTGCGTGAACATCCCTTTAGTGGACAAGCTGGATTTTTTTATTACTTTGATTTGCTACATATTGCGCTTCTAAAATTGTAGACTCTGTATTTCTGAATTGAATGAGCAAATAACAGACTGAAAAAATTAAAGCTCTCAGTCTGGTTGACACAAGCAAAAGGAGCACTGGGCATATCTTCAGAAGTAGTATTGGCATTTTTTATTAGGTGGTTTTATATAGATGATGTATCACAATTCCTTTCTAATATAATTACATAAAAACTGTTCTTTTTAGCTTTGCAGTGTTTCATCTATATACGTATATATATGACCACAAAAAGAAAGAATACACCTAGCAATTTACAGGAAAAGAAATCAGTTTCATATTGCAGTAGCTAATACTAACGCCTACAGCATTTAGGCCATGATTTAGTAAGTCACTTTACTACTTGATTTTAATTCATTTACTGAACTGGAGCATTACTGAATGAAATTGTTAACAAAGGCAGAGGTATTTGAGATGGTGGAAAGACAGGCTGAAGAAAGAACTATTTAATCCCCAGCATCTAGAGGCTCCCACAGTGAAAGAAATACATATAAGAATGGTTTATATTTATACATAGCATCATGATTTTTTTGTTGACCGGTACATCCCCAGTCATATCACTGATGCTGGACTGACTGAGATAATGATCTGGGTAATAAAATTAAATCATTCTGAATAAATAAAATTAAACTTGCAAGGTAGCCAAATAAGCAATTGCAATCTGCTTAATAAATCCTCATGTAGTATATCTTAACTTTCCCATATTATCTAAGGTTTGAACAAAATGTAATTTATTTTTATCATAACAGATATTTCATCTTCATGGGTAAGACCTAGACATTCTGTGCAATTGTTTCTTGTGAAGTACAAGCTATCTTTGTAGCTTCAGTACTAGATTCCCTAACTTATTTACTGGGGGAGGTAGGTATATTATCAGGTTTTGCTTCCATGTGATTTAATGCAGTGACAGCAGTCTCTGAAGAAAATTCAAATACCAGATAGTAGTTTCACAAGACCATTATCTTTTGATTGCAAAACTTTAAAGTGTTTCCCAGACCAACTGATGAAGTAAATAATTGCTCATCCTCTGTATTATTACTGCCACCCTGGATCTCTGTGGGGGACTAAAGGGAAACAGAATTTTCTTAGGGTGAATTTTATGAACAGAAAGATATTTGTCTAGTGCTTAGCCAGGAAAACTGAATCACTGAAGGAACTATTTACTCCTAATTTTTCTGTTATTGTTCCAAAGCCTTTATTCCACTCTTTCTTCTTCTTTCCCCCCATTATCTTTCCTCAGGTTTCTTTAGAGAAAATAAAAAAACAAATTAAAAAAGAGTAAAAGTTCAGGAACAAATTTAAAATTATAAAACGCAATAGACAGTCATAGAAAAGAGTTGGTAAAATCCCATATTTAAAGCTCTCCTACATAAATTATGGAAATTACTTGCCATGGGAACTGAGAGAAAAACTGTGCCTTAAGTGTAGTCAAATAAAAATATTCTGATTCTCTTGCAGGAACACATCTATTGCCTGTTACCTTATAGTCCAAATGAGTATCGGCATGACAATGTGACTGGGCATCAGGCCCTGGATAAAGAGTCTCCCTGAGAGCTGTTTCACCCTCAGTAGACAGATAAAGGATGCAAATAGAACTAGCCCAGCAGCACAGCTGATTTAAAGGATGCATACTAAGATGCAAAGGATACACAAGAAAAGAAAGAGGAAGTCCAATGACAGTAGCTATCAAATGTTTTGGATTAACACACCACTGTCAACAGTCAGAATTTCCCAAGGCTCACCATGTACTTATAATTGCGTCTTTAACTGAAATCTCTATAATGACCCAAGTCTTTGCATTTACTCTGGCCTTATGGACCATCATGGATGTGGACCACACCTGAAAACTAGAGCCCTAGAAAAAACGATGCTCAAGCATAAAATGTTTAGTTGAGTTATTGGTGGTTGTTCTGAAGCTAATCACGAAGAAAATCCTGCCACAGATGAGTGAGCACTGATAAATGTAGGCTCATCTGCTATGAATATGTTGAGAACTGTATTAGGATCTAAACCGAGACATCACTTGATGGACTTTTGCATCGACTTAAAGCAATGGCTGGGGTACATGGTAACAGCAACTCAAACTCAACATGACTCAACTGAGTCAAGTCCACTCAGACCCAGCATCTATTTAGTCAGGCACAACTTTGTGTGAACATTGATTCCAGACCAGGTAAGGAACAAAATGCAGATGATAAACTAACCTGAATGTGAGCTGGTCCGTGCAACACAAGTTTACATATCCATTCGCTTGTGGCAGAGTTTACCATAAAACTAAATAATCCATCCCAAGGTAATGGAAAGGCCACTGTAGTTTCATTCCCATAGTTTTAGTCTTCCATCCAGTAAATATTGCAATTGTATGTTCACTGAGAACTGGAGTAAAGTACTAGATCCTGTATACACAGACTATTGAAACAGCTACAGAGCTCTCAGTTGTTATAGGTCAGGATGATCTAGCAATGTAGAATGGTATGTGGAACCAATGTTGCTTTAGTAAATGTTTGCTCTTTTTTATGCATGCTTTCTTTTTATGTTTTAGAAACAAGTTGGAAAGATCACAAGAAATGACCTTCGTCGTGTTTTACATAACTTGGTATTTCAAGTGAAAGATAAAGACTTCCAGGGGTTAATTGAGATAATTGATCCAGAACAGACTGGATACCTTGACTGCCATGAATTTTTAGACTTGTTTGAAGAAAAAGAATCAGTAGTAAGTGTTTGCTTTTAATTCTGTAATCATAACCTCTTTTATAATGGCTGTGGCAAAATGCTGGATTGCATTTTGGTAGAATGTTATGCTCTGCATACAGTTTTTATCTAAGTTAGTAAGTTCACATTCTTTCCAGCAATGGAATATACATAATCAGCTCTTCTAGACTCTTATTTTGATGCATAAGTTGGAAAGCAATCTCACGGTTACTGGTAGTTTTTGAAAACTCCAGCAGAATCACCAACTCACGCATGTGTGTACAGCAGAGGAGGAACAGCAGTAGTACTTAGCTTTCAGTTGTCAGATCTGTTTTGCTGATATTTTGCTGTTTCTTGTTTTATCTATTATTCTTTATAATATACAATGGTTCAAAATATATGCTATATACTACACAGGCGTTGCATATTTTCGAGGGTACAGCTTTGACATCTTCTGAATTTGCAGTTGTCTTATAATGTGTTCCTTTACAATCATCCACCAAAGGTACAGCGAGGCTATATCCTGAAACCCAATCAAAAACAGTATGTCTGTTTCCTTTGGAAGAAATAAGTCAATACTTTTTTGCTTAACAAATTATTCTAAGAAATAACCTAAGCTGCAGTTTGCAAATCTACTTCCTAGTATTAAGAAGTAGTTCATAATTTTTCATTAATTTCAATACCTAATCTCTTTTAGGTTTGCATCCGGATGTCAACTGACTAACTCCATATTTAACTTTGCCTAAGGTAGTCTTCTTGAGAGATATCAAAGGAGAGCAGTAGTGTCAAGAGAGATGCTAGACACACAAAAAGAAGGTCCCATTGAACGGCCCTGAATGGTGTGCATTGCTTTGAAATGCTTTGATGTTAGGAGCTGAAACAGGCTGCTTTCCACTCTGATGGCTCCAACAATAGCAACATTTGATGCAGCAGCTCAAGTCTCTTCCAGCTGGTTTTGAGTAGAATAATGGTCTGTCTGAAATTCTGGGGCAAACTTTAATAGTTGTAAAATTAGCATGCTGGGGAAAATGCAAATGCTGACAGTGTCTACATATGCAACTGATGTGCACACTAAGTTGGATTTACAAATTAACCTGGTGAGGCACATATTAGAGATGTACACAGATGACTGACCATTTTTGTCATTTAAAATAAGCAGCCCAAATGAAGTAAATGCCAGCATGAAGGAAGGCAGGTAAAGGATATGTTAAACATCATACAACATTGTCACCTTGGGATGAAATACCACCAAGGATGACACAATAGCCACATGTGACCCTGGCGGCTGTGGCTTCACACTTTGAGGGTGATTCTGGTCTGAGGAGTAGGTCTGTTCTGGACTCCGTGGCTGTGTTTGTACCCAGATCTGGATGAAAAGCAGCTGCAAGGAAGCCTGAGTGTCTGGGAATCCTTTTGGTTTTGTGTCCTGAGTGGTGATGCCAGTTCCATCAATGTGGCTCATCCAGTAGAAAAGGAAGATTACAGGTCAGACAAATGAAAGAGGACAACTTTTTCAAGAAAACTCTTCATTTTTATCATTCCTCAGAAATGATTTGGTCAGAGGAATCTTAAAAGCACCAATGGGCAGAACCAGAAACTAAAAAAAAACTAGGCCCCAGACAGCTATGACAATCCAAGGGGCATCTCCACCTCCATTTCACCTGAAATTTTGCACGGTACAGTGCTTGGCCACATCTGCAATTATGCTGAGATTTTCTGTCAAAATGTGGTCCTGTGTGTGTTTCTTCTCGAAACCTTCTGTTTCTAATTTACTGAATTTACAAGTGAAAACCACTTTTATTCTAGCTGCTGGTGCTACAGACAGATCCTAAAGCAGGTTCAATAAGCCAGATGTTGTCATTATTTTCCCTTTCCATTGTCTTCAAATTATGCCCTGAGTAAGCTGAGTGCCGCTTGCAATTCATTCAGTCCTAGTGGATTTAGTTTTACAGGACTGAGGGGAGAAACAACAGCAAAAGCTCTGCATTGTTACCAGCCAGTAGACATGCCTCTTCAGTCACTTGAAGAAACAGATCTACGAAGTGAGGTTTACACCTTCTTGCAGTCACTTTTCAGAATAAACATTTTCAAGGGTAAATTTTGGGCCTGTTGTTGCCTCATGCTTTGAAATTAGTGCATTAAAATTGATTTAGTTGAACATAACTTCGTTGTAAATTAGATGGTTCACTAATAGTTTAATGGAATAAATAACTAAATAAAGAAACCTGCTCTTCTTGTCCTAGTTTGTAGTACTGTATGTGATGACATAGTTAATTTTCAGTAAGTGTTGGTCTTCCAACATTAGATTTGTCATTTTAGTACATTTTTTCATGTGGTAACGCTATTATAGTTTGACCTCAGCAACGCTTTTTTTTTTTTCTTTCTTGCATTACTAATTCATTTGATTATTAGGTGGAGGAAATCCTTTCAGATGCAATCACAGAAAATTGGAAAGATTTTCGTAAGGCTTTGCAGTCCTGTGATCCTAAGTGTACTGGCACTATTAAAAGAGGTCATCTAAGAAAAGTCCTACAGCTGTGGTTTTCCTCTTTGTCAGATCAACAGTCTATGAAGTAAGTTGATGATGTGTGAGTTGTAACAGATTTAATGTAATTTCTTTTCTTACCATATCTTTCTTCCTGTCTTTTAATATGACAGCTATAGCTGGAGGCACTAAGTATTTTGGTTTGCCTTAAGCATATAGAAAAGAAAAGGTCAGTGGAAGAGATACCCCATTCCTCATGTGATCAGCTCATAAATCCCTTATTTACTTTCATAACAATTCCATGTTGGAAACTCTTGTGAGTTTGACAGTATTTCAGCATTTCAAAGGTGAGAAAAGCCTTTTCTACAAAGGAACAACTGATGTGCTGGGGATCCAAGACATTATCAAACATTATTTAGTATTTCCAAACCCAATGTAATACAAAATTAATTAAATTAAAGTTATGTCTTTCCTCAGTAGACTATTGCTGTAAAGAACAAGGAATTGAAATTTAATATTGTCAACATGAAATCTCATTTTCAATACGAGCAGGGTCCCCAAAGTGGGGAGTCAAAAGAGCTACAAGCATGGGGTGCATGGGGTCAAAATATCTATGTCCAAAGAAAAGGGAATTGTATTAGACATTTTATTGCAATAACATTTCAGTCAGGTTATAATCAGGTCTAATCTACTCTCTCAGGAGCTCTAGTTTTCTCTGCTTACAGCCAGTGACTTTCAGAAAGATGTGGAATTCTTTCCTACCTTTGAAAACATAATAGGAAAATCAAAGAAATCAGTTCCATTCTGACCCTTACAACCCAGTGTCCTGCTGATCATTGTGTGTGAGGAGCAAACACAACAGCATCAATAGGAAATGGCTTTTGGAAAATAATCTTTGATCCTGAAATATGAATGAGCATGAGCGTGATCAGTAAAACCAATTCTACTGTATGCATTTTCCTTTCTATAAATGTCTTAGAGAAAACTTTGGGTGCTATGCATTGGGTTCATAAAAGTCATGTTCCCAGCACAGTGTGTTATAACTATATGCTTTCATCATCTGTCAGTTTTATAGCTCTGTGTTTTGTAGTATATAATCAGTGGTCATTGATCATGAACAAGTAATTATCCTTTGAATTACCTGGGACTCAGCAGATATACAATTTTCTAAATAACGTTTCTACAGCTATTTGTGTCAATGAGAGATCTGTACTATAAGAAAAGTCAGAAATTACAGCCACTTTGAATTGGAAAGTGGTCTTTACTTGAAATTCTAAACATTCCCTATAAGAAAAATAATAGAGAGTAAAGCAATGGAGAGGCAAACTGTAAAGGTTTAATTCATTCATCATTGTGGTCAATGGCTCTTTTGCTTTTGTTTTAAAAGGATGCAAGATAAGTCTTATGAGATCAGTCTAGCAAAATGCTGAACACTGAGGCTGTGTTCTGCCAAAGCGCGGGAAGAAGTGGGTATAATACCATTTCTATTACGGTGAACATTGAGCACATTTGTGTTATTTGCATTATTGAATGGTGGCATTGTTGAAAAGTGCAGGTTTCTGTGTTTAGCAGCAAAGTGAGATGTGCAACACCGTAGATGGGATGAGTTTGGGATCTTTATATAGGAATAGCATCTAAAATATACATCGAAAAGATAAGGTTTGGTTTCCATTGTCAAAGACATCCGGAGACATATAGTCTTGCGTTAGCCATGTTCACTCCATGAAAACAGGGTCCCATTCACACCATATCATTAATTCTACTGTAGCAAACATTCCTAAAGGCACCTGTGCTTGGCAGTATCGTTCGTCAGGGCTATGTTCTAGAGAGTTGATGACCACACTGAAGAAGAAATGTAATTCTTATAGTAGGATGAAGAGAGAACTTACACTCAACAATGCAATAGGTGGCTTACTGATTGGAGAAGAATTTGGGTTTAGGATAAATGAGTAAAAATATAGCTAATTAAGTTAGAAGGGCTCATCCACAGGTGAGGAGAGATTTTGAAAAATTTCCTTTGTCGTAATCCACTTTTAGAGTTGTCATTCTATGATTTAGCCTGACTTCCTAAAAATATGTTTTGACTAGCGTCTTCTTACCGATCTATATTTCTTTGTTTCAAATGTGGCATTAATTTTTATGTTAAATCTTATTTAAGACTGTCCTAGGAAAAAGTTGTGGATTATGCAGAGAAACAGTGGATGGCACTGTTCATTCGCTGCTCTAAAGTGGTAAGAAATGCCAAGTTTAAAAAGGCTGTATTTTAAAATAATAAGGGGGAAAAAAAAAGTAATTGACTCCTCTGAATGCATACACACTGGGCCTAAGACTATCACATCTGTGCTGGGAATGTCATAACCAGATTGGGGATTTAGCACGGGTGCTTTAAGAAATGCAGAAGTTTTGTGTAAAAGGTGATGAAGCGACTGAATTACATTCTGGATTCCAGTGGTTCAGCTACATCAGTCTTATTTATTTGAAATGATACTTCTGCTTTGGGGGGCTTCTACTATAATTGGACTTTTGCATTGATGTGACTCATCCTGAGGCACTTGAGGACAATACTGCTATCGCTGCAGCAGAATAGCTGGCATGCTTGTCCCAGATGGCTTCCTGTGAGATGACATTCAGACTGGAGAAAAGAGGGAACAATTTTTAAGGGCATTTGGAAGCCTTTTATGGATTACACTCACAAAGCAGATGTTGCTCGGTAGTGCTCTCAGCCATTTTCTGTGTGAAGGCTACACTTGTTTTAGCTGAGAAGGGCTTCACAAATACTAGAAAATGGAGACTCTTTCCCCTCCCTCTCACCCCCCTTACACTTTCTCCCCTGCAGTCTATATAGTGTGGAACAGATTTCTCAAAAGAAATGAAAGCTTTGATTTCTTTTTCTTTTTTTTTTTCCCCAGAAGAAAGGCATTGAGGCACTTGATATGTTAAGTTACAAGTGTTTTTTACCACAGGTAGCTTTTTAGTATCATTCTAAATATAATGGGCACTTGGGATAAGTGTAGGGAAGAGAATGCCATGCGTCCCCAGCACAAGGACAGGAGCCTTCTGCTTTCATCCAGGAATGCTCCAAAGCTTTATGAACCTGAGTGAAATCCTGGAAGGCTGAACAGCTCGATCAAGCAGCGATGCAGTGATGACAACGTCTCGAATTCATGAGCTCTGCTAATTTATAAGGGAGTGATTTAAGAGGGTAATTTAAGAGGTCCAGGGAACTATGAACTCAACCTCTTTGCTGGAAGCTACCCTCAGAATAACAGAAGGTGCTGAACAAACAGTGTGTCTGCTCCTGGGTTGCTAAGGTTCACATCCAGGTGTATTAACTTAGGTCACTGCTGATTTTTATATTCATATGCCAGGCAGCATGTTAAGGTAAATAAGGGCTTCATTCATGATTTCTGACAGATTTAGTTGAGCAGTGGCTGTGATCTTAGCTCCCTCTTCCACCAGTACATCTGAATTTGACAGGCCGGTGTTGGGTGAGCCAAATTTCTTCCAAATGTCCACCGCATAATTCAAGAGTTAATTATGCAGTATATTCACAAAGGGTGAACTGTAGGTAAGGGAGGCTTGTGTCCTTAGACTCCTTCTAGAGTCATTGGAGTTATTCCAGGTAATGATACAGTATTTAAGGTAGGTTCCTCTTTTCTCTGTAGGCTACAGAAGGACCCTGGGAAGGCTAATTTCCAGTGCCTAAGGATAGCCTTCTGAATAATGCCCTTAACTGTATATGGAAAGGAAATATGTTACTTTGATTGTCTTTGCTGTAAGACATTTGTATTATGCATTGTTATCAACCTCCCAAATTATTTTAAATTCATATTTTTTCCAGGTTATGCTACAAACACAAGGATAATTCTTCTGATGGAATCTTTTAGAAGATGCTTTTGGATAACTTAAAAGTTGATATTCTTTCTGGTGACTTAAATGGTATCAGCTCACATATATCCAAGGAAAAACAACAAAGAGAAGAAAAAAGGCAAACAGAGCTTTCAAAACATACTGTTATTACAGACAATTTTCTATTTAATGTAAAGAAAAAATATGTACAGAAAGGAGACTTTCAGATAGACTGAGGATACATGCTGTTTTTCTAATGGTAACTATAGTCCTGGACTGATCTCTCATTTCGCAGAGGTATATTCAGAATTGTACAACACTCAAAACATTGCATCAGGAGAGCAAACGCCCATGGATCATTCATCAAAGACTCTAGGATTCAGGTAAAAATGGTTGAGCTCACTTTACAGGGTCCACAAGGATTATATCTCACTGCATCATTGAAAAATTGGGGGTTTGCCCTCTAGATAACACCTGAAGAGTACGCTTGTGATCCTCTGTAGAATCAGTGTGGCTTATTATTCAGGAACTGGATTTGAACATTCTCAGAGGATCAGGAACTCCGGCACATCTGATGGCTGTGACTACTACAGGCCATAGCTACAGCCTACAACTGAACCAGCATCATTGATATTGGCATCCAGGTTAAAAAGATGTATGACCTATTGTTTCTCCTCACTTTTTACTTTTGAATATATGTAACTGCCTACGTAATCCAGGGGGAATAATAAACTTTCCCTTGTAATTAAATGAGCTTCTCTTAAAAGTATTTTTTTTTCTTATATTTGCATGATAATCTATATGTATGGTCTGACCCAGGACAGTTTTGTTTCCTTTCACCTGAACTTAACTCTAATACATTCATTGAGGAATGCTCTCGGCCTATCTTCCTTCATTTTTAGGCTGGTATTCCATAAAACAGAATGCCCTATGCAAAGCTCACATTTCTGCCAACAGCTCTCAAGACAGGAGTATGCTTTGTCTTGACCCATATTCTCCTCAGACTTCTTTGTTTCCTCTTCAACGATCTGACCTTTTTGTGTTTCTCATGTCCCCATCTGAATGCCCTTCAGAGCATCTCTAGAGATTGCCTGGTCTGTGCATTCACAGATCATGACTGACAGCTTATTCCTACGTCTCAAAAAGCCCAATTCTGTTGTCTCTGTTCTGTTGTCTCAGAGCCTTACCACAGGATCTTCACCAACTTTTCAAAGGAGGCCAAATGTTGCAGGGCCACCAGACATAGGTATAGAGGCCTCTGAGCTCGGACCCTGAATACCAGTTTCAATGCCACTCTAATGCAACCTTCAGCAACACTCTCACAAAATGGTTTGTAGGCCCAGCAGGGCCTTCATGTTTCTGTCATGAACATAGATAAATTGGCAGTGGATATTTGGCATTTCAATCAGCAATATGAGGATTCAAATGCCTGCCGGAGGACCCTGCCAAAGGACAGCTTGCACTCACTAGAATTCACTTATCACTCTTTGCCAAGCTCTGCTGTAGAAGGGCAAAGCAGAAGAGGAGCATGCTATCCATCTTCTGAAGGCCTGTCAGGCACCGGGACATCCTTCTCTCTCCCTTAGCAAGGTCTTGGGATGCTACAAGCCTTCTGGGATATTTTTAAAAAGACAACAATCTCCTTTGCCTTCTTGCCAAGGTGACTGTTGGCTAGAAGGCCTTTGAACTGCGGTCAATCACTAGCTATTGTGTGGGTGTCAACTGTTTGGAAGTGTTACCTGACTACCCGTCAGCCGTTCATGTGAGAGAAGCTCTCAGGCACATGTCTTGAGTCATTTTTATTACATCAGCCCAGCAGAGGAGTGAGTCAATCCCTTGTGCAGAAAGCTGGGACAATGCTGCAAACATACCAGGTCTGACCTGTTATTTATGATGTTGACCAGAACTGTTGGTTTAGGCATTCTGACAAGATTTAAACAGAACCTTTTGATGTTTGATTCCTGAATTGGTCAATGTCTTGGAGCTATGTCAGATGAATTGCTCCTTCTGTAAGTATAAGCAGTGGTTTACGTCGTCCCTTCAGTTCCTCTTGCCCCAGTGATGTTCTGTTGAGGCCAAGTCAATTCTGCTACCAACATCTTCTAAGCCTCCTAGCCTGGAGTTCAAAGCTTCTGTCCCTCCTCCTGAAATTGCTAAAATAAAACTTCAGTATCCTAATGAATGTTGATGTTACCCCTTTCCTTGTTATATAATGGGTGCTGTGTTGCTTTCATTTGCCAAACTATGTCTGCTCCTCTCCTTAGCATGAATTCATGACCAGTAATGGAAAAGAAATACTACCTGAAGTCTCTATGATGGCAAGCCTGTCCTCTTTCTTACCAAGGTGGTGATTTTGGACCAATGGTCTGTAATGGGTGGAATCTTGATATTTCCACATCTTTCCACCTGTAAGGTCTTTAACAGGTTGGGGCGGTTGAGGTGTCCCTACCAGTGAAAGATCCTGTTCCAGAATGGCCTTCATCTTAATCCTCAGGACTTTTAGTACATTGCCTCTGTCTCTGAAATTCTTTCCTAATTTGTTTTAGTGAGACACTAGGAAATATATAAGACCTTATGGTTGGCTCGTTCTATGTAATGTTTTTTGGGAACAGAGTGCTCCTGCAGATGCATTTCAATATTGTCCCCAAAGCAGAATATGAGCTGTACTTCAATCAAGAAATCAAACTGTTTGTTTTCTGCAAGCTGAGTTTGTCTCTCCTGTTCTTGAGGTGAAAAGAGCTTTCTTTTTCTGTTGATAAGAACAGATCTTTCAGAGAGTGCCCAAGGTTATTTTTACTGGGGCCTAATGCCATTTCTACCAATAGACTGTCAAAGCAGAGAGCTGGCAGGATAAAAAAAATGCAGACGACTCACCAACGTGGAATACCGTTGTGTCAATAGAACACAGTATGCTAAACACAAGATAAATCAGTGGCTTCACTAATAAATATCTCTGTCCCTAACTTCTGCTGAGCCACCATCTGGAGCTTTATCCATACCTTCAGCAAGCATTCTGGCACCCGATGTGTTAGAGTAGATGGTTAGGTTAGTTTGTCAGGCCTGAATGAAGAACTTTAAGACTCAGCCCCAGTGAGATGAGAATGTGCAGAGAGTAGGTTTTGGTGTCTCACACAGTTGGTAAATGTACTTGTGGCTTATTACTGGAAGATAGAAGAACATACTTCTCAGTGAGTACTTCAAGCTGGTAGCTGGGCAAGAAACAGTATGTGGCTAGCCCAGAGAAGCACATATGCTGATTGCTTGGCTAGCTGCTAACAAATGGAAAAGATAACGTCCCTGCCTTCCCAACTAGGAGAATGAAGACTCTCTCTCCTTTTCATGACTGACAATTTCACAATTGTAACCACTGCAGCTGAAGACCCCTACCCCTCTCAAGTTTGACTGAAATTGGTAGATAGACTCCAAATTTAGGGGAAAGGATGACAGATGCGGATGAAGAAGCTGGTTGCATTATTCTTATTTCCCTAGGAAACCAAGGTAAAAGTGGTGCTGGTTGGAGGGGAGTATAATTTAAAATATAAGCTTGCCTGGAATCAGGGTAGATCTCAAGGATCCCTAGTGGCTCTTGTGTCTCTTAACAGGCTTTGAACTCTTTGTGACTCTGTAATTACTGCCTGAAAGCAGGAATAGATTTCTTAGAAATATGTCAGTAACTCTCAAGTTCTCCTTCCCTTTTTTTAAAGCTAGGCACTGTGTTTGCTTTTCTGCATAAATTTGGGAGACAGTTTTAGCCAGCTCTTTAAGAACCAATATGAATACACAGCAATATTCTGTAATTTGTTTTTTCCTTATTTATTAGTAGTATTCATTGTTCAAGCAGCCTGCTTACATTTGACTCTTTATTGAAGACTGATACAAAATGAGGTTTCAAGTGCTTCATCCCCCTAATGCAATTTGTTGGTAGTTTTCTTTCTCTGTTGAATAGAAAGCTAAATATTTTCTTGATCCCTCTTATATTACTGAAGCATTTATAGAGTGAGTTCTCATTACTCTTGATATTTTTGATATTGAATCTCACGTTGTGTTTTGGCCTTTCAGATTTTGATCGTATATACTCATGCTTCTCTTCTACTGTGATGGCAATACTAATGCACTTCCAGCTCTCCTTATTTTCCCTTTAGACCCATTTCCCATGATATTTTAGTGCCTTGAGAAGGTAGAAATCGACTTTTTTCCACGCTTCTCCAGCCTTCCTTTTACAGCTGTCATAAACTCTGTTGTTCCATCATCATTCCTGCCTAAGCTGTATTGCACCTTTTCAAACAGTTTCTCTGTGTTAATTAGGGTAAAATTTAGAAAGACTTTCCCTTCACAGGATTTTGCAGCATCAACAGGATGTCACTGACACATACTGATAATCTGCTGGACAACCTGTGCTCTGCTGTAATCATTAAGCAACCAGTTACAACCAGCTCTTTTACCCTGGATGATTTTACCTTTTTTTTTTTTTCTCAGAAAAAAGTCTCCAGAGCTTCAAATCAAAATCCTTTTTTTCCCATTGGTGATGTATAGTAGGCATCCTACCATGGTAGCACTCATATTCTCATAAGTTTTTATCAGTAGAACTCTAAATAAAGTTTAGTATACTGAACTGTAAGATTCCAGGATCTTCCAAGAACCATAAGGACTTCCAGGTCCACTTCATTATACCACTTCTCCTATATGCATGTACTGACAACCAGCATGTTTGATCCATTCTGTCTGGTTTTGTCTCTTCTATGACACTGTAAAGGACAACCCTATTCCAAGTAGTTTTAGGTCCTCAGCTAAGTGTCTGTGGTTAATACCTTCCTGTGAGCTCTTATGTCAGCTTCTTTCTTCAGTCTAGTCTAAGGCTTCTCTACAAGGTTATAAAGCTAGTAGTTAAAGAGAGCTTTTTGTGAATAAGCCCCTGAGAGGGAAGATGGTCTTTTAGATGACATCCTTCAGGTAATAATTCATTTATTTTCAGGACACATCCAGCCTTTTCTTCAGTCTTGAGCTTCAATAAGGAGGAAGGGTATAAAGAACATTTGAGTTTACATTCATCAGCTGTCCTTTAATTACTTTTTCATTTTCTCAGGGTCATTCACGGCAAAGACAATGTTGATAGGCAGGAGAATATAATAATCAATGGGTTCGGGGGAGGTAAAGTTGGTAATGTTTTGGCAACCTCTTGTGTTCAGGCAAGGCAGCAGATATCTCAGAAGACCAGATGCCTTCAGCAGATGAGCCCATCTGAGATCCTCAGGAGGGAGTCACCAGTCACTGTCATATTCTGATCCCTTTTGGGAGGCTTAGAGTTAATCTTCTGTGTGCTTCTCAAATCAAAGTAAAACTCTTTTCATTAGCATATTTTTAGAATAAGAGTGAAAATATTAAGATTATCTTCAAGTTTAGGGAATCCTATAAAGCACATTTAATAAATCATTAAAATAAGATTGCTGAATATTTCTGCATTTTGCTTATATGGAAATACATGCTCTAAAATTTAACAAAAATAATTGTTCTAACTTTATTTTTCATGGGTTATAGTAAATCCATAACGGATGTAAAATAGGTACAAGTGGGGCATATTAAATACCCTTTAATTTAATTTCTTTTCTGTCTTTAAAATTATTAAATATTTAATTGTTATTTATGTTACTGTCTTATTGAGGAAGGTTGTGGTATTTCAGCAAGAAAAGTATATAGTCTGTATCTATGGACTTTCTTATTAGGCCCGAGAAAGAAAGGTATTCTGGCGACTCTTCCAAAGGGAAAAAGCATGGAAGGGATTTACTTGGAATCCAGGAAGAGAGAAAACATCATAAGAGATATTTTTTCCTTTTAAAATCAATGGAAAACCTTTCCTTAACTGCTTTCATGTTAGCTTAGCCATCTCATGTTAACTGAGGAGGTATTAAAGCATAAAGGTGGCTCCTTAGCTGATGTAGAAACTTGGGCTCGTTAGAAACTAAGCCTGTGATTTGGAAGTCTAGGATCTCCATTTGCAAAAGAAATACTTCAGAGCAGTATCAGTCAATTTTGGTTTTGTTTTTATTTTTTCTTTCCTCTCCTCTCCTCTCCTCTCCTCTCCTCTCCTCTCCTCTCCTCTCCTCTCCTCTCCTCTCCTCTCCTCTCCTCTCCTCTCCTCTCCTCTCCTCTCCTCTCCTCTCCTCTCCTCTCCTCTCCTCTCCTTTTTCTTTTCTCTTCCTTTCTTCTTTTATTTTCCTTTTTTTCCCTTTTTGCAAGCTATACGTAAGAAATATTTGCACAATATAGGCCTTGGAATCAATGTGTGCTCTAACTTGATCAACCTATCATTTTTTCTTTTCTGCATCTAAGAAGTTTCTTCAATGTCTATGTCTTGTTTGTCATTAAAGCGCTCTTGTTCACTATTGCTGAATCAAATGTTTGAAACTACAAAAGTAAACAACTTGTCTTCATGCACAATCTTTCAATTTTAGAATCAAGCAGATTGAAGATCAAGCTAACAAATATGCCCAGAATAGAACTGTTGAAGAAGTAATCAAAAGGCTGAAGGACAGAGTGATACAACAGACAGCCACTACTAAAGGCAGCTTTTTTGCCTACAACAAGCATGGGAAAATTAATAAAGCTGGCTTGTGGAAGGTAGGAAAAGTGTTAGCTATTTTTCTCTCTCCTGTACTTTTCCCAGAAAGATCCTTAGTGTCTTAGCAATGTGCCTGCGCATACACCTAGGACTGTTTCAGTCACTGATGCAGGTCTCATTCAGGTTATGGCATGAAAAAGAATTTCAACTTGTCTTTAAAGATATAAAATTGTCATCCTGTAGCAGTACTACACCTTGAAAGCTTTAACTGCTCCCAGTTTTCAAAAAGAACAGGTATGAACTGGGACTGGCAAGACACAGTTGGGACTTGGAGGTCTAATGTCGATTAACAGCACACCTCTTAATGCGAAGTGAGTGGGCATACCTTAAAGAATCACCTTAACCTTAACTCGGAGTCCTTCAGTCCTCTTTGCAACACCACAGTGGTAGCTGGTAGGAACTCGATATATTTAGGTGAAGAATAAGATCCTTAACAGACACAGTATGACACTTTAGGCAGAATGACCAAAGCTAATTCTGTACCATCTTTCAGATTGCTGAGCCTCAGCCTCCTCTGAACCACTCTTGGACTGCCGTGTAGCTTGTAATCACACTGGGACTAGGGGGCACACCCTGGGGTCCCTCTCTTCTTTGCTCACACTTGATCCACTTTCAAAGGAGCCTGCAGTCATTGCAGGGAAATCTCCTCTGGATGTCTAGTGGCATTTCAGGGCATAGACTGGTCCTCAACAGGAGTGGAGGACCTTTCTGTAGCTCTTGTTTGAATTCAGCTGATTTGATCATGTTGCATTTTTCCAATGTAATTATTTGGTATGGGTGGCTTTTGATACTGGGTTAGCTGATTTGGGTACAGCATCTCAGTGCTAAGAGGATCCACAATAATAAGAATGTTAAGAATAAGTCGTTTAAGAAATGTCTAGATTTGGCACTTCAGGACATGCCCAAGTGGCAGAGATTGCAGGTTGTTTGTTTGTGGTGGTTTTTTTTTTTTGGTGTGTGTTTGGTTGGACTCGATGATCTCAAAGGTCCTTTCCAACCATGAAGATTCTATGATTCTATGAATGTATTTAAATTGTACAGTTTTCACTTGCCAAGACTTCCAATTGAATTTTGTAGGTGTCTTTTTTGAGGTAGAGTTTTCTGTGGTGTTGCCAGAACCCATCACAGCCTTGATTGGTTATCTGACTGCATGTTGTGCTCTGGACAGACTTGTGAGGTCATGGATTTGGGACTGTAGCTGTGATGCTGATAGCACCCAGCTGTAAATTTCTTTCTTTTCACATTTCAAAGCAAAATGCTTTGCTGAAAATTGACACTGGGCAGGAAAAGAGATACGATAGCAGTAATATTTCCCTAGTCTACCTAGGTTTAAGCAAGAGCTGTTGCTGAATAGTGTTATGACAGTAATGTATTCTCTGCCCTTTTTCTGGGCGCTGAAGTAAGACAAGAGTCAGCAAGGGTCAAGCCAGAACTGTACCTTTGAAAATGGCCTGCATAGTCCCTTGGGAAAGTTCGTCCCAATCTGTTTTCATTCTGGTTCAGTAATAAACATCATCTTCCCATCCAAGTACCACGGACTGTACATGTTTTCACCAGATACTGTGGCAGGGGCAAATGTACTGACTGTAAGGGTCTGACAGAGCTGTTATCTTCCCTTCTCCTCTTCTCAACATAGGCACATGAGATACGAGTTCCACATCATATGACAGGACAAAGGCTTTTACTATAAAGCCTTCTCCTATGAACACCGTAGCTGCATTCAGCTGCAAGTCTTCTTACCATCGGGTGGATATCTTTTGGCAGTTGTGTGCAGAAAGTGAAATCGCTTTGAAATGAAGGGGAGGGAAAGAGGGAGGACAAAACACATAAAACTTTTTCATTTTTTTCTTAATCTTTTCTTGTTAATAATACACTTATTAAGAATGTGTTAAGCTGCAACCCTTCCCCCTATACAGATCTGACATCTGTGGCACATATACCTTTGGGACATTGGCTTTGGTTGCTGTGATTTACACTACAATGTGACACCGAAGAGGCTTATATGTTGCCTGCAGCTAATGCAGTAACTTTGTCACTGGTAGGCAGAACAAGCTCATTCTACCTGCTGCTTTCTCTCCTGCATTGGCTGTCTGTGTACAACTCACACCTAAGATATTTGTATAGCCCCAGAAGCTATTGAACAGTTAGTTTTGTGATTTCATTGTTCTCTTATTACACTATAGATGATGCATTTCTCAAGTTTTGGCAATGCACAAAGGATAAAAAAATGTCATGTAACTGCAGCCAGGTATATGCGTCACTGCACTGTGATGTTCTTGGACCCTGCAAGCTCAGCAGAGTCCATCTGGGTGGAATACAGCCCAGGAACTCTGCCCTGCTGCTGCTGACTATGATCATTCAAAAGGGGCATGTTTCCCTGCAATAGTCCTGTTCTGCCCTCCCTTGTGCTTAATGAAATAAGTCAACCCTGGAATCAATGAGGATGAGAGCTCTGTGTGAATACAGGTGATTAAAAGGGATTCGTCACCAGAACTGAAGTGACAGACTACCTTATGTCTCTGGGAATTGCCCAGGCATGTGTGTTTTCAGGTGAAATGCAGTCTGAAACTTATTCTCCATCACTTGTGGTCTTTAAAGATCTCTGAAGCTTTTGCAAAAGAAAGGCTTTTTTCACCTCATTGTCTAGGTAGAATTCCAACTGGAATTTTTCACATTCCTCCTGCTTTAATTTCCCTGACACTTCTACCAAGATGTTCCTTAACCCCTGCTCTGACTTGTTCAAGAGCACAGCTGCTTTTCAGAGCTTTTTCGGAGCTCGTGGAGTTTCAGTGGCAGATAAAGAACAACTAGAAATGTGTGTCTAGCACCATCGTAGGCACTGTGGGGAATCTGCCCTGGCCTCCAACTGTGGCTTCAGAAGGATGTAGTACTGACTCCCTGTATCACATCTGCTAGCTACATATAGATGTTTGGGATACATCAGGTTACTGCAAATGGTGTAGGCAATATGACATGTCCCAGGTGAATTTAGGTGGGTAGGTTGTGGGCCATTTTGGGGTGCCACTGATGTTAAAGTGATCTACAGTGGCACGCTGTTCTTTCATTGGATCCTGCCTCTGTAGCTGGGCAGGTGTGCCAACACCGTTGCCCACCTTAATGTCAAGTTTGAAACTGCTAGAGCAGTTTCTAGAGCAGCCAGGCAGCCAGCGAACAGCTGGGCAGAGTTGCCTGTCCTCAGAGGTGGAATAGGTTACTCAAAACAGTAGAAGCATAGTGTGGTAATGGCAAACATAAAAGCATACTTGTTTTCTTATTTGTTATTCCAGGCCAAGCCATAGAAGTGGGCAAAAGTTGGCTGTCCAACTTGGAAGTGGATAAGGTCTCTTTATTTGTATAACATTATGTTACAGCGCCATTAAGGGAGTGGGCAGAATGCACCCTTGTATTCGTCTGAAGGGTAATTGATCTTGGTGTGCCCGAATAACCCAGAACTACAGGCATAAAATCACCAGATAACCTCTGTAGGGTTATACCAACACTGCCAGTTCTGTGTTTTACTTTACAGCTTACAGCATAAGCACACCTTTCAGCTGTTTGCCTGTGGAGTACCAAAGGTGTAAAGAGGGTTAGTGAAGGAGGGTGCCGAACGCCACCTCCTTTACCCAAAGAGGCTTCACTGGCCTGGCTTTCTTAGGAATTGGGCAAGTAGGCACAGATCCTGCCTTTCCACCTTCAGACTTGTCTGATTTTTAATATAGTTCAAAACCAGAAAGGTGGCAACTGCAGCTCTGGGTAACATCCACAATTTGCACGTGTGCCTTCACTTTTGTGAAAGATAACAGTATCTCCTCCCTGTAAGGTTATCATCAATCCCCTTCCTTTAAATAAGACTTAGAAACTATGCCTTTTGTGAGCCATTCAGCACAGGAAAATGACCTAGTCTTACAATTTAATATGACTTAACCTTGCACGCAGTTTTGGCAGAGTTTTATCATTTTTTTTCCTTTAGATGAAAGTGTTAATAGTTGAGGCTGTAGTCACCAACATTACTATTGTGACTGATTCTCTCCAGCTTTGATTGGATTTGTGCAGCCAGATTTCCTTATCGCTACTATTAAGCATTTGATCTGATGGTAAATACTTGTTCAACTGAACATAAAATGTGCTTGCTTATCCAGAAGCTTTACATTTACAGAAAGGAATGATAATTTGCTAATTATTCTCACTTTTTTAACACTCCTTATGCTGTTCAGCTATTTAATGAATTTTTTCTTTTAATCTGTACAATTAACTAAAATATAATGGCAAGAGTAATCGCTGCAGGAACACTTGGAAAGTCAGGACAGAGCTGTGCAGGATAGTTATAAAGGAATACACCCAGAGAAAGAGTTACAAAGCAGCTAAAGGAAATGAAAGGCTTTGGAGAAAGCCCTCATCATTCTGAGGGGCTGCAACTACAACTTTTCAGGGAAACAGGAGGTGAGAAAAGGAGAACAAAAGCAGGGATCCCTCTACAGTCAACTTCCAGGTAACATTAAGAGGGGCGCAATGGGAGACTGCCACCACTCTGGACTACTGTACCTCCTAAATGGAGACAGAGAGGTAGAGAGTTTGAAAAAAAAAAACAACAAAAAAAAAACAAAAAAAAAAAAAAGAGAAAGGGACATGGGAGGAATGTTGGAAGGGAAGAAAGTTCCTTGCCAAAATAGATTACCTAAAACGGATCCCCAAATCTGCTTTGAAGAACATCAATGGCAGAAGGAACCCTGCCTTCCACCTAGCTGGGGTTCAGGAGCCCAGATCCATTCTGCAGCATTTCTTGGACAGGAGGTAGTTGTGGCAGACTTCGTGGGGAAAAGTGGTAGTGGCAAATTCTACAAATGACAATTTTCCTCCACTCTGCTAAATGAGGTAATGTCATTTCTTCTGGCACTTTTTACTTTCCAGGTGAAGTTTAATCTTAGCCTGTCACTTGATGCTTTTGCTTAAAATGCCAGTCTCAAAAATATAGTCAAATTTTGCTCTCTGTCTCTTTCTGTATAGAATTGAAGTTGTACAGAATAGAGCTATATTTAAAGGGCTTACTGTAAGTGTAAGGGAGAGAGATCAATTTTCAGAGTAATTTCAAGTTGAGCCATAGGATGAAACACCCAGATATTTAGTATTCAAAATGACATATTAAGCAAGAAAATAGGCCATTACATACCTTATTTTATTTCTCTTCTAGCAGGTGTTGGAAGATCATGGTATGCCAATGGATGACAGTCAATTTAATCTACTAACAGAAAAGCTACGGTTACCAGATGGAGGGTTGAGTTTTCTGGATTTTGTGGCAATATTGGAAGGTAAAGGAATCTTAACACCAGCAGAGCAGAAAACAAACCTTCCCTGGAAGATCCATAATTTTTCTTTTTTGAGGAAAGGATATTGGTGAAAACGATCATTGATGTGATTTTTAGCACCTGGATGACCTTCTTGTCTGCAGATCTTTGACTCCTGACCTAGTTAAGTTGCTGAGTATCTAACTCAGGACTAGAAGGTAACTGGAACATGTGGGATGTGACCTAACTAAAGGTCCACAGAGAGGTGTCGTGGAGTTGTCACTAACAGATTGCAAAAAGTAATGGACAGCTTTCCCTGCCTTGGGTAGATCCCTGTCCTCAGCATTTCTAACTCTTATTCACAGTTTTAGAATTATGTTGTATCCTAAATTGCAGTGGGTGATTTTATAGTAGTGATGTCCAGCAACATTTTCTATACTGTGTAAAAAGTGAGAAGACAGTAAGTATTCCCTTCGGGAATGAAAGATCGAAGTGATGAGTCTTAGTGGCTGTAGATCTGTGGTGTGACCTGGTTACTTATTGGTTTATGGTTTTAATTTAAAGTATTGCTTTTGAATGTTAAAGCTGCTAAGGGACATTGCAACTAGAGAATGCTGAAATGTGGTTATCTATAACATAATTGATGGTTTTATTGGACTATCAAGAATCCCATGGAGACAGAGAGGTTTACCGTTTGTTTAGATATAGATATACTGTCCACTGATATAATGAGGATGTTGTCTTCATTGATTTACTGCTGCTGAGGAATGAATACCAGAGGAATATATTCGTAATTTGGGAGCACGTTGTTTCACCTCAGCTACTTGCCTTACCCCATCAGTAATTTCACTGATTTCAAGGCACTGTAAGTAAGGGTTTCAATTTCCACCTCTTAAAAATTAAACTGATGGAATCTGAACTGATTTCTTAGGATGGAACCCTAAGTGCAAGGTAAAGCTAGTAAGTAATTATTCATTACTTATTTCCTTTATATGTCTAGATTTTGTGAGTAAAATTCTGATACCATTGAAGTCAATGGTAGTTTTGCCATTGGCTTCAAGACCTGTTTTAACTTCCGTATTTTGCCTCTCTTCTTGTTCTCAGAGGTGCGCATTTACTTTTTTCACACTGTTACTATTATTTTCTGCTGTCATTATTTCTCTTTTGGAACTAAGATAAGGAGGAGAGCTGACCTGTATCTGGCTGACATAATATTCAGGTTTTTCTTCACTCAGTCCTAGAAGTTTAGAAGTTTGTGAATATAGCCAGCTAATCATCTGCCCACCAAAATATGTGTGCTTTCATCCAGTAGCCAAATAAAAGATGCTTGAAACAGGTTAACCTTGTGGAAAATGAGTGTGCCAACTCTTTGATTTAAATCAAGAATCAACAGTGTTTTGTCTGTATTTAAAGTTTTTGCTTTTGCCAATTATGAAAATCACAGCTTTTCTTTCCATACGTTACTATATCTCATAGTTGTAAAAGGAAGTGTGACCCATATTTAACATAAAGTAAGTCTCAGAAACCAGAATGCAAAGAAAAAACTGTCCTAACTTTATTTTCCAATGATTTCTGATTCATTGTGGTGGAGGGTGGTCTGTAGTTACAGAAAGAGAGACCTGATTTTCTTCTTATAAGCTTTAGTGGGAAGATAACATGAGTAGAAATTTTCTTGACTAGACTTCAATAGAAACTGGAATTGGAAAAAGGGAAGGATAGTGCGTGTCTCTAAAGGGGAGTTGGATTGAAAGGGTAAAATCAGAAGAAGTTAAAAAGATGTGGTGAATACTATTTAGTAATTCTTTGGAATAGTTTTACAGGCTCTCGTGTGTCGGTGTATGTAAATCTTTTAAAAAGAAAAGAAACATTCCTTTAAAACAGATCATTAAGTTAGCATTTTTCTTATCAAGCAGGAGTAGGGTGTAGTGAAATGTCAGTGTGTACATTTTCCTTTGCAAGTTTTTCCCATTTTAAAATCTGACGTGACTTACTTTATTCCTCTATATGGCTCATAAGTTGCAGAAAAATTTGAAAATGCTCAAGAGGCTACAGAAGAGGCTTAGTCCCTTTTTCCCCAGAAGTAAGGCAAAATAGATTCCTGAAGTATCCCTGCAGAAGGAATCAGATCTGGAATGGGGACTAAAAATAGCTACTCTATGGCCTAAAAGTACGTTAGGCCTTCAGGACTGGAAGTACCTGGATGCCCTGCTGGGAAGCTGGCGGTTGCCCTGTCCTCATCCTACCGGGCTGTGGGATAATAAACTTCTGACAATATGAATCTGCTGTCTGTGCAGGACTGAGTCTTGCCAGAACAGAACAAGAGGTGAAATAGTTTCAGTGGTGGTGCTCTGTTAAGTCAGGAGTGTTTTGATGGCAGATCTGAAACAGCTCACATTGGTTCAAACCAGACGAGGGTTTATCCAGGAAAGAATTTCTCCAGGAGAGATGGTCTAGCGTGCAGTGGTTGTGCTATACAGCCAAAGACACAAAAAATTACTTTCTCTGACACTGTCTGCAGCTCCCGTGTTCCCTCTCTGAGACAGACAGGTGGTATGACAGCAAGTCACAGCTTTCACAGTGCTCCTTTTCTCCTCCTCCAGTCTGATACCTCCCCTCCTCAAAGGAACCAGGCACCAGAGAAGGCTAAAGCAAAAAAAAAAAAAAAAAAAAGACCTTATCTCAGCTGTGCTTTCTTCAGTTGAGATTATCTTCTTCACCTTGTGCTGGGAAAACTATAGCAGCTGAGGCCATTACTGTAAATTGGGTGCATGCCACTAATACTGCATACAGATATTGGACTTTGTCATGTTTGGGCTGTAAAGAGTACGATTGCAGAGTTCCTTGTTTTGTTGATTTTATATTACTGTGCTGTTTATCAGATATGTTTAATACTGACTCTTTGATGCTTGCTATACTTCGATTTCATTATTGCAGATGCCAGATTGAATGGGCCAGGAGCTACATTATGTAACAGCGCAAACCATGGAGTAAATGATGCTAAATATCATTACATGACTGCTGAAGAATGTCTCAATCAACTTAATGATAAGCTGATGGAAGTCTATGGGGTAAATGTATAGATCCATGGTTTGCTTTTGGCAGTGAAGCTGGTTATTATTTCAATACAAATATTTGTTTTAAAAGTTGGTATGGAGGAGCTGTCAGGAAAATGGTTCTGAAAATTATGTTGGATCTCATGTCTTCTGTGTTCTCAGAAACTTCCAGTTGAATTACATTCAGTTTTCAAGGCAAAAACTTTTTTTTTTTTCCTAATTGTCTTCTCTGCAGCCTCTGCCAGGAAAATAAGATGTGAGTTATTTTTTCCCATCCTTTTGTGAGCATAGCTATTAAAGATTCTGCAATTAGAAAAGAATAACTCTGTACTACTCATTCATGGAACAGTCCATCTATTCATGAGAATGATCTTTCAAGAAGACATTCTTAGTCCCTAAAGTTTGAAACACAGTGATCTTAATCAAGAGCTGTTTTCCACCTTTTCTACGTTTGCTTATATTTTCTGTAATTACCATTAGAATGTACTCCTTGAATTCCCACCATGGATACGCACAGAGTAAGAGAGATCACATTTTACAAAGAAGAGAAGCTGCAGTCATTACTCTTTTGCTCAGTTCAATCCACCCCGTCCCATCCCATCCCATCCCATCCCATTCCATCCTATCCCTGTTCCCTGGGACAAGTGGAAAGATCAGCATTCAGAAAAGGAATCCTCTGTTCAAACCACCTTAGACACCCCTAGCAAAGGTGATCATATTGATCAGCATTACTTCAGATATCTGAAGAACTGCACCATTTACAGGGTGTTTGAACATTTTGTGTCTATTTTAACAGAAGAAGCTGTTCAGCTTGTAGATCAATTGCTGTAAAGTCTGTCTTCATTACAGGCCTTCTAAGGGTACACAAGGGCAGAAATGAGGTACCTTTCAGTGTAGTACTGATGGAAAGTGGAGGTCAACTTGTAAATTTGCATGGGGATGACTTTTTGATGGTCCCTACTTTTGCTCAGTTCCGTATGTGCTTAAGATGAAAGCAATAAGACTGTAGTTTACTCTGGACTATCCCCAGTGTTTAGTAAGGCAGTACTATAAATGCTTCGTATTCTCAAACTGCGTTAAAATATTTGCCTGTTGTCAAAACAAGTCTAGAGCAAACATTTGTTATTTATGTTTAAAAATATGTAGTTGACGTGTTAAATATATTTAGTTAAATATTCCTTGTTAGGACACCTATTCTGCCTTCCGTGAAACAGACAGTAACCATGACGGTATTATCAACATGCTTGACTTCCATCAATTCTTAGACAGCTTTCTGCTTCGTCTTAGAGGTGAGGAATTTCTGCGCCTACTTGGTTTGTTGGGAATGAACCTGACCTCCACGTTAAATTACCAAGAATTCTGTCAACTGTTCCACACTCAAGAAACTAAGGAGGTACCTCCTCGGGTCATGCCGTCTCACAAGTAGGAAAGAAAAAGTTGTGTAGTACCTACAGTAATCTGATCTGTTTGCAGAAATGAATATGCTGTGTGAAAATTTGTATTGGGTATAATTGAAAAAAGATAGTATTTAAATGTGTCTTTTTCAAGCTGAAGTTGGGTAGCTTTACCAAGTTCTCAGTGATTTATGACTCCATTAAATCAGATATTGAATCCACCGCTAGGTCGAAATGCCAAAACTACCCTGGAGACTGCTCAGATCTGTAAGGTCAAACATATATACTGGTGCCTGAGTTGGAGCCTTACAGCTGAGCTAGCCTCCAAACTGGACAACTTTGCTGCATCTTCCAAGTATGCAGAATTGGGACATGGATTGGGAATCAGATGTCATTTTGGATTGAGCGGCAGACAGGGCATTACCTGTCTGGCACAGTGTCTGTCAGTTCTGAGACTGATATTGCTGTCAGTGTACATTGCAGTAGTCCAAAACGCCACGCTCCAGACCTTTATGCCACCAGGGCACTGAGAGTAGGCCAGATCAGGTGAGGTGCACAAAAGCACTGAGGCACTGTGGAGTGGGTGGAGGGTAGGAGGAAGAGTACTGCAGCCTCCCTTTCTGCGAGAAGTGGCGCTGCTTAAAACGTCTGGAATTTTAAAGTTTGAGCTTTATTTTAATGATAAATAGCATTTAGGCACTAAAAAATTCATTCTAAAAACTCAGTGTGAAACTCTGTTTAACTATGCAAACAGAGATAAATTCATAAAAATAATGACAGGATACAGCAGGACTAAAAAAGCTCCTGATCAGCAACTCATCTCCGCTGTGGCAGTGAAGATGTGATATATACACATAGGCTTATTTCCCAGTTTTTATTTGTCTCTTACAACATTACTGTTGGCTCTGATGTTAGTAATATTTATCTGCTTGGTTTGTTTTTCTTTTTTCCTGAATTGGACAACTGAGTGAATCAAGGACATCAGTCTAAAATGAGAAATGAAACTGATGATGATTGAGTCTTGCTAACAGTTGGAGTCTGAGACCAATTACTGTCGCGCTCTCATTTCTGTTTCAGTTGGACTTAGCTAGAAATTGAAGCATTCTGAATTGAGCTCCAGAATTTCCTCGTTTCAGATACTATTACTGTTTCAGAAGTCCAGCAAAGAAAATATAGTGATTGAAAGCCTTTAGAGCACTTGCATTTTCCCAGCTAAGTTTTTAGACTATTTTTGTTGGTCGATTGTTTAGGCCTATGGAATCTTCTGTCAAGAGGTGGGAGTGGGGAAAACTCAGAAGGTTCCCAGGCCCTTAAAATAGGTTAATGTGGCGTTCATGTTTCTAAATCCAAATGGAGGCCTCAGCAGAGGTTGTCAAGGCCCAGAGTGTCGGGCACCCAGAAGTGTCTGAGTTTGCAGTGCTGCAGTTCTTCAGGACCTAAGTTCTGGTCTGCACATGCCATGGGTGGTACAGAACTCAGTGGGTAGGTCAGACGTAGTTACAACATCTCACCTGGTCTGAAGACCCAATATTCCTTTGCCTCTCTTTTGAGAATCTTGGTCCAGGGAGCGTATTCCTGGAGCGTGGCTGAAACAGGCTCTGAAGCCATATGTCTGCAACATTTCCTTACAAAGTAATAACTGGAGGAGAAATGCGTGCGAGGAGGTAGCAAGAGGTGGGCAACTGTGCCTTAAGAGAAATTAACCGTCTTTCCTCAGTTTTATAACTGGAAGTGCTTAGAAAAGCTAAAGAGAATTGGGCACCAAAAGAAGGGCTGCTCTTCTCAGGTGAAGGAAGGTGCACTATTTCAAAGAATGGTGAGACATGAGGTCTCCTCGATTCTGAGGTAAGTGCGTCCTTGTGTAGCGCACAGATTTAGGCAGCTTTCTGTGTAGTGTGACAGCTATGCTGGATCCTAATCTGAGGTACGCATATTCCTCTGCGTGCTCGGATTCAACCAGAAGCACCAGGCCCAAAAAAGTTAAGGACTTGTAATGGTGGCTGAATTTGCAAATGTGGAGACTTACTACCCATGCCTTGGTGACTCATTTTGATCTACGTTATTGATGTAAATCAAGGATAATCTTCCTGGAGTCACTCCAAGATATAATTGTTTCTGAGATAATTAACATTTCCTTCTATGCGTATAAACAATCCATGCTGGCTCTTGAGTTTGAGGAAGGATTGAACAGCACTGATTTGAAAATAAATAGGGAATTACAAAATTTAAAACATCTTCGCTAACCTGCAGCTAGGGAAATAAGGCAGTATTTAAAGAATTAAGTTTACACAGATGTGAAGTAACAGTCTTTAATGGGTATCTTAGAAACTAGGAAAAAACCACCACTACCGTGAAGAACAACAAAAGGGAAGGAAACTTGTGGAGATTAAAGATCCCACTAATGTAAAACATAGTTATTTTATTTTTTTTCTTTTCTGAGAAAAAAACAGATGATAACCGATGCAGAGCTAGCTTGTGATCACGCTCATTACTACCTTGTTATCAAAGCAAGAACCAGATGGCATGACCTAGCAAGGGTAAGAAGAATGTTTTCTTTAAATAAACAAGCGGCACTAATAGATTTCAGAACATTATGCAATGTTGATCTTCAGATTCTATAAATATTCAGAGAGACCCTTGCAAAATAGCTCATTAATGATAAAAACTTACTATCTGATTAAAATAAATCAACAGTTTGAATAATATTCAATTTTTGTAATGTTGATTATGTAATAGATGCTATTACAGTTATTTCTAAAACTTTTTCATATTTTACTATTATTGGTTTTATTTAACGCCTCTGTTAGTAGTAATGGGCTTCACCTGAGGCCTGTTTGACTACATGCCGTACACAAACATGTACCTACTATGCTGACACCCAGTGTTGCCCAGCACAGTGAAGCTTTGACTGTGATGCTTACACCATCCAAAAAGACTCTCACAAAACTGTCCTATAAAAATTGCAACATTTGGGCAACAGAGTAGCACAATGAAAAATGGACATAATTTTTTCATTAAATGTTTGTGTAAATCAGAAAATAGTACTGGTAGCCTCAGTTTGCAAGATGAATGGTAAAAAGCCCAGCAAACCCAACAAACCAACCAAAACCCGAAGCAAAATCTAATTCATATTAGATATAGAACAAGTTGGGGAGAAAATATGCAGGTCTTCCGTTTTTCAGTGCCTTCATCTTTCACTGGCACTCTTCAGCAGTGCATGCACACTTCCCATGTTCATATCCCCTGTGTTTGCCATCAGTAAGAAACTTTCCACACAGAGTACAACACCTAAACACCTGGGATGTCAATACCAATTCAAGCTTTTGAGAGTTGCACACGCATAGCAGAAAGTAGGGAACAGTAGAAATCAAATAAAAAAACATTAAAAGATGAAATTCAGACATGCATGATTTTCCATTTCTTTATCAATTCCCATTATACATGAAGCTTATAGAGAGATCAAACATTTTGTCACACTTGTTGGTTCTTGTTAGTCATGATTTCTTTTATATTCCAGAATTTTCAGGAATTTGACAGTGAAGGAAAAGGCATTATACAGCCAAGGGACTTGAAGACAGTCTTGTTCAGATTTGGCATTCCAATCACCCTGGAAGAATTTAAGCAGCTTTGGGCAAGGTATGACAACTCTAAATGATTAGCTCTTGCAATAATGAATCTTTTATAGGATTACAGAGCCTTTAGTAGTGCAGCGAATGACAATAGATTACACTGCACGAGAAATCCTTTATTTGGTTATGACTGTGACCTCAGACCATGACACTGTGTTACAGGAGGCTGCATCTTATCATACGAATACAATTAGATCCATCTGTTTCCAATGAATTCAAAGACAGGACTTTCCCTTGCCTTCAGTATTACCAATCCCTTTAATTTAAGATGCATTTTCTTCTTGGACAGCACCTTATGTCACTGGTTACATTAACTTTTTTTTCATCAGTTTTGTTTATACACACAAATGCCTACGTCAGTTTGTGAGGGCCGAAAGTCAGCCCCAGGTGTCTTGGATCAGGTGGGAACTGCAGACAAAGCTTCCGTCGAGGAGCTCTGTGGACAATCTGCATTGCATACCTGTCTGAAGGCAGTGCTACCAGCCTCCGCTTCTCAGAGCACTAAATTTACTTACTGTATTTTCAACCTAAATAAAAGTGATTCAGTCAAAAGAAAAATGCTACATACCAAATACATAGCAAAAGAAAGTAAGGTAATTTCATGCTGTGTAAAGATGGCAAGTAATATCATGAAATGTTTTTATAGACAAGTAATTTGTTATGAATTGGGGGAAAATACTTGTCTGCCTTCAACAAAGAGGAGCTGCGCTATAAACTGTGTTTGAAATGGCATAGATGTCAGCCATATGTGACATTATATAAAAAGCTACCTTCATTACAGGTCTATTTAAAAAAATCATCACTCTCTCTAACATATAGGACCTGAGTGTATTGCATTTTGGTTTCAAACTGCATTAACTATATAGTTTTTTCTTAGCACGGATTCATCTCTGAATTATTTTCTACTCCATTAGATTTTACTTCCCATTCTTATTCCTTATGGATGCCATGGCACATTGAAGAGTATCCTTTTCATGCAGTTATCTGCTGCACAACTTCACTCCCATCAGCCACTCCTTTTATAGAATAGCTAAAATCTCTTATGTGCCTGGTATGTCTGTAACTCGAATAACGGAATTAGAGTGAAGCTGAAGCTAAATTAGGCATTACCATGCAACGGAGCACTAGCAGAGGAAGAAATTTCAGGGGGAAAAGCCTATGGAATGGTTTATAACTAAGAAAATATGAAAAGTGTTTATGAAGCTAAACCTATGTTTCTGAAGGATGATTACGGTTCTGGGCATCTCAGACATGTGTGACCAGTTTGATACACTTGAGACTGAATTTTTAGGAGCCCAGTTCTCTGCATGTCAGGCCAAATGCTGAAAGGCAGCAGTACTGAGAACTGGAGAATAGTCCTGACAATTTGGTCCTCAGGGTAGTATTTTCAGAATCGACTCTGTGATTACAATGCATAAGCCCTATCTTTCGCATCTCATACAAAGTCACTCGCTCATTCTCAGTGTGGTATGGCACCTCTATAAGGAAGGGAAGTCAGTGAGATTTAAGCTGTTAAGTCACTTAAGGACATCTGTAATGCCTTTCTGTGAAGAACACATGAATATTTTAAAAGTGCGTTTCTTTTTCAAGGTATGATACAGATGCAAAACGATATCTTACTCACCAAGAATTTTTACACAAACTGGGGATAGAGTTTGCACCGGCTGACAAAGGGCTCAGCAACCACATCACGGACAACAGCTATGCACATTTACAACTGCATTATAATAATCAACAAAAGAAGCGTTCAAAGCTGGAAGAGCAGCAGAAACAGCAAACTAAAGCTCTGCATGTAAGAGAAATTAAAAAGCAGATCAAGTAAGTTATTTATGAGCTTAGCATATAACTTTCTATGTTTGTACTTAGTTTGTTAAGATGACACTGTGTACAATAAAAATGTAATTTTACCATAAAGGGCTCTGAAAAGGAGTTTCAGAAGGTACTGGACCAAGTTTATACATAGTGTTGCTCCCTTGATTTGCTGGAGATAAGCCTAGCTCAGTGTACATTGTAAGATTTTTTTAATAGATTTTGTCCATGGCTTATATTACTTATTTTACAGACTTTAGGGTAACATCTATACTGACAAATCAGAATGTCCAGAGACATTCCCAGACACAGCCATCTATGCTGCTAGACTGCCAAAAGAGTCATCGTCATGCTTTGGCCTGTGTCAGCTAATGTTTTCCCTCATCACTCCCAGCACTGTTTGGGAGCAAGAATGCTTCAAGGACCGTTCCTAATAGGCAGTTTTCAGGCAGCTGCTCCCTTCCGGGGGCTAAGAAGGTTCACTAGCAGAGGTGTGCCAGCTGGCCTCTGTGCCCCAAGCACTCCCTGGCCTGTTTATTGGCATCAGCTCAGCTTGTGGTTTGAGTCCGAACACTGCTGTCAGCTCAGATTGAGAGAGAAGAGCAAGTGCAGTTGTGTCACCCTGCAGGTCTCTCCTTCTCAGACTACTTCAGGCAACGTAAACTTAGACCTACCTGGTTACGCTCAACAGGGGCTTTTCTTGCAGCTGGAATGGTTGGGCATGTAGGACATTGTGGTCCCACAGCCTACCCTGTCCCTTGGATGAGGGCCAAGTAGCAATCACAGTTGGTTTAACATCCCTCTAGCGGCTAGTTAAATTGTTAGTAAACGGCTTTGTAGATTCAGCAAAAAACGGCCTTGACAAGGGCGGACCCTGGCTCCATATGACAGAAATAAGCACCTTGTCTCCGAGCAAGAGGAGTCTCTGCCTCAAACAAAATCAACACTCACAGAGTTGGCGGGTCACTGCCCCTGAGAAGAGCGTTTGACAAACAAATGACAAAATGATGCCCTGCTCAGACTGGAGTCTAATGATCCATGCCTGCCCTAGCGAGTCAGCAGTGATTAGCCTGCTGCTGCTATAGGATTCCTGCACCTGCCAGCAGATTGAGGCGGCAGGAGAATCCTCTGCCCCAGTACGGTGCTGCTAAAACTTTATATTTCCAGGTTGTGGATAGACACCACCTGGACGCTTATCATGTTTTCTGCTTGTGCTTTCACTCTTCTCCTGAACTGCTTTATTTATTTATTTATTTATTTAGGAGTATAAACCCTCAGGAGCAAAAAACGTGTAAAAATATACCCCCAAGGGTACAGATTTGCTTTCTTTTGTGCTCAGGAAGTGTCTGGAAGTTGTAGGAACTAATAAATTATTATTGATAAGAATGATAATTCCCCATGACATTGTTGGTTAAGGTGATACACTCGTAAACAAAGAAGAGCAGCCTTGTCTTGCAGATAAAGAGGCAACTTGGGAAATCATTAGACAAAAAAAAAAACACAGAACACAGAGAGAAGCCTGTAAGCGAAGTTTTTTGCCTTTTTACCTTGCTTTTTTAAATTCTATTTTTCAGTATCCCAAATAGGCTGAAGGAATCAAGGGCAAAACTCTCCTTTTCAGCATCACAACTCTCCCACCTGCATTGCAGGTCTCTGGCGTAAACTGCACTTATGACACCCACAGGTATCAACGAGTGTTCCACCTGTAAAAAATTGCATATACAATATACAGCAGACATTGTTAGGGAGCTGCTGTGTTGCAGGCGTTGCTCATTACTGTATTTGTAACTGTCTGATGTGAAACTTAGACCGGAACAGTCTTATACTGGGCTCTTCTGCTCCATTTCTCTTACCAGTCCATTGTCTCTAGTCTTACACTTGGATGGAGAGCTCTTTTGGTCAGGAACCTTCTATTTCTTTCCTGTTAGGGCAATGCCGAGTGCAAGGCAGCCCTGCCTTCAATGCTATAAATAAGAAGCAGCTCTGCAAGTAGGGAAGATGCTGTACTGCAAGCAGAAATTATGCAGTGTGTCTCAAAGATGCAAATACTCATCCCAAAGCAGCTGGAGAGTAATTAAATGAATGGGGAAGACATGACGGGTAAAAATAAAATAGCCATGATGTAACATGCTGGCCGGTCCACATCATTTAGAATTATTTACTTCTGAGAACCTACCATGAAAACAACTATGTATAGAACTATATATATGGCAACTATACACACAAATACATACATAGGAGTGCATAGCGATTCCTTAACTGTAATTTGGAGGAAAACAGAAAATGGCAGACTGGATCAAGTATAACTGGATTCAGTTACCTGCTAGCAACCAAAGCCAGATGTTTCTGGCTGAGGTGGAGCAGCCTTCTATTAGATGGACGTGGAATATTCTGTCCCCTGCAGTAGTGGGAGGCAATGATGTCCTGGGCAGTGATGGAGTTTGGTTTAAGCCTGCAGATGGGACTTTCATACCCCTTTCAGAAATTTTGTTCTAATTATTTGCTAGATTCTGTCTTTTCTTGATTTATATATATAAGACATCCAGTTCTGCTCTTAGTCTTTTGAAATTTCTGGCATCTGCAGCTTCCTCTGGGAATGAGTTCACAGCTTAATCATTTGTGGTCTGCAAAAGTATGTCTTGTTATCAATTATTGCCACCTTTCTGTTCCAGCTGAATGTTCTCTTCTCGTCTCCCACACTTTCTCACCCACCTCCTGGCTGGTGGGAGCAATCCTGTGGTAGCAGTTCCTGTCTGGTTTTCTCTCTCAGAAAGCTGGAAGTGCAAAAGGAGTTTAATCCAGGCCTCTGAACTCCTCAGATTTCACATAAGGCCCTGGAAAGCCATAAATGACTCTTAAGCCAGAGTCATTGTCTGACGGACAAAATCCACCTGCGTGGTAGCTGTGAAGGCAGCGATCCAGCCGAATGTCAGCCTTCCACTCCAGGACCACATAAGACAGCTGAGATACGGGAAACACAGGTGGGCGCCATGCCCTTCTACCACAAAGGTCACTGTAAGGAGATCTGTTCTCAGGCAGGAAAATGGATGTGGTGGTTGCAAAACCTAACCTTGGTGATCCACGTGGGTCTCAGCCTCCATTCTCAATGAGTGGGAAAACTGATTCCTTTCACCTGTCGTATTCAGACCGGGAGGAAGCAGTTGCCCGAGATGTGAATTTGCTGGTTGTAGGGCCCACTTCAGCAGCACCGGGAGCAGCACCCACTCCCCCTTCTGTGGTCTTGCTTAAGCCCTCTCATTTCTATTTGCGCAGTGGCTTCATCCAACCCGTGTCCTTTCTTCTGGCTTTCTGCAAGGGCTGCGAACCTCACCCTAACAGCTCTGGAGCAGTTTCAGTGCCCTGTGATTACACACTGTGAGGCAGACAAAAGCTCTGGACATCTTACAATTCAAAACATACTGCTGTGAGCTCTTTTTTTTTTTTTTTTGTCTTTTGCTTTTGTTGTAACTCACAGGAACAAATCTCCCAAATTAGAAACAGCCATTGAACAGTGGCTCTCCAGCTCTTCAAGAAAAATACAAAACAATTGCAAGAAAATATTATTTTTTGGCAATGTAATTTGATCTATAGTTTTAATCCTCATTTTCTTCACATGCATATTTACTGCTGTGAGAGGAATAGTTACTGTTTGGAAATCTTTTATCGGTCCAAAAATGTTGAATGTCTCAATTTTTCAAAGATATTAATCTCAAAAACTGTTCTGATTTTACTTCAGCCTTTATTTTTATTAGGAAGATTTAAATGGAAGATAAATAGGGGTGATGAAGAGTGGCACTGCAAGTAACATACAGTTAAAAAGGGTTCCATAATTTTACTGCAATGAGGATACAAGATGGACTATATCACAGATATAGCACAGATACAGCACAGATACAAAGCATACCCTTGCGAAATGGAAGGAGCAGTGATAAATAGTCTTCCGGGGCTGGAGGAGATCAATCTGTCACTGAAATCACAAACTGTCCTTAGGATGGTCAGCTGTTTTTGGTCTTTTAGGCTGCTGCATCCTGCTTCCTAGGTCTGACTCTTTTAGTATCTTGCTGGGCCTCAGCACCCATCCTCCTCTGCTGATGCCCATTCTCAGTCACCAGAAAGCCATGGGTTTTAAGCTGTGGCGTATTACAGTAACTCAAAAAAAAACCCAAACACTCTGTCAGGAGATTTTAGATTTGTGTCTCTGCTGGAAAGTCTATAGGCTTCTAAACATAATACAAGTTAAAATCCAGAGATGTAATTAGCAGATGTTGGATCTCTAGGGTCTCATATCTAAGAGGAGGTTGAAGGAGTCTGAGCTGGTTAGTCGGTAATTAAAATCACGGAAATTCAAGACAGTAAAGCCAACTTGAGTGCAACGCAAGTGCACTCTGAACGATGTGCACCCTCTGCAGCATACTTCTATGCTCTTTCCCATACAAGTCTTGCTTTGAGTGTAAACCAAGTACTACATGGTAACAGGAGACAAATGTGAAAAAGAGGAAGGAATTAAGTAGAAAAATGAGATTTGAAAGTGAGAGAAAAGGTGATAGCTCTTTAGGGGATTTTAGAGACTATAAAACACATTGGAAATATTGCAGTTTCTTTGAAAAGACATCATGCTTTGAAACCTATATACAGTGGCTAGAATAATCATAAGGAAGCTTACAACTATTTTCTGGAATATTGCAGGAGTAGGAGCTATCAAAGTTTTTAACGGCATGAAACCAAGTCAGGGTGAGAGGGCAATCCATGAGCTACAGAAAGTTGAAGGAATATTGCACTCCCAAGGAAGCTTAAACTTTTGAAAGACACAGGTTTCATATGAGAATGCAGAAGGAGGAACCTTTTGAAGAATTTTTGGCTGATCTTAAAATAATGGATCAGTCAAGTAGCTATGACGTTTTGAGAGATTCCATTTTAAGGGATCAGGTAGTGATGGGAATCAAAGATCCAAAAAAGATCCCAGAAAGGTAGGATCTTAAAAAAAAAAGGAAAATCTGTTTAGTCTATCTAGGACAATCATAAGGGACAGTATGAAAATATCAGAAGGGGAGCAGGACACACTGTCTATCAGGAAACAAAACTAAAAGACAGTTTTGAAGAAACTCTACAGAGCTCTCTGCAAGTAGTAGCAAAAGTGAAATATATGAAAATTTACAGATTCACAGATTATGTCCAGGAGTTTAGAAATTCTGCAGCAGCTATAGGAAATATAGCTATTTACAAGACCTTGCAACTGGAAAACCAGAAACAAAAGAGAATACCTTCCATACCTCCAGATCTATGTGAAGGTGCACAAACCAACAATACAACAAAATGCCACATAGAAACTATGTGCAAAAGCTGAAGAAGGAGGCTGCAGACTAAGAATAAACACATCTAAGTTGAAAACTGGTGCCCAGTCAATGTTACCTCCAAGCACACTGTAAAAAATTTGGCTCAGGAATCTCTACGTACGAAGAAAGACTATTGAAACTGAGGGTGTCTACTGAGAATCTAATTCCTGTTAAAGGATTGTATGAACTTAAATTGAGAAGTGAAGATAAAAACAGTAGTTCAAGTTTATAGGCAGAAAGAGCTAATATTCGGTCTAATATATGCCTAGCCCTGGGCTTGGTTAAAGCAATGAGTTTGATGAAGGAACCATAAACACAGGAGATCAGTACCCAGAAATCTTTAGTGTTAGAGATAAAGTAGATCCAGAATATAAAGCTGTATTTTCACAGCAATATGTGCTGCTATGAACAATCTTCTGGCCGTGAAAGTGAAGCTCGTAAAGGAGCTAGATTATATAGGAGTAATGATGGGAAGTTTAAAAATGGAAGAGTCAGTTAGCAACAAGAAGACCAAAAGGCAAGTCACTGAGATTGTTCTTACATCCAACTGGGCTAAGTATATGTTTCCTGACAGACACTGTCCCATACAAGACATTTTCAGGTAGAAGGACTGCATATGTTTTTAAAAATGTTAATAAATTTTTACACAAATTACAAGTTCAGACTCTTCTGGTGGATCCAAAGAAACTTCCTTGCATTACATGAGTTTAACACTATTCATGTTTCGACCACCGTACAGGAGATTCTGCTTTCAAAGACTTCCTTTAGGCTTAAAGTTCATTCTTGAGTTTTCACAGGAAAGCATAATAAAGTCCATTTACTTGAAGCAACTGTGGCTATTTAAATAGATACTGAAGATGCTGAGTAGGGAGAAAACCAGTAGGGAATCTGAAAAAAGGATCCAAGAGGGCCTGAGAAGTAGGATTAGACAGAAATGCAAATGTAAGGGCAGAGAAATAACATAAAAGATTAACTGGACACAAGATAAAACAGAGTCATTATGCAAATGGCATCCACAAAGACAATGAGGGTGTCCAGAGGCCTGTTAGCACATGAGAGATCATACCACCCAGACAATCTGTGAAAGTAGCTTTTGAGTTACTGCACAAAATGGACATACTGGGCTGCAAATCTGGGAAAAGAATTACCAAATCAAAGGCATTAATAAAGACAACTCCTGGCCTTATGTATGTTGGCACTGGAAGACAAAGTATTCAAAAGATGGTTTAGAGGCAGTATTATTGAAAAAAATAATCAATGGAAATGTGTGGCCTGTGTTTCTAAGGCGCTTGTCAACACCACATCTGAGGCACAAAGCAAGAAAACAGAGCTCTGGCTCAGCTCTGTGATTGTAAGAAATGTCATATATTTGTTTATCGATCTGTTATGGTCATAGCTGACACAAATCACTTTGCAGGCAAAAGAAAACCATCTTCCAGAATATTAAAATACTGTGACTTTTAGTGGTGGGGTTTTTTTTAAGGCAAAACCATTCAATTTGGCAATAAAGTTTAAGTTGGATAAATAAATACTGATCAAAGACACACTTTCTAGAGCATTCGAGGAGTCTACTCTTGAAAACCTAGAGCATGACAGAACACCTGGAAATACTATTAAAAGAAGAATTATCCTATTTGAGAAGAAAGTGGGCTGGGTTTAGAGAGGCTGTACAGATGACACGATGCGGGAAGTCATGAAGGTTACCACCTGTTGGATAGTGAGGGCATCGCAAACCAAGCCCATATTGAGCAATTCAGATCAGAGTTTTCTGTGTTTGGCAGCACACACTTCAGGGTTAACAGCATAGTGGTGTCAATGTATTATATGACCTGACATGCCTAACAGAGTGCAGGACACTCACAAGGCTGCTGAAAAATGTGAAAGAAAAGACCATATGTTGATTCAGCTGAACCTGTTGTAAGTATCTGACTCAGGCATTAGCCTGAAATTGCATTTGGATTGAATTTAGCATCAGAACATGTTACAGCACATATTAATGCTCTATTTGTTTGGTTATGTAGTCTCAGAAATTTTGTCTAGCAATGGTGCCCTGTTCAGCAGCTCAGACCTGAAATGGTTTGTAAGGAATGAAGGATATACAGATATCCCGAATACAATGGTGAGCTGAGTTAAAACTGTTAAAAGACGGTTCAAGCAAACTGTGAAGCTGAGAAGTGATCCATACTTTCACTAAACTTGAGAGAAAAGACATTGAAAAAGGGTTTCTTGCCAGATGAAACTTGGTTAAGGAGAGAGTCCCGATACTCCCAAATTAGTCCATATATCAGTGGAAGATACAATGGGTTTGAAACTGTCGTGGTTTTGGCCAAATTGTCCAATGGCTGGCAACAGATGCTCCCCCCCGCCAACCTCTCGTACACGGAGAGGAGGAGGAAAGAGAGATTTATGAGTTTAGAAGAAACTAAACTAATTTAATGAAATATTAATAATAAAATAAAAAGGCAAATAATGAAATAGATAGTGTATACAAAACCGTATTAAGCTTCAAGGATGACGTCACCGGCAGGCACTGGGGAAGTCCGAGACTGGATTCAGCAACAAGTGGGAACTGGATTCCAGAGCTGGAGTCAGGAACACACGGATTGGGATCAAAGGCAGATGAAAAGACAGGGTCCTCCTCGGACATCGGCCATTGAAGAATGAGAGCCGACCCTTTGATCCCTCAGCTTTTATACTGAGCACAGGGCATATGGGATGGAATACCCCTGTAGGTCAATTTTGGGTCACCTGTCCTGTCCGCTCCTCCCTGCAGGTGGGACCCCTCTACGCTTTTCTGCTTCTGACCCTCCAACAGCGCAAATAACGAAATTCACTGACCTTGGTTGTTACAGCAATAAGCATAAGCAAGAGCCTCTCTGCGTACCATTCCTTGGCACAAACTGTAAACATTGGTCATATCACTCTGAGAACAAACCGTTTTCAGCACAACACGCTGTTAATTTTGGAGATTTAGAAGAGGCCTAGCTAAGAAGTAAAATTACTGAACAGAAAGTTGGTTCTGTTTTACCTCAAACCAGGACAGAAACATATAATAAATTGCTAACAACCCACCTAAGTCATATTATAATTCTGATTTTTTAAGGTAGGTGATGCTGTTTGCATAGACAACAGTGTTTCTTGGTCCCTGAGGGCTCTGGGCAAATGACTCTTCGTTCATACAAACTGCAAAGTCCAAAAGAACAGATTCTTAAGAGAAAAAGTTGACAAGGAAAATGTATTTTTCTTGTTTACAGCTTCTTGAAAACAAATGGAAAACTAAGGATTCTGCAATACTGTGAGAGGAAAGACAGCACCAGTAACTGCAGCTGAGACCAGAAGCCTCCAAGTAGATCCATTGGAGTCTGTAGAGCTCTGAAAAGACTTACTGAGTATTCCTAAAAAGCATACAAGATTTAGTATGTCCCATGTTAGCCTTATAATAACTGATTGCACGGTATTCATATGAAGGAGACAATGTAAGGCTCAGGTGCCGGCTGATTGACGGTGGCTTAACAAAGTGCAGAGAGAACTGGTCTGAGCCGTTAGATCCGCAGACAGGCTTGGTGAGAGGCTGAGGCAACGAGTCGTGCTTGATTATGTGGGTTACACTGTTAACTGTGTTATCACTGTAATAACCCTTTCATACTACAACTCTTGACTCTCTAAAGAACCCAGCCTCCACGTCCTGTGCCGGAGGTCTGTCAGAAGGAGCAATCCCAAAGCAAATGGAGTGTGGCTGTAGGCATTACCCCAGATCCACACTGGTCATTTTTGCCATAAGGATATCATCTTGTAAGTACCGAACACATGTAGATAATTTATGTATACTTGGTAATCTGCATCAAGACGTAATTCACAACTGTTTTAACTTACATTAAGCTTAAGAAAATTTGCTAGTTGAAAACGTGCAGTAAGTAGAAGTGTCTGTACCTGCTTTGTCCTCTTGAGCCCCAATACAGAGGCTTTTGTTGAATCAAGAAGCAGAGAGGGATGTTGTTTGGGTTTCCAAAATTTGATCAAAATGACTCTGATATCAGTGATGTATAAGTGACAAAATGAAGTGGGAGGAAGAGTCAGGAAGTGGGAGGAAGAGGTTTTAAGGTGCTGATCCAAAGTCCGCATGAGTCAGCAGAAGCTCTGCTCTTCTTCCCTGGGGCATGGATCAGGCCCTGCACTACTCCAGGTTTTGCTTGGGTCTAACGATTTTTGTTGAAATAGCTCTTCTTTACTATGTCAAAGTTTCAGGAGCCTCAAATTGCAGAAAGTGTGCTGCCAAACCCTTATAGTTTTAACAGCTGTACTAAATATTTTGTAACTCAAATTAGGACACGCTTTAAAAGGGAGCGCTGTGTTTTGTAGCTGCAGTTCTGAATGGGGAGAATAGCCAGTTAATCACCCAAGGAGCATTTGTTTACAATGGGAGGCCTGAGCCATGCAATTCCATGTGCAAATTAAATGGGGGGGATGTTGGGTTTGAGGTTTGTTTGTGAACAATTTGGCAGTCTTTGAATAAATTATATGAACTTACCACACACAAATAAGCTCAAAATCTTTCCCTGCCCCTCCACCCCTATTTTGTATATTTGTTTGTATCCTTTTTATCTGATTTAACAAAGGAGCTAAAATAAACATCTGCTCCCTTTCAGAGATAAATTTAGGGATTACTTCCAAGATTTCAATAAGGCCTTTCATAAAGTGGATAAAAATAGAGATGGCTGTGTAACAGTATGTGACCTGCACAGGATACTATGAGAATTCAACTATTACATTGACCATGATCAGTTCAGTAGTCTTCTAAACAGGTTTGTATGATTATCTCCTAAGCATCTCTTTGGTCACACCCAGCAAAGCCTATAAGCTTCTACTTAGTGTTAAGCATTTAAGGAGCTCTGTTAAAACTAATGGAGATACCCACCTGCTTAAGACTGCACATAAGTGAAAAATCTTTGTAGGTAATTCTGCAGGTAATGAGAGTGAAATGCCTTCTTACATAAAAAAGGTATGCTTTGAGTATGTGTATTTGTTTGCTAGTTTGTTTTATTTGTTTAATTCCAATTTAATAGAGCAAGTGTGTGAAACAGATCCTGTTCAAAATAGGAACAGAATTAAATCATCTTATAAAATAGCAATAATTTTCAAATGATCCAATGCTGCTGCTATGCAAAACTGTGCTTTTAATTCTCTGTGTTGATATGAGTAAGATGAAAAATCTCATTTGTAGAGCCTGAAAAACACAAAGGACCTTCTCCAACATTAGGTAGCTGCACCAAACAATCCCCCAAAGGTTGCATGCCTGGCAGCACTGGGTTTTGTTCTCCAGAGCCTGCCAGACTAGACTTTTTTTTGAAATAAAATTAACAGAGTCTTTTCACAGTTCACCTTTAATTAGGTGATCAACTTTTTATGAATTGAAACCCTGATAGGAATCTGCTGCTTGTTTCTTTCTCAAAGACCTCTTGATGATAAACACCTTCATTCATTGTAATTTTGTGCAGATTATTCCTTTCTTGATCCAAAATAGTCTTTTCTAAATAATACAGAGTAGATTAGCATATGCATTTAGTTTTATTACTAAAATTTTAATGCCCACTTGGCAATTTATTCCTCTGCTGAAATGGTGTTGATTATTTCCTTTTCCACACACTGTCTCCAATATTGGAGCCAGCTTGACACGGGTAGTATGTGGGAGTGCTGTGCAGCTGCAAGATGCAAAATCAGGGCTCTTGAATATTTTTTTTTTCTTACTAGCAGATATGGGGTCTATAGTTAATTTCTTTTCCAGCCTGTTTTATAAAGCTTCCTCTTTGTTTTACTGGCTCTCCCCATTAATTAGACATTCTCGTAACTGGATATTCTGGTGATTGGTAGCTGAGGCATTGGTCCCCAGTGATTTACTGTGGAAACAGATGATAAAGGTACATTACAGTAATTCAGTTTTAAACAAGAAAATCAGGGTTGTGTGGTGGGGCCATCTCCTCTGTCAAATCTTGGCTCTCTAGGGCTTGCTTTGACCATAATTCTAACAAAAAAGCTGAATGCAAGACTAAAAAAAATCCAGCCTTTTCCCTGCAGCATACGAATTGTCTACCTAATACATGTGTGTAAAGAATCTATAGTTCTGATAATTGGCTGTAACATTATTAAAGCCTATTAAAAATCTCTCCGTAGATGGTAACTGTAAGGTCAATCTGGAATAATTCCATGGGAGCCACTGGATCTGCATCAAAAACACCTAACATTACTGTACTCTGGAGACTCTCTGATTGTCTTTCAATGGTAGGAAATTCCATAATCTGACTGCACTGGCTTTGCACCAGGTAAGCAAGAGCAGAGCAAGCCCCTGCTACTGTGTCCCTCGTAGTGATGAACCCTGCAGGCTCATTAGACAAGTCTGAAGTCCTCGTTTAAGATCTACCATGTGTCTTCTCCTTAAGTGGTCACAAATCACAGGCCATTGGAAGAAAGTAGGTTTTTGTGTAATTGTTAGTGCTATTCATTTTCTCTTAGTCTTTCAAGCTAAATAACTCTTATTTTCATATATCTTCTGCATATCTGAAGCCTGCCTTAATTCCAGTCTTTTTATGGTAAAACATCTTTGAATAAAAATTAATTTAGTTTGGTAACAAAGTCCTCTGCAAAAAAAAAAAATAAATCCCCAAATCATATGCAAGAGCTCAGCTTTCCCCATGCTGATATTTGATGCAAAAATATATTCACTGTTGTTACCTGGAGCTATCTGTAGTCAGCTCTGTAACCCACTGAATTTCCGATGTGACAGAACATGAAATTCCCCAGTGTCTGTGATCCAGCAGATGTTTTCAGCTGACAGACAGAAATTTGGTGAGTTGCGAGTGCAGCCTGCAGAGCCCGTGGGCTGGGCTCCCGGGTACGGCCTGACCACGAGTGATCAGAAGAGAAACCCTCAGTGGAGACAGCACACCATGAGTCAACGGCAGCAGCTGCTGGGCCGAATGTGCCAACCCTCTGTGCACCTCAGTGGACACACCAAAGGAAGGTGGGCCAGTGCCTGAGACACAGCAAGGCTGAGTCCCACCAAGCACCTGTGTAATAGTTCTCTAGTGGCTTGGCAAACCACACAGAGTGAAGTACAGGTTGGGAGGGAAGGTAAGCCCTCTATCACAAACATAGGGAGGAGCGTTGTATGGAGCCTGGTTTGGTTCCTCCCACGGGGTAGAGAAATCATGAGCGAGTATAGACCTGTGCTGGTACATCCATGAAGCGTATCACGGAGCGGTACTGGATCTTGTGTCTGGTAACAGCTTACCAGGCTGTATGTGGTTCTGCTTCTTTCTCTCAGAGTTGTAATGATCATGACACATTGGGAGGCTTAAGCAGCGCTTCGGCATCTGTGAGTCAAGGGTATTTTTGTAAAGCAGAAAGTCAAAGGAAAGTACCAGCAGTTAAGCACAATGAATCTCTATTCCTCAATGGATTCTATTAGACTGTGTTTACACTGTGATGTGGAGAGGAGATTCAAGGACAAGGTTGGGAGCCTACGTGTCCTCCGGCCACATTGGGGATGGTAAACTCAGCAGTAGATTGTGATCAAAATAATGTGCTGTGCTTAAAAAGCACAAAGTTACTGCTGGTGGACTGGAAGGTTGTGCACTTGGGCCCAGGCTAAAGTAGGTCTCCTCTTGAGGATATGGAAACTGGCCTGGATCTGCATCTGAGAGTGTGGTTGCATTTAAATGGCAGGATCGGTGGCTTAGACCTGAGAAAGAGCTTGGGCTGCAACTAACAGAATTTATACACTGACAGCACAAGTGTACCCTGAAACGCTGCTGCAGTACAAATAATACATCATAATAATTAATCAGTACAGACAACAGTGAGATAGCTACTTAAAATCATTGATATCTCATTCCATGTTTTTCCCTTAGCTTAGGAATCATCATTCATGACAGCAAGCTCTCTTATTTTGATTTCCTGAGAGCAATTGATGATGGCAGAGCATCTAAATACCAACAGAGACAAAAGCAGGCTGCACCACCTGCAAGCTTTGCAGCACTCAGCTTAGGACAGACCCTAATTAATATAAAAGAAATAGTTGCATCATCTTATGATTTGTTGTACAAGGTAAGTTTCATGTGGTCACCGCATCTTATTTAATGTCTGGTTTTTTTCTGCCTGGCTGGGGACTAACCCAAAGGCTTCAAAACTTTCCTGCTGTTAATTAAGCATGTAAATATCACATGTCTTTCAAATAGCTCTGTTGAGTTTGCTAAACTGAGACGTATAATAAGTAGATATAATGTGCTACTGCAGGCAGGCATTATGGTTTTATCAGATGAAAGGATCACGTAGCAACTGAAGATAAAGACATACGATCAGATGTGAGCACGTTATAGTGGCTGCAGAAGTTAGCACCTGTCAGCTGGGGCTCTGCAACTATATCTGCATTTATGCTCTTGGCCACTTCTGATTCTGACACAGACAGATAAGGTGCATTATCTGTCGAGCAGCAAGTTTCCTGGTTTTACCACCTGTAAAATGAGAACAATAAAAATAACCACTTCTCTCTAGAATTTTGAAAGCCCTGAATGAAAAAATGCTGTGTATTAAGTAGTCTTAGACTGTTGTGTTGGAGTCTACTGAAATGCAGCAACCTCTAGAGTAAATAATTCTGGGTGCCTCGGTAAGATTGTTTTCAAGCATGGGAAAGAAGAATCAAAAAGACTTTGAAGGAAACATTGCTATCGCAAAGAACTGTAGAGCCATCTCATCTGCACCTGCAATTTCAGGTCCAGTTTAAGCTCATGGCTTTAGAGGCAGGCTCATGCCTGCAAAGATGGTCTTGCTACCCCTGTATTGCCAGCAATGTGGTCCTACAGCCTGCCTTGTGTCAAAACCAGTTCTTGTCTTCCTGCCCAATGACCCTGGTCAGGGAATTTCAACCTGACAAAAGCCTGATCAGTTGTGCACGGCCATGGGAGAGCTGCTGCCCACACAAGGGAGGGGAAGGGAACAGTGGCTGGGAAGACGATGGGGGTAGAAATTCCCTGTCATCAGTGGCTGCATTTCTGAAATCTCAATCTGTGGACTCTGTCCTGCAGTGAAGAAGAACACAGGCTTCCAACAAAGACATCACTAGAGACGTCACTGGTACAAGCACCTGAAAAAAAGTATTACCGTGGGAGATGCTGTTTCTTTACAGAAATCTCATCTCACACTCTTTGGAGACTCCTGTGATGTTTGTAAACTTGCTGGGACCATGTTGCCATTTTTGGCCACATAGACTAACTATTGAACAGGGTGCTGAAATATTTATACAATCACTTTACATTTTTCATAGTAAGAGGGAAAAAAAATCCTTCCTGTGCTCTGCGTTATTGAAAAAAGAAATAGGTGAATTCAATAGCACAGTTTAGCGTTCGTTAAATTTTAATAGAAGACAATATCTGTCTTCTCATATCTGTGTGTCTTGGGAATGGAGAAGGTCACGGTTTTGTCTTCTGAGGGTATGATTTGAAAATGACTTTTAGCACAAAAAAAATCGTCCATTTAGTCTTTTAGGATACCATTTGGTTGTTAATACAACTCCAGGGACCAAAGGGTTTTCTCCATGGAGAGCCAGACTCTGTCCACCATGCTATGGAAAAGCAGAACTTTTTTTCATTTCCCTTACAAGAGAAAAGAAGAAAGTTCTCAATTTTCTTCTGAGCCATTTTTTGCGTAATAGTTGCTTCCACCTGTGTGGTGGGGGCTCTAATGACAAAAGCTTATAACAAAATATTTTCTTAGAAAGAGGCAGACCTGAAAGCACAGTTCCTAGAATCCGGCTAGTTGAAAAAAAAAATAAAATAAATCACATCCCATCCAGGACATTTCTACAATTGAATACAGACCTTTGCAGTTTCATAACAAATAGTTTAAGAGTTAGGTGGGTCCTCTCTGCCAGTATAACCATTTCCCATGCATTTTCACCACACCGAGTGCAATGCCTACTATATACTCAATGCTTTGTTTTCCCATAAGACTTTCAGTTTGTAAGCAAAGATCAAACTTTCATATTAAGAAGTAACAGAATTCTCGTTAGTGTTCAAGGGATTCCTTTCCAATGTCCTTTGGATATGGTACCATTTGTTTTGCCAGTAGACATGGTTCTGTCTACTGACATGGGGCACAGTAGCAAGGGGAACAAAAGGCAAATTAAATATGCTCAGGTGAGTTTAATTAAAAATATTTTAATTTAAATCACTTAAGACAGCCCTCAAATATTTTTGTTTCCTCTCTTGTCTTAACCACTACCTTTTCTGGAATGTTTGGATACCTGGTATAATGCCTTTTTGCTTTTACTGCAGATTGTTGTTTATTTCCATATTTATATTTACATGTGGTGCAGAAATACAGCCGATTTTTGGCTTATTTCAACAATTACATCTCATTTTTAAAAGAAAGGAAAGCTTCAAACTAAGTAAAGTTCTGAGAAACGCGTTTTATTTCTTCATGTGTAAAATACCTGCAAGTAAAAGGCATGTGGGTCTCGGGCATTTCCATGTGAACTGCTAAATGATTGCTAAAAACAGCTTATTGTTTTGAATTTCTAGGTTTGGTTAAATAATTTGAATTCTTTCTTCTCAGGCGTTTTATCTTACCGTGTCTGTAAATAACAGGAATGTTATCAAAAGTGTAAGTAAAAGATATCTCTGCCCTATTTTAATTTCACAGTCCTTCCCTTTCCTCTGGCTTCTCCCCTCTTAGTCAGCCTGACCCAGCGGGAAGCGAGTATAAGCAGATCTGAGGGTGCGGGGGTCCAAACGACATTACCTTACAGCTCATTTCTGAGCTTGGCTGGAGATGTGAAAGCTGGATAAAACGCAGTTCTAAAAAAAAAAAAAAAAAAAAAGTAAGTATTAACTTGCATCTTATGTTCTAGGAAGTAACTATGTTTCATTTTCAGAAGTATATGCTCGAAGCACAAATAAAATGAGGAAAATAATAATCATCACCCAACGGAAAACCATATAAAAAGCCTACCACTTTATTGCCATGGCGATAATGGAATGTTGTGCTAAACAAACCCGTATAGAGCTATACGGTGATTAAATCTTGTGTCGTAAAGTAGAAGCTGGAAAACCAGTGAGATCTGTCTCAGCCGCTTCACGTCCCGAGTCAAAGTCTGTCAGGCTTCAAATAATTGCGGAGGAGGAGGAGGAGGAGGAGGGACCACAGCTTTCAAATGAAGGAGGACCCATAAACAGCTCCAAACGTTTGTAATGCGTTACAGGCTTTGTAGCGGGTTAGAGACTTTATCTTTGCGTGTCAGTTACCAATAGGCATAGCTTTACCAAAGTACTTATTATAAGTGTAGCTTTATTCAAAATTTTATAAGGTTGCTTAAATGTATTTTATTCTCTGTAAATTTAGCATTAATATTTATAGCAGTGCAACTGTTACTTTGTCCTTAGTGGCAGCACTACATTTAATTATAGTTATTTTAAAAATAGTTGGGGATTTTAAAATATTTATATTTTGAGCTTATTAAAATTAAAATGCAGTCTTAACAGATATAATAGATTACATGGTTCTCAAGTGTAAAACAGTGGAATACTTTGTATAGGTTAGAAAATGCCGCATTTCCTCTTTTCCTGCTTTTATGCTAATATAAGCTCACTAAGTTTCAACTGAGTCATATCAGCACAAAGGCCAATTGTATGAAATATAACATATCCACGTAATTATTTTAAGAATGTATTTGTGCGCTGTAATATTGACCCATCGGGAAGCTTTCGGGTTAACTTTAGAATAGGTAGCTGCTTTTGTTAGGAAAGGGTTTGCTGTAATGTTTTTTCATCCTCCAAGTAGGTGCTAAGCCTCCATAACAACTTGACAAGCTGCACACTCCTGGCATCAAACTCCTCAAGGGTGTATGTTTTAACACAAAGTCTCTTTAACAGTTAGTCCTCCAAGACCCCAAATACTTTCCACCTCAACCTAGCAAAAAAATAAGCTACGTCCACATCTTTCAGGAGGCGCTTGGTCCATGACAGGACTGGAGCCTGTACTGCTTTTTTTCAACGTTGAGCATTCACCTTGAACAGTTTTCTGTGCTGTGTTAGGGGCAAAAGGGATAAATCCATCATTAAACTCCCAAATTAATCCACAAGGGAACATTTTTGAAAAGACAAAACAAATACGAACCAGGTTCACATTGTTGGTTCAGCTTCCAGATGCTCTCAAATCTCACGTTTCCATTTTGGGTTCAACCCAAAATTTCCCACGCCTTTGCAATTTCATCCCACCCTGGGTTCACACGTATTCCTGGGCTCCTGTGCAGGTTCTGAGAGAAGGCTGGTTGTTAAATTATTCACTTCATCCAAACACGCTACAATTTTGGCCTGTAAAGTATGTATCTAAATTAATGAGGTATGCAACTCATTCAGGCACGTTAGGAGAACTGATCATTACGCTATACAATTTGATCACTGAAGTATATTAAAAAGTAACAAGTAAAGTATGCAGCTTGATCATTAAAGTATGGAAAATTTACTGAACTAGTAAAGTATGAGCCTGGGATGACTTTTGTCTCAAATGGCACCTCATAAATAAAACCCCCAACCACAAAGGCAAACATTCACAAACCCAAAAGCCATACAGGTTTAAGTTGTATTTTTTCCTTAGAAAACAGCTGAATAAGGAGAGAGGAAAAAAATCTTGCGGAAATTATTTCTAAATGTTCTATGTGTCACGTGGATCTTTTGATGGCTTTGACATATGTTGATGAGCATCACATTCTGATTAACTCTCTAGAATACACGCTACAGCAGCTGTATATGAGCAGGATGCCCACTGAAATACAGCTCTGTAGAGCTCTAGGGTTATACTATACAAAAATAGAATTAAAGAAAAGTATTTTAAGCAATATGATTGCATCTTCATATTCAGATGAAAAAGAACCAAAGTTATGGCGCTTAGCGTGGATGTTGCTAATCAATTGCAGAAGAGCTGAGGAAGGTGACAGAGAGGACATTGTCTCAGGTGGGATGCTATTAACCACCAGTGGGCTCTCTGAGGAGATTTGGAAAAGTCCAGACCTTGGAGATGGGAATATGCATCGTGAACTTTTCTTGACTGACTTGCCTGTCTTGTGATTAATAAGGTCTGAGTGGAGCTCTCCTGCATTAGAATGAGTGGCTAATGCAGTCCAGCCTCATGAAAGCTGCACTTGCAAATCAGACTCCCTCAAAAGAAAATGTATTCCCTGTGAGCTTTTTCAAATGTGTAAGGGGAAAAAAAACTAAAGAAGGTATTAAAAGCGATAGTTCAGGGTGTGCTGGTCAGGTCTAGGACAGCAAGGTGTCCATGCAGGATCAGCAGAGCTGTACTATAGAGGGGAGTACATGGGGAAAGGAGGGATTATGATCAGGGCCAAATAGTTTGTTGTTTAGCCTTTCTGGAGATGAGAGCGATGAGCGATTTGCTGTAAGCTTAGTATACTATCACCTGTCAAGTCCAGCAGTGAGTAGAAAGAGAGCAGGTCAGTGTGAGGAGATGACAGAGAGAAGGGACGTATCATCGCTTGTGCCCATTCAAGGGCAGGACTTGAGATAAGAAGGGGTTTGCTGACATGCGTGTCTTTCAGCTGACAAAGGGACGGAGTAGAAACAAATTCAGCAAAGATTTTTTTTTTCTATTAAAAAAAATTATTTAATCTAAAATGATGAAATTTGGAAATGAGATTGACTTCCAGGACTTCTTTGCAGAAAAATTTGCAGAATATTTCAATATCAAATCAGGCATTTGATTTAGCTTTGTCCTGAACTTTCTGTGTCCACACTAAAATCTCCATTTCTGTTTGTGTTTAGCTTCCTGTTCTGAGTTTCCTGTTCTGAGCTTCTCTGCAGTCTGTCTCATGCTGCCTTTTTCACCAGCTGAGTGCATTTTGTTATTAGCCAGTTCCAACTAATGAACCTGCCTGCAAAACCGCAGGCTTGTTTGTTCATCCTTAATGCTCTTCCTGTCAGAGAGCATCCTACTTCTCCTTGGACCAGCACCCATGAGAGGATTCCTGCAGTATAGCAAGTTCACATCTCTTCTTGAAGCCTGACACTGTGAGAACTGTACCTCAAGGTCACAGGACTGAGGTCCAGGACTTAGTTTCTGCTATTTGCTGGTGAAAAGCATGGGTACATCATCACCTTCTCCATCTTTGTTGGGCATGTTGCTGGTGGAGAGTCTACAGAGCTAAAGCCACTTGCTGCCACATCACATTGCTCTCGGCAGTGGCAGCTACAACCCTTTCCTGTAAAATGCAAATAAAACACCTTCCTTGTGATCTTGGAAACTATTCCTAAATGAACAGAGGGACAGCACTGACACAGCTTACCAGCTCCATGAGCAGAGGGTGGCTGTACTGTGACTCCCCAAACACTGATTTACCTGCGGGTGATGAAATGCACTGGGTGCAGCACTGCGATTTATCTGTTGTAACTGTGTCATTTCAGAGCCGAAAAAAACCCTGCAGCGGAGCGGTGACATCCTCAATGTTTCCACAACCTTGCTCCCTAAATGCAGCAGTGTTATTAACCCAGCCCTTGTGCACAGCATCCAGGTGTAGGGAGCTGAATTTCGTTTTACTGCCATGACCTGCCTGTGAAATTGCTCCAGGAATATGTAAGGACCTGCTCTAGAGAGGTGGTGCTTTTCCCTGTGCCGTGGGTGGGAGTTCTACAGGTTTATTCACTATTCACTATCCTGATGTGTTGAACCTCTAGGGCCTCCTGTTCTGGGCCACTGATTTGATCAGACAACTGACTGTCACCAGTCATGACCCATTGCACCAGCAGCAGAGGTTAGCCAGCCTGCTGATTGTGTCCCTACCCTCAGCCAGCAGCACCAAAAACTTTGTCTGTCCTCATGTAGAACAGCTGTGATCCAGGGAGAAACCCCTTCTGGGATACCTGCATGTTTGCACCTGTTTTCCGGTATTACATCTGCTTCAGGTTGAGAAAAGTTAAAACTTTCCTTATGCCACGATCTAACTCCATGTTTCTATCTGTGGTGAAAAACTGGTTTGAAAATTCGCCTTCCTTGACTTTGCTCTCCTGTGCAGTGCCCTCCCCATGACTACAATGTGCTGTCCCTCGTTGTGCTGGGATATCTGTTTTGGGGTCTTTCCCCCTTGTCAACGCCTCCCATAGCTGTACCTCTCTTTCCTTCTCTTCTGAGTAATGAAGAAAAGGGTCTAATGGAATTTCAAAATGGCAAATTGTTCCTTGGGAAGGAAGCCTTTCTTTCACTCTGTATTTACTAAGAGAGGAGCAAAAGAAGAAAATAGGGATTATGGAAAGTAGGGAATATAGCCTAGACATACTGCTGGTGGGCTAGGCAGTGGGGGGAGGCAGAAGCAGGGAAGACTCGCTGTGGCTCCTGCTTCTCTACCCAGTCCTACCTAGGCTTCATATTTCATATTTATTTAATACAATATTCATTTTAATTATATTTAGAGGAATGTGGCTTTTTTCTAGACAAGGCTGAGCTTGGCACGTGGGCCACCTTTGACTCATTGTGCCAAATCATTGTGTCAAACCATCGTATGCCATTACATATTTTAAATGCTACCAAGAGTATTTTATCCTGCAAATGTGACCTCGAAATTTGAATCTCTCTGTTGCAAATAGTTGGTCAAAAGGAAAATGGTACATTACAGAATGACCCTCAATGGAGCTTTCATCTTTTGTTTATAATTGGCTTTATTATTGCAAGCTCCTGTTGCACACCAGCTATCAAATCCTCAGCAGGCGTAAATCAGCACTCAGGTTAATGGAGCTAGACTGATCGCTGCCAGATGAGGATACAGCTCTACTTGTAACCCGGGGATAAAATACAAGTTTCTCTATAGTGCTAAGACTGAGACCTAAATCTGGCTGGCTGGTGAATTACTGGTTATCTGAACTTGAGAAGAAAATGCGTTTCCACCCCAATCTACACTCAGACAACTAACTCTGCTGCTTCCACACATCTTTAGGGAAGAGCATTTTTGGAAAACAACTTGAAGATACGTGTTGTTAGGGTAAAGGGGTGCCCATGGTCTAAGCACAGAAGCCTCTAAAACTGTGTAAAATGCCAAAAGGATGATTACTTCTGGCAAAGGTCATTCTCACGTACAAAGAGGAAAATGCATCCTTTTTCTGAGGGAGATACAAGGGCATTCTTGTGTAAGAAGTTTCCCAAGACCTTTGCTTTCTGAGCCTCCCCAGAAAGGGAGAGAGGTCAGACTTGTGAAAGGGCAGGGAAGAGGACCAGAGAAACTGTAATTTTTCTTGATGTACCGATTTACTTTCTAATTAAGAATTCCTCTTAATAGAAAAATCTCCCAGAAACAGGAAGAAGCTGCAAGAACGGAGCTTCGCTGAGCAGGTGTGGGTGGCGGAGCCTTCTTTTATTACTAATCAGCATAGTTATGCCATTTATAGAAAAGGACATGAGGCTGTGCGGAGAACTTTCTAAAGAAGAAAAATACAGCCCTGCTTTGAACAGCGAGTGAGCTACATAGGGTAGCCCGTAAGAAAAACCTCATAATAATGCCCTCAGTCTCTTGGTGAAAGCAGCAGGTGAAAAGTGGATTTACGTGGTCCTCCCAAGGTACTCTCAAATTCTATTAGGAAGGGCGAGAAAGCCTGTGAGGAGCTGAGCAGGACAGGTAGGTAATCTGGATCGTACAGCCTACGGTGGCAGCTGGCATTTGGGCACGGCGTGGGGCAGGTACTGCTCAGAGACCACGCGTTAGGCTGAGAAGTTACTGAGCAGGCTGCAGAGTCCAGGCCCCTGGATTCCTAAGTGATTCACAGACAGAGCTTGGAGGGATGAGTGGAGCACATGGCAGCGAATATCAGGAAATCAGCTAAAAGAAAAGTAGCCTCTTTGTCATCCAACAAAAAACTCTTCTATAGATGCTCTGTACACGCCGCTAGGACATAGGCTGCGCAGCTCTGAGGCAGCTTTGTTTCTGTTGCTCCCTTTCGAGGTTGAAATGAGACACAGCAAAGCTAAGAGAAGTACCTGCACCGTGTACAAGGTTAGTTTCAAATGGAGAAATGGCACTTAAGTGTCCAGATGACCAAGCCAGAGTCTGAGATTTTAGGCTCCAGGTCCATTATTTCTGCTAAAGGTGATTAATTTGGCTGCAGATGATACAGTCATAGATAGACACCGAATGTACTAACTGCATGTGGTAGGTGAATATAATGCTATAACTGAATATAAAAGGTTTTCTAGTTTCAGGCTATGGTTTACAAGAACAAGTGATATTTTTATTTATTTTTTGGCTCTCTAACCATTTTAAGATCAAAGGTTGTGTGACATATAGACAAAAAGCTCTTGAAATTAAATATACTAGGACACCTTACACTTACAAAATACATTTCTTTAAAAGGTTGCAGTGCAGTAACTCTTTCCCTCAGTCTTCGGCTTCGTTACAATAATTAAAAGCAGCGGTGCCGTGGTTTTTAGTTGCAGTAATGGCAGGTAGGCAGAAGGTGCACCCTGCTCTGGACCGTGCCTGGCAATCTTCATTTCCTGGCTGCAGCACAGACCAGCTTCCCAGTCTGCGTGCACGATTCCATTTCTCATATTTCTTCTCTTAATAATAATGCAGCCGTAATGTCTGTCCCACACGCATGTTTTATGTAAAGCGTGGTTAATATTGAAAAGTGTTATTTGTATCTGAAGATAGTGGAGTCTTTTCTGATTATGGGGCGGGTTTCTTGCAGTTCCATAAGAAACATATTTTCTTTTCCATCCAGTTATAATGATCATGTGAGACGTGACAAGGAAACAGGAGCGCAGGACCAAAAGCCATCTGTTTCTTTTTTGGTATTTCATATTGCATGGAGAAAGAAGGTGGCAAAGCTCATATGCTTAAACATGGGGGTATAAAATGCGATAGTAACATTTAGCATGCTGTAAAGAAATGTCTTTGCACCAAAAAGAGATTTATTTTTTTTTTGGTTGTTTTACCAGGACCTCTTACCACAGCTATAGTAAAACTGGCTGCCGCTTGTGTTTGTGAAAACTTTGCTTTCAAGATATTTTACATCTTTAGTTTAGACAGTGCAGTGTGTGGAAAGTCAGATTCCATTCCTGAAAATAAGTAGTTTCTTCTTCAAAATTCTGATCCTGCGTTTTATTATTATTATTATTATTCCATAATGTGCCACTCTTGAGACTAATTTTATAAGTAAAACTTGGTTTCATTTTAAATGTTGAAGTTTGCTGCTACTTCTGGAGGTTGAATGTAAATGTTGAATAGACTTCACTGATATTTAATTTTATGAAATGTAGCTTTTTGCATGCACAGTGAGACTTTTGGTATTCTCAGGTACGCTCATCTCAAAGCCTAGAGTGCTTTACTTTGCAGTTTATTCCAACAAACTGTATTTTGTTCTTTTTATTTCTGCCTGTCATATGACCTTCTACTGTATTTACTCAAAGTGTGGATTTCCACCCTGCAGAATGATGCATAATGGGGGTTCAGTTAGCAATAAGCTCCAGTGGTAGATTTTAGCAGCCGTACACCGGTGTTAGATTTGAAAGGAACACACTGAAAAAAAGGGGTTGTGCACACCTTGTGCTAGCATTAACACACTTGTACCCAGACCCTTCTCTGCTTTTCTCTCACACATTCTGTACCTTCGCCACCTTCCACTGCATCGTTTAGCTGCAGTATCCCTACTGTGGGTGACCAGACTAAAAAGTACCGCAGTAAATATACCTGGAACTTAGAAAGGAAAGGGAAATAATTGCCCTCTCTTTCATCTCAGGACTGAAGTGCCTTTTCAATCAAAGAGATTTCCACTGCTTGCTAAAGACTATTCAGATGAGAAGAATACGTTTGGGATATTTGGGCTAGTTAGCGCTCACTTCCCTTTTTTCTGCATTAACAGAATAGCCCTCTTTGTAAGATCACCCAATTTTTTAGACCTTTGTAAAAGTTTAGGTCAGTCTTGGAATCCTGTGCTTTTGTTGGCCTGTCACCAGTTGGATCACGTTTATAGAGAGTCTATTTTTTCCCTTAACTACTTGCATAGCCCCTTTGCTCTTTTGTGGTGCAAGCCAGAATTCCTGGAAGCAGGTTTTACTGCCTGCGGGATCTCGAAGGCCGCCTTCTCCATGGACATTTCCCTCTTCGACTGGCTGAATGCCATACCGCGATGCCATAATGCCACAATTTATTCAGTGGATCCATTACTGATCCTCTGTGTATGCTTTTTGTCTAGACTGAGGAAGGGCAAAAAGTCATTCCGCCTAAATCTTCTTTGGAGCTGTCAGACCAAGGCATCCTCTCGCAGGTACAAGAAGTAATGACTGCTGGCTTTAACACAATTGCACAAGAGTTTAAAGATACTGCCTCTTCAAAAGATAATACAGTATCAAAAGAGGAGTTCTGGGGTATATGTAACCGACATCAGCGGCTGACTGAAGAACAAGTAAGAAAACCATATTATTTTGTCTTGTTAATCTAAGTGTACAACTGGGTAAATTGGCTATGGCTAGAGACGTGTTTGCATACTGTTGTGTATAGGCAAGTAGTTTAAAAATTTGGATGAAATGAAAATGTTTTAAGACTATCATTCCATGAACATTTGTTGCTACATTTGTGGGAGATTATTTTTTCCTTATCTCTGAGTATGGTTATGAACTATAATAATCGCAGCCTTTCTAAAGCAAAGTCACGGAGATGCTATTGCTAATAGCGAAGGTGTGAATTTAAAGCACAGTAGTTCTCTTTCACTAGCTCTTTATCTGTATATTTGCTATTTTAAAAGTTTCTTTTTTCAGTTTTAAATTAATCCACTTCCAGTTGACGGGGGGAAAAGCCTTCTCAGCATGGTATAAAAAGTATTTCCATGGGGAGCTAATGCAAATTCTTTTTCCTCAGTAGCTATTTTGTCCTGCCCTCCTTGGACAAAGAAAGGGGCAAGCATTTGACATTTCCCAGACACCTCTCAGCTACTTTTCTGGGTTAAAGATTGCCCCAGATTAGCGTTAGCAGAGTTTATGTAATCTTGAATTTAGCTTGAGTGACTGAAGTCATGGTGTGAATCTGGCGGTACAACACAACCGATTAGCCCAGCACTAACCTCAGGGAAACCTGAGAGGCCAGTCATAAGATTCTGCTTCTGTTGAACTGAAATTGTAAGAGCCATTTTTTTATCTTAGCTAATGCTGGTTCAATGTGATTTTCCCAGTCCAAAGACTATGTGAACAATAAAACAGAGGGAACCTTGACTAAAAGATTTCAGATTTTACTTAACAGCATTCTAACCTTCATGCTCATGATTGCGTCAATGCCATTTGGCAGCAAACTGAAAGACAAGACAGAGAGCCTCAAACTCGTATGCGTGTCTGCACTACAGAAAATTATTTCGGTACTTTGCTCATTGCAGATATACCCTCAGAGTTCTTGGCCCAGCATCTTTGACTATAAAATGCAGACAGCAGCAGGGCCTGCTTGTAATTACAGCAAAGAGATTGCACAGCCTGCCATGTTCTCAGGCGATGCTACTCGTGTAAATTTGCAGAGGAAAGCACTGGAAAAAAAAATAAATATTTTCCACTTCCCCCTTGAAAACAGCAGAAGAAACCACAATGGTTTCTTCCAATGTGTGCACTATTCCTCATAGCCACACTTCTGGTGAGGTACCAAGTGCAAGTGCCAGATTGGAACCTGGAGCCTCAATACCAGATGAAAGCAGAAGTGAAAACATGGTGATACTCTTTCCTCACCTCTGTGAACCACTGAGCAGGAGTGCTGGGGTGAGATTATGGCTAAGCCCCAGCCGAAGCAGAATGCACACCTTCCTGAGCTGTGAAAACACCCTTGGTTTCTTTTTTTGGAAGCAGAAAGGCAGGCATCTCCAGATAAAGAGTCCTCCAGACTAGATCCTGTCTACTTTACACTCAAGAAGAAGCAAAGGGACACAGGAGCTATTTTATACTTAAAAGAACCTCAGACAAGTGAAGAAAAAAAAAATCTTGATAGAAACTGTCATCCATAATAGCAACGAGAAGCAGGCCTGAGGAGCCTCATTTATATAAGCAGCAGCCTCTATGTGAGTGAGATTCAAGCCCTGTATCTCCAGAGATATTTTGATTTTGACAGGCCTCTCAAAGATATGCCTACGTATATCTATATGAAGATGCCCCAGGAGAGCCTTCCAATCTGGGTACCGGGTTTGCCACTGCTAATTCAAACCCCTGCCGTTCCGGCTGTTGTCAGTGCTCAGAGTTGTTACAGAAGTGTTACTAGTAGTCATAGTCTGGATGACTTCACAGAAAATGTCGTCTTTTATCCTTTTCTGGATGATGGCCACTTACTGTTTGCTATTAGCAAGGCTCAGCTGGAGTCTGTATCGAGCAGTGGATGAAGAATTCCTTCCTGAAGTTTGGCTTCTTGGTCTTCTGAATTTCTGATACTGTGACCTTTTTCATAAAAGGCTAAGGATGGTAAGCACACAGCAAGCAAGGTGTTGATTAATATCTTGCCCACTGACATCCCCCTTTTTATCACAGGCACTTTTCTCTTCTCTGCTTGAACTCCATTGACTTGCTTGAACTATCTGCAATCCTCCAAATGGCTAAACTTTGCTGGGTGTTGAAATAGTTTCTAACTATATCTAACCCAGCTCATCAGGGTATTGTTCTATTTAATTGAAGTTTGTAATACACTTTGAGATCCTCGTATGAAGTGTGAAGTCTAATCACAAGTGCAAAATAGAATTGTTTATAATTCATAATGTGGTAGCAGCCAGGCCAATGGGGGAAAGTTGAAAGGAAATTCAAAACGTATCCTTTGCCCTTTGAAGTTTGACTGCAACTTGGCACATGCATCAAAGAGGTGACTAGTTTCCTTTAGGGTTTAAGTCTCTGCCGAAAAAGATCAAATCAAAAGCAATCTGAGGTTCCCAATTAGATTTATATTAAAAATCAATAATGAAGACCCTAAAAAGGCATACTGATGACTCTTGAAACACTCGCAAAATGAGTGCAGCTCATTTAAGGGCAGGCTGTGATAATCCTTGCTTTGATTAGTAGCTTATAACATGAGTAGTCCCATTTAATTCAGTGCAGCAACTTACTGAATAAAGTGCTGTTCAGCAGGAAATCAGCCCAGCGTTGTCCTTACGATTCCATATGTAGCCCAGAGGGTGGGCTACCTGCCCTGTGTTGGGCCAAGCACCACCATGGACCTCCACAGGGTATCAGGAGCTGCACCCAGGTCTTCTGTAGGCTGGTTGTATGGTAAATGTTCCTGGCCATACATAGTAACTATATGTGATTCTAAAGGCTATAAACATATCTTGCTATGTTCTTTCGTGCTCATTCATTTTTGCCCTCAGGGTGAAATAATTTGTTTATGCAAATACTATAACTGAGGAACCTTAATGGCCTCCTGAGACTGTGGTATAACTTAGGTGCACCTGATAGCATGAGAAATTTGCCTCAATGGTGCTTAGCCAGGATACAGGTGCACCATGTATTTGATTTACATCTCATGTTAAAGCGTTCATTCTTCTATACCGCAGCTCAATCACTGTGTCTAATCACAGGGTTTAGTAGTTTAAATAGCCCACAAAGGGCCCAATTCAATTAAAAAATGTCCTGCAGAAATCCTTTTTTCATTGTTTTCCCAGCCTTGTGCAGGCTTCTGCAGAGAAGCTGTGATTTTTTATTTTTTTTTTTCATAATATGGGCCTTAGGATTCCTTCTACTCCAAGGCATCCTCTCCTTTCTTTTTGATACATTTTGTCATATCCTTAGTACAGAAGAGAATTCTGTTTTTGTAAAAATAGCATTTACAAAAGTCATCTTTTGCTTCTTCATTAGTTAGAAAATCTTTGGAACATAGTGGATTTCAACGCTGGTGGACGATTGAAGGATGACGACTATTTGAAGAAGTTCATCTCAGAAGTTGTAACGATGCCATCAAGCACTCCTGGTGCAACTGGTTCTGCAACTTCTGCCAAGCCAGCTGCCCATACCATGCAGGACCCACGTGTGTCTTCTCACCCTGAACGTCCCAAGACACAATCTTCTCTAGTAGGGCGAAAGAGCGTTAAGTGTGGTTGTTTCATGAATTTTCTGTTTTTTCATTTCTGTGCATAGGCTGAAAATAATACCCGTGGAACTCAGTGAAGCTATTCTTATTGATTGCCCGTGAAATCAGGCACAACCACTTGTCAATAAGCAAATGAGGTAATTTGCAAAACTGTGTTACAATGACAAAAATTGGGGCAGACAGTAATTCCACTGAAGTCAAAGGATAGATATGGATTTATATAAATAGCATTCCCTGCTGTTACCTTACACATATCTGTCAGAACTGTACAGCAAATAAAGTTTCTGTGTTTAAGTACAATCAGATTTCTGAGAAGAAAGTAAACAGCCCAAATTACAGAGGCCCAATAGCTGCAAAAGCAGCATTAAAAAAAAAAAAAAAAAAAAAAAGATGGTTTATCTGTGGTCATCTGACAAAGCTGGGCAGGATTGGCCATTGGGATTTTCTAACAGGTGTTTGCTGGCCTGTCCAAAAACTTTCTGGTGGTCTTGCCTGCTTGTCTGCCAGATTACAGCCTGGTAGTCTAACTGATGGACTTGTCATGAAGGCCAGTGATCTGAGAGAGGTAAGAGAAGTGGATTAGGAATGTAGTAGTTTTGCTTCATTTTTGCATCCGTACCTATACTTCATGTCAATAATGCACTTGGGTCCTCTCCGCTGCCATGCTGGCCTTTTACCCTAGTGCTAGAATTCACAGAAAAGTGAATGACAGGCAGAAAAATTAAATATCCTCTTTGTGGAGCTGCACCCGCCTATTCCACATTCTTTGGATACAACCAAACCTACAACAGAAAAATAAAATATTTAGAATTATTCAGTGCCTGGAACATGCTTGGATTTTCTGACTACTTCTACATGGAGATGTTTAGCTACTGAAAAAGAAATAACAGATTGAGCAAATTAAAGATGCAAACAAGTTGTCAGGGCTGGTAAATCTAAACATTGGCCCACTGCTAGCTCAATTATCGCATTAACTATAGGTTCTTTCTTGAAAAGCCCAGACAATTAGCTACACGCATCCTTCATGCTCTGATCCAGTTCCCAGAGAAAGCAAGGGAAAATTTCTCGTTACTGTCTGTGACTGCTGGATTGGGCAGTGTAAGACAACGGGAAGGGAACTTAAGTCTCCCCAAACTTATGGCTGTTGGAAATAACCCAATCAGTGTGAAGACTGATCAGGCTGAATGTTCCTGCAGCATTCATTGCATGGAAATGTGTGCGAGGCCTCAGCAAGTCTGCACCAGTGAGACCCTCAAGAGAGCACTGGGAAGTCTCACTAAATATGAGATTATCCATTGGATCTAGAAGCACAAATACCACTTGTGCACGTACCTTACAGTGGTAGGCTGAGGCTTTGCTTCCAGCTCAACCAGGGTACTGCTGAGGCAGCAATCAGAAAGACACTGAGCTCTGGGATCCTCTCGCGTTATTCCTTCTGTGGTTCTGCATAGGATCAGGAATTCTGCCAGTAACAAATCAAAGCAATGTTATTTTGTAGTTCAGTGACTTTCCACTGGTTTGTTCGTTTGTTCTAAGATGGCATGACATAGCTTTTTTTGAACATGGTATCTGTCTCTTTACAAGAAACAGTTTGGAGAAACTATAAATGATTTACAAATTAAGTCAAACAAAAAAAAGTGGTCAAGGCCCATTAAATGAGTAGGATCATTTTGTTACTAAGAGTGTTATCATATTTTTACCTACAGTTTTGCATACACAATTCAAATCAGACATAGAAGTGGTTCATATGGCACATTAACCTCAAGTCTGGAAGACCAGAAACTGGATTTGTCGCCTGGTGGTTTGTCTACACAACCAGTGAAACTCAATAGAAAAAAATTACCATTATCTCTTGCTTTTAGATACCAGCATCCAGTCACCCTCGGACAACAACTTGTTCTGCACCTATCCTTAACTGTGAAACAACAGAAAATAAGATAAGAAAGAACATTCAACATTCCTAGAGAGGCATACTGAAAGTGTGTAAAGAGAAGGATGTCAGCAATCTAGGAGAAATCCCAGTGCCAGACTTCCTAGGTTTGTTACCATCTGAAAAGTGTTTTATTCATTCGCAGATGAGTTCTGTTTTCCTTCTGGTGTCCCAACCGTAAGAACACCTTGCCCCTAGTAAGAGGCATCACTGCACGATTGGTCCAGCACCACCCTGGTATTGCAGAGTAGAATAGCTTGCAGTAGCCTTGGGTGCAATACATTCACAACCCTATTCAGAATAAACTACTCCTTGGAAAAGGAGTGCATGGCTTTCCTTGTGGGTACTTATGCTATGTATACAATTTTTCTCGTCACCTTACCAATACACTACCCTTGCCTGTACCTGGGGATATTTGAGTTAATAATTTCAAATAGAAAACACTGGAGCCAACCTTTTAAGAGCTTTTGTTGAACTAAATCAAAAAATCAAGCTAGAAATAAAAAGTGGATGTGATGCATCTTAGAATGGCCCCGACTAGAGGTCTTGTCAGCAAGCTGTGCCTCTGCTCCACACCCAGCACTGCAAGGAAAGCTTTCACTTGCGCTGCTGTTAAGGGTCACTAAAAACCTCTAGTAGCCACGATTGGTCAGCACACATTGCACCCTTCCAGCTCTCCCTGCCAAACATATCTGCTGCGATGAAAAGGCAAAAGAGTCCCAGCAAGGCAGCTACACACAGGCTGTTCTCCTCTGCCCACAGTACTGCTCTAGGGCAGAACAGATCACAAGAGACACAGAAATCTGGCTCTCGTGGCCCAGAAAGGAAGGCATCGGCAATAGCATCCCAATCAAGTTCCATAGTAGGAACAGTGCCAGATTCCAAATCTGCTCATTCAGTGAGCCTCCTACATTTTTAGGTTGTTTCTGACTGTGCCTAATTAGTTTAGATATGGTTAGTAGCAGCATTTTATGAAGAAATTACATTACTGAACTGTTTTCAGATGTGGAACGAACAGATTGCTACCAAGGTATGAAGAGGGTATCATTAGGAATTATCAAGTATTCACTACCAGTAGGGAGAGTAAGGTAAAACTATTAAGTTTTGCATCAAAGAACTTCATTATCTTACATAAGGTTTCTTTTATACACAAATTTGATGCTGTAAAATTCCATCCCAGTATTCTGGAGTGGATAAAGCAGTAATTTTTTAGTGCCTATGTGGTTGTCTCAAATAATTCTTATTTTATTTATTCTATTCAGAAAAAATAATGAAGGTCTTGTTCCACGTTCTGAGCATCTTTATATAATGTAATATTCAAAGTTAAATTTCCCCATAGATTGCTTGGCCCATTCAACCTAGTAAGTGTACAGATACACATCAAAAGGAACAACTGAAAAAAAACCCCAAACCCACAAATAAAACCTTTCTTTGGGGGTGGCAGGCACAATTCCTTTTCTTTCTCAAAAGCTGAGAGAATCAATGGCCTAGGGCTTCATGGAAGCAGCCAGGCTCTGAGCTATGAAAATAACCCAAGCTGACGTCATCGTAAAGTCTCCTTTCCCTCCCTTCAGCCCACGAGGCTACTCAGTACTTTGGGTTGGAAACTGCATTATTCAGGAAACCCCTCATTCCTCAGCTACGTAGTCTGAAGGAGGAATAGCCCAAGGGCACAGAAAGAACGTAAGAGGCCTGGGAGGCAGCTGCACAACTCTTGTAGGTGCAGCACAGCCTCTGTGTCCACGTAGCAGACGTATAAAGCCAACTATGCATTTCCCTCACAAGGAGATGCTTGCAGAGACGCCAGTGACATGTGCAACTGGCACAAGTGGGGCACTAGTCACTTACCCAATTACAGTACTAAATACCAGGAGAGTGTCAGGGAAAGCTGAGATGGAGCTGTATTTTAAGGAAATAGTAGAGCAGATGCAGAGCCTGCAGGTGGATTGGGGCTTGCTGATTTTTCCCAAAGTGCCTTACTTATCACTCCCATGTTAAAGCTTTGTACAAGTGGAATTAATTTTGCCTTAATGAATAGTTCTGCAGTTCACCTGTGTTCAGGGTTCACCAGTGTAACAAGTTTAGCCAGGCTAAAACAACAGGCCCCAACACGTCCCAAGGAAAATTAACCCTACTGTCCAGCGATGAAACTGCAGAAAGGTTCAAAAGCTGTTTACAAGGTATTTTATGTACTGGGGAAAGTGTATAGTAGGGTCTTGGTTTTTCTTAAATATCCTACCGCTCCCATAGATGACTTATGCATTCAGTCACTTTTAAGCCAAAATTTCACCCTGAAAAATCAACACTGCAGAGAATTAAAAATGACTGAATGAGGGAGTTGAAATAAGGACAAGCATAATACATGTGAAAACACTGAGAGCTGAGCAGAAGTAACACTGCCTGCAGAATCAGTTTCAAATAATGAAAAGTTAGGGCTTTGACAGTGATTAAGTAAATATACCATCTGCACTTCCCAAGAATATCAAAATGTTATAGGTTAAAGTGATCTAGTGTAAACAATATCTTGCAATAATTTGTAAACAAGTATTCGGCAGCCAGTCGCAGACTAAAGCGGCATTACTGTCCAAAACTTTTTCATTCTGCATTATAGTTGTCCTCAGTTGTGCTCATGATGCTGTTAGTAAAAGCGAATCTTTCTCATCCAACTTTGTCAGCTGAGTCCTGGACCACAAACCATATCGTTCTTCAGTGCAATGCTGAGAATTCAGCCCCAGATCCTGCACTGCTGGAGACCAGTGAAGCAAACTTTTAAATCCTATGATGAAAGTCATACCGGACCGTTACATATTGCAGATTTCAGACAAGTAAGTTGCATTTAGCAATTCATCGTCAGAAAATTACAGTAGCCGAATCTGGGCTTCCTGACTGAAAATTTTCTGAAACGTGGTACTGAACTAGAATGCATAAACTCATCCTGGCCCCTCTTTGCGACTTTACCTCTGACCATTACTCACTGTAATCATTCTCCACACGTGATTACACTTCCTTGAGGGCTGAAGTCTTGGTGGGCTCCTGAATAGGTAAAACAGAAAAACCTTAGTCCCTATGCAAAGTTTAAACGCATATCTTTAACAAACACATGGGAAGGGAATAGAAGTGTACCTTCTGGTAGGTCTCCCTTCAGGCACCGCTACCACTGCGGGATCCTGTGACCCTCCAGCTGGTGTGGTCCCTTCTAAATGTGGAACGGGCTCAAGCAATCCCCACTTGAGAGTCCCCGTTTCTGGTTTCTCTCTCTGCTCTTCTGGTTTTTTCTAGGCAAGGGATCCATATTCTCTGCAAATATTTTAGTACTTTGTACCTCCTCAAATACACACCTGTGTATACTGGATATCAGTGATTCTTCATCTAGATCGATGGGGTGTCTGATTTTTGCTTAGCTTTGATCTTTGATATTGTTTTAGCCAGGAGTAATAGTCACTGTCTGTTCTGGAGTAATAGAATATTTGCTATTCAACTGCAAGGAAAAAAAAAATAGCATGGGGCCCTAAACCCCTTTAACGCTGCGTGCATTAGGACGCCCCTTGGTATCGGTACTGCTTCGAAGACCTGGTCAACTAGGGGATGGGATGCTCCATCACAATAAATAACGCTTGGCTGCAAAAAAACAACAAGGTGTGCTTCTGACACTCCCCTTCCCCTGGAGCTGCAGGAAGCCAGCTTGTTGCCTGGTAGACTATAAACCTAGTCGATTATATCAGTCACAGAAGCACACTTTTAAATCTTTACTTATTTAGGATTGGTGGGAATGTGATGCGTTCTGGCAATGCCACACAGCTGAAACCCAAGTCCCTGCCTGCCCCTCTACGAAGGCTGAGGAGCAAGATGTCTCCATGTGGCCGTATCAGCTTCACGCCTGAGGCTCCCTGTCCGTCACTGCAGCTTTCTGACTGCTTGGGCACTGCCTCAGCAAACCAGGCTCAGAGGAAGAGGAGCGAAGATCAGGCCCGTTGCATTTGATTTTAATTTGCCATGTTCCTCTAGGACATGTGATGATTACCATTTCTAGTTAAAGCAATGTCAACAACTTTCAGATCAAGCTTCCTAACATGATATAAGGTAAGCAAAAAAACACCAAACACCAAACCAATAACCCAAAAAACCCCAACCCAAACCCAACCGAAAAACTAACTCCTCATGGATCTAGATCAAGAAGAAATCCTTGGTTCCAAAACCTTACTACAAAGGTGTTAATCTGCTGTTCGACAAGATATCAAGTGATTTGTGGAGGTACAAATCCCTTTATCTCCTAGGTAACTTAATTTACCGAAACGGGGAAATTAGCTCTCTACTAACATCAGTAACACTGCTATTTATGGCTGTACTATCTGCAAGGGGTCATTAGCGATTGCTGATGCTGAGCCGTTAAGAGGGAAAGGGGTAGACTGAGTTTGCCAGAAAACTAATGACAACTGGCATAGCACACAAGGACACACTTTCAAAGTTTAAATTCACAAGTGCATGTAAAACCAGAAGTAATCCTCAGAAATCAATGCATTTTTTTCTTTAATGTTAGGGTATTGAAAACATTTAAAACTGTTGAAGTGCTGAAAAAAATGCACTGGGTAAAATATTGGAAAAATGCAGGTATCTAACCTGGCTTTTAGCATCAGGTGAACCAGACGTGTCCTGTTCAAGTTGGGTTCTCACTGAAGTGTTAGGAAGGCATGCTTACAGGCTGAGCATTTGTCCCATGAAAATTAAAAGCACTGAGTGCGTCGTGGGCATTACTATATACACCGGGGTTTGCACAATTTGAGCGACTAGATTATTCCTTCTGTTTCTCCAGACGCAAAGGCTGCAGATCATCCAAGGAGGACAGAAAGGAAGAAATTCCACCTCTTCGTCTCATCTACAGATAGTAACAAAATCCTTTTAAATGTGGGCTTTCTGTAAATTAGCTTCTGTGCCCAGGGGTGCTACCTATTTCCCAATGCTCCCTCGGGCAGCTGCTAGTTGGGCTAGTGGACAAAATCCCTGCCTATGCAGGTTTTCAGATACTCATCCCAGCAAGCCAGTATTGGTGTGGGAAGACAAAGAGATAATAAAGGAGGGCTTGATTTTCTAATATTCTGAGAAACCCAGGACAGAGTGGAGCTGAATCGTCAAGTCATTTTGTAAAGAAATTTCAGCAAGATAAACTAGTGTTTTTACTTCTTGCTCACTCAAATCTCTGGAATAAATTTTAAAGTCGTCCCTGTCTTTTGTAGGTTCTTCATGACTATGGCATCAACATAACTGAAGAGGAGTTATTCAACATTTTGGAATATTATGATAAGAATTTGTCTTCAAAAATATCCTATAATGATTTTCTCCGGGCATTCATACAGTAGGATTTGATCAAATGCAGGAAACCATAGATAAAGACAGTGACTGATTTATAATTTCAAATTTCAAACTAATAAATTAATTGAGTATGGCTTTTTTGTATCTATTTATTAGAAAACTCAAAATACTTTAAAATTCTGACAGCAGTCCTGTGTTGTGGATTAAATCTACATAGTGAAGGAATTAATTTTGCATAATCCATTTATCAAAAAAGAAAAAGACAACAATTAACATTGTCAAAATAATGCTTCCTAAGACATCTCCAAAAGCAATTCATTTAAGGAAATTCTTTTTTTAATTTTACGCATCTTATTAATGACATACTCTTAATTTCAGTAAAAAGGTTTACGAGGCATACTATTCAATTTCCTCAATTGTCATTTTCCAAGTGTATTAGTTTTCATGTTATCCTTCATTATTCAAAAAAATCATCCCATTTCTCGGTGCATGTTTTTCCTCTACTTGCAGTGCCCTATTTGTACTGTCAAAGATGTGTTAGTACGGACTGGCCATCGAAATCTGAGCAGATGCCAACTGTGTGTGGACACCACACCTTTCTCTCTTAAAGCTGTTCTACATCCTTCAGCACAGTTTAGAAAAGAAGCTACTTTACCAATGAGCACCGGCTTCTTAACTGCAGAGAAACACTCCCAGTGTTAGCTGTGAGGTGCATTTGTTTAAGGCTACTGTATATATATAGATACACACACACACATATATATATACACAATAAACCGCAAGTAAACCCTCTGGTTAGATTTCCCCGTTCTAGAAAAGCTCTGTTTGACTATCTTGTGAGCTACCTACATCTTGGTGAGGAAATTAAAAGATAATTGTTTGACTGTTGAACTCTACTGATAATTAAAGGAAAATATAATCATCAGATCCTGTTTCCTGGGATTATATCAACAATTAAACACTTACCTGCTCCAAAGAACTGTTAGATAAATATTTCACTGTCTGATTCCCGAATTAGTATTCTTTGGTACACCAAAGAGCCCTGTCCCCATCACCTGAACTTATTTGGTACCTTTCTTTCTCCAAAGTAATATATAAAGGTAAGTCAACAAAAATTAATAAAACAAAAAAAAAGAGAGCAAGTTATGTGTGTAAAAACCACACATACATATATATATATACACACACACACACATATATATATATATATATAAAACAAGGAAAGTCTTTGGAATGGGAAAGGGTAGAGGAACATAATCTTGTTTTCCTTATTATTTCTAGTGAACATGTGAATGATTAAGATGAATCTGAAAGATTCCCAGTGCAGAGCCCTTTAATGCATGCTTTTTTCTGAGAAAATGTTTCATCACATTTGAGGCTTTTCAGGAGATATTTTGTAGAGTTTGAGTAAAAAGCATTGGGGAGGTTTCAGTTGGATGCTCTGTATTGTTTTCTTTCAGTTTCTAAGATTTGTGTAATTTGTACTCTACTGTAAAATACATACATTTGGAATTGGATATATTTGAAATAGCAACACAAAAAATACTTGCTAGACTTTTTTTTCCAAAACCGATGGCTATCTGTAAGTCCCTGAAATTGCTGCTTAGCTACTTGATTAACAGAGACTGGAACTACCGTTATTTAAGGATGTTCTCCCACACTAAATCAATACAAAATTTCCTAGTTCCATTAATAGAAAACAGTGGGTTTTAAGAACACACATGCATATACCAGCAAGTGACTGAAAAGGGCTGGTCCTGGTTCAGTTGCCCAAACACAGGCGTGTGTAGGCTATTCCCACCTGTCCGCCCCAGCAGGTCCTGTCTTAACACTACAGCCCCACGGGGATGCCCCCAGTGTCACGGGACACCTCATACTGCAATAGGTAACTGAGCTGAGCCCAAGGAACACCCAGCTTGGCCCCACTTAAGATCAAATTAGCCTGGTTTTGTTTAATTTTACCCTGGTAACTGCTGTGAAGTCTCAAACCGCTCTGTTCCTTGATGGCAACTTCTTTCCTCCTCCCTGGTCAGGTGCAACACGCCTGATTGAATTTCTGTTATTATTTCACACCGTTTATGTACCAAAATAATAATTCATATTAATTAAAGAATTAATTGCTCTTTGGAATACCTATTATTACAGCACAAATATTACATTAACTATTTTTAAAACAGTGGATTTCACTGTACTGATCTAACCCAGGAGGAAAAAACCCCACAAACTACTTAAGTGATTATTGGGTAGTGTTGTTTGGGTTTTTGTTGTGGGTTGGTTCCCCCCCCCCCAAAATCTCCTATACCTCCTCTTTTATAATTGGGTCCAACTTTATATCAAATACAATGAGACTTCCATTGCTGTGCTGCTTTCTGGCACAGAGTGCGGCTACCATGTTTCATGAAGGGATGCAGGAGTTGTGTCCTTTGCTCCACCACTGTCTTCAGGAGAGGCGATGGGACCAGGGGATGGACGTCTCTGGGTTTTCTGATGCCTCCTGCCCGAGGATTTTTCATTAGTTCGACTTGCAGGAGTATCAAATCCAACAACTCCAAAGGGATTAAAGAACAATCTTTTCTCTGTACAAACAAATCAAATCCTGCTGTTTTTTTTAGTGAGTTCTTAAAGGCAGGGATGGCACTCTCCAACTGTTTATCCAACCTCAAAAAAAAAAAAACCAAAAATCCCAAACTGAATTTCAACTGCCACCGTTTTGAAATCAGCAAGGTAATTTTTCATATTAAAATTGCAAACTGCTGGATGGATAAACTTTGTGATAGAAGAAGGCTTTGTATTTTCACAGCCGTTCCCCCTAGCCAGGGGTCAGCCACCCAGCCAGGAGGGGCTGGCAGAGATCCCCATGCGTTTCCACTGCAGGCGGATAACGTCAGCGGGATAGAGCATTATCCCAGGGTAATGGCCCCCCGCTGCTGTATGTAAACGCTGCGGCAAAGCTGAGGCAGTTACAAAAATGAAAACAACAACAATGCAAGTCTCAGCAATTTCATCTCCAAGCTGAAGATGGCCTTCCCGTGTCTGCTCCGGCAGGATCGCCGTTTGCTCTGTCGCCCCTGAGGGCAGCGGCGCGGGCACATGGGCCCCCACTTTGGGCGGGAGGCAAGGAGCACAGATGCCTCAGAGGGATTTCGGCAGCTCGGGTCCCTGCCAGTGCTCCCTACGAGGCGTCATCTGCTGCCACCGAAACACAGCAGGAGGTGACAGCCTCCTCCCTGCCCCTCGCCAGCCATCAAGCTGCAGGGAGCCATTGCTGGCTGTTCCCTCCAGTCACGCCTCTTCTGGGCTCGTCAGAGAAACACCCTTAAGCAAGGTCTCTCACCTCCCTCTCCGAGGGTCCCACCACAGGTATTGGGACGGGAGGTGTTTGCCCTCACGCACTGGAGCTGGGGCACGGCCTCCTGGCTACAGCCCAGCCCTCCGACTTGGCTTTGCGATGGGTGGCCATCAAGCATCATCTGACTGGGCTAATGAAGCTTAACGCTGTCAGGCATCCTGCAGGGCAGGAAGCACACCCCATAATCAGGGGAGGTGTCCGCCTTCGGCAGCCTCTCCAGCAAAGGCTGGGGAATGGCAGACGAGAATCCCCAGGCTCCACTCAGCTGTGGACAACAACCTGCTCCTTTCCAGAGCATTGCCAGAGCCCTCCACCCAGCCCCAGCAGTTCTTTGCTGCTCTGTTCCCAAAACCAGCAGTCCCTGTGACTGTCCGGCGACTTCTTCTGAGCTGGAAACAAACAGTTTGCTAAGGCTAAAGGAAAACGGGTCCTTCAACAGCATTTTAACATCGTTATAAGTTTTGTTGCCTTCACTATAGAGAAGAATAAGCTAATTGAAGGAGACTGAAGTCACTAACAAACCTGCTGCTGCACAGGAGCCTCCCATCACTGCCAGGTCACCCACCCACACCAGACCCCTCTTATTTCCCCACCTGCACAACTGAGTTTTGCTCATCACTACGTCCCTCAACAAAACAGCTAGTCACCCCATGGCGCCTCTAACAGGGGCTGGAGAACAGGTATCTCTAGCTCACTGCTGCCAAATTACATACTCCGACTCTTCAGAAAACCCTTTTACAGAAAAAAAACACCACAAAGAGTTGCTCAGTAGTGGAGGCCACTCAGCACTGGCTACCAGTGTGGGGAGAAGCCCCCTCAGAGCCACAGTCTGTCCAGGAGCACAAGGTCACCACCAGCACGAGCACACACCACCCTGCACCACAAGAAAGCTCACACCAGCCAAGCACCATAATAGGGCTTCCAAGCAATTAAAATACAATATAACTATCCCTCAATGCACAGAAAGCAAATTTCATATATAATCAGGCTATAGAAGAAGAGTCAGTATCTACCCCTTGATTTTCTTCCTCCTCCATCTTTCCTCTCAGGCTTTTCTTGCTTCGAAGCCCCTGTAAATATGGACGCTCCACCAGCGACATGTGCTGCTCATTAGCACGTCCTCAAGTCCACCTGAGCTACTTGGCCTCTGCAAATCTCCTGCCCTGGGGCCAGCCTGCTGCTGTTGTCAAGAAGCGGGGGCTGGTTTGGGGGGAATGGGCAGCTCCAGCTCCAGAGTCCTTTTGGAGCAGGGCAGAAAGGCTGAGGCACAAAAGCTGTTTGCTAGAAGCACGAGGAAGCAGGACAAGGGGAATGAAAGATGGGAAACAGTCAAGAGGAGGGAAGGAAGAAGAGGTTTGTAGACTCTGTACCAAGCTATTTCTATCCTGGGGCTTGGCGTGGAGCCTGCGAGAGCAGAAATAGAGCCTCTCTGTGCTCAAAGGATGAAGAAGTAGGGGAGGGCAGAGGGGGGACTGGGGCTAGGCAAAAGAACAGAAGAGAAAGGAAAGAAGGAAGAGATTCATATGGGCCATCTTATACACCAGCAACTGGCATAAAGCCTGCAAGGCTAGAAATAGCACATGCCTCAGAAAAAAAAAACAAACCAAAAAAACCAAACTTCTTCAGAATGCAGTCATTTCATTTGTTTGATTAAGGCATTACTGTGTGAAGTGCCTATATCTCTGCACAATTACTGTTTTTATCTGGGTGATATGCAGCAGGTCATGAGCAGTAAGGGATGCTCCAAACATGGGAAAATGAAAACCAGATTAGAAAAAAATCCATTTTCTAAAAAATAATTTTCTTCTGTTTTTGAATTTTTCTATGCTAAAGGCTGTCATGCAATGGAAAGAGCATTATTATGCTGTGAAAAGACTCATAAAAAGAATTTTGTATTATATCAATACTTAAAATATGCAAATACGATATCTTCACGACGCCCCAAAATTATGCTTGGCATGAATTCTTAGCAACAATACAAATATCATCATCTTCAAATAAGCGGGTATAACATGCTGCTCAAATAGCTGTAAAAACAACCTCATCACAGCTCCGGGAGCATCCACATTTCATCTTTGATGTAGGTAGATTTTAAGTAGGAAAGGGAAGAAAGTTGTCTTAAACATCAGGGTGTATTGGGATGAACCGTAGTGGAGCAACTGAATATTTAATGTGGAAAGGAGACCTGTCGGCGTGCATTTACACAGCCGCTGCTGTTATAAAAACCTGGTTTTGATGCCGTGCAGGCTCAGCTACGAGGGCTGAGCGCCGCGGCACAGCCTCCTCCTTCCCTCCCGCATCTCCCTTGAAACAGGGTTATCCCCAGGCTCTGATCCAATGCGTTTGAGCCTTATGTTAGCTCCTGTCTGTCTTTATCACTACATATCAATTGGCTGTGATTTTTTTTTTTAAAAAGGTGGGGGAAATAGTGAAAATAGTATAACACAGAAGTTTCTTTGTGGGGTGGGTACCTTTTCACACGTTCTTTCAGTGTAAGTACTTTTACAGGGCTTGATTCTGATCTCATTAAGTCAACAACGTACCGTGACTCCCCTGAGAGTGGTGGATTTACCCCAGCACTTGAGATCAGGATCAGAACTCTGCACTTTATTGTCTTTTCTTTCTGCTGCAGTCAGGTTTTCAAAAAGGTAGCAGCTATTTCTGCTCGCTCCAGACCAAGAGTGGCGGGAGGGTTTTGCCCGAGGAACAATGCATCCTTCTCCGTACGCTGTACAGAATTCCCATCTTGTGCATTAGAATAGATGTTGAAACAGTTCTAATTAACATTTTTAATTTGCATTTTAATTGCCTGCCAGGGTGTGAAATGACATGTCTGGGTAAAGGAGCGTTTTTCTTAGTTCCAGTGGTTTGCACAGTCCCAGCGAGGCAACGGGGGCAGAAGCACCCCGGACACTGGTCAGTTTGCAGAATTCCCCGTAATTAAGGCAGGGCCTGACCCAATGCCCAATAAGTGAAGCTGAAAGGCTTCACATGGGTGTGCGCTTGTTTGTTTGTTTGTTTAGCGAATGGAACTCCCGTAATTAATTTTTGTCTGAAGGCACACATCAGATCTTGATTTTAAACCTGCCAGTTGCAAAGAATCAGCGCAATCATTCGAAGGTTGTTTTAGCAGCTAATCGCTCTCTTTGTAAGGAAAACACCATATACATACATATGAATACATATACATGTATTTTAAAGATTATGTTATTGCAGATATGAATTTGCCTCTAAGCAGCTTCCGGCTTGTGCAGCCTGCAGCTACACAAAGGTCACGGTGAAATCATCCTGAGCCACTTCTTTTTTCAGCAAGACAGGGGGAGTTCCCCAGATTTTCACCTCTTAGGCCAAATTTTCCAGCCCTTTTCCCATTTTCACGGGTCCTCCTGCTGTGGATTCCAACTTCTCGAAATCATGCTAGAGTCGGAGATGTCCGAACTGGGACGTTTTCAAATCTCAGCCGCAGGGATGCCAAATGCAGAGGACGTGTATCCTCCTTCTGATAGCTTTGCCCACTCAGCTGCTGCATTTGCTCTTCTGGCCGCAGCACTGGCTGGGCACACCAGGTGCATTCTCCCAGCCAAACCCATATCCAAGTCCTGTTTTTTTTAGAACTCCTCTCTCTGAGGCAAAGTCACTCTGGCCCATGTCCTTGTGTTTAGGGATACGACTTCATCCGTGGCCATACTGAAATGCAAAGCAATTTGCTGTACCTCATTTTCTAAAAAAAATCTAGATCAGAGGTGTACCTGTGAACTGTCCTATTCAGTATTTCCTGAAGTCCAACACTTGGTTCATCTATAAAAAGTCTCAGTAACACCTTTTTTTGGGAGGGGGAGGCAGGTTTTCCGGTCAAGATCTAGCAGTTAAATCATGTCGGGACAGGAACCACTACCTGGAGGACCCTACAAAACGTATAGCCTCTTAAAGATGATTCCTCATTTAATTACATCGGTTAGGTGGTTTTTAATTCATTTAACGTGTGCCATGTTGAAATTATATCATTCCAGTTTCCTCCTCAAAATACATGGTGAGGGTGCCAAGTCATGTGCCTTACAGAAGTCTATTACCTTAACACTATTTCATTTGTCATCCAAACTTGTAATCTCATAAAAAGATATCAAATTAGTTTGAGAAGATCCATTTTACTTAAACCCACCTTGATTAGCATTTAATTTTATTAGCCTCTTTTAATTCTTTATTACTCAAGTCCTGCACAATCAATCCCATCACTGCCTTTTTCCGGGGATCAAAGTCAGGCTAACGCTCTCTCACTTTGGCCATCCTCTTTCCCTTTTTAAAATATTGGCACAATTTCAGCTTTCTCTGGACTGCTGAGGCTTCCCTCATGTCCTAACGTGTCTGAAAATTCATTATTAGATTTTTAAAAAGCTCCTCAGACAACTTCTCAGAAACAAAGTTCCCGATTCAAAAAATTTGGTAATTGCTGTTTAACGTACAGTTTAAGGACTGCTAGGCTTAAAAGTACTTGGTCAACGGCAGTGTGTAATGTCCATCTAGCGCCTGGGCATTTTGCCTTCACACAGCAAAGATATTTATTTAAAAATTCTACCTTTTTACTAATACTCTTGATGAATCTCCCATTCCCGTTTGCCTTTGTATTCTTATCGTTACTGTTTCAAGCCATTGATACTCCCTGTGCACGTTTGCTTTCCTTGTCCCTTTTTAACACAAATTTCTCCCTTCATCAGTTTGGTATACATCAGTTACTCTTTTTTCCCAGTCTGCTTTTATTTACCCTCCAAAACAGCATGGGGGATTTTTTGAAATTAGTTTGAGTCTTTCTGGATTCTGGGACTGTTCTTTGGCAAACTTGATTAAACCGTTTGCGAATACCATCTATATTTTCCTGCTTAAATGTTTTTTTCCTAACTGATGTGCTAGTATTTGGCTTTGTGAAATTGCCCTTTTGAAAGAGAAAGCGTTTAGCTGACTTGTTCTAGCTCCTTATTTCACGTTCACACAGTGGATGTGATCAAAGTCATGGCTGCTGATACCTCAAGGTGCTTCAGCATCCTTGTTCTACGAACCAGTTCTCCTCGTCCCTCAAGATGAGACGTGACGTAGATGCGGTTCCTGCTGGAAGTAGCCTTTTTGTCAGCAAATTGCCATCTGGGGGTTTTAGAAATTCTACCAGACTGAAATCTCCACTTTACACCATTCAGAACGAACCGTCTCACAACGACGAGTGTGGGGTACGTTGCAAACATTATAAATACGTGTTTAAGAAGTAGTCATCCTCTACAGGCATGACTCAGAAAGCTCAATTGAATTTAATGGTGTCAAGTGCGTATCACCTGGAGGGACACCACAAGCTTTACTTCTTAGGTCCGGTGGATGAATAAATATTCCAGTTGACTGACTTCGTAGTTGCCAGCATCACCACATTATACTGTAAACCAGTTTTATTTCCCTTTTGCCGAGTTGATCTTTTCTAAAGAGATTATAAACAACTTAATCAACATTCCTGTCATGTGTCATCCTATTAGGTTTCATTAATATCAGCTAGTTTAAATGCATGTTTCTAAACAAGCAATTTCTATTCCTTCCATTTATTACCTGGGCTTTTAATCTTGATACATAATCAATTTATGAATTTCTACACAGCATAGTCTTTGTCTCCATTATGCGTTGCCAACACAAAGATTTTGTACAGTCTGAGGGTTTGGTGGTCCCTTCTTTTCACACACTTCTGTTAGTTGAAACCCCTCCTTGCAGCTCCAGGCAGCCTGGTCTTCTGCAGAACAGGAGCTCTTCCAAACTGTGCAGTTTTTCTGCTGTCCTAAAAACCCAAATTCTTTAACTTACACCTCCTAGTTAAGCAGCTTTTTCACTGTCAGGTCCATGCACCTTCTGATTTCCTTCATTTGCTTCCAACAGGATACCTCGGAAATCCCTCTCCCTCAGCTCCTTTTGGATCATAATGTTTACTAAGCTGCATCACGACTCAGTGCAGCGGTGTCTTCTGGTTTCATGAAGTGTCGTCCTTTGGGCTGTGGATCCTTGTGCCGGTTCATCACCCTGCTGCCAGCCTGTCCCTCAGAGAATATTTCTTCCTACCTATTCTCTGTGCAACAGAAGTTGATCTGCCTCCCTGGTTTTGTCTTTTTCTGCATCCTCCCAGTACCCAGCGAGGGGATGCTCCCTGCATTTCGCTGTCCCAGTACACAAAACTTCTTAGAAATTTCTTGTGGAAATACTAAAGGCTGTGCACCTGTGTATTTACTTATCAAAGGCAATCATCAATTGAACAACTTCTAAAGCAAAATCCTTCCCCAAAGAATGAACCTTTTTGCTTGCTATAGCTCAAGTTCCTGCATTTGAAGTCTCATATCCCAGCTAAACCTGAACCAAACCGCCACGGTTTGCAAATAACGAAGACATAGCCCAGCACGCTGAGCATCTAACTCTTACAGGGCTGGTAACCAGGCTGGTAACCAGGCTCTGGTTGATGCAGGAGCACGTACCTGTGCCCCGCTGAGGAGTCGTCCCACTTTGAAGATGTGGAACTTCTTCAAGGAAGAACCTCCCTTGAAAAGCTGAAACGTCCCTCGGAAAACAGTCACAAAAATGAAGTGCAAGCGGGTTGTAAATTCAGACGTAATGAGCGCAATCTTCCCTTAGAACATGACCAGAGTGTTTCCCCTGGGAAGGAGGCTGCTCTTGTGTGGCCAGGCGAAGTGAAGGTCCAGCACAGAGGGTGTCTCCCTCGACTCCAGCTCAGCTAGAAAAGGGCACAGGGCAGAGATAAACATGTCTACTCTTGAAAACATCCTGAAAAATTGCATAAGCCTTAGGTGCAGTCATATGAGGACACTCTTGGCTTAAACTTATTTAGATGCTTGTTTTGCTGAGGTCAGTGCTCATACTTCTGTTGACTTCAATAGGACCAAGACATTTTCCAGCACACATTTCTTCAGAGTAGGTTTTCTTTCTGCTCTCCCAAAATACCAGAAGAAAATCAAGTTGTTGCGCTGAAGACATCAGAGCAGAAGAAAGAAAAACAACAGACTCCAGGGTTTTGCTGTGGCTCCCTGCATACATTAAGTTTTGGAGTGGCCGGGGCAGACAGATGGACATGCCGGCTGTCTGGAGCCCACATGCCAGCTCTGAGCCAGCCACCATGTAGGATGTCACTGTGTAGCCACGTGGGCTGAGGGGCACTGGGGACAGGGAGCAGTGCAGGTGGCTTCCCTTGGGAACACAAGACACGAGCTTTCCCTTCTACAAGGAGGAGCATTTTACAGTATGAGGTGGTCAAACACCGGCACAGATGCCCAGAGGGGCGATGAACTCCATCTTTGGAGATACTCAAAACTCAGCTGGAGGAGCCCTGAGCAACCCACTCGGCTGGACGTGCTTGGAGCGGGATGTTGGGCTGGGCATGGACAGAGGTGCTCCGACCTGAGCAACTCAGAAACCAGACACGGGTCATTTTGCTCCTCACAGAGTAAGCTGGTTTCCCGCTTGAACCGACCTTGGGCTTCTGACAGTCTTGCACAGATTCAGCTCAGCTTTGCATCGCAGTGGTATCAGCACCGTCTTCCTGCGGGAACAGCCTCGCAGTCCTCTGTAGCCGTCTGGAGGAAAGGAAAAGCTGCTGTGAAGCCACCAATAAGTCAAGAGAAGTAACTGCCTTTTACATCTATAAGGAACTTCTAAAGAATAAAACCAGGACTATTTTTTTTCTTTATTAAAAAATAAAAAATCACACATACCACCTTCCATTTTCAGCTTTACATGTGGGCTGTGAGTTCCTGATGATTTTTAGACCAACACCACAACTGCTGAACACAACTGCTGTTAATAACACCAGTGCGGTGACTACCAAGACAACACTGTTCTTTAAAGGACGCTCTCCTTTTTCACTCAGAAACTGAAATGAAGCCAATAGGGAGCAGGAAACGTCACCGTCACTTCTGAGAGCCCCATTCAAGTCATTTGCTTTCATACATTTTGTTGCTTTCCATCTCCCAGCTTTGAATTCCTTTTGTTGTTTCTAATAGATAACACCAGCTTCAAAGTTTGAAAAAACGGTTCCTCTTCTGCCGCTGTTGTCCTTTTTTCTTTTATTCCTTTAGCAAATGTTGATTTTTTTGCAAGTTAAAAGGAGCTGCTTCAACAAAGCGCGCCCAGGATCCGGGAGAGCCGGGTGTCTCGCGCTGCGGCGTCCTGAGCTCATGGAGGGGTGGAAGGACCCTTTCCTGACCAGCAAATGCAGCTGCACCCTTTGCCGCTCCATCTACCCAACCTTGTGGGCTTGGCAGTGAAAGTCCTACTTACTCTTCAGGTTAAAGTCTGTGCACTAGAAGTTCCTATACCTTTATTTGAAGGGACAGCATGTGTTTGGTAGCAGGTGGATTAAAAGCGATTAAGAAATCCTCTACTTTTAACTTAGAAGAGAGCACAGTATTTACAGGTTTACCACTTCAGTCAGTGTTAGTGAGCGGTCACTGGTTACAGCGGTCATCCAACCAGCTCAGCCAGTGTCGACGCTAGTGCAACACACTGACGCAGAGCTAAAGGCAGCTGATGAAGTGTCTTCATCATAATTTGCTGAGTGCCTTGTCTATATTTTCGTGATTTATTACTTCCCTGACTTTCTTAGGTGTTGGGAGGAACAATGAATCAATCCAAGCATTTTTCAGAGCAGGGACTGCTAATTGCACGAGCTCTGTTTACCGCTCAAGAGCTCCAGTTTTGACAAGTCTCTTGACCGCATGTTAATACGTATGATTAATTATTGTTACAGGCATCCGCAGAAACAAACCCAATAGGTAACACTTCAGAGCTATTATTTCTTTCTGAACAAGCAATAAACATAATTATGTACACATTCTGTTGCAAGCATAACAGGCAGGGGAAGAAGGTGCTTTTGAAGGTGTGTGGGTAAACCGCTGCTCCAGAGTGATGGGTACCCAAAGGGCAGAGGCTGAAACAACGGGGCAGCAGGTTCAAAGCAGTTACTTCTCGTGATGCCTTGGTGGCTTCACAGCAGCTTTTCATAGAATCATAGAATGGTTTGGGTTGGAAGGGACCTTAACAATCACCCAGTTCCAATCCCCCTGCCATGGGCAGGGACACCTCCCACTAGACCAAGTTGCTCAAAGCCCCATCCAGCCTGGCCTTGAACACTTCCAGGGATGGGGCATCCACAGCTTCTCTGGGCAACCTGTTCCAGTGCCTCACCACCCTCACAGTAAAGAGTTTCTTCCTAATATCTAATCCAAATCTCCCCTCTTTCAGTTTGAAACCATTATCCCTCATCCTATCATTATACTCCCTGATAAAGAGTCCCTCTCCACCTCTCCTGTAGGCCCCCTTCAGGTACTGGAAGGCCACTATAAGGTCTCCCTGGAGCCTTCTCTTCTCCAGGCTGAACAACCCCAACTCTCTCAGCCTGTCCTCATAGCAGAGGTGCTCCAGCCCACTCATCATCTTTGTGGCCCTGCTCTGGACTCGCTCCAACAGGTCCATGTGCTTCCTATGCTGGGGGCTCCAGAGCTGGACGCAGAATTCCAGGTGGGGTCTCACGAGGCTTCAGTAAAGGGGTAGAATCACCTCCCTCGACCTGCTGGCCACACCTCTTTTGATACAGCCCAGGATACAGTTGGCTTTTGAGGCTTTCCTTTCCTGTGTACGTGGCTACAGAGGACTGCAAATGAGGGCAGAGGTCCTGCATCACCTGGCGTGTTAATGAGGGGTGGAAATCCCAACCAGCACACTGCGGGCAGGCCACAAGGTTATTGAGGTGCCAGTGTCTGCACTGTTTCACAAACAGATGGGTCCCTGATGCTGGGAGGCTGGGGGACCCTGCTGGGCACATGTCTCTGGAGTCTTGCCCTGCTCTGCTGTGCTTTGTCTTGGCCACCCTGTCCAGGAGCTGCCTTTGCTCTGGCTGGCATTGGCATTTGTTCCTGAAGGAGCTGGGGTTTTCCCTCCCTGCAGAGCGAACCCACCCTGTATGGGGTACCCACTCACCTGGAGAGAGACAGAGTGATGGTGGGAGGTGTCCTCAGGCTCACCCCAAGCAGAAGGACATGCCCCCTTGTCCTACACCACTCCTGCGTTGTTGCAGGTCCTTGGAGAAGGACCTTGGGGAAGGTGGCAGGGTTTGTCTGGGGGCTGAAAAGCAAGACCAGGATTGGGTAAGGAGGTCCCTGGGGAGACCACAGAGGTATCCAGGAAAGGGGTGCCCATGGCAAGGGGCTGCTCGGGGAGCCCCACCGCAAGTGGCACGATGTGGCGGGGACAGACAGGGCCGGCAGTGGGAAGCAGAGGAGTCGGTGACAAAAGAAAGGTAATCGGCAGCCAGCACACGTCTGCGTGAAGCAGCTCTCCGCTCGTTTTAAAATATCAGGTAACAGATGCAATCAGAATGGCTGCGCCGTGCAACAGCCTTGTAAAACAGTAGAAGAAGTATAAATAGGGGTTTAATTGCCCACTCCACTTAAATTGCCTTATCCTGCGTAACTTCATTATTTCTAGAAAATTTGGTCCAGGCCATTATGGTGGGGGGGTAAAGTTTTCAGGGGGGGCTATGAAATTTCCCACTGCAGCAGCAGCAGCCGCCTGCCGGGGCGGGTGCTTGCGGGGCGCAGAGGAGAGTGTTTCGGTCGGCACAAAGCCCTCTGTCAGCCCAGTGATGGCCAGGCAAGGGGCAGCGCCGAGCAGCTGGGGATGCCACCACCGCTTCTTTGTGTCCCTCGTGTCTCGGTGGAGGGCCAGCACCGCCGGTCTGAAATGGAAAACGCGAAGGGACATGGGCAAGCCTCTGCCCGACATCCACAGCACACGGCACTGGGGGCCGCCTGTCCCCGTGCCACGCAGAGGTGTGGATGGAGTCACCAACCCCACGCCATTGGCTTCGGCCCCACGCACCCTCAGGAAGGGTCCCCACCAGGGCGCACGCTGCGATGTCCCCAGTCATTACCCCACAAACAAGGGAGCCCTTGCTGGGGGACGGTACCTCAGGATCCTCTGTGACCCCTTCTCACTGCTCCGGTGGCCTCTGTGGAAAGGTTCAAACCATCAACCCCAACAACCTCTGCTATTCCCAATTTTCACTCATCAGGGAGTGGGGCCGGCCCTGGCATCCAACCGGGACCTGCAGCCTGTCTCAAACTGTGGTGGGGAGGGGGAGTTGGGGCTGGACTGGTGGGAGGATGCTTCACTCTCACCTTGGCCTCTCCTCCACCCTTCCTGGGTATTGGGTAGCTCAGCTGGTGGGGCAGAGCATTTTCCTTACCCTGATTTTGCAGTTTAACGTCACCATAAGCCATTGCAGCGTGTTTATAGCATCCAGCATTTTCCCATCTGGCCCTCCCCAAGCTGCTCATCCCATCCAGAAAGCACTAAAAAAATAATAAATGCAATGAGAGTAAGCGAAACAGCAAACCTGTCTGGGCCGTCGTTTCCTGCAGCTGTCCTCCCCCCTCCCCGAGGCTCGCTGTGAGCCGGCAGCACAACCTCGCCGGGCAGCGATGCTCCCCGGGGCAAAACCAGGGAAGAAGCAGCCCCGCTACTGGGTTTGCTCTGAGCGAGGGAACGGCATCTTCTTCCAGTGGCGGGAAGCGATTTGTCCACTAACCGGGCGCGGATTGCACTGAATTGGGGCAAACGGCACGAGTGCGAGGGCATGGGGTGCGCTGGCCTGGTGGCAGGTAGCCAGGTTAATTACTCTGCTCAGTTTTAGCCCATCGTGCTCAAGAGGGGCAATACACTTCACTGGGCCAGGGTTGCGGGGGGGGGATAGGAAACAAAGCCGACCGGTTTGTGGAAAAGAAAAGCCTGTTCCTTTAATCTATTTGAAAGCTTTTGATACATCAAAGTCCAGGCAAGAAGAGGTATCTGGGATATAATTGGTGTGGACACTTGCAAAGGTTTTGATAAAGACCTTTGTGAAAGAGCTATTTGTGAGAGGCAAAGAAGGGTCGTGGGTTAGGCACTAGCCAAGAAACAAAAACCCCAAAAGCAGGATGAGGAGTGGGCAAATGTCACAGGGCCCCGTACCCCACCCAGCAGCACCCCCAGCCCCGGGGCTGCTCACCACACACGGCAGATGAGGTGCCCCTGACAGCAAAGTGGGACCCGGGCGGGACGAGGATTGCAAAAGGCACCACTGAAGCCAGGAGAATGGGGCCAGAGCCAGGGAAAAGGTTCCCCCCCATGGAGACAGCTTGGATAGGGCTCCCTGGGAGGAAGGGAGTGATGGCAAGTGAAAACTGGGTAAGTCCGGATCGGCTGTCACCTCTTGAAGAGATACCCCAGCTAGGGCAGCTCATCACAGCCCTCCACTGCGGGCTGCAAATATATATTATTATCCAAAAAAATCCTAAAGAAATGAAGAAGGGAAGTGGAGAAAGATCATGAGAGAAAGCAGCAGGGAACCGTGTCCAAATGCTCGGAAAGGAAGGAAGAGGAGGTCCTCTTCTGGCATGGCTGCCTCTCACCAACTCCCAAAGGACACATCAAAAAGAGAGGAGGGGAGCGTTTCCTAGATGGGAAAGTAAGAGGGTTAGAAATAGAGTCTAGCTAGAATTGAAATTATTTGAATTTCTAGATGAAGTGAGTAAAAAGAAACATAATGGAAGTATACAAAATAATGAATGGCACAAAGAACGTACATATAAGTACTCCTATTTACACTTTTCACATAAAAAGAGAACAAAGGGACAGTCAATAAACCCAAATGGCAGCTCACATACAAGGATAAGCGAAAAACTGTTGTTCTAATGCACTGTGCACAATCACCTGGGGAGCTCACTGTTCCAAAATATCGCTAAAATCGCAGATGCAGAGAGACTTGCAAGAAAGGGACGGGAATGTACCTGAAAGAAAAGAACATGTGCAGCTATATTCGCTATGTGTGAGTTACATTAGCAGTGAGCAATAATATGGGTTTTTAAGAGAGAAATTCTCATCCAAACAAGAATAAATGGGAGGGGGACAAAGATGCCCATGGGCAGATTAGTCCGAAAATTGCCTTCTAAAGAATGTCTTGTTCCTCCTTCCTCTGAAGCATTTATGTTGGCTATTGGCAGCAATCCGTGACCGGGGAAGACGAGCTACTTCTCCTTATCCCCCCTGGCCCCCTCCTGCAGCGAGGCCAGAGCACCTTCCCACCCGCCCTGTCCACACACGTCACCCAGAGACCGGGGTTTTCACCTTCCCTCCCCACAGCCACCTCACCAGGGCCAGCCTGGCTTGCTGCTGCCACCAGCAACCTCCTTGAAGACCATCGTGGTTTTGGAGTCTCCGTCTTCAGGGGCTACCAGATCTGAAAGCCTAAAGCCGGTTGCCCAGGCTGGGGTGCAGCTGCGGTGGGTAGGGGACGCCTGGGAAAAGGCAGCTGCTCAGGTGGGTGCCAAGTCCCAGCTTGCTCATTCCTGGTAGCCAAGGAACTTATCACATCCTCAGCCATATGTGACTGAGGGAGGTAAAAATAATCTTTTTTTTTTTTTTTCTTTTCAGTGACACGCAGTGCTAACTCCCTTATTCGTCATCGAAATGAACTGAAATTAATCTTGGTAACAGTTCTGCCTGGTGATGGGAACGCACGTACTAGTGATACACATCAGCACACCTTCGGGAGCGATGCTACTTAGATATCAGTGAAGGTCAGCGGTGGGGAGGTGGGGTGGGAAATGACTTGAGAGAGCATCCCTGAATTTAAATCGCAAAACTACGTTTGTGGAAACCTTTCTTTTCATGGCCTTCATAATCTGAGGTAGACCAGGCTTGAGGCAAGAAGCCCAAGCCTTGACAGTGCCCACAAAATTAAAATAATAGCTCACCTCCCTCTCCCTCTCTGTGAGGTTCATGTCCTTACACTCAACCCAGAGCATGAACCATCCTTCCCCTGACTGCCGCCCGTTCCCAAAGGACAGCATCCCAGTTCCCGACTGCTTCACAGCTCCGTTGCAGCACTCCCTCAGTTTCGCTTTTCCCCGCCTGAGAGGCTCGTCTGGTGCATTCCCCCACCAAAATACATCGGTTAAAGGAAGCGGGTGCTGTTTTCCCCTCTGCAGCCCCAACTCGCTGTCTTCTGCGGGAGACGTGGTGGCCTGAAGCTGGCAGGCGGAGCAGGGCACCTTCTGACCATCACCCCCAGCCCCTCTGCCAGCTGCCCCCCACCGAGCTGATCCACAGCCCCTCACGATAACAACTTTAATGTCCCCCAGGCTGGCTCCTACACCTGGAGAAGACAGGCAGCCTTTCCCACATGGAGCTGAATGCACAAGATGGATATAAAGAGGCCTTATTTTTTGTTGTTTTGTTTCGTTTCGTTTTAAGACTTTATTTGTCTAACATGCTTGACCAAAAATTACAACAACAATCAAGTTATGCCAAAATGATTAAATAACCTTTAAGCTTTCATACCTCAAGTACTTTAAATCATATTTTGAAGTAACAGCTGCTTTCGTATCCTTCCCACATAAAAATACACAGTATTTTGAAGATACCTTAGGAAAAATTATTTTTAAGAGAATAGTTTATGGTCGACATAGAAATTTTGTTGAGGCTAATAAAAGGACCTCTTCCCCCCACTTTAACATTTTTGTCTCTTAAGTGCCGCGAGCGAATGTAAACATTTCAGACTTCTTTAACATACAGCCAATTTCCTGCCACATTTGTTTCAAACCGCTTGAATTGTGACTAGCTAAGACACTTTTATTCTAACTACATGCTATTGCTCATCTTCCCAATGATGGCGGGAGTTCATATTCAACTATGAATTTCAGTCCTTGCTGATTTAGGAGCTGATCCTGCAATTTCTACGCCAATAAATAGTTTTGACAAAAGTGGCCCCATCTGAATTCACGGCAGACTGCTCATGCGCTTGTGAACTATTCACCCAAAAACCAGTGGCAGTGGCCACCCATCGTTTTGAGTTTCGTTTCAGAAAAAAAGCAGCAAATCAGTTTAGACCCCAAGTCACCCGACAGCTCACAAGAAATGACCAACCCGTGACTTGTCATGTTTTCCGGTGGTTTCTGGTGGGTCCACAGCACGAGTTAGTTACTGGGCTGGAGTGTCACTGCTCCCAGCAGCAGCTGCTAGAAGAGCTGCTGCCCATGGGAAGCCAGCGGCATGCAATGCTTCTGCCCACCTCGCTTAGAGCTGAAGCTGACATAACCTGGCCTTGCGACACAGATATTTTAAATTGTGTATGCATATAATGTACATTTAGCTGCTACCTGAAGCCCACATTTACATCCATGTATCAGGCAAAGAGTAACATCCATAATTATCCGATGCACGTGTGCAGATGTGGGCTATGCACAGACCTGCAAACAACCCTGTACTTGTAGTGCGATGAGCTGCCCAACGCGTGTGAACAAGATTAATGTCTAGTGCCATCAGCCCCAAATTCAGGATGTCCACGTTCAGAATACAGCAGTTAAATTATCTCCATCAAGGCAAAAAGGCTCCTCTTTGAGCATGTAGAAGTCTGCTAGTTCAAGGAAGAAACCCATTTCTTGTAGGGCATGTTTGAAACACTTTTTTTTTCTTTTTTGTTGGTGGGTTTGTAATCAATTTGCAAGCTTCTGCCTAGGACAGGACTGAAATCCCATCAGCTTCAACACCTCTGTTAACCTGCAGGAAAGCCTCACGGGCAGTGCTAGTGTTGGCCATCCCAACCAGCTCCTCACACGTCCCCTGCTTTGCCTGGCATCACATGCAAGACGACAGATGGATTTCAGCTCGGTTGATGACTTTGTCTTGGGCCTCTCTCAGCAGTGTCCACGCGCGGGCAGACGGCAACGACAGGTTTTGTGAGGTGACCCTGTTCTGTGCCCATTGGCGTGTACTCATCACTCATCGCACTTACGCTACCACATCACTACCCAAAAGTGAATGCCCAAACTCCTTGAGGTGACCCCTTCCCCTTGACATCCATAGGACAAAAGGATCACAATGACATTTAATCACTTCAAACTGGGGCCAAATTCAAACCAGTAATCTCATCACTGGCTGCATGTCCCATTAACAGGTTTTAAACAAATAGTCCCAGTGGGTTTTATTTAAAATACCACTACTGAACAGTGGTTTATTTCAAATACCACTACGTCATTTTTGTGGGTTTTTTTTTTTTTGCTTTTAACATACAATCGCGTATCGCCTTACCACATGAAAACAGAGTTATATTTTTTTCTTCTTTTTTTTTTTTTTTTAAGGGAAATGTCATCCTTTTTTTTCACAGGCGAGTCCAGGTTACAAATTCCTGAGTTTATACTGCACTTAACGCAGTCTCCCTTCTTGAATGTTGAGCTGTTTACAGCATGCCGGCAATATGCACCATTTCCCTTACCATCTGTAATGCCAGATGTAGTAAAACTTCATTTCAGTACAGTGAATTAGGGCCTCTATTGCATTGGTTTTTTAATAGATGCAAAGACTTAGACCTGGAGGACTTGAAGTAATAGCTTTCCTCCTGTGACTGGTCATTCGTGCGCCATCTTTTATATTTGCCATGTTAATTAAGGGAGAACATCTTTACCATCGTTTTTCTTTTACCAAGAGCTCACTGGGAAACATCTGAAATGAGGAAATCCTAGTCTAAACACTTAAGTTTAAACTGCAAACTTTCTTAAAGAAACACTCCTTTGAAAGACATTGCTCTTTTAATAAGTCCGATATAATGTACGGTATATACAAAAATCCCTACTTGAGATATATATATATGTATATGTATATATATATGTGGAATGCATTCACTTTTCTGTGTTCACAAATATTTTAATGGTGAAATGTTAAAGTCTTTAATCTGTTTCTGGCACCAAAATGTCTTTGTTCCTCATCCGCTTTTGTCACTCAAAATTTATCCGTGAAGAGCTAGCAGGGAAAAAAGAAGGTTTTTGCTTTTTTGTTGAACGGTTCCCTATTGGGATTCTCAGCCAGCAATACAAAGTTGCTAATGTGTTGAGCACAACTCTAAATCCTCATTATAATCATGTGTTCCTTGGAGTAGGTAAGTCAATAACTATAGGTGGATTAAGTGGCTGGTAATTCACAGTGCACACAGATGCATTCACGTAGGTAGTAGTTCCGTCAGCCATGACACCATAACCTACAAAGAAAGAAAAACTCTGGTTACTCTCATTAGTCATTATTATCTTTTCTTTTTAATTATTCACCTTTATCACACAATAGTAAGCACCACATTTGTTACTCAGAAGGAATTTAAAAATTCTCTTCACGCAAAACATAAAGGTCTCCTGAATTAACACCATCTTTGTCCTACAGCAGAACTTTTTGCCACCTTTTAAATTGTGTAAGAAAAGCAAAATGGACCCTTGCTAGCTAGTGGCTACAATCTCTGGCAGCCAGCTAGCCAAACCTCCTGAGAAAGACAGATGCTTTTCTCTGCAAAGCTTTTTTCTTAAAACCTTCTCAGTTTTGGAAAGGGTAAGAAGACAGAGCTTTGACAATTACAGCACTGAAAAAAACATACTTCTGGTCATTTAGGTCTGCCATCATCAGCAAACTTTGGGCAATTTTCACCTTTCCACCTTTTTTTCTCTCCTGTCTTGAACATCTTTTAAGGAACCAAAGAAGAAAAAGCATTGCTTGACTAAGGGGAGTATGCGTGCATGTGCACCTGGGCGGGATTTGTCTAGTAGGAACCTCTTCTTCCCACGTGTTTGAACTTGACCAATTTCAACCAAATTTGATGGAAAGACACTAAAATGCCTGCCCAGGCAGTGAAAACACAGCTTCATTAATGCATTCTCTGACAGACAAGGTGAATTCACACCCTGAGACACCATAACATTTCCACGGAGGAAACCACTCTTCTGTATGTCTCACCAGTGGCAAAAAAACTTTAACTACATCTCATGATTGACTAGATACCAAAGCCAAACAATTCCAGAGCTAAATCCGCAGAAAATCAAACTTCCAGCTCTAATGCCGGTAGAAATGCAGTGAAATGCTGTTTCAGAAAGTAAAGAAGCCCTTTAACTGCCCTGGTGTTATGAAAAAGTAGACACACTCTCCATTATCAAAAATCTTTTCACGAATGACTAGGAAAAAACATGAGCTTGATTACACTAAAACTAAAAGCTTAATGTTGGAAACTTGCATTGAAGTATTCAGATCAATACGAAGAAATGCATTCACAAGAAGAAACATATGATTTGGGGGAAATCGCCTGGTAGAAAGCATTTGTACTAAGATTCCATCTTGCCATTAATGAAGTTAATAGTGAAACATATTCATTGCTACATACACCAAGTTCCGGCCGTTCAAATCCTAGGTACCTGGGATCCTATAGTTTCTCCGAGTGCAATTTCACATCTTATAGAAGCATTGTTAGTTGCAGAATTTACAGACAAAGAAACAGTAGCCAAATTCCTTTCTTTTTTGTTCGTTAAAATACCCTGAATAATGCAGGGCCTCCTGGACTCCCCATGGAAAATCCACACTCTAATTAGGGACTAGGGAGGGAAGAAAACTCTTGTCAGGTTCCTGTCACAGACATTTCTTTAAATCATTTGCTGTTTGCCACAGAACAATTGTTCTGTGTAAAACACAAACTGCACGGAGGACAGTCAGCATTGCTGCTGGGACTTTCTGTCTCCTCAGCTACACGTTTGGAGAGAACAGAATCGGCTTGCTAATAAGTTCCTTTTGCTGGAAGATTCCTAATGCTACAGTTTTCACTCCTACCCTACTGCCAACGGTTTCCTCAGCCACGACCTCAGCCAAGTACTGGCTGTAATGGGCAAACAGGGATTTTAGCCGGAGTCCCTGCCATGCTCCTTGTCACTTCCATGGGTCGATCAGCAGCAAGCCCATGTGTAGAAGTATTTTTTGGCAGAGACAGCAGTGCAGAGGGGGAGTAGGGAAGAACCATCTCTTCTAAGCGTCTCTTCCTCCCGGATGTTCAGTAAATGACTGCTGCAGATGTAGCTATGCTCAGTCAGGGGAAGAACTCATCTGTTCAAATCATGCATTCTCTCTACAAAGAGCAGCTTCGTTTGCACAGGCTGTCTGCAATGGGAATTCTCCTCTGTAGAGATTTAGCATCCCACTGCAAAACAGGCTATGCGGCTCACCATTTGTTTTCTCTAAATTATGATAGTTAACAAGAAGAGTACCTTGTTTCTGTGTTCTGATACCTACTGCGCCAACCGTATTAATTCACAAGATTTACCATTCTGTGGAGGTGCCATTCTTTTCTCTTGGGAGCCAAAGCTGGGCTTGGTCTTAGCAGATGTGATTTTGTTTACCTGCCTGAAGCTTCATGGCTTGCTAAGTGTTTGCTTATATCCCCTGCAACCCACTTGGCTTACAATTTCTGAAAAGACTATGAGTTTGAACTGTATTCACTAGCTCTCTTGTACGGAATCTCAAAGACTGCTATAATAGCAAAGGGTTAGGAAAAATACTGCCGATGTGTTGTCTGTTTACTCTGTGATGTAACAGCACCTTGGACATTAACTAGGCATTAACAGGTCAATGCAGATGAGACACATGACGAGAATGGACTTAATCCCTGAGCTGTAAAATAATGATCTGAATGTCTTCTCCATTAATTTTACACCAGCTCACCTCTCACCAGTGTCACTCCTAACCTAGCAGGGCCAAAGCGCCCAGTAGCAAGTCAGAGCAGGACTTCTTGGGAAGGGTAATGGTTCTTCACAAAAACAGAAGTATCTGAATGCCAGTTACTCCAGTTTTTCGGTTTGTTCATTTCTACTCTGGTGAGACCCACAGGTATCCTTCAAAGGCTGTAGCAGTCCCGGAAGCAGAAAATTGGCAGTTGTGGAGCACCTTTTCCTGCCAGTAAGTTAACATTGCCAAGAGCTAAGCAGCTGATAGTACATGCTTACATGCCAATGGAACACTTCTCCACAGCCCAGGGGTTTCTTTTGGTAGGGGCACTGCTTGAAGCCTTGCTGCCATGGTATGTGAACAGGACAGACTTCTCTATAGCAGCCAGCATCTACCTTTCCCTTTGCCTGGAGATGAAATTCTATTGTCACTGACTTCAGTGGAGCACATTTGTCACCACTTACTGACTTATGTGAAGGGAACTAATATTTTTCCATTAAAAAATCAAATAGCAAGAGAATCGCTTTGTTTTGTCTGGGTACAAAATGTTTTCCCTGCCAAAGCAAATAAATACATGAACAAATATCTTGAACTTCCACAAAAGTCAGTGGTGACATCCCTCTTAACTTCATCTATGCACTGATGGGGAGAGACAACCTTTATTGTTCAATCTTGAAGATTAAGCCTTAGAAGCAACCCCAAAGCATTCTCACCCATTTTACAAACACAGAAACTGAGACACAGAGAGCTTATACGAATTATCTTAAATCACAAAGATTCAGCAGAGGAAAATACAATCCATCAATCCTAATATTTAGTCACTTTCTGTAACTACTGGACTCAGGTTCTTCTTTTAAAATGCACAGTAATCCTGCCTGTGAAGGAGGCATCACGCTGTTTTATAGATGTAGAAACTGAAAGAGAAGCTGCAGTACAAATACTGAAATGTGGGTATCGGCCAATTTCATCTCTATATATGCAGCCAAATAAGTATCTGAATTCCAGAAGTGCTTCAGTTCAGACACTGAAGTTTGAAAACGCTAGTTAAACCAGACAACTTCTGTGTTTGTGGTTTTTAAATATATATATAGAAAGAAATGTGTTCTGACCTTCATGGATATGTCCAAAAACATGAAGCCTTGGCTGTATTCGTCTCTGGACTGTGTTCAGCAGCTCAACACATCCTACCCGTTGCATTTTCTTAGGAACCCAGTCTAGAAAACCTTTGGAAAAGAAAGGAAAGCTTTAAAGAAGACAGGTTATCTGCAAAGCTGTACTGCTATGCAGTACTTCTGAGATTTCATGTCTTGTGGCGTTTCATAAGCAGCCATGGAAGAACTGACATGGAAAAAACAGTGTGTGCCTTGGTAAGTAGAAGAGGAAGGAAGGCAAAATAATGGAGGAAAACCATAAAAGCTCACCCAAAGAAAAAGGTCTATGATAACTCTTGCCAGTTGTTTTTCAAAGAAAAAACACCTCTGCAATTAAAGTATTTTTGCACTGTTGTTAAAGGGAAAACTCAATGCCTTATCTGTTGTTCTTCCTTTAAGAGAGTAAGGTATAAAGAGCAGCATGTCTAAAGAATCTAATATTTAAATCTAGTCCTGGGATCTAGTTTTCAAAATTGAATACTTTAACTGATGTAACGCAATCTGTGTTGCTAATAAGACTATATTGCTATCACATTGAATCTTACAGTAGTGGAACTCAGGTGAGGAACCCAAATCATGCCTAAAACCAACATCCTCAAGTAAAACTGATTTAAGCGCTTCATGACACAACAAGCTCCACTAGCCTAAATCTATGGACCTCAGATAGGAAGAGAAACTCAGCCCTTCTGCAGTAGATGTTTTTAAGCGCTACATTTACTTGCACGAAGAGAAATATATAAAAATGCTTTTTTTATCAACACAGACAAAAACGTACACCAACTTGCTTATATGTCTAAACACATACTGCAGGGGGATGCTTACTGCCAACTGAAGTCTCATGTTTCCTTCAAAGTAGTAGTATAAGAAGGATGTTGTTGTATTAGAGGGTTTGCAATAACCAATCTTGCCTTCCTTCTATTGTTCCGCCATTTTCATCAGGCTCAAATTTGGAAACCTAAAAGATATAATCATTCTGTTTTTCTTTAGTTGTTCTGGTACTTTCCTTGCATGCCTGTCATAGCTTTGCATCTCTGACTTAGATTGCTGCAACAGCATGAATATATTGTGCCTTTGAGAAAACAGTAGTCAGCCAGAGACGTACAGAGTCTGGACGTAGTTTTCATATGTTTACTTTTGAGGTCCACTCAAGCATAGCTAAATAGCAGCTAACCAACTGGCTTGAAAGACCAGAACTGTGGTATTTGAGCTCTTGGAAAAGCTCTCAGATTTGCTAGAGCTTCAGGGTAGGTTCACACACTGAGAAATACCTTTTTTGGATGCCAGTGCTTGAAAACTGGGCTCAGTACACTGTGGGGTTTTATGAAAACAGTAAAAAATTTGCCCTTGGATCACAGTTACTCAGAGAGCTAGGTCCAATTTTCAGAAATGAGTTGGGAACATGGCATCCTAAGTGCCAAAAAGAGGAAGTTCTGATAGTGGCCATAGACTCCTAAGTCATTCAGATGCCTCTGAAGATGCTGCTCGGCTCCTGTCAGGAGGGTGTACAAAAAGAAAGCCCCGTTGAATTACAAAGAAGAGCAGAGCAATGCTCAGGTCTGGTAACTGATTTTACGAGTCACTCTTGGTAGCTAACGCAGGTCAAAATTCACTGTGGGAAATAGTAAGTATTTAAGATGTCAAAGTGCAGCCGGCAACTTCTCTGGAATCCAGTCATGCTTTTTTTCAGAGCAAATGTGCTAAAACCATAGGCTTTGTTACTTCAGTGATTTGAAACAGTTAATTGTCAAAATGTCTGTGGTGAACATAAAGCCAAAAGTATTTCCACTTCAAAAACTTCACAAACAAAAATCCATAAAATTAACTTCTCCATTAAATTAAGCATTATTTATGTTGAACATGTTTTTGTTTACATGCATTATCACCCTTCTGAAGCTTTCCCATATGTTTGCAGCTTATTATGTACACCTGACTACACAAACTAAGAATAATTGATTACACCTAGCTAACAATTAGAGTTCATCTTAGGGTTTTTTTAATGTTTGGTTACTTGAAACAGGTTCCTGCAGCTGTCAGGAATGTATAAATCTTTGTCATAGACATCAAGCAGACAGCTATAAATGAAGACTTAAAGGTGAAATTAAATTAAAAACAAAGAAAAGAACAGCGAACTTTTTGAAGAGAAATAAAGGAATCATGAATGCAGACCTTTAGGAATCAGGGAGAAGACTTAAAAAGTTGTATTATACATAGGCTATTAAATATATGGCATATCTTTATTAATAATAAACAGGTTACTAATGAAATGGTCAATAATAGCTGTTTTAACCTTTTTTTTTTCCTCATCCTGTGTGAACCTCCTGCATATCCCTGACCTGGTTTCATCCCAAAGCACTACTCTAAAACAGAAAAAAAAAATCCTCAGATTTTTGTTACGTGCCTAACTGACTTAGAAACACAAAGTCCATTAACTCTTAATGGTGCTTCTGCATCTAAATCATGCAGGCAATTTTAAATATATCTAATAATGTAGTATTAATTACTGTGCGCTCTTTCGAAGCGAGGAAGGAGAAAGCAGCACAGAAAAAGGATGATGGACAGAATTTAGGTGGCCTTGCTGGAGAAAAAAAGGGAATTTGCAAGAGCACTGATTGCTATTTACGATCATTAGGAACAGCTCTAGTGATGCTGTCCAAGATCAGAACAACAGTAATCAGCTTTCTGGTTAAAATAATTGCCTGGGAGGGTCAAGAAGGATCCTGTCTCCCAAAATGTCTGTGGACAGAGCTACACAATAAGGAGGCTCTGTAAGTTAGGCAGAGTGCTCATTTCTTTTGAAGCGTCATGTATTTGTTGCCATGGGGGGTGTCAGGGAGACCAACAGCTGATGCCCTCAGGCAGAAGGTTCTGTGCCTGAGCCATCTATTAATGCATCAATGAGAAAAAGACAAAGAAACTGCAACTTTTTTAAAAGAAAATCCCTGGAGGATGGTAGGCGCTCAAAAATTAAAAAAAAAAAGAGAACAAACACTGAGACATGGGGATGAGGGGAATTCACGTTACCCCATGTAATGTCAGTGGAGATGAGCAGCTCTTCCTCAGAATTACTACAATTATTAAATTACTTTTCAATTATTAAATTTACTATTAAATTTATTATTAAAGCATGCCCGTTGAGTGCCAGCTCTGCAGTGCTCACTAGAGGTTCCCCTCCCTCTGCTGATGGCAGAGGATCTGCCTGGAGAGGCCTGGTAGATAAATTAGCAAGGTGGCTGAAACCAGGTGGTGCAAGCCCCTCTCGCCACCTTCCAACACTGGGTTTCAAGTGCTAGCTACAGGGATATTCTTTGGATCAGCCGAAGGTTGGATTTCTTTACAGCTGATCAGCTGGTTTTAAAAACAGCTTTAAAAGTGCTGAAAAAGCTTCTCAAAGAGTTTTAAATATGACTTATAACTAAAACTGTATCAAAGACCCAGTGTCGTGCCTTGGATCCTAACAGCAATTATCCCCAATTATCAACCATTTGTAGTTGGTATCTCAAGGTCTAAAACAATTAATTTCTGCCATCTACTTTTACACGGCATGGCATGAGACTCCACTTAGGTGAAGTAACAAAACACACGCCTTTACTGTGAGAAACCGTGCTCACAAAGAAGCCCTTTCCCCCAGGATTAGTGGCCAGTGGAATGCAAACATGTCTTTCGAAAGAAAACAACAAAACACAAACCCTTTAGATACTTCCTCCTCCAAGCTCTGAAAGAGAAGAAAGGGTGGAAGACAAGAGGGCCTTAGCTTCAGGAAATTGGGGAATCTAAAGGTTAAAAGAAACCAACTGCCTCTATTTCACACAAAGCACTCTTCCGCAGTAAGACTCAGCAGAACACTTAAAGACATGCTTCACTTTCATGTCCATTTATTAAACCAGTGAGAGTTAAACACAGTTACATTAAATATAGCTTCCTATATGTAAAATACATTGAAAAACATGTTAAAAGCCTTAAGTCTTGACTGAATCTGGACAATTTTCTGTGATTATATTATTTCTGTAACACAGATAATTTCACTGTTATCTATGAATACAAGAAATTTCTCATGGCCTTTATATCACCTATATTAATATTTGCAAAACACAAATGCAAAACTATTTCTTGCTGATGTGTTAGTGTTGCCAGATTGTATTAAAGATAGGCAACTCACTTGCTCTGTCCAAAGAACAGGCAAAGAATGGCAACATTTGGGTTTGTGAGGCAGAAGATGCACCAAGTCAGCAGGATGAGGAAAAATACAGACTGGGTACTTGTTGGTGGGGGAATGCTGCTGCAAGTGAGGGAGAAAGACAGTGCTAAAAAAATAAGATCCCAATCCTGCATTTCTTTTCAAGCAGGCTCCATGCTTTAAATCTAGTAATTTCACCACTGGCTGAGTGGATAGATGCACAGGAAAACTAGACTTGGCTTATTTATAAAGCTAATCAAGGCTCTATGTGTTAAGGCTTTATTTTTTAAGCCATTATTTAATTTCCTACCATTGAGCACAGGTAATCATGAAACATAAAACTGAGCTGAAGTCCTGGTGCTGCTGAAATCAGTACAGATGTTACTTTTGACTTTTCTAAGTCAGCATTGCACTCTCTGTCGAAGGAGAGCCATCAGTTACTGTATAATCATCTGACATACACAGCTAAGAACACTAGTATTTTCTTACCGAGAGGTGGTCCATGTGTTATAAGAATATCTATTCCATCTGGAATAAGGTTCCATTTCTCTAATAGTGCTTGGCCTCGCGGAAGATTAAAGCCCCAGCCATAAAACCAAGGTTGCCTGCCAAGAGAGGAGGAGAATGTCTTCAATGCTACTTCCATGTACTGGTTATCTAATTAAAATACGGAGATTGACTCTCTACTAGCATGGAATTTGGAGGTACAAATAGCATTCATTTTCTTCTTTTTGTGCACAGTAAAACCTTCTTTCCATACAACCAGTGTTATTTAACTTGTGTGGCAAATCAGTGCAGTCCTTACCACTTTCAGTAGGCAGCATACAGTAATATATTCACAGTATTCCCCTGACTAGGTGAAAAGTAACTTTTACAAGACCTGGATATCAAGATCCCCATATATGGATTAGCATGCTGGACTCCCACCACATCTAGAAGAACACCCGTCTCAGATACCTTGGTACGGATATATGTTTCACATTGGCTCCCATCACGTTTGGCCCTTAGCCTATGACCATCTGGGCAAGGACAGACCCTGGCACAACGACAGATCCCGCTCCAAAGTTGGAGACATCATCTATGCTGTTTTGTTTCCCTAATTGGAAGCATCCCATCAGAACAAGAACACTGCTTCTTTTCTTACATATGATTTTCTTCTGTCCTCTGGTGTGTTGACTTGCTTTTAAGTAAGACTTTCCATATTCAGGATTTCTTATCAGATGGGCATTTACATTTTTTAAAACATATTTATGGAGCAGCTCATCATGGAGCAGTGGGACTGTAACACTGCCAGTCAGAACACAATTTATCCATATCTTGCTGTCCCATTGATTAAAAAACTGTATTTCACAGCAATTATATCACAGTGGTAAATTATGTCTTGCTGACTATGCTCTAATTCTAGGTCATAAAATTGATGGGTTAGTTTTAGGTTGGAATTTTTTTATAATTTTTTGACTGACGTGTTCTGGCCATATCCACATTTGGAGAACAGCAAATAGACTGCCATGATTTAATAAGGTTTATGATAATTGCAGCCTTAGCATTTATAAATACATACACATCAACCACGGTTCCCTTTGAGATGTTACTTTGTCGAGGAAAGCTTTACACTCCCTCACCGCATCAAAAGACAGAAAGAATTCTTTCAAACAAATTCTCTGAATTCCACTTTACATCATGTATGGCAAAGACAAAAGAAAATGCCCATAAAGCTACTACTCATCCTCTTCCATTACTGATGCTTGACTAACATTTCAAAAATTAACACGTCTGCAAACTTCATGATGATATATTTCCCACTTTTCCTTTTGGAATGCTGTAAAGCACATGTCTATTGAAAACAGCTTAAAAAATAGAGCTTGCTAAAATATAAAGGGATGTGGCTTACCCGAGGGAAGAAAAGAAAATTCTGCTACAAGGAAAGGAAGAAGGGAGCTTTGCAGATTGTTTCCTGCCTTTCTTCCACAGATGAAAAAAGCCTCAACCTTTCTGGAGAGATGACTGAAAAGCTTTCTGTGTCCATGTCTAAGAGCTTATTTCCTAGCTCTTCATCACACAGCACCCTGGATAACCAGGGTCTGGATAAACAGGTGTCCCAGGAAAAAAAAAAAAAGGTGAAACTTTGTACATCTGCCACTGGGACCAGAAATACATCCCAGCCTCCAGAAGCTGTGATGAGGGAGGTGAGGAAGGTGTGTGAAGAAGAGATGCTAATAGCAGTAGCAATGAAGTGGGTTGCTCAGACCAGGGCAGCTGGCTGAGATAAAGACGTACCCCTACATCAGGGATACAAAATGCTTTTCTGGTTGCATGTTCATGTCCTGGGAGCCTTTCTTCATAGGAAGAGCAGCACCTGGCTCAAAGGTACATGTCTTCTCACCTTCCTACTGCTGGTGTGGTAACTCATGGTCTAGTTACTGGTTTTGTTTTGTGGTAAGTTACCAGCGATGCTCCTGTATAACACTGTTACGCAGAACCAAACCACAGTCTGTGGAGTTTGATCAGCCTGCCTTTACGTTCAGCTCACCATTGACAGAATGGGAAGGAATGTCCTGAAAATAAACAAACTGAAGTCTATGAAGTGCTCACCTGCTACAGAAGTGGAAGGCTTTATAGAAATACACAGAGGTTAGGCCTTTTCTAAACTTTCATTCCATCCTTGCCTTGGGACCGCATTCCACACCTTACAAGTGTCTTTCTCCACCAAGATGAAAATATTCAACTGTTTGGCAAACTGTCTTTAGGCCCAGAGCAAGTTTTTCAGGAGCAAGATCTCATCGACAGAAACTACTGGTAAGGGCAAACACGAGGGAAACGAAGTGTAGGCATAGTAAATCACACCTTTAAAGCCACTGACCAATCCAGTGAATACAGGCCACCCCTGGTGCTGCTGGGCAAGGACAGGATTGTCCCCAGGTCCTCGGTGGGAAGCGAGGCGAGGTGCCGTCCCACCCCGCAGGTGTTTGCCAGACCCAGCAGAAGGGGCCGTGGCCACTCTGCGCCCGAAGAAAGAAACCAAGGGGAAAGATCAATATTTGCCCAAGAAGAAAAGGACAAAAACCTATGGAATAATTGTTTTAAGGACACAATGAAGCATGTATAAAGAGAAATAAACGTGACTGTCACAGGTCTCGCCAGAAGTCAGCTTAATCCTGCTGAAATCCAAATGACCACGAATGGCATATGCAGCTGCGAGAGCCGCTGCCTGCCTCTACCAGGGCTAGCCTGTACACGGCCACTTCTTAAAAAGCCAGTTTCCCCTTATGAATAGGCATGATCTGCTTATTAAGACAAGAAGCACTTTCCCCCGTCCCTCCCTCCCTCCCTCCTTTGTGGCGACTGCAGCTCGCAGCCACCCGAGCGCGGGGCTGGTAAGTTATGCATGCTGGAGCTGTTCTTTTGTGAAGGGGAGATGTTACAACTTGTGTGATTTGCCATTATGCTGTCTTTTGTGACAATCCCGAGATGGAAAGAAATGTCTGGAATATTTCTGGCAAAAAAAAAAAAAAAATATACCTGAAGTCCAAGAAAGGATTCAGGGGAGGATGTTGGTGTGCTTTACAGCTGAGAGAAGAAAGACAAATCATACACTTCAGTGCCCCCACCCCCAAAGCAAAACCATCTTTGTACGCACATGGGGATTTTACAAATCTCCAAGTCCCTTGTTCTGAAAATTTATTGCAAAACAGCCATCAAAGTTTCCGAGCAGGGGAAAAAAAAAACCTTTTCTAATACCGAGTAACAAGTCTGTGACCTGGATATCATGCAAACACAACTTTGTCTAACATTTCCATTTATGATGAAACCTGAAAGCAAAGTTAAAGTCTTCATATCAAGCATCAGATTTCTGGATCCCCAGTTACTGCTTGCTCAGGGAAAGTGTAATTTTTTATAAAATACTTTTCAATAATGTTTTACATTTTACAAAGAAAATACTGCCATGTATGTTCTATAAGAGAAAAATCTGCTGTTCTCAAAATACCCCCAGCAAAATGTATTTGGCAATTAAAGACATACATCATGAATGTATTTCACCTCTGAAGAGAAGCGCCCGTGTGTAGAAATGTACTTTGATTTAGGTCTTATCTTCTTAAAGTGAACAGTTTCAGTGTCTCCACACACTACTGAAATTCAATGGTATTATTATTATTATGATAAGAATAATGATTGTCTACATATAAGACTCTAGGGGGAAAATATATTGGAAGTGAATTTGTTTACAGCACAATTAACCTTATGTTAAAAACATATGAACAAGTTTTGCAGGTCAAATAATCTACCATACAAAAAGGGCTGAATTATCAGAATTTGTGCTAGCAATCGGATGTTGCTTTATGTACTGAATTTCTATCTTTCTGTTCTAAAGTAACCATTGGAATAATTTTCTTACAGAATGATAGTTGCTATGACAACCATAGCAAATTTTCCTTTTCTGAAACAGATGTCTCATTTAGTTGAAAATTAGAATGTGAAAAACCCATGGGAAAAATTAATTCAAACTTTAACAGAACACTGACTACAATGTAATCTCTTATAGGTTAACCCCTTAACATCTTTCTGCACTCTTATAGTAACCTTCTCATAAATTCTAATTAAACCAGTTTAACCTCCTAGGAATGACCTTCTTAGCTATCATTAGTGCTTTAGTTGTCTTTGAAAGGTGCATTTCTGATACGATAATAACAGAAAAAAGTCATACAAAAAAAAAGTGGTCAAACATATTACCGCCTTAATTATTTATTAGTTTTTCTTCTTCTATTCAGCTAGTACTGGAAAGAGCTACCATGTAGTCCAAGAATTCTTTTGTCATTTAAATGGGGCATAACTTAGTTTTACATGTGATTTACTGTAAAGGGCGGTGACGCACTACACAGATTTGACCTGTAATTTACGTGAAAATTGAAGGTTTTCAGTTTTCAAACCACTGGTACCCGTCTCAATCTGCTCAGCAGACGTACAAAAAGGGGACACAAAAAAGGACACTTGACTGGGGAAAACTATCAACGCGCATGGATTTTTCTGTTACAAGCAATGAGAGAGTGAAATCTGATTCTCCATTACCTTGATTCAATTTAAACGTTTTAAGTTAAAGAATGGATTCCTTCCTCTCTGTACACTTACCAGCTCAAGGGGAACCCCCCCAGCACTTGGTCATCGGCTACAGATGAACACGGCAGGCAGCCAGCAGGCAGGCAAAGAAATATTCCCACCACAGCACTGCCCGTAGTGCTTACAGGGTGTCAGCTACCACGAGAACTTCAGGATTGCAAGATTTACTGCATCAGCTGCACCTGGGTTGTCCCGCTGAATAAGGCAAACCCTGCCACCAGTAGGCACACAATTACTCTCTTTGACTTCAAGGGAAAACTCCCCTGCGTAGTCCAGTACCCGCAGAGAGCTATGGACGGTAACTGACTGAATAGCCATTAGCCTCTCAAAGGGATTGGTGGGCAACATCTTGCAAACATCTTAGTAGCAAAAAATACAGAACTAAAACACAATGCACAGATCTCTGTACTGCCTGATTTCTATTAAGTTTCCTACAGAAATCTTTTTTGCAGCTGAAAGGCAAATTCTCTCACTAGAATTCCTTTGCTTACAAAATAAATTTCAAAGGTTCACAAACACATATAACTTGCTCCTGTCTTTCCTCCACAACAATTGACATTTTTCTCCGATAGGAAAATGAACAGATATTGGCTGGTGACTGTGAAGAACCTCAGTAGGAAAAGAATGGACCGAAACAGTCTTCTCATTTCTGCTCCCCTTCCTGACAATTGTAGGGTCACATATATTGAATATTTAGAAGATTGGACTATGCTTGCTGAAAGTCATACTGGCATATGTGACCAGTCATGGAGCACCAAAAAGCAGTTAGATTCAGTGGTGGCAATCACAGGTAAAATTCCAACACATCCTGATTCCCAGCCCAAGAAATCTCACTTTTGGACATTTAAGTCTGATTTTTTCTGGACTAGATTTAATCTTATTATTATTATAACTAGCTACAGTCCTGTGAACACAGGTATACAGTACTATATACACTGTATACCTTCCTTGTCTGCCTGGTGTTCACATCCTTCAGGTGTTCATATTTTTATGTTCCCCACCACTGTGATAGCTGAATTTACCCAATCTCTTTAATTGCCTTTTTAGCCTATCCACAGCAACTAACTAAACAGTTTACTGAGCATTTCTACTGCTTTTTACTCAATTTTATCTACAAGTAAGGATTCATAGAAGTTCAATTTTTTTTTTTGTGGGGTATTAGCTGTTTCTACATCTAAAGTAGTTGTGAAATAACACTCATCTTTCTGTCTTTTCTTCCTCGCATTCAAGAGGACCGTCCAAAGCAGGCAGGAAACTAGCTATTAAGCCATTAGTGCCCAAAAGGACTGGCAGGGCACTCTTTGTTTATAGGCTTTGAAATACCATTCAACATCTTGGCATTTGAGCATTTTAACAGCATAACTGAGATTTATAGAAAGAAGTTTTGAGGAGTATAAGGAGAAGTATTATGACTAGCTTCAATGTGAGAGAGACAAGGGTCGCACGATTTTAGAGAAGAGGTACGAAAGCAGTGTACAGAAGGAATTAAATTACGCAAAAAAGAAACTTAGGTTCACTCATTCATAATACTGGAACCAGGGATTTTTTAATGAAAGCTAAGGCCTTATACTTAAAATTAATAAATGCAAATAATGGTTAATCTCATCTAAGATTATCCCCTGGAACACATGGCCACGAAGTACAGCTCAGCAGGTGGAATGGAGAAAGCAGAAGGAAGGGGAATGTAGGCGCTAAGACACTAAAAGGCTTGCACAGCATTATTTGGGAGGCTGTAGTGAGCAGCAAATTGAACTCAGACCTTCTACCTGTCTGACGGCCACAACAGACAACATTTCTTGCATGGGGAAGTTTGCCGTGTTCTTGCTTTTTTGCCTTGCTTGCTTTGCATCCAAGGTTGTCATTCTTGGAACTCTGAATCAAATTAAATTATTGTTTTCACAAAAGGAAAGGAGGGTAAAAACCAGAATATGGCCCTTCGTCAGTAATTATTTCTTTTGCAATTCGAGTTACACAAGAAATCATTCATCTTTTATTTAGTAAAGGATTTCATACTTCTCTGACTGGAAAGAAGAAAGGATGAGCTGTGACTAATAGGAACTGATCATTTCTACACATTAATCTGTTATAAAACAATGGAAAATAAAATGAAATCTACTTTATCTTCATAACAAGAAAACAGAAGATAACAGGTAAGGAGAAAAGTTAATGAAAGCCTGAATTTAAAACACACCAGCACCAAATGCAAATAGTTTATTTAATTCTGCTGGAAGCCAAATGATAATATCCCATCTGATATTTTTAAAAAATAATAAAATAAACCCAACAAACAAACTTAAAAGCTAATTTGGAATAATTAACCAAGAGACTCAGTGCTGAGGGTACAGATGTAGAAATGTACAGACTTTCAGTACAGTCTTATGGGTTTAATACAGGGCTAAGGTGCCGAACTCCTGATGTCTCCGAGTCTCTTCCCTCAGTCTCTCTCGTTCTCAGTATGTAAAAATATAGGTACAGCCAGGTTACGCAGGCGGTACTTCAGATAGCTGATAGCGACAGAAAGAAAAAGGGTTAAGAGAAAAGAGGAGTTAACAGCCCCTCTGTCCGCATGACAGTCACCATCTAATTTTAAATGTAAAACTTGCCAGGAATGGGCCAATCAGTAAGGAAAAGTCATTTGAGGCCCATCTATGCATGGCATCTTTACAGTTTCTCACTATCAAATGACCAGACAGCTAAAGAAAAAGAATGTTCTTCCACACATCCAGCTAGTTAGTGTTTACTGTAGCCCTCTAAGACTTTGCTGAAGTTCGCTAACAGAGGAGATGGAATATCCCTTCAAATAGAGATGCTATACTTGTGGGGTTTTTTATGATGCAGGTCCTGGAGGGACTCTCCTAAATGAAACACGACTAGAATAAGTAGGATGTGTAATAGGTGCACTGAGAATTGATAAAAATGGCCCTCACAGTAGCCACTTCTCAGTTTAGTAAATCACCAGGTTTACATTCTTTTCTCAAAATATCAGGAGTAATTAGGCCATATGGACTAACTGTCTGCCAGTTCTTTTTTTTTCTTTTTTTTTGTGTTTTTACCTTTTTTTTCTTAGAAAATTCAAAGCCATTTTGAGTTAAACAAGCATGAAAATGCTTCCAAAACTAATAAATTAATACAGCACGTGTGCATATAAGCAGAAAGTGTATTATTTTTAACATTTTCAGTCTAGCAACAGATGAACTTACTTCGTGTTCAATAAAGCACATACTGATCCTTCATATGCCGTGTTTCTACCTGAAGTGAACAACACCCAAGCAATCCTAAATTCCACATTCACGTTTTCCTGCAGTCCTAAATTCACCCCACAGTACAGTGGTGGAAACCAACTGCTGCAATATAACTTTCTACACCAAAAAGGTACAACTTTTAACACCTGGATGCTCATTCAAGTAGCTAGGAATTCTGTGATAATCTTAAAAATCTTAAAAAAAATATACTTTTCTGATGTTAAATATGTAATTAGAAAGATCTGTGAAGCACAGGTGCAGCCCCCTGTTTTAATATTGGTTCCAATTTATCCGATTTCTTACTGGGGAAGAAAATCCTCATATTAAACAATGCTAATTTATGAATTAAAATTAATTCATGAACAACAAATCCAAAGGAAGTGTTCTGATGTTAAACAGCTTCACAACAAGTGGCAAATTACTTTTTCCCTTAAAATCTGTCCAGGGAAGAGAAAGAGAACTCAGATAACTGTGTTACAATTAGTTCTTGTGATGGTGGCTCTATTTACAGTTCTTCACATAGAGCACAACGTAAAGTCACCATCTACTTCTTGATGGAGTAACACATCTACTGTGTAAAAAACAAGGGAAAATGCATAGATGCAAGCTACCGTGAAGCAGGGAAGCTGATTCTCACCAGGTGTAAGCGGCTCAAAAGCCGGTGGAGCCCTGCCAATTTACTCCAGCTGAGAATCAGCTCCATGTAGATCCGCTCCAAACTAGTTAGCTATTTGTGTTTTTCTTGGAATATCGCCAAAGGGCTCATCGCAGTACCCAACTGTGTTTACATCTTTGAAACATCCTGAAATTGCTGCTGTCTGAGACTACAGCCCAGACTACAGATAGAGCTGGTAGTCCTTTTGTTCAAGAAAAAATGGGGAAAAAAAGCACCAAAACAACAAAAAAAGCACTTTAAACTTTAAAACCAGCGCTGTCTCATAAAATTAAACTTTCAAGCAAATGTGAAAAATAAAGAGAAAACTGCTGTGGGGGATTGCAATTTCACTCTTGTGGTTTATGAACTGCAGGAAAGTGAAGCCAATTCCCTGTAGTGAGATTACAGGTCTCCTCTTCTATAGGTCTTAAATTAAAAACCAGCTGAATCCAAAGTGAGCTAGTTTACTGGATCAGAAGATTCAATTATTTCTGCTAAGTAACTGAATGTGAACTACTTCCTTTTAATAATACACAACTAATAATTACTGCCCAAGAAAGGACTTTTTTTCTACCAAGCTAATTAAACTAAAGCAATATATTCTTTGCCTGCTCTCAAATTTAACTAAAGCTAGAAACATCGCAACAAAACAAGTAAATTCAAATCCCCACTCACATACAGAAATATAAAGCCACACAATGTGTTCGGACATTACAAGAAACAGGACTTGCCAAAAAATGTTATGTGAAATCCCTGTAATTACTGGTCTGTATTCAGCACACATGCACACAAGGGCAGCGTAACGTCCTGCACGCTTGTACCAGACACAGTGGAAGAACACAACTGCAAAGTGGACGCAAAGCATCTTTGGCTTCAGTGACTGAAGCTCAGTGACTGCGGAGCTCACTCTGCAAGAGGTCACTGTGAAATGTGTTAGAGAATTGATCCATACCCCTAATACACAAACGTGTACAACTAAGCAGCATGCAAAGGTGTTTGACTTACTGGTTTTTCTCTATTGTGACTATTCTAGGATTGAACTGTTCCAGGCTCCTCAGCCCTGGGCAACGTTGGGAAGAAATTTTATTTGAGAGCAAGCATTTTCTGGAACATTCGTTAACAAGAAAAGAGAAAACGGATACTCTAAACTGCTGTGACTTTAAAAAAAATCTTGTGGGAAACTGAAAAATAAAGCACATAACAACTAGAATTTACCACATTGGTCTGACTTTGACGATATTTAGAGGCTGCAGATGTAGTTCAGTTTACATTTTCATTTGCTCACATACCTATTGCAGTTTAATTAGTTAATAATAGCTGTGTTCCTTTAATATGGTATAAAAAATTCTCAGAGTTTCAGAAATTTTTATTTTGTTCCATACACATTTTTCTCAGCAATGTTAATGATTCTTGCTAATTCATTTCAGTCACTTAATTTGTACTGCAATGTTCATTAAAAAGACCTCTCCTGAATTCAGTATGATTGCTCACATGAGCAACGGCACCTGTATACCTAGTGTCAACTGAATGACACTCAGATTTCCTGTATTTCCAAATCATGTAAAAAAAACGCTTTCCAAGACATGTTTATCACATGAAGTGCACCAATTTTAGCAAAGTGCCATTAGTAAAAAAAAAAAAAGGAAAAAATGAGGAGAGAAACAATCCAGTGATCTGTTTCTGATGTTGAAACAGCCAGAATGCACTCTTAAGTCTCACCTTCTGCCACTGGAAATCCTTTCACACTTCAGGAGTTCAATATCTTACATTTCTCCTCACCACTTTCCCTGAATAGCTGAATTTAATAGATCAAAATAATTTTGCAGGAAAAACCATTTATGATCTTCCATATGCTGCAAACTAAACTACAGTGTATCGTGGTTTTAAGGGTTTTTAGAAGTAGCACTTTCCAAAATGGAAAATGGTTCTGGTAAGTATGGAAGAGGAAATAAAAATATCACTGCAGCATTCTATTAAAATACAATTAAACCTGTATGTATGTGCCTTAGACTGTTAATTAATGTATTTCAAAAGGATGATGAATTTTGCTTTCTCTCTTCTAAACACATCGCTATTTCTTATGCATCTGTCACAGCTCACCTACCTTTTACTGAGCGCCCGAACTAAAATATCTTCAACATTCTGATCATAGTAATGCAGCCACAACAGGCAGGCTTAGATGCCAACCTTCTCCCCAGAATTTCTGAAGCTTGAGATGCCTCAGTTTTAAATAATGAGTGGAGTCTATTATTCCCACTCATGATTTTCATTTTCTTCAAGAACCATGTCAGTCTACCTAAATTACTCACTTCTATCAATTGCCTGTCTCAAAGTCACCAATTTTAAAAAGCTCCAAATAGTTCCCAATTTTTAAAATCAGGGAACATCTACCATTTTTAAAACATATTTCCAAGCAACTAAAACCTAGCACTCTGTACTATGTCCACATCCAGCATTTCCAAATCCATCCATACAAAACTGTAGCGCTGACAGAGCTAGACATGAAAACAAACCACTTGCTCAAAAATCTACTTAATCTGATGTTTGCAAGAATTATAGAGTTGTATTTTATTGCTTAGAAAACAGTACAGAAGCAATTGCACTTTAGTTATTTGTATTTTTATCTTTTGACCAAGTGAGGGTGCAGAAAGACGAGAACATAGGAGGATCAGCTACATTACTTAGAAAAACTTCTAGTATGGTTTTGTCCAGTAACACAAATTTTTCAGTCCCTATATATTTTAGTCATGTGCAAGGTACTGAACAGTTTTTTTACAGATTTGAAAGGGGGCCTGAGAACTAAGAATCAGAGCGGTCACTCAGAGGCAGAAGTTACTATTGTCTGTGAATTTTACAGGGAACGAAACCTGCAATATAACTTCTTGCGCTGCTGCTGCTGCTGCTCTATCTGGAAGCCACACTCCCAGCTTGGGAGGTATATTATGTTAAATGAAGTCAATATTTTATTTTAATACAGTTTCATTTTAATTGATGTTCACCTCAATGACTGTAAAGATTTGTACAAGGTCTGGGAAAGTAAACATTAGATGATTCATCACTGGGAAAATGAAAGCGTGTCCCTCTTATGAAATGAATCTATAAATCTTTGCTACATTATTTTACTGATGGAAACTGAGTTTGGTGGGGAATGAAAGAGACTATTATAGCTGTTCTTGAAAAGATGGAGGAGGGAGGCGCTAAAATGGAGACCTAGGGTATGGGTGACTTGGAGTCCGTGTGGAACAACAATAAGTCTGTCTCATTTTGCCTTTTGCACGCTCTTTGAAACTACCCCAATTCCACATGGAAGTTACCAGTCTTTCTATCCAAAGTGCACATGTGCACGCACACGCATACATACACACACAAAGAAGAGAGAAAACATACAAGGAGCATAACAAAATCACCTACTTTGTGATGAAAAAACAAACCAGACAAGAAAACAGCAAATCAGATGAGAGTTACACGCCTATAGCTACGCACTACCGTCACATTGGACTATACAGCTGGAGTAAAGACACTGGGCTGCATGCTGGAATAGTACAGGCAGCTGCAGTGCACCACGAAAAGGGCCAACAGGTTGGAACCAATTTCCAGGCCTCACACCAAAGTGGGATGGTGATTTGGAGCATTAGCCCCCTGTCAAGATTGCTTTGGGCTGAGCTGGTGACTGATATTCACTAATGCAACCTACAGGTTGATGTCTTTTATGCCGGAAGGAATTCGGCCATCTTCTCTGACATAGCCAGAGCTCACTGAATGCCCCAGAATGCTAAGCTTAGTAAAAACAATAGTTGAACCAAAAAAGCCCACTCCCCACATACACACCCCTAACTTTCTTCACTCAGTTCCCATTATCTGAACAACAATATTGTACGAGAGATGTTGGCCCATGTGTAAACATGCAAGGGTCACATCTAATCAATGTTCCATCGGAGAGAAGCTACAAAAACCCAGGAGTCCAGCCCGGGCATCTGTCACTTCACGACAAATGGCACAAATGTCTTTCTAGGCTGATATTAATCTTTGCTCTCCCATTTTGCCTGACTGGGAAATGAGAGTTTCTGAAGTTCCAGATGGCCTATAACAAAAGAATGAAGGAGGAAATGAGAATACATAGACACTAGAAAAAACTAATTCTGCAAAAAAGAAAAATGAAGTTCTGTTTCACAGGAATAGATCCCTCTAGATAATCAAAGTCAAGCAAAAATCCACTCTCTGGATAATGAGTCTGGAGGCAATCTCATCCTAAAGGGCTTCTTTAAGCTATCCAGGCCAATATGTCATTTAGAATAATGGAATTGTCATATGTTTGGCAAGAGGGCTTTGATTATCCCTTCCTTTCCCACATTGTGGAAAATGAAAAAAAGCACTGCAAGAGATAAAATGCTCTCCTGCCACCTTGTATGCCTGTTTGAAAGCAAAAGGACCAACATTTCTCCTGTAGTTGTATACAGCAGCTTAGAAGCATTACAGAAATTCAGTGGCTAGGAAGATGTTTTCCTTCTGCCACTTGCATTTCTCTTCCTCTGTCAAGTAAAACGTGTACTCTTATCCTGCCGTCAAATCACAATAATCCACCTTTTACTAAAAAATGTCACTGGAATTTCGGCCATTTTCCACAAGATCAGAGCGTACACACAGAATACCTATTCTTCTGCAGATGAACATCTTTTCTACAAATTTGAGGCAGGGGTGCAATATTAGACTTTGGGAGAACAGCCGGTATAATCTTTCCCAGAACAAACAGCTTCTGATCATTGATCAGGGGTCTATTCATTAGTCTTCAGGTCTTAATGTAGTTATTGCATGTCTTCTGTAGTTACTGCATGCAACAGGAGAACAGAGCACCAAGTTCCTCGCTCACTGAGTTGTAAAAAACTCAATGGACAAAACATGCAGTAGGGCAGAGTCCATTATTGGAACCTTGTGCAGCAGAGAAGCAGACGTAACAACACGCAGGATCATACATTCAAGAATGAACCTCAGAGAGGTGTTCTCACACTGATACAAAAATGTACGTGCACCTTTACAGGCATTCATTTTTACATGGCAATTCTGAATGACTATAAAAGGAATAATATATAGTTGAGTCATTCAGCAAGCACAGCCGATCTTGTGCACTGAATGCATCAGGGGTTTTTTGTGCAAATACAGCATGTAATTGTGCAATTAAAATCTTCAGCAGTGCAGAGGCACAAGTGGATTGCATAGCCTATCTTCAACCCAGCTGTAGTTAACACTAAAACTCTTACCTGCAAAATAATAACACATTGTGGGGATAATGAACTATAATAGAAGGCTTGAAACCTATAACTGAAATACTCACTAATCATTTATTAATATGATTCAATGAATGACGTCTGATGACACAGAAAAGACCTTCTGCTTCAAATCCAAATTCAAATTTCCACTATTATCTCAGCCTCCTGACTTCCAAACCACCTGTCAGGACCATCTACTGCTTGTAGGAAATTTGATATTAACAGCAAAGCTCCCTACTGTAAGGACTTCGTTGATACCTATTCATTTCAGGTATCAACACTGACACCTAGCTCTAGCTTCATAGTGGGACTGACAGACTCACAGAAACATTGCTCAAAAGGGACCTTTGGAGATCTTCAGTCCAACCTACCACTCCCTACCACTCACCACCACTCAATCTGGTCAGCCATGACTGCCTTGCCAAATCTTGAAAACACCTAAGGACAGATTCTCTGCCACGTCTCTGGTGTTCCTGCTTGCTGTATTTTTACTTCTATGTTATGATTTTGTATGTTACTGAAGAACAAATTACACCCTTCTGGAAGATGGCTTAATCTTTGGGAAGGCTTAGCAGTCAAAAGTACATTATATAGCATTATTATATAGGATTATTTGGGTTATTCTACCTGCCACTTTTGACTTTTTTCATAGCAGTCCAGAATAAATTAGGGTGTTTAAAAATACTTTCCGACCAGAAGCCTTCCAATTTACAATAAACGCTTTACATTCATAGCAACTATGGCTATTGTCTACACAAGACTGCTTCCAGGTCTGTGAATATGTTCTGGCCACACCCTGGGCTTTGCTGGGATGAAACCAGAGAGCATCTTCCTATGCCTGGCTTTTTATGAAAAAAACTCATGGTGTCCAGGCTTTATGTTGGAAAAAAACCCAACAGTTCCCAGCATCTGGGCTACACTAGAAGGAAGCACACTGCCCTCTGATGCCCTGCTCATTCAGATCTGACAACCGATACCGTATGGTGGACTGTCAAAAGCATCAGCCCCCTAGGCCAAACATAGCCACCCTTAAAATTCAAGATTGCTCTGGACATCTTTAACATCTTGGTGTTCGAAGTTTCTCATGAAGCATCCAGTATTTTATACTTCTCTCCCTCAAAATCTGTACTAAAAATCCGTGGTCCAAGATACTGGTGGTGTAAATACTAATTCCTAAATAGCAGCTTTTGTGCTTTGCAGCTCGCATTTCAAAATGGCTGCTCCCTGCTTGATGATAATACTAGCATAATTAACATTTGAGGCAGTTAAATTTTTGTTAGTGAGTAGAGGCTCAATCTGGCACTTGAAATCTTGCCCTTGGAGCCCAGGAGAGTTAGAGCATGGGTTTCTGGCAAAACAGTCTCCCATTTCTTCTATGCAATTAAATATAACCACTGAGTTTTAGATAATAATAGAGGTCAAACTACGCAAGTGCTATTGAAAATATTTAACCACACACAAATGGTACATATTTAAATGGCCTTAGAGACTGGCATGTTACGCAAACCAATCAAGCTCTCGTGGTTTATTTTGCAAGTAAAACATCTTAAGCAGTAGTACCGTCTAATTGTGTACAGGTCATATATAAAAATACAGATGGCTACAGGTAAACACAGTAAGTTAATGCAGGTTAGCATTCACTCAGACCTTACTCCAGCATTCTTGAAGTACTTTGCAACTATTTATTAACCTGTTTTATAAAGGAGGGATATCTCTAGCTTGTACTCATTTTTATAAAGGGTGCAGTAAGACAGAAGGTCAGGGCTGCAACCAGAAATGGAAAGGCAGGATCTGGGGCCCCAGTCTTTTGGTTTCTAGATAGTTCACCTTATCATTAAACGGTCATGTATGGACAACAAACATAAACTGTAACTGGGAGTTCTCCAACTAAACAAACCCCTTCAAAAAGTTAGATGTATATTTTCAAGGCTGGAAAAGGAAATTATTTTAGGATACTAAAAAAGCAAGAGCATGAAATTTAGCTTTGAGTTCTGAGATCTTGAAGAACTCCAAATTTTCAAGTCTTGACTAGGTTCCCAAGCATTTTCTAAATGACTGGTTCCACGATGCAAGGGCAAAAAAAGATTCGCCATGGAAAGTTCACCAAAGTTCTGTAGTTTTTTAGAGATTACATTACTATGATGTAGAAAGAAAGAGAGATTGATTTCCCAGAGAGGCTATAACAAACCTCTCTTTTCAGGGTGGATGAAGTACAGAAACAAAAAGGAATGCGAAAGAACAGTAGTGATCAGTAGGCACAGACTTGTACTACAGCCTTCAATCTAGCAGGCAGCTAGTTTAACCCACACAGAATAGCTGCTTCTCTTCCTAAGTTTTCTGGCTGGTGGGCTGGCTGATGTCACTTTGTTACTTCTGCATCTGCTGTTCTGATAGACTAATGAAGAATGACTTATTATTGCTACTGTTGTTGCTGCTGTTTCCACTGGACATGACATCAAGTAGCATGGAAACTTCATTCAGCGTTGCATAATAAAAAACAAAAAAACCAAGTTTGGTTGGAAGACTTTCATCAAGACTTTCTCCCATATGGAGTAAGCAAAGATCTTCAAACGACCTTACAACACTCATCTTCCAGGACCATAACGGGGTGGGAGATGAGTTAGCAACACTGAAACATGTAACATGGAAGTTTAGATATAACCTGAAGATGCATAAAAGATGGAAAGCAATGTTTTTTCATGAAGAGTAGGTCATGCCAGATAGCTTAGATAACTTGTGCAAAATGACAGGATTAGCACACAAAGGGAATGCGGCAGATCTGACTTTATAGAAACATTATTTATGGGTTAGTGGGTGGACAAAAGTTTTCTCAACAGATTTTTACAGATCTAATCATACACAGAAAGTTCAAATGGTTTCCTTTAGCCTCTACTTAATGCTACTTTATAGATAGTGTTTTGCTTTAATTTAATTTTTCTAGACTTTAATGAGACTTTTGGTACTTTACTGCTTGGAAAATTATTACTGACACTGGAAATATGGTGCCTGGTTACGAATATTGCAATGAAGATATGAAGTTGCCAGACATATTGTAAACAGAGCATAATTACAGTATTTACAGTTGAACATCAAAATGGGAAGGGATGCCAAGTGGCGTTTCTCAGAAGTTAATATTGGGACTGATACCATCTAATATCTTCCCTAATAATTTGGAAAATGAAGTAAATTGTACATTGATTGAATACACAGTAGACACAAGAGGAAGATGAACTACAACACAGCAGGTGGGTAGGTTGAAAAAAACCCAGAAAGATCTGGAGATCTAAGAGGGAGAGAGAGAAGGGCGCATTTAAGAGAGAAGCTATTTAATGTAGACAAATGTAGAATAATAAGCTCAGAGAAAATTAACACCCATCTCAAGTAACCAAATGGGAAAATGCCAATTTTCATTAAAAAAAAAAATCCCAGAGATTTCACAGTTTATTCACACTGAAAATTCACATTGGGGTACATGCATCAGGTTTGACAACTTGTTTGCTACATTCCAGCCTGATGTGATTTTAAAAAGAAGAATAACAGATTCCCTTAAAAACCTGTCTTTTAAAATAAATTTTTGCTTACTTCAAATGTATACCAAATGCTCAAAAAAGACCCGATTTACAGTCCTGTTAGCAGAAATAACATAGTAGTAATATAAGTGAGAGACGCAGAAACAGCACATACAAGGTCCAAGGTGGAGGTCAGAAAGTCAAAGCCCATCTGTCTCCGATACTGTCAAGGAGTTCTAAGTGTTCACTCTATGCAGTAGAGCAAAATCCATTAAATACTAGGTTGCCACTGATTTGTTCAATTTAGTTTAGAAGCTCAACTATACCTTGAGGAAAGCTATTACTGTATAAAAAAAGATAATATTCTGAGCGATATTAAAAAAAAAAAGCCTAAACAAATACTAAAAGCAGCTTGCTGTGTTAAATGACTACTGTATACACTAATGAACCTTAAATATTATCTGTAGGATGGAAATTGTCAAAAGAATGTACCCTTGCAATAAAATTAACCTGTAATTATATAAACTCACTAAGTATAGAAAATGTATTTTATGGCACAAAACCCCCCTACATGGGCTATGTTAGAGAACTGCTCCTGGCTGAGAGTTTAAAAAACACACTCTTTTTCCCATCATTATTTGGTTAACAATACCCACAGTACAAGTACATTATTTTGTCACAGGAATGATTCATTACAAGAAAATATAAAAACTTTATCAAACTGAGTATTACTTTTCTTCCTAACACAGCAATCCAAATATAGCTGATGCATACAAAATGGCTGATGTGATAGCAATCAACAATATTTTTTTTATGTATGCTTAAAAACCTGCTTACCAAGGGGAGCCATATATTCTGAACCCCCTCACCGTCACTTCAGAGTCTTGAAGATAGATGCAGTTTGTTAGGAGAGACTGTACATTTTCATAGCTCTCTGGCTTCAGCTTAGAAACAGAGGGGAAATAGTAAAAGTCCTGCTTGATTAAGTCAGCCATGAATTCCTGGTCAAAGGTCAATTCATGATTTCCTGCTATCACAATCTTGTATTCATAGGGCAGGCTACCTAAAACAGTGAAAAACAAACAAATTACTTGTTTTATGGAAAATCTGATAAAAGAAAACAGACAGACTCACAAACTATTATTGATTCCTATAGTATGCTCACATATTTGAAACAATCGAGCACACCCCTACTACGTCTTACTGTTATTCCTGGTGATTTCAGGTAAATGACATTACTGTCTTTTTCAGGGAGCACTATGATTTAGCATGCTTAGCATTAATGTGTTGAAGCTACTTTCAACTCATCAACCTTAAAAACCAGTCTGCAGACTTCTGCTCTACTATTTACTTCTAGTTAATTGCCATTTGTGCTGAAAGTATCACTTACTGTGACAGCGATGATAACTCTTTGACAGAAATTAGGGTTCAAAGAAGATCGGCCGCAACACTTGATAAAATAATGTCAGCTCTCTTCTCCCAGAGCCGTGGTCTTTATTAGCTGCTACGGAGGAGGGTCTTACAGACTCAGAACTTGGATCAGCCAGAGGGGTCTGCTGCCCTCTTTGCCCTAACATTAAGATCAAGCCTTCAAGCAAGACAGGGACCGGGTTTAGCTGTCAAAATTCCACATCCCACAGACAAGTCTCGCAGTTTGCCTCTATCCCATATTTTTCGTGGCTCCATTTTCTCAGTGACTTCCTTAGATCCATGGACTATAATTTAAAATGACTCATATTCAAGAATATTTTACAACCCGTATTTAGTGAAAAACCTTACAACAATCTCCTGCTGAAGGCAAGAATATATATGCCCACACGTGTGGGTTCTTCCTGAGAGCAGCACTGAAACAGAAGCTTTCCACCTGACTCCACATTTGGTTATCAACTGGATCCTGCCCTTGAGAGCAGGCATCACCTGTCTCAAAAAGCTCAACAGAAACCTCCTAAGTATATCTTAGAGGAAACAAAGACAGAAACTGTGTAAAGCTGCATTCATTAGCTTTGCTTCTGCACTGTTAATTTGCATCAGGATGGAGACAGAACAGGAGACTAGGACCAGAAAGACATATTTTATTGAAAATGAGACCCACCTTGCATAGTGGCAGTCTTGTCATTTTTTATTTTAGAAATGTATTGTTGATAACATAGAAAGCTTTAGTGATGACCCCAAGCCTAACCTACAAGTAGGGTATTTAGAGAATGTAAAACACCAGTCAATACGCAGTGGCAAAAGTTGGCATCAGTAGGACTTAAGAATAAAACGCAACAGCACGATTCAGAGTTACGGAAACAGAAGACAGAGAACAGCGCTAGCCCAGAGGAGATGCCACATGGCTGAACTCATTATTTGCCAAATAAAAAGATATGGGTAACTCTGAAGTATAATTTTCAGACACTTGTAACACCTGTATTAGGAAATTGATTGTACAAGTGCCAGTCTTTCCTGTGGACCCCAATATACATGTGCCTTTAGAATATTTATTAACAGAAACTCTTTTCAGATATTTATAATTACAAGTTCAATGTTGGAGATTCAATTATTTACCTGAAAGACTACTTGAAATGCAAATTTTGTCATTTTTGCCTTCTGAAACACTTAGCATTTTACAGATGTGTATTCCATCTCTGCAAGTTTTCCAGGTGTGTGCACACATACACGCACAAGTTAAAAACATTACTTACATGCTACAACACGTATGGGCACCTACAGGGCTTAAAGCATTCTTGGAAAACAGAAAAATAAAGAAATCCTGTATGCCGCAATATTGTTAACAATTCCATTTCTATTCTGTTTTGTAAATCTTTTCCAGCTCATCTGATCCATCCATCTAGCAGCCAAGAACCTGTACGAGCTGGTTATAGTTGTTGCTTCCACTAATGTATTTATGTCATGTTGCTGTCTGTGGGTGTTACTTAGGCAAATTAGCAAATTACTCTAAATGTACAGTTACATTTATTATAGTGGCGGCCAGAAGCGCTGCTGTAGTTACAGGTCTGTCAGCTTTTCAATTAACAACTGTGGTTTTGATGAGTTTGCAGCTCAGTTTTTTTCCTTTCATTCCACACCAGGCAGCAACTTGCTAAACCTCTCTTTGTCTCCACAAGCCCTCTTTATTCTTTAAATCTTTTTTTTTTTTTGTCTAACAGGTATTTTTTCTGCTTGCACATAAATTTAATAATATTTTGTTTAAACTTTGTTCCTTAGAAGACTTTAGAACGTGTTACACTTTTTACTCCAAGTATTCTTGAAGTACAAAATCAACCTTAGGTATAAATCTTTGAAACCTTGTTCTTAGCTGGACACCACTGTCATGAACTACAGGTATAAGATGCCAGTTGAGTGGCTCTAGATGAAGACCCTCAGCTATCAGACCACAATATTGAGTACACATTTCCCATCTTCCCTGCTTCCACTGTGATCCATACTTACCAATGCTCACTCTAGTCCACATGCAGAAATCAACACGGAATGATAAACATCTCTCTGTGCTAAAGCATGGTCCTCCTACCACTGACCTCAGAAGGACCAACACCACCATACTGCAGCAGGACCACAGTCCAACATGGTGTGTCAGCAAAGTCCTAAGAAATATTGAATGTTTCAACTGCCTTTTAGAGCATTAAGATCCACTAAACTTTAGCAATATCTGATCAGTATTTACCTGAAAACTACCTTAAAGCAGCAACTCTTTCCTACTTCTGACCTACAACTTCTTAGTTCTGCTTTTTATAAGTTATTATTTAAACTGTTCTGTATTTTTTATTATGTCCTTCCAACACAACTACATGGTTTTCCATCCCTAGGCACAGACCACTGCACAATTTGTGGCCTTGGCTCGGTCCTTGGCTAGGACCAAGGCCTCCTCAAGAGCACATAGCCCAATAGCTGTGTTTCTACTTCTGTCCATAGCTTTAGAACAACCACTTTTCCAACTATTATTTTTTGTGCCACCAGCTCTTGATCAGAGATAATTCAAACACTTCTAGGATGACCAGTTTATTCCCACACCTGCTAGTGAGTGCCAATGACAAGCGGGGTAGAAGAAACACTAAGCACATTTCCTGTCCCTTGGTAAACAAACTGACTTGAGAATGCTGAATTCCCACTCATGCAGGTTTTCACGGCTTCTTTAACAACTGCATTTTGCCAAGAAAGATTCCTACCAAAGACAGCAGTGGCTACACTTTCGCAGTAGGTGACGACCCATTGCAGTAGGTTCCTTTTGTCTTCTGTTTACAAACTCCATGAAGACAAGCCTTACCAAAGGCACTGGCTAACATTTTCACTTGCTAAAGAGTTTTCCTTTTTTTTCTTCTTCTTTTCCAAAACGGCAATCTGCTAAACATTAAGTTCCCTGACTGCTCATCTGTCTGAGCACCAATGGCACCACTAGAGCGACCTTGAGCGTATCAAGGGTGACTGACAGCCTTGAGATAAAAGTGATGGGGATAACAGGGGATGTGGCCCTGGTGGTAACTCCTCAATCCTCCCAGTGAGGGGGCTCACTGCTCAGGTGGGAGTGGATACATCCCACAGCCAACACAACACTGCATGGCTGGTGCTGCAAGCAGGGCTCCAGCTTCTATGACCACAGGACCTTTTCTGAAGAACAAAGACTGCTATGCAGGGATGGCATTCCCCTGACATACTGAGGCAAAAAGTCCTTGCCAACAGGTTCGCTAATACAGTGGGAAGAGTTTTAAATTAGGTGTGTTGGGGAAGGGTTGTCATGCTGTGAAGAGAAGTGAAGGCATGAAGGCAGTGAGGAAGCAGCTGGGGGACAACAGGATGATGAAGGCTCTTGCAATATCCATGTAAAAGCAGCCTCACTGGGGGTCCTCTCAGGCACAGCATGGGGTACAACCAGGAGGACGGAGAATTCCATGCACAGTGGAGAGCTGTGACATCTCTGAGATTATGGATACATGGTGGGATAGCTCACCTGACTGGAGTGCTGCAATGGATGGACACAGGCCTATCACCTGTCTATCACCTTTGAAAAGGACAGGAGAAGTTCCCAATGGCTGGAAAAAGGCAAATGTCCCACCCGTCCTCAAGAAAGGCAAGAAGGGGAATCTGGGGAACTACAGGCCATCAAGCCTTACATCAGGCCTGGGAAAATTCTGGAAGACATCTCCCCCAAAAGTAATTTTCCAAGCACATGAATGTCAGGAAAGTAATTTGGAACAGCCATCGTTGATTTAACATGGGTAAATCATACCTGACTAACGCAATTACTTTCTGTGAGGAGATGACTGGCTCTATGAATAAGGGAGAGTGCTGGATGTTGTTTGCCTTGATTTTAGCCTTTGACAGCATCTCCCATAGCATCCTTACAGCCAAACTGGTGAGGTAACAATGGATGATAAGGTGGATCGAATATCACTTGGAATACTGGGCTCAAAGGGCTAGAATCAGTGGTACAAAGCCCACCCGGCAGTCGGTCAGAAGTACCCCCCAACCAGTGATGTTGGGGCCAATACTGCTTCCTGTATTTACTAACAGCCTGGATGATCTGATGGAGTGCACCTTCAGCAAATTTGCAGACAACAGCAAATTAGCGGTGGGGATCTGCCAACGCACTAGGGAGGGCATGTCTGCTATTCGGAGGAACCTCCAAGGGCTGGAAAAATGGGCTGACAGGAACCTCATAAACTTAATCAAAAGCAAATGCAAACTCCTGCACCTAGGATGGAGTAACTTCGTTCAACAAGACTTAGCAGTTTGTCTTTGTAGCAAAGACAGCCAACCACATTCTGGCCTGTATTAGTAACAGCGAAACCAGCTGAAGAAGGGGAGTGATTTCTCTCCTCTATCTAACACTTGTGAGACCACATCTGGAGTGTGGTGTCCAGTTCTGGGTTCCTCAGTAAAAGAAAAATACTGATGACCTGAAGCAAGTACAGCAGAGGGATGCCAACATGGCTGGGGAATGTGGCATACAGGGGGAGACTGAGATCTGAGTCTCTTCAGCCCAGAGAAGATGAAGGTAACACCTTACTACTGTCTGCAACTACCTGATCTCAGGATAAAGAGAGGGGGCAGAGCTAGGTTCTTCTCAGAAGTGTTCACAGATGACAAGAGGCAACAGACAAAAGGGGGAACATGGTATAAGGAAAGAATTTTACCATAAGGATGGTCAAAAAGTGGAACAGGTGCACAAAGCAGCTGTAAAATCTCCATTCTTGGAGATACTCAGAATTCAACTGGCAAGGTTCCGAGCAGCCTCCTCTAACCAGACATGCTTTGAAGAGGAGGTTGGATTCAATGACCTCCAGAAGTCCCCTTCATCCCGTGTGGTCCTAGGTTTCTCTAAGTTTACACTGGGAAACAAACAAGAATTTTAAGTGCCTGCAATACTGAAAGAAATTAAAAACTCATTTCGTGTTGTGATTCTAATGGAACAAATCTACGGTAGGCAAGCAATTTAACAGGACTAGAGGTCATGTTCCATTAACTTTGGTATAAGTTTCTTGTACTATCCATTTAGCAGATGAGTAGGACTAAATACCCAACTGATAGCCAATTAACATTTGATGCTAGCATATGGCTTTGCTGGTGGGCAGGTAGCAAACTTGGTATTAATACAGAATCTCTATGTATACAAAGATATTAAAGAAAATTTATGGCTGTCACAGGAATTCTGCACACACACCCAGGACAAAATTCATTCCCCAGTAAAATTAAGGCAGCAAGCATGTGAGAAATAGATCTGCCCTTCAGGAGTGCCAAGAAACACACGCAAGAACATATGCTATGGGAATCAAAGATGTATTTTCAAACACACAAAAAAGGGGAAAGTTATGAATTTGGGGGAAAGCTACATTTTTTTCTGATCTCTTACTTTGACTAGCCAAAACAAGACAAGTGTTTTGCCCAAAGACCAGGGACCCCCCTGTTCTTGGCACCTGAGAAGCTTCTGCTAAAATATCACTATAAACTGGAGACAAACTACAACTAGAATCGTTTGGAAAAATTTTACCTAAACAGTTTTCTGTATTAAAATTATTAAAATACCACTTGGATGGAACGGGATATATTTGGAAATTCATGTAGTGATTCTGACATTACCAAGGAAACAAAATGAAGCAAAATGTCAGTTTAAAATATTTTGGGGTGAATAAAAATTTCATTTGTAAGCAAAATTTCACATTTTTTTCTAAAATAAGTGGGTTTTTTCCCTCCCGTAATGTCTAACTTGCAAGAAATTAAAATTATTTTCCTCCATAAGCAACCTCTAGCCCCTTCATCCTATTTGGATTTGAAATCAACAGAAATGTTTACACATCAAAATTCTGTCAGAAACACACTGGCTCCAATTCTGTCATGGGCTTCAGGGCTTTCTCTTTCAAGCCACATCCAACTTGTGCCTTCTGCCAATTTGGAATGGGGCTCCAAGCCACCATCCATTCTTTCAGCCTCTATCTTAACATCAGATAAAAGATTTTTTCCTTCTTTTTCCTTCTTCTCTGCTACATCATTGATCTTTCCTGCCTCATTTTCCCCTCTCCTTTCCTTTTTATAATCTCCCCCTGTATGCAGAAAATCCTGGAGACACATTATCTTGCACTTAATTTAGCAGTTTTAGCAAAGGGTATCTTTTTCTCACGGAGACAAAACTTGTAGAAATACAATGCTTTATACTTCTGTATGCTTGTGTCTCAACATCCCTCCGAAAATGCCCAACAGATTCAGCAGTCATTTACTACATTCAGCAGAGGAGTAAATGCCTCAAAGATAATAATGTTTCCTTAAGTTTCCTGAAAGCATCTAAAAAGACTAATGCCCAGTCTGAAGGAGAGGCTCCAAAGGAATGAGACACTTTTCCTATGAGACACCTAAGAACCCATGGAAGGTTTATAAGACAAAATCCAAGAAGTCAGGCAGCAGTGGTTCTGCTCCCAGAACAACTCATCACACAAAAAATTCTGCCCTAAATCTCCTAAATCAATGTAGTTTATTATTCTTTGAGATTATTTTACTATCAAAAAGCCTGGGATATCATATTTAGTTTATATATAGCCAGATGGTATTATCATCTTAGTAACTTCTTAACTAGATACATGTAGTTTTTGCCAGTTGTGGCAAGCCTGTGGCAAGTTTCTTAGCCTTTGTTTGCTTTGTATAAGAATCTGATAGTAGTTCTGGTAATATAATGTGTATAAGAGTATATATATTGTTTAGCTAGTAACAGCTTTGTTTATTCCTTTCATTACTGTAGATTACTAATTAAGAAAATCAACTGAACATCTAATTTTTTGCATGTTTATGCACCAATTACAAAATTATTACAGCAATTCTTAACTTCTAAACTACGGTAGGTCCTTTTTATGGTGAACATAATTTTTACAAAATAACTTGAAATGCTGGGGAACCATTACTTTAACTACAAATGCGTAATGCAAAGCATTGAACAATGTGTCTTTGTTTGCTATTTCTCTGGATCCGAGTTTGCTCAAAGTAGAATTCTGTGTGCTTAAAGGTTCATCCCGTTCTATCAGCAAGTCTTCTCCTCTGTAAATTAGATCAACACCGCAAATAATTCAAAAGCAAATGCATGATGTTTATACTCCAGGCTCCTCTTGTACTAAGAGGTTAGGCATCTTTATCAACCAGTGACCTCCTTTGCAGCTTACAATTGTTATCAACATGCAACTTCACCAAGATAAATGCAAACTTGTACAAGCAGACATGCTTTGCTTCTCTCCTGGTATTGTACTGAGCAGAATTTTTAGTATTCATTAAAAGCAGTGGCAATCATGTAAGTGCCCACTTAATGCTTTTTCCCTCTCATTTCAACCTTTTAGAATACAGCAGTGAGTGATATAGTAAAAAGACTGCATAACTGTCTCAGATTGCTTTTTTAGCATCTCTTTGACAGTTCTGTGTTTAAACACTGGGGCTGATGTCTGGGAAATTCACATTAACATACTTTTTGTATGGTGTGTAATCTGGAATAACATTGTAAATGAACACTCCCTCCTAAGTCATCTGTAACCTGCTAGCTCTAGACATTCTTGCATTGTAAAAGCCAGTAATTGTATCAAACACTAAATCAGCAAACACATACAATACTGCTCACATTTGCAAAACATGATTTCTTAAAATAAATAGATAAAGGCAAATCACACTAAAAAATATCTGATAATAGTCCAACTTAGGCTCTTTGATATACTGTGTTTTATACACACCCACACGCATGTATAATAATTGGCCCAAATTACTTCTAAAGGAAAAGTGGCTTCCTTTTACCCTGGTTTATTTAATTACCCTGTAATTATGCAGAACCAACCCAATGCATGCTGCAAACTAGGCCATTTGAGTAGATGTAGTGAGTCAAACTAAACGCTTATGTAGCCCTGTACCTTCTGTCCACTCGTGGTCAGTAACAGACGCCTAGAAAATTATACGACTGCACGGTTTGTCTAGATTGAACCTTCCTTTGATATATCCCCTTAGATTATGGCAATTAATGGTTTGAGAATCCCTAACTACGTAAACCACAGGGTCCATTTTCATAAATATTTTTTCTTTTTTACTTCCTGGAATAGTTACAGTCTTAAATAATATACCTTTCTGAGGAGATAAATTTCTACAACAGCTTTTCTGCCCTTTAGAATATTCTAGTTTTGGTTTACAACCTGTATCTGGGGACAATGAAAGCAAAGGCCATAGAGAACTGTGTTAAAAAGTAACAAAAAATACTTCAGACTTCCTGCATGGATCTCTCTGCACACTGACACAGATTCCTATTCAGATCTTCAGATCCCACAAAGATGCTTTCAGTACCTCACAGCTGTCACCTTCTGGAAGGGACGACTACAAAGAGCTGTGTGTCATGTCACCGTACAAGGTGCACAGCACTAATAACAACGTTTAATGTTTGTGTATAGTGCTTTGCAATAGGTCTTCAAAGTGCTGTACTGAGAATAATTAATCCTCCAACACATTCAAGTGGTAGGTGGATTAAGTATCATTTTCACAATTTTACAAGGGGGAATGATAAAGAGGCTGTCAAATCTGAAGAGGACTAACTAGAATTTGGTTGCCTGTCTTCCTAAGGCTTTTTCAAATATCTCCACCAGAGGCAATGACAGTTCACAGAATCATATTCCAGATTTTTCAGTTCCCTGGTTGCTCGCTGCACTTCTGGGCTGCACCACCTTCCTAAAGCTATGCTTGTCAGCTAGTCTGGAACAAGACGGGATATTTTTGCTTATTTGGGGGGTCAGGGATCTCAATATTTATGAAAATCACAGGATATTTTTAGGTGAGTCATCCCAGAGACTCAGAATCTTGATGTCTGGCTACTTTCCACTCCGACAGTGGAAAAAAGCAACCTCAGTATTAGTACAAAGTGCAAGAAATCCCCCAAAAGCATGCATGTGTTTGGAAGGAGGGAATGAAGGAAAAATCCTTTTGCACCTACCACTCCTATAGCTTCCACAGCTTCTCACCACTAGCATGGGAGGCATACCTGGAAAACAGTTGTTCTGGGCCATCTTCCCAATACAGGGATGTAGCTTAGAAATTCCTTGAGACTCTCAGCAGCCAGTTTATCGTTCAGAAGCCTTCAGGAGACACTAATTCCCTAGAACTGGAGAAATACTGGAAGAGTGTGTTGCAGTGCACTGTTGTGTGCTGTACGGTCTGAGCCTTAGATGTACAAACAGATCTGAGCCATCACGCATTTAAGAAATGCAATAAAAACCAACACTTTTTTTAGTATGCCCAGTCTTTTAAAAATGACATCTGTTCTAAATCCCTACACAGCTCAATGTTTTTCACTGCATTTCCAAAGCCATTCTTTTGTAAATAGATAATTAGTGCTTAAATACTTCTTTCAAGGGGTTTCTACATTAACATAAAAATAGTGTAATTACCGATGGTCAAAATGGCATGACTACAATTTATAAATTCTAATTTCTTTTGCTGCTCTGAAGCTGATTTTCTTTCTTCTTCAGCACAATTTTAATCTGGTTTAAATGTGAGTATTATTGAATGTAAAAAAATAAAATACCTGTTAAGAGAGGAAGAAAAGTAACTACCCTCATTTTTGTAAGATTGAACAGTAAAGCAAAAGTAAAGCTAAGCCTAGTGTTTCAGGCTTTTCTGAAGATCTTTTATTTTTCATTAAGAGCTAAAAGTAGGGATGATGTTTATTCACCAAAATTAGCTGATTTTGTCCTACAATCTAATACTAGAAACAGGTGATTCTAGTAGTGCTAATTACAATATCTGGAAAGGCATCTTCACTCTAAAATATTTTTAGACTGAAATAAAAATGTTATCTTTTGAGATGAATCTGCACAGGTCAATTCCTGAAGTGCATGGCAAATCATTTAATCCAATTTTGTGTGTGTGTATGATATGCAGGTAAGATTAACATTTTCAGGAAAATGTTCTGAAGAGCTAATTATTGTTTTCCACTACAATGCAAAGCCATCTTCTATTTTTTTTATTTCAACTTTAGCTTGAACTTGAATTTCAAATAGGAAGACTGTCTTTGACATTGGAAAATCTCAAGCAAACACACTGAAACAATGGGTATTATAAAATGTGTTAGTTTAAGTAATCTTTCCAATCCATGCACAGAAGATAATTCTCAGAGAGAGTATGGAAGTATGTGTTGCAACTTCTATCACAGATCAGCTATTTAGTTAAATTTCCAGGAAAGTAACCCACAAGCTCAAAGTAACAGTGGGTCCTGGAGCATACACAATTTGGAAATGATGTTACAGACTTGAGCAAAGGAAATTACAAGAGCAACTGAGCCAAGCAGGCAATTTCCACTGCCAACAATATGGGAGATAAAAAACAGAGATGGTTTTGGAGTCATTATTTGATGAATGCATTAAAGCAGGACATGTGTCTTTGTATTTGTCCTACAAAACATTTGATTTATATGCAGGTAGGGAATAAATAACAAAAACAAAAATAATGAAAAAGCCGAGGACAAGAATAACTACAGTGCATAGTGAGCTTGATTTATCTTATGATATAATCTACCTTATCTAGCCTTGATTACATAGAATCATAGAATGGTTTGTATTGGAAGGGACCTTTAAAGATCATCTAGTCCAACCTCCCTGCCATGGGCAGCAACATTTTTCACTAGATCAGACTGATCAAAGCTCTACCCAACCTGACTTTGAACATTTTCAATGATGGGACATCCGCAGCTTCACTGGGCAACCTGTTCCAGTGTCTCACTACCCTCATTGTAAAAAACTATTTCCTTACCTCCAATGGAAATCTACCCTCTTTCAGTTTAAAACTGATGTCCCTTGTCCCGTCATTAGAGGCCCTGGTAAAAAGTCTTTCTTCATCTTTCTTATAAGCCCCCTTTATATATTAAAAGCCTGCAATAAGGTCTACCTGGAGCCTTCTCTTCTCCAGGCTGAACAACCCCAACTCTCTCAGCCCGTCTTCACAGGAGAGGTGCTCCAGCCCTCTGATCATTTTCGTGGCCCTCCTCTGGACCCGCTCCAACAGGTCCATATATTTAGAAACAATTCCCACAAATTATTTACGGCTGTTTAAAGTGATGTCTTAAAATCTCCTGGACATGCTGGAAAATTACCATATGTTCAAAGCTGTCATACCATGCATCCTTATAATGTCCTTAGAAAGTTTCACTGGCCTCACGGCCTTCCGTTTGGCCCTACCATAATACATATTCTGTACTTAAGTTTTTTGAATTACCCAGAATTGTATTTTCAAATTTGTAAGAAAAATACAGTCAGAGAAGAAACTAGGTAAAAAAAGGAAAAGATTAAATACAAAAACAGGAGAAAGGTCAATTCGTGACAAGAAGGGAGGAAAATCACCAGGTTGGCACCCCTGGCAGGCATTGTAAACCGACTCTTCATCCCTTTTTCCCTTCTTTTTCTAAGCTACCCTGAGTAAGGGTAGCAAAATAGAAATCTGACTTGCAAAAGTACATTGCGATACTGCATGACTGGGCAATAAGAGGACAGATGAAACTGAATATAAATTTATGCAGAATAATTCAAGTGCTGGAAAAAATAGATACACACTGATGGGTTCTGAACTAGATATTACCATTCAGGAAAGAGTTCGTAGAGTTATAATACGTAATTTTATGAAAATGCCATCTCATTTTTCAGTCACAGTCAAAAATAAAAACAGAACAATCCACAACACTAGAAAGGAAAAGAGAACAAACTAGGAGATTTCATTATGCCAGGGGATAAAACTGTGGTGTACTCAGATCATGTGTAGCTCTCGTCTCACAATTTTTAAAAGGATATAGAACAAAGAGGTACAAAGAGTGACATAGATGATCAAAGGCATTTAAGGACTTCTAAACAGTCTTCAGCCTGAAACATATCTTAAGGGCAGATATGGGCAGAGCCTATAAATTCTTAAGCAGAATGTAGAATGAAATTTTTCACTTTCCTCTGCCAGTATTAGGAAATACCGAATGAAACTAGTAGATGACAGGTTCAAAATAAGCAAAGTTCTTCACACAATCCATACCACATTGTGGAACCGTGATGCAAGGCTGTGTTGGCACCCAAAATTTGATAGATCCAAAAGGCAATAAAAAAGCTCAGAGTGGAAAAATCTGTATATTAAATACAAAGTATTTTGATTCAAGAAGTCCGTGGACTGCCTACCAGAGAAAGCTGAGAAAATATGCACATAGAGTTATCATTTCATCTCCTCCGTAGAGCTAGGCATCAACCTAGCCCAAGTAAAACCTCAAATCCCGCCCCGGGAAGTGGGGAGGGGGGCTTGAGAAAAAGAAAAGTGAAAGTAAACAACTCATTACCAAAAAGAACAACGTGAAATGAAATTAAGTGAAGGGCTTTAGGAGTCAGGGGATAAAAGTATAAAACTAGGTGACTAAGGGGCAGACAAAGCAGAGCACCTTGGCTGATAGCCACAGTCAAAGACAATACTGGGCTAGAGAGACATATTATCTGAGCTGGTACAGGCCTTCCTGTGTACCCACATACAGTTAGCCTAAAAAAGAGAGAACATATTTTAGGGTATGACTCAGCAAGCCAACGTGCCTCTATTAGCACAACACTTGAACATGTGCTCGATATAGCCATAAGGTCCATGGAAGTTAATGATGTTAATGTAAAATATACTTTGCATCAGACAGGCACAGAAATTTAATGCAGAACAGAAGATAAAAACTAAACTTGCTGAAAGGCCTCTTGAAAAGACAAAATAGGCCGACAGACCACAGTGGCACAGACCCGAGAGGGTATGATGGAACAGAAAGCCAAAAGGTAGGAATCAGTGCTACACATAAATACACGGTGCAAAAGCAGAAGTAGGACACATATCCAGTGCCTAAGAGGAAGCTGAGATCAAGGGAAGGAGTAACAAACAAATATTCTAGTGTTTATTCCAAGGCATAAACAAAGTTATAGTCTAATAATGGCAGAAGACACAGATTTGACACAGAACAAAATAAGTGGGAAGATGAGCCCTGTGCTATGGGATAAAAGAATGGGAAATTTGGTGACAGCAGGTAAGAATGACAGTGGAGGTAAAAGTCTGTGACAGAGTCTGTCAATTACTTTCTCAAGAAACCAGTAAAAAGTTAAGGAAGAAGGAGAAGGTTGAGTAGGCTGTGGGAGTTGCAAAATCATGTCAGGTACTGGAAGCAGCTATCTAGAAAAACCAAAACTGTTGGAGACTAGTGGATAACCAGCAAAAACTTTTGAAATTTCTTCTTCTCAAAGAGAACACTTATAAGCATTCTACCATTTACTATATATTTTGCAAACACTTAATGTATTCAAGAGATGATAAATTGTTCATTTAAAAAAAAAAACTTTCAAAAAAAAAAAACTTTCCATTTTGAAATCTCATTGACTGTGATTTAAAAAAAAAAAGTTTTTAACATTTTGAATTTGGAACAAAACTTTAAATGCTAGTGGAATGAAACCTATGTAGAGACTCCAAATTATTTTTCTATTGGATTTTCCAGAATGAATCAAAAATTTAAGTTAAATTTCAGATTTTTTCAAGTTGCCAAGAAACTAAAACAAATCTTTAACTTGCTAAATTTGCATCTCTCAAAGATGCTCTTGCAAAAATGTAACTCATATCACAAAGATCACCTTTCCCCAAACCGCACGCTACCATGAAATTGGACAGATGCCTGAAAAGTCACAAAATTAAGCCTTCTTTTGGAATAAAAATGATGAAAAGACCATCACAGAAATGCCTTGTGAAATCTCCCTACCATACTGAGAGGATTTCAGCTTAAGGACTTCTTCAGAACACTCTATAGCTGCGGCCAGCAGGGAGGCAGATGGAGAACTAAGGAGACAAAAACTGTGCAGGCAAGTAATGCGCGTAGCCCCCATGCTTGCTCGCTAGCAATATCCCAAAGCACTTTTCTTCCCTCAATAGCAGATAAATAAAATGGGTATTATTTAGAAGGGATAACCATATGGTTTGCATAATCTTTATACGCTATTTTCAGTACATTGTTATAATACATGGTAGAGACCTGCAAAGTAGGATTAAAATTTGCTTTCTGTTTTACAACGAACCGGTTCCATTTGGGTACAGAGACAGAGGTGAGGGCACTATAGCCGAGTATGTGACTTCCACATGCTGTCCCTACCTTAATACTCATAGAACAATGCAATTGTTCCATGTGGGACATATTATTGGGTTCTCAAGCTCAAATAAATATTTATCAGCCTTGCTGATAATTATTTGCTAGTAAATATTTGTTTAAATCGTGAAGTCCTGGCTTTTTTTTATATTCCATTTCTGCCTACATGCATCTGTCTGCTTTGTGTCTTCCCAGTGTGGAATGCTGTCACATGTAGCAAAAAAGACAGGAACAATGCAAAAATATCAACTACAGGAAAGAAAAACAACCTAAAAGCTGAGAACCATTACCCTTAAACTGTGTCCGTTTTGTCTCCAACTCCTCCATTTCCTCTCACCTTTTTTTTTTTTGACAATGAAGTATCAGAATCCAGAATCCATTTTTATTCTAAACTAAGGTATCCACACTGCTGCAGGAACAATACCGATCAGGGCTTTTGTCTGGATACAGTGTACGCTTTCCAATTTTCACTGTCATTTTTTTTTAGCATATACAAACCATTGCAGAAGCACATGTAAATCACCACTCTCTTGCCCAGTGGAACAGAATTTCAGTTACCAATGCCAACAGTTGCCTACAGAAGGCATCTACATCTGGTCTGCTAGATCCAAGACAGCAACCACAGGCACACGTTTTGCTTTGTTTGGAATTCATCATTGTGGTGCAGCTGAGCCTCAGATAAAAAAAACTATGAGCCTCCGGGGTTAAACAGACAAATGTTTTCAGTCACAACAACTTTTTTTGCGGGGAAGCAAAGCCATAACAATGTATGTAAGAGGTTTTATGTAAATCATTAAAGGCCTACTGACTTAAATTGTTGCTAACACCAAGAAGTTGCTTAATGTACACTTGAGAGTGTGAAGGCAGAACAGATGAATAGTCTCACAAATCTTACTTGCTCAGTTGGAAAAATGCAAAAATATTTGTTTAAAAAAAAAAAAGAAAAAAAAATCTGATTCCCGCTCATTGCCATTCCAATTTAAAAGTCAAATTAATATTCATCATTTCTGAGTGCATGATGGTTTTTACTGGGGGGCAGAAGGGGCAGATACAATCAGTAAACAAATTTACTTTCAAATCCACACAGAATTCAATACCTACCTAGCCACTCGTTGAATTTTTTTACTTCACTAGGAAGTCCCAGCTCAGTAAAATCACCAGCATGTATTAACACATCTCCATATGGCATTTGGATAGGATCAGTTCTTGAGTGAGTATCAGAAATACAGACAAATCGTGTATATCCTGGAGGTTTGGGAGCATCATGGGGCACCGGATCAACCCTGCAGGAAATGCATCATAACAAGGTTATAAAGTACTTATGTACTTCTTAGTATCTGTTTTGCAATTCTAATACTATTTTTTACCCTTACAAAAGATTGCACAGACTTCTAGATCTGTCTGATGGAAGGGATTTATTAAAACAAAACTAACACTAATGGGAGGTGTAAAAATTTTTGATGTTCACATCACAACATTTTCGTATTTGTTGGGTAGATGGATTAATTTAAAGAGATTAAGCAAAAGAGATTGAACTATCGCAGTAACTCTGAAACAAATACTTACAAATAAATCAAAGGCATTGCCAGTTTCAAAGGAACAGTACTATCCTGTTTCATTGTTTAAATATGATTACACGGTACACAGGGGAAAGATTTATTTTAGATACATAAATACATTTAAATGCATTTTTTCTAATTATAACTTTTTTTCTGTAAGTTATATAATTCCAGCAAATTTAATTAACACATTTTGGAGATATGTTTCAGTGTGTTAATGCGCAAAGCAAGATAAGAACTCTCCTGACAACAGCTGTAAATGTACGTTCAAGCCTGACTATTGTCAGGACAAATGTGGCAACTTTCTGGGCTTAATTATACTAAATGAAATCAGATGCTGCGAGGGGTGAGGCTGCATTGTTCAGAACCCAATCTCGATATTCAAAACTGAGGAAACGAAAAGATCTGACCCAGTTTGGTGAGACTTACTTATGATTTAGAAGAGGAAAGCAGAGAACACCTCTCTGCTATATGAGGAATACTTATTTTCAACTCAATCTTTTTACCCTCAATCCATATTTTGTTAGAATATATAGAAGCAAATGTACCTATATTCAGCCATACACTGTCTGCTATTCCAGTTAGGGAATTCTGCTGGAATAAAATCAAAGAGCCAGAGATGCAAGAGTTATATTTATGTCACTAGAAACCAGAGAGATATATAGAATTGTTACGAATTATTTTACTTTTACAACATCTATTTTGAAAGGACAAATAAAATTAGTTTTGTTCACTGTTGCAGTATGTAATACATATTCCTAAGTCTTGCTGGCTGTGCTTCAATTCAGGAGCTTAACTTTCATATAAACTCAGGAAAAAAGTTAGAGATCTTTGCTATTAATAATACTACCCCTGTTTACTGGGTAAATTTTCAGAAGGCATTTTATTGCTTGAAAGATATATGATAATAATCTTTAATCACACAATCTTATAGGCGGGTAAACTGAGGTGTTTTTAACAACTACACAAGATTAGTGAGAGAGAGTGAGGAATAAATCTAAAAAGTTCAAATCTTGATAAATACAGAAAAAGTTCTTAGCATTTTCTAAAACATAAAATATAACTATGAAACCAGAGTATGAGCAAATTATTTTATATCCGTCCTTCCTATACTTTTTTAGGAAGAAGAAATGTTGGGGTTTTTACAGCAGTACTGGAGAAATAGTGTTTTAGTACAAGTACCTTGTAGGCATCTTTCTGAATTTCCAGGTTTTGAGCAGAAAGTGACCAAACATGAGGCAAAGAGTAAAATCAGCTGTGATCAAATCATATGTAATGAATACCCAGCAGTATGTACATGCTAGTGGGATATGTAAGCACACACATACTGGAAATTGTAAAACTTGGCTGACAAAGAGTGGAACATTTGGACCCTGAGCGAGAGCAGCTGCAAACACTGTGTGTAGGGCTGAGGGAGTGTGCGTGTTGCAGGAGGACCACAGGCACATGTAGAAGGGCAGCTGACAAAACAAAGAGTTAGATGCAGAGGGAGTTAGGCATGGGAGGCTACAACCTCAAATGGTGCCGCTGCATGAGTGCCATGGCATGTTAAAAATGCCTATTTTGGAGGGAAGAGAGCTGCCACAGAGCGAGCTCCGTGGGTGGTGAGTGGAGGTAGCAGGGGTGCAAAGGAATACGGATGGTGCATGGTGGCTTTCAGACTAGTGAGTGAGGCTTGTCATAAGGTGCGAGCTGTGTGAAGTGTAATGCATTCAGTTCATGGAGTTCCTTCTCAAAATGAACTGGGATGGCTGGATAAAAATGAGGGGGAGCTGACCCTGGCTATCGTTGCAGCCATTCAAGCGAAAAAGTAAACATATTTCTGATTATTGCTCTCCCTGCCCAGCACTTCCCAAAGTGAGTTACAGGTTGTATTAGTAAGCCATCTTTAAATTACACATACTACCCTGGCACAATATAAGGATATGGACTGGTCTAAAATAGAACTTTTTGACTTTTCATGGAAGGATAGCCTTTAAAGCAGGTGCTTCTTCTCCTTCAGAAATCTTTTAAAGCTCGGCAGTAAGTTGGGTGTTGGGGAGTAGCATGCATTTCACATGTTTCTCCTCTGAAGCTGAGTGGAAAAAAACAACAGACTTACCATGACAACCCATGCAGCACACAATACACATGCTTTTTCTTACAGTTTGGATGGGGACAGGGAAGATGTGGACAGCATTTTCCTGGTTGCTGAGGTATGTATAACTTTTAAATCCTGTGCAATGGGCCAGAGTATTTTCACGGGAAAAAGGCATCAATACAAAAAACCTCAAATAAATGAGATGCAGATTTTCACATTGAAGTGATATGCACACACTGAGGCTGGATATAGGTAAAAACATATGTCAAGTTTCACAAATGCATAAAACTTGTATTACTGGAAATAATTTCTGAAGGCTCAATCCCCATATTCTTGTGTAACACATTCCCACAGCAGCTGTCACACCAACACTCAATGCACTGCTTGCAGCGTGAGCAGAGGAGTAAAGATCTGTTGATTATTTTTGTGCAAATGAATTTGTTTTTTTGAAAGCAGTACGAAAACTTGTGGAGAAACTGAAAAGCAAAGTTAAAAAAATTCAGAGCAAAACCACTGCCAGAGTTTTGTTTATACGCTAGATTTCCGTGGCAGGACAGGAACTTCCCAGAAATGACTGACGGACTTGAAAACACTACCAGAATTTACCACCCTTCTTGTCAGTGGCTACCCAGTCATCTCACAAGCACAGGAATGCCAGGCTAAGATGGGGCTAGGAAGGGCTGTCAGCATGTTGTGGGTGCTAAAAAGTGAAACAAGAAATATAAAACTGCATGGAGTACTAAGGAAGAGCTGCCAAATTGAATTCAGAAGAAAAGGAGCACAAAAAAACCTCTGTGGTTAAAGTAGTTTACTACAAGTTCAATGTTAACAGGTCTATGTGAAATCTGCTTATGATTGCCTGCGACATCACTACTCTAGGTACTTTGAACTATACACAAAAACAAGGCAAAGCCCTCACCTCCTTGAAGTCAATGACAAAACTTGCATGGACTAAAGCAGGGCTAAGATTTCACCTATAACAATGATGTGAATAAAAGGTGCTTTTATTACACTTTTTATGTCTAGTTTTTCCTTCTTTGTTATTTTTCTATTCATTGGTAGAGACCAAAAGCAATCCTGCTAGTATTCAGAAACATTATTTTCAATTTCGGTACCAAGAGAAAGAATAGGTCAGGTTGTGGCAAATGTTTCAATTTAGCCTGTTTTTCTATTTGCACGACCTTCTTCAGTAGTATTAATCATTCACGAGAGATTGCTAAACTCTTCTGAAGAACCGTTTTCTAAGGATAGATTATTTTCAACTACCTGCTTAGGTGCTGAACTTCTATCATGCAGTTGATTGTCTAAGCCCCCCAGTAATATGATTTGTTACTGGTTAGAAGTTTAAACAGCATATTGTTGAGTACCAAGTGGATACTAATAAATAACTTATTTTCAGCCCACTAAAAACATTCAGCTTTTAAGACCAGTGAACAAATTCATGAGTGCCCAGAACTGTCTGAATATTCACAAAGAATGGCTAAGCCTCGACAAATAAAGCAACCTGCGTTTGGCATTTTCATTTGTAAAAGTATTTCTGAACACACATTTGTTTGTTTGTACTTTTGCTACCATTTGCCAGCTCTATAAACAAAAGATGTTTCCCAGGGCTAACACTCAATTCATTTTACTGTTTGCACTTCGATAGTACCTAAAAACACCCAACACAGACCATAAGCTAATACACTGCCCCGCAAAAACTGAGTGTTCGATCACCAGCCTGGTATATTCAGATACTTTTAATACAGTATCTCATTTTTGCCAAAGAATGTACATAAGCATTCACTGAATAGACACATAGCATTCAACCAGTCATAATTGCTTAGTTTTTTAACTGCAGAAATCACGGCCTATGTTTGTAAATTACCAAATCATATTGAATACCAAAAATGTGAATAAGGTGATTATTTATTCAATCTTCCTAAAGGGAAAAAAGTTTCCATTAAAAAAATGAAAACCAGCCTTCTGATCTAAAGATAAGGCTGCTTCTCTCTTTAATAAAAACAATAAAATGGTGCAGACATTTTTATTCCCTATAAAAATACTTTACAGTAGAATTTTATACTTAATTTATTTGTAATAGCTTTACTGTTTTGCTCTTCCTTCTGGCTTTAAACTTTATGGCAGTTTTCATTTTGTAATTATAATTCTCCACTTTACGTTACAAGTAAATCATTTAGAGCAGTTAATTTTACTGATGTTGTCATTATATGAGAAGTCAGAAACAAACACATTATTTTAATTACTCTTTAAGCACTCGGCATCTTCGGCACATCGGTATGGAAGTAAGTTGTCGGATGGGTGCCCACACTATTTTATTTATTTAAGTGATTTTTCCCTTGTATGTAGCCGTAATATAAGTAACCAAATAATATGTGTCGTACAGATAAAGGCTTGGTATTTTCAATAGCTATTTACATCAATAAGCAAGTGCAAAATGCAAACAAACATTATTTAGATTGCAGAAAGTATCATCCTTGTAGCATCTCTTATTTTATCACCACTGTTTGTTGTTTATTTCTCTTTTTAATACATAAGTATTATGTATTAAAGTTATGCTAGTGGAGTGATCTTTCTCTCATCCTTTAACAAAGTACTTATACTTTCCAAATAGACTGATTTTGTATCATTACAGCAATTATTATTAGAAAGGCAGCAAAACAGTGCTCTTTGAATCCTTTTTGACTGGTCCATCAAATACCACATCGACAAGGCAATAACAATTCAGAAGGCTGTGCTAGAGCAATAACAGAACTATAATACTTACATTTGCACATGTGGGGGCTGAAAACGTCCCTGGTTAATGTTGTAGAACGTGAAAGCCTGTGTGGGGTTGGAGCTGTACTCATCCACTTCAATTATGAGTCTACTGTGCTGATGCCTTCTAGCTGCCATAATGTGCGACTGGGCAAAAGCCATGCTTGCACTGTGTAGTTCGGCTTTTTCAGGCGATCATATCTGCTATCTTCCTACATCGACGGAAGAAGACCATGACATCTCCTTACCTAATCAGCACGCTCCCCTCCGAAAAACCTAAAAGCAGATTGAAGAGATGGAGCGTAACTGTTTGACAGTTAATCTGTTTGGAATTTGCTTTATTTAATATGAGATGAACATGAAGGGGGGATATGGAGGGACGAAGACACACAGCCCAAAGAACTCATGACAAACCTTTCCAACTCAGCAATTTGATGAACGTACTTTCGCTGGGGGTGGGAAGCAGGGAGTGGAAGTAAACTTACTACAGAACACAGGGGCAACTTTCTCAAGTATTTCAGAAATTTAATACAAATCTAAAAGACAAGGCAGTCATTCTTCAGAATGGCGTGTCAAATAATAATGTTTCTTCAACACAATCATTTACTTTCTTTTTTTCTTGCATTGCTAAATGTTTATTCCCCATCCTCTTTCAAAAAACCCCCACCAAACCTGAAATTGAATACATACAGGTGTGTATGACTAAAATGTGAGTTAATTAAACAAGAATCAATTTAACCAATTCTTCAGAAAGTCTGTGCCATTTATTATGGGGAAGCATTGAAAGTGGCTGCTCTTTACATCCTAAGGAACAGAGCAAATAGCGTTCTGTGCACTTGCTCCTGGTTTTATAGTATCACCGAAGGAACTCCTGACACGAACACCCCTCTTCAAACACGTTCTCTTCACAGTGAGCGCTAGCCCAACATTCTGGATTCACTGGAAAAAAGAAAGTGATTCAAAGGCTAACACACAGTTAAATGTTACTAAATATTAAAAAAAGTAAAATCCATACAGGTTTTATGTTTGGGAATAAATTTTTCCCTGAAGGTTATGCAAGTCTAGAATAGCAGCACTGACAATGGGCAGAGGAACAGCAAAGTGAAACCAACTGGAATGCAAAGAGTATCCCCTAGAAACAGAAGGAAGTAATTTAAATGTGAATTTTACTTTTATTTCCCAGTTTAATAAAAAATGGATTACAAGCTATAAAGGTGGGTATTTTTACAGTATAATTCTGCATCCTTTTTAAAAGTTGTCTGTCTTAAATATTTACTTTCATCAAAGCAAGGGCTCTCTTCTTCTAGGGAATATAAGTAGTCTGCTTCAGAAGATGTATTTCATGAAAAGCCATGCTAGAATGCAGCAATTCACTTAGTATGTGCAGCTTCTGGAAAGCAAGACTGCAAGTATTTTGTGTGACCTTGCTGATGTGCCTTACTTCCACTCTGAAGGGACCGCTGCCAAGCGTGATGGATGAAGGTGGTCTTCATAATCACTCAAATTTTTAAAGCTATTTACAGGTACTTTGGTCCAATTCAGTTCTAGCGGCAGTCAAGCACCTAAGCATCTTTAAAAATCTGGGCTTCAGTCCCTTGCTTAACTACTACAGATGTTAAGTGCTCCAAGAAGCTGCGGTGTATTTTTGTTTTGGGAAATCTTGTCCTTAGGAAACTGAAATGAAAGATTCAGCTCAGTTTTGTTACTTGCTGAATGGCTGTAAAATGATGACAACTTGCTGTCACTAACAACCCGCAGGAAAACAGTCTGAGAATAAAACAGCAGATTCCTTCATGCCCTCCCCTAGAATTGAGTGGTAAGGAAATGGCAGAATAACAACAAAGAAAATTTGGGATTGAAAACACTCTCAGATGCCGCGTTCAAGCTACAGAACAAGCAGCAGCACAAAGGAATGTGCCAGAGCAGGGGGAGGGACGGCAGGCACGATCCTTGTAAGAATAATCAAGTACAAATTGCTGCATTTAGGAAATAAGAAATTATGATGGCAGATGTGAAGAACCCTCCCTGAGGAGCCTCCTGTATTAAATGATGCATTTGTAAAGAAGTTTGAATAGGCAAGGTCAGAGATTTTACAGGGGGCAAACTGTTCTAAGTGAACCTACTTCTGTTTGAAAGAAACTATTAGAACCAGTGACCTCTAGAAATATTCTCCAGTAAGATTAATAACTTGTAATTCCACAGATCTACATAAGGATTTCAAACTACCTGAAAAACACAGCCTTTGTTTTATAATTCAGTGATTATGCCCACTTTACACACAACTGAACTGCAGTTACTAAGAAGTTAAGGCACTGCCTTGGGGACCTAGAATCTCCCTTTGGCCTTAGTAAGTTGCCAGGAACTCACAGCAGCTGAGAAAATGCCTTCTGCCAGCCTCCTCTTTGGGTCCTGTCTTTTATGACTTCTCTCAAGTTACACATCAAATATGATGCAGAAACAACAGATGTATTGCGGGTACCCCAATATCCACTCTTAAGCTCTGCTTTCGCTTTCTGGGTAAGTGGAAAATATCACTTACCAACACAAAGTAACTCAAAAGAACAAATTCATGTGCAAACAGAAACAAACCACAGCCAGCACACCCCTGATACGCCCATTAGTCCTGAAGAGTTCTTTTAAGAAAGGAATCAATCCTTGCACATGGGAGAGTATGAATCACGCCATTAGGCCAGCTTGAGATGATGCGAACCACAGACATTCAGCAAGAAGTTCACCATATAAACATGTAAAAAATGGGAAGACAACATATTTCACTTGAGGTAAGGAAAAAGAAAAGGACAAAAAAAAAAAAAAAAAAAGAGATGTGACAGCACTGCTAAGCCTTCTGCCAAACGACAGTCACCCAGCATCAACTCTGGACACATAAAAAGCACCCAAGACCAGAAAAGAAAGCCAGATCCTGCAATAAAAATAAAATAACTGGCATTCGTACGAATAGCCTGTGCTAAACAAAAATCAGCTATGTAACAGACATAATCAGTAAGCATAATTCAATAGCAAGCTTAATTCAATCTCATTTCAGAAACACACACAGATGTCTTTGAACCTTACCTTTCAGTCTAGGGCTTTCTTCCTGCATAAGTGGTTGGCTTACTACTAACATTCTTGGTGTTCGACAGAACAAGCTGTCTCTTTCCAGCTTGACTGATAACCAGACTGACACCCATTACTCCCCTCTTTCTGTTTCCATTTTCAATAGTCCCCCAAATTGTAACTTTCTTTCTTTTAATATTCTAAAATTTCTTCCTTCCCCAAACCAGAGTATAAAATGCAGCAGGGAAATAATTATCTGCTTCCATAGCATGCAAGTTTTAAAATTATATGCCCAGCATTAACAACACAGAGCATTAAGACTCAAATCCCCACAGCAACAACATGCTAACCATCCTCTTCCCCCAGACTTATGGAGCTGCGGGATGTCTGCCAGGGAAAAACAGAGAAATGTAAAAAGGACTGCAAGAACATGAATACTAAAATAAATATCACAAACCTGGCTGTTAGAATCACAGACTGAGAAAAAGCTATTAAATCAGCTAAGCCATCTTCTTACTGATGGCAGGAATGTTCTCCATACATTATTTTTCTGCTGCTTTCTCCAGCCTGTGTTCAAATGTTCACAGAGCTCTGACCCAAAGCCCACTGTGTACAACGGATACTGCTCCACCGTCTCCAGAAGGCTCTGCATCAGGCCATAAACTATGTGGACTGCAACATCTTCCCTCAGGAATTACTGGACTAGGCAGGTGCCTGGACCCAGATGTATATTTAACTACTTCAATGAGATCCTCAAATAAATCTTTGTATTAATTTTTTTTTTACTTTTTCAGCCTGAATTTTCTGGTATTTTTGTCTCACAGCCTTTTTGTAGAGCTGGCATAATAATTTCCCTCTTTTACATGAATTTTCCAGACTGTTTATGCATCCTATTTCTCTTTTTTCCATTTTCAAGCCAACTTTTTATTTTAATCTCACTTTTTCACTCACAGATTCTGCTTTATGTTCATCCTTCAGTTCACCCTCATGTTTGCTCTCACCATATCTCACTCCATCATCCCCGCTGTTCCCTCCATCATCTACCCTTTGTCTCTAGCTTAAAAACACTGAGACTTCCTGAAAATTATTCCATCAATAAAAAATATGAATCTAGACTCAAAACCAACACGGCTCAAGCACATATCACTGAAATAGTAATTAGAAACCAAGAAGAAATACTGACAATGACGATGATGATAGTAAAAAAGAAGTTCTAAATCAAGAGAGAAAACTGTGAAGGAGTTACCTGTTAAGCAATGAACTTCACTAGGTTACAAAAAATGTGGAGGTCAAGAAACACAACACGGCGATAGCATACTCCAGCAAGAGTTGAAGAGAGGCAGTTGCCAGATTTTGCACTAATAACAGTGAGATAATATGAACAAATAAGAGGACGCTGGGACTTTCAGCAGTACCAAGATCAGTGGCAAAGAGGTAGCTACAGAAAATGTGTTAGTTTTGTTCAGAGATACTGACAAGCTGGGATTTGGGGAAGCAATGAAGAAAAGAAATGTAGTTTAAAAAAGAAAAAAAACAGGCATTTCATGCAGCTATAAAACTTCAAAGCCGTATTTTTTCAGGGAAAGCCAGTAAGACAACAGCAGTAAAATACCCTAAAGAAGCACATGAGAGTTTGTGATAAACCACATAGTGACACAGTTGCTTCTTGTGCAAACCTCGGATACTGTTAACCGGAAAACCTTTCAAGAACTTCATCAAGGGTTCAGGTCTTCCCCTATACTGCACTACAGTGCTCTTCGTGCACTGTCAGGTCATCCTTTACCCAGGGAAGTAGACCCTTTATTTAAACCCAAAAAAAGGGCTACAGAGTATTCTGCAGCAATGGTCCCAATTGTCGTAGTAACATTCCTATAACCACTAGTGACTGACTTCATTACCACAAATTACTATTTTTGTTTTAACGCATCCCCCCCCCCCAAATCTTGTTATAGACTGACCAGCAATAAGCGAACACACTGGAATCAGTAAAACAGTCGCTTACTATGAGAAATAGACTGAAAATCCTAAAGGTTTTTTGCTGTCTAAAATACCCATTTCAGATACTCCAGATAGAAGCCAATCAATGGAATTAGTCTGCTATCTTTGTTCAGTTCTGCCATCAGGAAATTAATACTGAAATAATCCTAAAAAGGCATTATTCTGTGGGAAAGGATGAGCCAGGCAAATCACTCTGCAGATGAAAGCTTTTCCAAAGGGATACACTCTCCTCTTCCTCCTCTTCATTTTCTGAAACAGAATGCAAGTCCTGGCAAACCAAAACCACCAAGTCTCCCCTTACCAGACTGGTCTGGACTCACTTGACAAATGAGGACCTTAAAGTTAAGGCAGCATAACCAAATGTCATCAAGATAACTTGTAGATTTAGGTCGATCATGCACATTTCTACTGATGGAATCATTAGGCTTTCTAAATGAATACGATTTGTCATACACAGAAACATTTCCCTTTGCATTGGAAAAATAAACAAATAAAACTGCAATGTATTGAAGTGAAATATGCCTTTATGTACCCCTTTTTCCCAAAGCAAAGGCTTTATCTACCTGCAATCTGTGTCAATGAGAACTACACAACAGCGATAAAAAAATAACAGACTCCTCAAGGATAACTGAATTACAATCCCATAACCTATCATGCCATTTCAGGTGTTTACCGCCCTCACAAACTTCCCAGAGTTCTTCACAAGGAACGTAGTGACCTAGAAATCCTGCCGGGAAACCTCACCCTGCTTCAGCTACAGAAGCAGTACGGCATTTGAGCACATCGTTAATTTTTCTAAATGCCAGTTTAGCGGTGGTGAAACGTGCCACGGTGACAGCCTTCACGCCTGCAGCCCCTCCGTGCCCAGCGCTGGCCGAGCGCGCAGAGGGCTGGCACCCAGCCCTGGCCGCCTCTCTGCCTCAGGCCACCACCGCCGAGACCACCGCCGAAGGGCGGCTCTAACTTCATATCCACACAGGCTAAGAAATCCCCGGGTTTAAGCAGCAAGTGTACAAACAGGAGATGGTTTTGTAATGCAGATTTATCTCCAAAAAAAACCCCAAAACAAAACAGAACACGCTCACCGATCCACTCTGTGAGTACCATGAGATGGCAACATACACTGCTCCATCTGCTCCTCGGGGCACAGCATGTAGTTATATTACAGTGCAAGTTTGTAAAGTTGTCTTAAGGTCAAAAATTGGTATAAAACCTTTACAAGTGCCTCCTTACCATGGATTTCACAATCCTCATCTGGTGACTAGAGCACATATGCTCCACTATGGTATTTTCAAAACCCCTTGCCTATGGTGTATCTTTAATTGAAAGAGATCTTGAGCATCTCATTTTTCAGTCTCTGCTCTCTTCAGTGGCTTCTGCTGAAAGAAGTTGTACCATCCCCCTAATTTATTAAGGGGACTCTTTGTGTGGTCTTTTTAAAACACGTCTGAGATGGTTTTCTGTGCCAGCAAATCTCAATTTGCTAACTGTTATCAGCCAAATAATACTCAGTTCTGTGATTGTACTTTTTCCCCGGAAGTCAGAGCTATTCCCACCCATATAACCCAAACCAGGGGGCATAATCCTGAGTTACTTGTATGCCTCAAAATCCTACTGGCTTCAATGAGAAGAAATGCAAGATCTATCCTCTTCTGTTTAGAATCTCATATTTCACCTACCAATGAATACTCAGTCCCTTGTCATATATATCACATATTTGTTAACTGCAGATCTACAAGGCACCGAGAAATGTGTTTCGTAACGTGAAAAAATTCAGCAACTTAAGTAAGACCTTTTATTTCTCTGTAATTAAAATTAACTTAACCTGCATTGGAAAAAAAAACAACAAAACCCCCCAAGATATTTCTCACCATGCTAAAACACACATCACTGTTCTCCTTTGCTGAATCTAATTACCTGCCATAGTATGACAAAATTCTTCATTGAAATTAATTTTTTTCTTCAAATTGGCTTTCTTCCATTGCTCTCAAACACAAATATTATATATGTTTCTCTCAATACTTTATTTATAAAAAAACTAACATACTTGTTAGCTTTAACTGTCATAAAAAAAATTATATAGACACAGGAAGTAGGAAATGAGATAAATTATTTGTCTTCTGGAACTATGCCCTAACATCCACTTCTGCAGAGCTCCCTCAAAAATATACTGTACCTACTACATGCCAAAGTTCCGACCTGGCGTCCAGAAAAAGAGACAGACAAATGAGTTCAGAAAATACAAAACTTGCACATCTGCCGATGAAATCTAATTCTGTATTTATTTAAAGCAGTTACCACTTGGAAACCTCTTAGCTAGTCTTATTTTGAATTATGATTGTATGTTTTTATATTACTTTTTCTCGTATTTCTACCTAGGTTCCCAAAACTACAGTAACTGAATATTCTATTTATGAAGATTTAATTTTATTTTGGCTCTTCAGCAGTATCATTTTCTGAATCAAAATAACTGTTCATTTATTCAGTTTTAAAAATACACACAACCTAATAATATTGCTTTGTTTTCACCTTAAACTTCCACTTTACAATATATCCAATATATTTTAGACTTAAACAGTGCAATACTCTAAGACTTAGAAATAGACTGAACATTTGTCAGGGCTAAATGCATTATTGTAATCCTACATATGATCTTGCCTGAATGTATAAAACATTATCATATTTGGATAAAACATTTAAATGGAGAGATTTTTCTCAAGTAAAACCACATTTTTTCCCTGAAAAATATACTGTTTTGGCTCGATATTACCTATATTTAACCCAAAATACCTGCAGAGGTAGCTAATCTATTTAAGTAATTACCTCTAGGGAAGGAAATTTTAAATAAATACCTAAAAGCCACAAAACTGATTCCTCACTCTAAAATTTTGCCTTCATCTCTGGCAGTATTTCAAAATCTACATTACTGAAAATCATGAGTATATGTTCATAAAAGACAAATTACAAGTCACAAAATGATAATACTACTCATTCTAAGGGAAAATAGCTAAAAATACAGGTTATGTGGGAAAATGATCCAAAATGGACATTACAAAAGGAGTAAATTAGGGCTGTGGGGATTTGATTCTACATTTCAGTCTGCAATTTGGGCATGTCATCTGATTAAGCTCTTGAATCTCTTAAAATATTATTTACTGAGAAGAAGACTATGTAAGTACTGAAATATTATTTACTTAAGAAACAGTTTGGCTTAATTTTTAACTCAAGAATGTTCTTTTTCTTCACCCTTTTGTGACAAGTGGCCTCACGCTCATTTCTTAGCCTTCACCTGTACAAACCCCACTAGGTCAAGTCCCACTCGCCTGCGACACACACTTATTCAAACCGATTTCAATGGAAATTGTGTATAAATCGCAGAATTTGACCGATTTGATCATTCATGCATATCTGAGGGCAGAATACATCTCATCTGGTTTAGCGTGTTCGCTCCGATACCAAAATTACATCAGAATATGTCAAAGCCTAACACTGAGCAGAGGATTATTTTAGTAGACAGTTCAAGTAGTCTTCACATAAGCATTCAAAGTCAGTGTTGGGCACCAGAAGTGTTAAGTCTGTGGGTCGGCAAAGTACAGCAGAGATGCCAGGGTGGCTCAGGGCAGAGGTGAATGGCACACAGCACCCCTGGAACACCCAGCAGCAGAGGCAGCAACTCCCCTGCTCAGAGTTTAGCAGGAGCCAGGAGCTGCTGCTTCATATACAGGCAAATTAATACTGGTAAGACGGTTCACAGGGTCTTTCTTCCCTTTTGGTGCAACAGCACCTCTTGGTTGCAGATGAGTTTCTGTTGCCAATATTCTCATATGATTTCAGAAAGAAATCTAACACTAACACCTCTTGAGAGGTTGCTTATCTCTATGTCAATAAACAAGAATGGAAAATAAAAGTGGCCAGTCTATTCCTGTAGTTCAAGATGAATGAAATGCCTAAGTATCAGCACACAAATATATATAAGATGGAATGCAGAACCAGCTTACATGTAAATGTATTTATAGTGATACTACTTCTGAGATCAGTATATCTTTTTCTATGAAGGCCTGAAGTTTAATTATAAACTTAATCAAGCAAATCCTTAACAGCTACATTTTTTTGTCTTAGACACAAAAGTTTGAAAATTGTCCTATTAATTTTTTTGCTTCCACTTTTCACTCACTTAGTTGCGTCCATCCCACTGAAATCCTTCATGTCATCTGACTAATGTCACTGGGTTTGTTCTGTTTATTTTTCCAGGTATCCTCCCCAGGACTGATGTAAGATAAAAACACTCAACAGTTGTTTGGCCCACTCACTCCTCCTACCCATAAAGTCATGTCTGCAAAAAGCCCCCCTACCTGGCCCACAGGAAACGGAGACAAAGGCAACTAAACCTTTCCCTTCAAAGAAAAAGAGACACAGTACGGGAAAAGTCCCAGACACTTGGTCCTGAGGGGCAGCATTTCAGGTCAAAAACCTCTGGATATTATTCTTCAGACCTAAAATGGATCCTACTGATTAGCAAAGCATCCAGTCCTACAGCACCTTTCTCACACAGGGATGCTTCAAATCACCACTCTCCCTGAAGCTGAAGAGGCTACTCATAAAAAAAGCAGGATTTAGGAGAAGAGCTCAGAGAGTGCACTCACGGCACTCCATGGCAGGTAGGCTAGCTCAGGTGGAAGCTATCACACTGCAAGACACGGCACAGGCTGTGCCAAGTGACAGGAATAGTTGGTGAGCGACTGGGCTGGCTGCCTCTGAACTGTGACTCCGAGCTGCACACACTGTACATCAGCTGATTCGCTGGCTGCTTGAAGAACTCTTTTGAAAATTTTATTTGGACCGACTACAAATTTTCATGTGATGCACAAGATGCTAAAACAATGCCAAACAGTTCAGGGGCGAAAAGCAAAGGGAAATCAAAATGAAAAAATACCGAGGAGAAAAGTATCAAAGTAGTGAAAGGAACCCACTATACATTTTGGAGGTTTCTTTTCCCTTCTCTCTTACCTAATCAACATGGTGAAATCGGGATATTTTTTTTTGGTGTTGCCAAATCTGAAGTTTCCAACGAGATGTGTTGAAAACATGTTGAAGTTGACATTTTTTTTTGTTTTGGTTCTTGTTTGAGGTACTAGATTATTAACTACTGGTAGTAGCCGAGTTTTAATCCATCCCACCCCTGCTGCAACAGGCAAGGTATCTTGAACTTTACCAAAAACTACTCACGCTAGGGACAAAGTGGCTTTGAGGGGCAAAACTGAGATATACCTCAGAACAGCAATACAGTGAAGATAAGCTCTGAGTAAGAAATTTTTTGTTTACTAACAAAGAACCAGAGGAAAGGCTGTCCAACAAAGCTGAAATAATCCTAGAATTACTATTTATTATTAGCTGAATGTCCACAGACCAAGTGAAAACCAACAGCAAACTCTGCTAGGCACTGTACTACCATGCAGTAACAGAGAATCTCTGCCCCAAACAGCTTACAGTCTCCAGAAACTCAACAAAGTATAAGGGAGAAAAATAATACAGCAACGCACCGAAATGATCAGTGCAATGGCAGGGCACTATGTTCCTTCCGTTTTCTTTTATGGAGAAGGAAAAAATAAGTGGGATTAGTGCCACAGAAGACAAAAGCAGAGAGAAGATGGGGTATGACAGAGGCAGTGAGAGGAGGAAAAAGGTGATAAAAAATAAAGTGGTATGCAGGATGTTTGAGCTATACAGCACGTTAAGCTAAGTGATGCGACTGCGAGAGCTTGGCAAAGAGGGAGCTTGAGCAAAACAGCCAATTAGCAAAAGGCAGAGAAAAAACAGTCAAAAATATCAGCAACCATCAGTCTCCTTCGTATGCTGCTTTTACAGCTGCTCTGCTGGCTTCAGTCTTTGGTTGAATGGCAAGACCCCCACCTGCCACAAGGGAAGCTGGACTGGCTAATATGGCAAAGGAACTGACTTTAAAAGGTTGAGAGGGCATGCCGCCTAAAAAACAGCTTTCAAAAAAGTGATATATGCTAAATATAGTAATCTTGGTTTTAGCAGAATCATATAAATTAAAAATATATAACAAGCAAAGGCAAATACTTGCAATTGAAATATATTATACGTATCTATTACACCTCCAAATCTGTGTAAAAAAGAAGACAAGCCCTTATTACACTAATATGGCTCTCCATAGTCACACACAATACAGCATATTTAAATGACATTGTGAACCCAATCTTACTCCCATAGTAAATAATAACATTTTTAATAGTGACTGAATGGAAAACACTTAGCATTTTGTATCTAGGTTAGTGTAATGAATCCCAAATCAGTTATGACTGCAAGTTACTACATATATGCCGTGATGGTTATTTGTTAATTCTAATACAATTTCCACTGTCGTATCAAATCACAGCAAAACTGTCACACTTGTTGACAGTTTCAACAATGAGGTCAAGCAGTGAGCAGTCACAAAGAATGAACTGTTTTACCCTCCAGAGGTGGCCACTGCAGAAGCAGGTGAATAGCCATTACCATAACAGCTCCGCTCCTTTTTGCAATAGATCTTATACTGGACTGTCATTCTGCAACCTTGCCCAAGCATTACATTCACATTATTTTATTTGTAATAACACCAGCCTGAAAAAAAATTACTTTCTAATAGAAAGTCAAAGGATAACAGTCCAGTGACCTTAAAGGACCCTCTTAAATTACTACCTTGCTTATATTTTGAAACATAACCTAGAATATCCAGAGTTTAAACAGAAACATGTATTTAAGTTAGAAGTAACAATTAGAGACCACCTTGCTCTCAGATACTCTCACACAGACCCAATCTACCTATGGACAATGATCACAGAATCCAAACTGGCATACGATCCAGAACATCCAAAGTTTCCGGCACTACACTTAGTCTTATTCTGAGAGGTCAGAGTGTACATTGTAATACTTTAATATGTCTTGATGTAATAGAAATGTGTGAAAAGGCTCTTCCCTTCCTCTCTAAATTCGTCGAAGGAAGATTCAGTAAGAATCAAGTGGACTGCATTGATTTATTTTTACTGTGTTTATTAGTCATTTGAGATGAAAACTGTTTTCATCGACAAAAGTATTAAAATTCTCAATTGTAAATGTAAATTTTTATTTACTATTTGATATTGTTTCCATATGCCTGAAAAAAGAAACCGCCTGGATAATCGACTAAATAGTACTTGGTTACAGGGGATTTGAGTCTCCTTCCTTGTAATTCAGTGGCAGAACTCCAGCTGACTTAAAAAATAGTAACCTTTTTTACACCTCTACATGTTCTACTATATAGAAAAGCGCATTCCTGTGTAACTCTTCAGGTGAGGAGGACTTCATCTGAGGCAACGTATTTGATCATATCTGGTTCCTGAAAGGGCATTATCCAGACATTTTTTCCCTAATTCCATATAATAAATTCAAATAAATAAACAGCATCACAAACAACACTACATTCTATGAACCATTAACTCAAGAAGCTGAAACATCAATGTCAGAATTGGCTATGTATGCCAAATCAGAACTCCGCTTTACATTCCTGCTGACAGTTCCTGTAATGAGCACACAGCATTAAATAAAAACCATGACCTGTTTAAACAAAGATCAGAGTGCCAGCTTCATCTTTGCATTCTCTCATGTTTGTTGTTTGGCATCACAAACTAATACCAAAACAAATATCTTATTAATATGAGCTCAATATGTTTTCGTAGAGGGCATGAGGGGTTTGCTCTCATCTACCAAGAAGATTTGTATATCTTTAAAATGGGCATTTTTCTTCACACGAACATGTACAGGTATTCTCAGCGGCTACTCTGCTTTAAATTAGACTGAATGAGAGAGCAAGGAAAAAAGAGACAGAGGGAATAATGTACAAGCAAAAAATTTTAAGATTCTTCTGTCTCAGATAGCTTGAGACAATGAAATAAACTAGAAGTGCCAAGCTAAAATTGTTTAAACATACCATTAAAATTTCATGGCCCATAATTGACATCAATCAATGCATGTATGTATCATGTGATGGCCATTACATTTAAGAATTTCAAAAAAATCCATATAGAAAATAGAAAGTAATTTTCTGTATTTGCTTAGATCAGAAAATTTACAGTGCCTGGAATCATGATACCGTTTATTACAAATGGGTGCAACGCAGATTACCATCATATAATGATTCTTTAATTGGTCTTCTCAAAATATATACTCTTTTTTGGTAGTCAAATTTCTGACATGCACATTTAAAATGTAGTCTTGTATTTAAATATCTACTGATATTATTCTGAAAAACTGAGAGTCCACTTTATCAGGAGCCAATCACAAAGTTTAATAATCTTGCCTAGTTATTAGTTTATGCAGAATATCCAAAACTCCTTTATATTACTCTAAATTACCTATTAAATTCATTAAGCGTTAACTGAAGTTGAAATGACTATCAATACCATACATTATCAGCATCTCTCTTAATTATGATATTGTCAAGGTATAGATTGTGTAAGCAGAAATCTTCAACTATTGATCTTCCGCCAAAGAGAATGGAATGTTTAAAATCTGTCTAGTTTCTACATGTTACCCATCTTTATCCTCTACGTTATCCACAAGCAAGCATATGCATTTACAAACGTATTCCACACTACCCATCTAAACGTGCAAAATATAAAATGCAGTTCTTAAAAAAGCAATGTATTAAAAGCAATGAAATCCCTACCTAAACGTCCCAAATCTTTTTTTTTTTTTTCACTGCCCCACTGCTTTGAGCGTGCCGGATACCAAAGAACAGCGTAGTAAATTAGACGAAATTTAGGACGAATCCTGAAAAACTTATCGAGCGGTTTCCTCCCAGAACAAAACTTTGGAGGTCACTAAATCCTCTGCTACGACAAAGGAAAGTTCCTCCACTTCCACCACTCCGGCTACCCGAGGGGAAGAAAGCCCATCGGGGAAGGCGCACACGGATTTTCCTCGAGGGGGGGGCTTCCCTCCCGGGAAGTCTCCGGCGGCGGCTGGTGACACCTGAACACGGGTTGGGGGGGATAAGAGCGGTGCCGGCCGCCCGGGGGTGTCCGCCGCTGCCGCCCGCTCGCCCGCGGCAGCCCAGCCTCCTCCGCGGGACCTCTGCGAACAAAGTAACTTGCCGGCTGGCTGGCGGGGAGGCGACCGGACACGCGTGGGGGCCAGGGGGGCTGCTTTCCCCCCCACCACCCCCGACCTTGGCGAGGCGGGCAGGGCAGCGGCAGCCCTTCTTTACCCCGGGAGCGCGGTGACAGCCCTTACCTCCGCACACCCCCTTCCTCACGCCCGGCGGCAGGCGAGCGCCGGCAGAGCAGCGCGGAGGCAGAGCGAGGGGAGCTGCCGGGATCTCGGCGGCTTCTTCCCTCCGCCTCTCTCCCGCTCCTCGGAGAAGCCCTTCCCCCCCAACCACCCCCCACCTCCTCACTCTCTCTAGCTTTGGGGCATATATATATATATTTTTTTTTTTTTTTAAGGAGCGAAGAGGAGCCACAGGGAAGCTTGGTTGGGAGAGGCAAAGCCCTGACGCGCTTGGGGGGTGGGTAGGTGGGGGGGAGGGGGGCTGGGGGGGTTTCAGACCCTCGCACGGCAAGACAGGCAGACCCATCCCCCTCCTCCCCCGTCTCCCCAGTCCCCAGCCGGGGAAGGCAGCGCTGAGGCTCGAAGCTCACCGCTTCCAACCGATCCCGCACCAGGCAGGGAACGGGCCCTGCGCACAATCCCCCCCCCCTCCCCGCCCCGAGCCGGCGGGGAGACCCCGCCCGGGGCGGCCGCACGCATCCCTCCGCCGCTCCGCGTCCCTGCACTGGGGCAGGGGGGCGGCGGGGGCAGGGGGCTCCCCCAAAATACTTACCCTGCCCGCCGGGGCTGCTTTGAAGACGCAGGATTTTGTGCGAGCGATCGTCTCCTTCTCCGGGAGCCCAGCCTCCCCTCCCCCCCCCCCGCCTCCCCTCCCCCGCCTCCCCCACCTCCTTTGGGGGGCCAGGAATCCCCCACTGCCGGCCCTCCCCTCCTCCCCGCCCGGCCGGGGAGCCCCGCCGGCCGACCATGCCCCGGCGCCGCCGGAGCGGTGAGCTGCCGGGACTGCGGCCGAGCCGCGGCCGGAGCGGTTCGGCCGGGTACGGGGCCCCGCCGGTGCTCCATGGCCCCCGGCAGGGGCCGGGACGCGCTGCCAGCCCGCGCTGCGGCGGAGGCGCGGGTTGGCGCCCTCCCGCCTCGGGTGGGGGGTCAGCGGGGGGCGGCGCGGAGGCTGCCTCCGGCTAGAGGGGGAGGCTGCGCCCCCCGGCCCTCCGGCTGAGGGGCTCGCTAGAGCCCGCCGGCGGGGCTGCCCGTCCGGGGCAGAGTTGAGGCAGCACCCGGGGGAGCGTGTGTGTGTGTTGCGAGGGGAAAAGGCAGGAACTCCGCGCCGGCCTGCCGGGGGGCGGAGGTGGGGGGGTCCCGACTTCCCGTGCCCGGTCGCCCCCTTCTCCCCTCAGCGATCAGGGGGAAGTTTGGGTGCGGGGCTCCCGGGGGTGCCCGCCTGCAGCCAGGCCGCGCCGCGCCGGCCGTTAAGGCGGGTTGGGCGACCGTTAGGCGGGTTGGCGACCGTTAGGCGGCCCGTTGGGGTCAGGGCCAGCTGTCCCCACGGCCGGAGCCCGCGTCGCCGTCGCGGCCGCTGAAATGTTCTTCTGCGGCCAGCGCCTTGGGGCCGGGGGAGCCGCTGGCTGTCGCTTCAGCGAGCGCAGGTGGTGGCGGTGGGCGAGGAGGACGCGGGGGTGATGGTGGCCTGGCGAGGTCGGGTCAGATGTGAGGTACTGGTAGGGCAGTGGGGAAGTTCGGGGTGTCATGAGGGAAGGCCCCTTCCCCACCAGCGTCCGGTTGTGTTTCTCGGAGGCACTGAGCATGCACGGCTTCCCTTCGCTTCAAAATCAGGCCATGATAGAATCATAAATATATAATATTACACTCCTATGATATTATGAGTAGAGAGCAGGAGAGTTAAATGCGTAAATCAAGGAGAGGCGAATTACATGTGAAGGGGCTTTACTGCACAATTGTCAAGCGATTCTAAAATGAAATGTTTCAAAATCCTTCCAAGAATAAATTTAATTCCTGCACGCTTGTTCCCATATTGCCTACCAGGCAAGGAAGCATGCTGGATATCTAGCAACAATTAGTGGAGTTACATCTGCTTTTAGGGCACATGGTGACTTTATCACTGATCAAACAGTCTTCTTAAAAATCCTGAGCTGGAAAATAGCCATTCCATAAAAGAAAATTGCGATTTGGATGTTTGTTCTATGTCGGAATGGAATAGATGGCGCTAGGAAATTTTCTGGAGGAAATAAAGGAATGCATTTCAGCCTAGCCCCATAGCCAGTGTCTTACCGAAGCGGAGGCCAAACTTGAACACAGGTCTCCGTGCAGGGAGGGGAGGGAATACCTCAGCTACCCACCGAGCTGTTCTCCGTGCAAATGGAGATGAGCCTGGGCTGAATGTCAGAAACACGAAAACTGGACCTGAGAACCCTCCCGCACAGTTTGTCTTACTGGCAAAACACGTATTTATCTTGAAAGTTTGCATCTTGACATCTCAGCATTTCTACAACAATACAAATGTGCTTGAAAAAATTTTGATCAGCCTAATGGTTAGGACCTATTAGAAGCTGCAGAACATACTCACAATCAATTCACTTATTCAGATGCATGAGTACGAGCTTAGAAAAGTAATTACAGGCACCTTTTTTTGGAAATCTTGAGGCTGCGTAGTTTCCCCGTGGGAAATATGAGTAATAAATTCCTACCAAAAAAAAGAAGCAAATGTGCTAAGCGTTGTTCTTATTTATTTTTGTCCTTAATATTAAAAATTGTTGATTAAGTCTTCCAGGTAAGGTAAAGATGGCTGGATGTAAATCCTTCATTTTAACTATTGTTTTCAAGAACAACCAGGAAAAAAATGATCTTGGTCATTTAGATCTTCTTTTTACTTTTTAAATTTTAGTTGTCTTTCTTAAAAAAAAAATTATTTGCCTTTTTTGGTGAACATGTAAATGTAAATTTGCAACTGACCACTATTACCAAATCTCACTATTTCGCAAATAAAAGATGTCATTGTATCCATACACATTGAATTAATCTATTTTAGCTTTAAAATCTTTCATTCAGAATATTAATTTCTCACCCTTTATTGTTACAAAATAGTGAATGGTACTTTACATTTTTAGTTATTTATTTATTATTTGTGTCAAGTTCTGTTTGTATGAAAACTGACATTCAATTAAAATTTACATGAGGTCATTTTAAATTGTTCATTAAGACTACCTTAAATATGCTTCATGCATTTCAAAAGCATATTTGCATTTTAAAATATTTTATGAAACAACTGAAATGATGACCTGTAGAATGGGAATTAAATTGGAAGCTTCTAGTAGCCATCTTCTTCACAATCTTCAAGAAAGTAGATCTTATCCTCTCATACGTAGGTTTAGTTGTAGATTGACGGAGGAGAATAGGCAATTTTACTGTTTCTACTCTTATGTTGATTTTTCAGCTTCGAGTTAAATAGTTCTTAACTGAACTACTTGAATGGATTGAAACAAAGAAGATTTTCCCCCTGTCTGCCGAAGAAACTGCAGCTCTCAAAAGTTGCTTTCCTGCATGAGTTACATCCTGTTCCATCTGCTTAGCCGGTGACTTCAGTCAGTTCAAGTGGCATCACCTTCAAAACTTCAGCAGCAAACTTCCTTTTTGATTGACTCACTTCGGTACATGACAGCAAGTAGAAAACCTAAGTTAGCCACAGTGTCAAATAAAATTGAAGAGATGCAGATAAAATATCAACAAAATGTTATTTGATTTTTTTAAAATAATGAGTTTGGGGGGGAAATAGTATGGAATAATGTTGTCCAGTTAGGACAGTACTTGTAATTGCATTTTGATCAAATTCATGGGATAATGAAGCAAGGAAGCCCTAAATAGTTATCCTTGGTTGTACAAAGATATTGTTACATTAGGGTGAAAGAGCTTGTATCTTATTTTTTGAATTATTAGTTTTGGTGACAGAAAGTGTTTTGTGTGAACCTTCACTTACATAGCAACAGACATAAATTCATTTCAAGTGATACGGGGAGGAAATGATCCACTTATCTAAAGTGAAAGGTAGTTGGGCAAATGAAGTTCGGGAGATCACTGGGGAAGGCAGAAATGGATAATAAATATAATCCTGTATAACAGTGCATAACTTTATTTCTGCTGAATTTTTGTTCTTAATTTGGCTTTTTGGTGGATGACAACTATTTATGTGTAGTTTAATTTAAATCTGTACTTCAAAACCAACCATTAAGTGAACAGATCTAGTCTACTTTAGGATTTTTTATGATTCTCGAGCAGTTTAATTTTTACAGATAAGAGTTTGTGCAGACTTCTGTCAGCACAGCGTTACTGCAGACAAGGAGCAGTAGACCACTGCTGAGTGACAGCCTATAGCTCTGAAATCTGCAATCCATCCTCCCTTACATTATCCAGTTCCCATCCTCTGTGCTTCTTTGACATGTCAGAGTTCCTGCACATGCACTGCAGAGGTAGTCTGTGCACATGCACTAAAGTCGATACTTCCTAAACTTGTCTGACTTATGCTCCTATGATGCCTTCCTGAAGGATCGGATTTAATGCACGTGTGCAAGGAACAGCTGATCTATACTTTCAGTGTGGTCTTAGCCAGGACACCTGCATATATAGCATGGAAATCAGAGTTAGTGCACGTGAGCTTTGATGCATTGCTGTATGTCCATAAAACCTGGAAAAATACAGCAAAACATCATGTTGTGCCTGGGCATAATTACCACATAGAGAGAATGACGTACATAAGAAGCCTTGTCTATAAAGTAGCCTTACCTCGTCATTGTACAGCATGCAGAGACCTGTTACTTGGGCCGTGGAGCTTCTCTGCTACCACAAAAAATGTGTTACAGAGTTTTTACCCTAAATTTTACATCTTTTCCACAGAAAATTAAAACTGGATCTGATGCATGACTAACATCCCATTGTCATTTCTTTAGTGGGGAGGAGGTCTCTAACATGCATTATATTTTTAATCTAATAAATACATAGCTAGTTCTTAACACTAAATACATCAATCAAATCAGTCTTATGTAGTTTTCCAGTAAACCTCAGTCATCTTCTTTCAACTGCGGTGAGGTGTTCGCTCCAGCTCCTCATAAAATATGGAACTGCGGTACTCTGCCTGTGGGGAAAAAGCCTGAAGCCACATAGTGATGTATCTGTTCAACAGTGTGAAAGAGAAATTCCTTATTCGCAGTCCTGCATAGACAGCATTACCTGCTGGTAAACTTTAAATTGCCTGAGTTGCTTAACATCATGATTAGAAGCCGTATGTTTCCTTTTTGTATTATGCTGTGTTTGACAAAATAGAAGAGACAAAAGTCTCACAATTGCTTGCATACCGAGCAAACAATTGTACATTGTCCAATTGTAACAGTTTTTCTTATTCTTAAAGCTATGGTTTCCTAATACTATAGAATACCATAAGGCCTTTCTTTTCATTTGCCCATCACAAGCAAAATGAAAGGCTGAAGTCTGGAATCCCAAAGCAAAATTACGTGAATTGTGAAACTGAGTAGGTATATCCAGCAGCTAACAGAAAAATGACAGAACAAAACCTCCTACAAGCCAGCATTGTTTCATCCCAAAGATGCCAAAAACGGCTTCAGAATTATACGCAGCTTTTAATTAAGACAAATGAGAAATGTCACAAATCATCCATTGTACAGGTCACAGCAAAACCACATAACCACTGTAGAATTTCTCCTTCTTAGACACTGAAGTAGTTCCCAGTTTCATTTAACTGCAGTTTTTCTTGAAGATTACTACTGTGTTGCAGGCTGGAGTACTACAGATAACTAAAGCCTGAATAGCAGTCGCTTTTGTTACTAATAGTAAGATGAAATGTCTGCATTCTCCTGTATTAAAAAGAGAAAATTTAGTGGAGTGAGTAAAAAAGAAAACAGAAAGTATTTGTATTTTGAAAGATCTGGAGTTGCATATTTGTAACAGCTCTAAAGATTAGCTTCTTTTTTAGTGCTATAAATTAAAAAAAATATAACTGAGATATCATCTATAGCGATGAAAGATATTCTTTTTTTTTTTTAACCGGTGATACCTATCCTTCAGCTCAGGGGAAAAAGTCCATTTCAACAATCAAGTGGACATATTTGTGCTCCTATTTTAGGAACACAGATTCCCTTTTATAGACATATAAACGCAGTTTACTAGTGGAAATTTTTCATTTATTATAAGTGTTTCATGTAGTGTCTTTCATGTAAACGTTATAAAAAGGATTTTGTGTTGGATTTAGAAGTTGGGGTTTGGGTTTTTTTGCCCTTTGTTCTTGTTTTGTATTTTATTTCTTTGGAGAACTCTTTTTTTCCCCCTTTCAGGAAATTTCACATAATCTTTTCCATTCGTCATCAGCCAGGTTGCTGATTACCAGAGTAACTGCCAAGCTTTCAACTCCTTGTCATCAATGGGCTGTGAATGACAGACAGCATTAATGTTGGCAAGCTCCCACTCTCCTTTTCGCCTTTCCCAAATGTAATTAAACTGCACTAATACAGCAAAAGAAAAGCTGCAGCTTTATTTTACTCGCCCTAATAACATAACAATTAAATCACAGAAGCACACAATACAGTCAAATAAACCCACCATGACAAGGAAATTCAGAGGTAAGGGAAGTGTGTATCTACCATTTAGAGAAAAACAGGAGTAAAGAGTCTTCCTTCCTTTTCCTAGCACTACAGCGACCGCACTGTTTAACCTTCAGCAAGATGATATGGCCAGCATCTGAGTAACCACTCTTTTGCAGCCTGGTGAAAGGCCTCAAGTGTTTCCTCTTCTGTTGCATCTTTGGTTTAAGCATAAAGGGAATAATTAGCTTCTCCTTCAAATGATCTGTTATCTGCCTGGTAGGGGACAGCTGGGTAAGGAACAGAAAGGATGCGCTTCATAACATACAGTTTGAATGGAATTGTATGCTTTGCCCACCAGAAAGAGATGACATTATCCTGACCTTTGAAGAAGTTCCGGGCCTTTGGTTTAAAGTCTGTAGGGGTTAGAGGAGAGCAAAGAGTTAGGAAGAGGGAGAGGAAGAGCCAAGAGAGGGAGAAACCAGACTCCTCACCTCACTTGCAGAGAACTGCAGAGGTCTATAGAATGCACAGATACCACTGAACTTTTTGGGGGTAGGTAAATTGTCTGTAGGTACATTTTTTTAATACATGTTTCTCTGGACCAAGGCAAGCAAGGAAGCTGCTGGCCCTCAGAAAGGCCATAGAATTTACCCATAAACCTGTCATTCCTTGCAGCAATGATCTAGGTCGGGAAGCAAGCACTCATAAGGAAGCTGAGAACTGACTGCCATGAGCTCTGTAAGCACAGCTCTGAGGCTAGCATAAATGCCGGCATGATAGCCTGTCTCATTTTTCAGCTATGAATAAAAATAATACAGTTGGCTTATAAGACAAAGTAAATTTACAGTAATGTGAAGAAATAGTTTGACTAAATGCAGACAAAAACAAGGGGCACCATACTCCATAGGGAAAGCATGGAAGAGGCAGGAGCATCCCCAGCATATACTTGAGCAACAAGAGTGAGAGCTTGGTTACTGACTAAAGTAGATGCAGCTTCAAACATGACAATTCTTAGGCCAGCCTGGCTAAGCAGACTCTAAATGAGCCTGTCTGCTTGTGCAATTTTGGTAACTAATAGTGACTGTTACTTGACAGGTGGTACCTTATAAGTCCAGCCTGTGCCAAATCCGCTGAAGATCTGTTAGTGTGGAGTAAGTAATCTACCAGTGTGAACAAACTGTCCTGCAACACTAAATGCAGTTTAGTATTCTGCTAGTCTTCAGAGGAAGAAACGTCTGGCCGAAACCAGCTTTTAGACAAAGTTTACAGCAGAATCTTACATGCTACATTTTTAGTAGATCTGGAGCAGGGGTGAATTTTTATATGTTTGATAATGTGGCTAACGTAATGTACAGCAAAAAGGAAAAAAGGGATGTGTGTAAAACGTAAAAATGGAAACCCGCTGGAGTAAATGAATAGTGTCTAGGAGAAAGACTAAAGAGATGGAGTTGAAGTTTTCTGTTAGATTTGTTCTGTTAATAGTATTGTTGCGTCAAACAGGCAGTTGCAAAATGGGCCAAAAGACCTTTTGGTTAAGTGTCGTCATTTCCTCCTTGATTCAGCAAAGGCTGAGGCTGCAGTGTTCCAAGCCAGCTCCAGGCCACCAGAGGGAGAACCAGCACTTCAAACACTCACCTCATCTGGTTTTGCCTTCAAGCAAAGAAAGAAGAGGCCACAAAAGACATAGAGAAAACATAACCCAAGAGCATAACTGAGCTGTCAGCTGTTCTTGTGCGTCAAGCACATTTCTTGTTAGAAAAAAAGAATTATATCAGACTTGATTCCTGTGTAGAAACTACCTTGAACACTTTAAAAGGCTTTCTCTGAGTGACCATGAATAGATGATTCCCCAGACCCTATAACAATTTAATCTGCTTTTTCAGACTGAATATTAAGCAAAGATTGGCAATAGAAATTGGCCCTAAAGATGAGAAAATAAGGCTTTTATTGCAAGCAAGTTTTGTAGCATTTCAATTTGATGGACTTTGATTTTCATAGTGGGCAGCTACATTTGAGGGACCACCAGAGGAGGCTTTGGTCCAGAGTTTCTCCTGGCCTCTTCACTACACCCAGATAATACCCTGGGCACATGCTAGTATCTTTGAACAAAATTACATATATTTACAAACAGTCTCAGATAAGCTCAAGGCTGCTGGTCTGAAACTGTACCCAAAGCAATAGGAATTGTGTTTAAAAGAATGAATTTAGGTCTGGCACACAGAACAGTGAGGAGGGAAATTCTACTCTTAAGATCTTTGAACACCAGCCAGCTCCCCAGAGACTCCCAGATGTGCAGTTTTGTGGGACATTAATCCTACCAGAGGAGGTTTATTTGAGTGTTTCACAATATTACATAATATTTGCATAAAAAGGGTAAGAAAAGAATGTTATTTCAGCAGTCAGTGTGTGATTTAGTATTCAGAGATGAAAAGGTTCTTCTGACTTTTTCTCTGTTAACTGACCAGGGCTTCAAACCTCATTTTCAATTAGACACAGATGCTAGTGTTTATGGACTGGGTATTGATACAGGAATGTAAATGACTTGAGAGGATGACAGTTTATTATGAGTCAATGGCTAAACTCTCCTGGGAAAAATTATCGTATGCTCTGCCAGTGATTAAAACTATAGAACATGTTCACAACTACTTGTATGGAAAGAAGCTTGTGATGGGAACAGACCAGCAGTGGTTCTTCAGATTCAAAACCAGAGGGGCAACTGACTCCAACAGCAGACTGGAATAACTGTGGTGCTATGGTTTTGTAGTAACCCAAAAGCATGGGGTCAGGCTTAACGCTGACTGCTATTGATGTGGGATTGATTGCAAATACCAGTCTAAACAAGCAAGGAGCAAAGAATTGATTGTTCAGGGGAATAGGCATGTTTGGGAAGAGGCGATTGTTTCCTCCCTTCCTGTATCTTGCAGAAGTGCAAATCCAGTGGAACAATAGCTACAGGGATTCCCAAGAAACAAAGTGATTCCCACAGAGAGAACCTGATACTGGAGTATTGTGCTATTGGCATCATCTATCCTGGAATATAGTCTCTCCCTTAGCATACCTCAGTGAAACTCTGCTCACAGTGGAATGGCTCAGGGTTTAAGATCAAGTTCTGCATAAAAGATGGAAAGAAAGCATAGATTGTAAGACTTATTAGCTGGCCCTAGATCCATTGAAAAAGAAGGATGTAGTGTAATGTCATCATTTAAAAACTGCTGGATATTTGAGGCGTTGCAAAGTGGTACGATTTCCTTTCCATGAGTTAAAAAGAGTTGTAGAAAAAGTGGGTAGGGACAGTTAAAAGACAGGGAAAGTCTCTGTCTGGCAGTATTTTGCTGAGCGGATCTTTCTGATATTTTTGAATAAGGACTAGTAGTTATTATTTACTTGAGGTTTTTGAACTAGTTCACAAAATGGCACAAAGATTACTTGGGAAGGCATTGTCCGGGCCCTGAGTGCACTAAGTCTTAATCACCCTGACCAGCCTCACCTGAGGCCTCCACACACACTCATGGGCCCAGGAGCTCTATTTAAGCTCAACCCTGGTCTTTCAATCTCTCCCTGAGCTTTGCTAGAGAACTGATGGGGCTGGGCTGTGCTGCCTCTTGATCTGGATCTCTACCCGTGGGCTGACTTCCTGGATTCACCTGGGACTGCAGGTTGTTGCTGTGGACCTGTCTGGTGACCACTGGACCTGATCTTAACCCTGACCTATGGACTGACTTTCTAGTTTAACCTGAGACCTGCCTCATCACCACGGTATTGCCTTAAGATCTGGATTCTTTGTTGGACCTGGCCATGATCTCTTGGTTTGTCCCACTACATGCCTTGAGTCATGTGGAATGTAATGTGAGGCACCAGCGTTGTCCTTGGCTCACCTTCCTTTAGGGAATAGCCCTGCCCTGCCTGCTCCTTTATAGACACAACATAGAGCAGGCTGTAGCACAGAAGATGAATTAGACTTTGAATTTTTGTGGTGGATCATACACAGGTCAGGGAAGACATTTTGAATAAAAAGTGTTTCTGTATATTTGTGAAACTATAGGAAATCTGTTAAATAACTTCCATTTCAGTGCACCAACTTCTGATGAGATAGATAGTAGAGGAATTCAGAGTGGATGCTGGCAGTTCAGCTGGCTTTATCATCAACAAGAGGCAGGAATTAGCATCTAGTATCCCTTTTAAACTTGCAGAAGTGTAGGCTAGTGCTCCTCACTCTTGGTTCAGGGCTGGAGCTACCTGGAGTTCTTGTAGAGTAACAATTATTTAGGTAATTCAGAAAATTTTTAATTCCAAAAGGAGAAACTGAAGTGTCCTATGCTTGCTGGAATATATTTAAAGACAACCTCTGATAAATGGAACTATCTAATATTGATGCTTCTAGTGTATGAGCCAGGAGTACTTCCCTGCTTTTGGCTATGGGTCTGTGCTGGGACAAGACCAGCCCCTTACATACCCATTTTCACTGAGAGATTCAAAGGAAGCTTGGAGTTTCACAACTGGAGAGATCAGGGCTGCAGGGTGTACCACAGATGACACTTTTTTCAATAGCAACGGTGCCACTCCTGAAACAGAGATGTTTTGGTAGAAACATCTCAAGCCCTGTTCGGTTTCACTGGATCTAAGACAGTTCCTGAGTTTCTGGCAAACTTTGGAAACTATCGTGTCCTCCCCACAGAGCAAATCACAGATGGAACTACTTGGAACTGGGAGTTTGAGTCCCTATCGCTGCTTTGTGAAGTCAATGCTCATTTTAGCTGTGATAATCACTGAGCAGCTGAATAGTTTGGGGAACTTCCAGTTCAGAAGAATTCCTGAAAATATCTCACTTAGATTTGATTTGGACTGAAATCAAATCCGAAAAGCCCCCTCAAATTTCTATTGAACTGCGAATCTTGCTTTTGAGCCAGATCTCATTGGAAACCTTAAGCTGGGTAAACCTTGGATAGGACCCTACATAGAACTGATGCAAATACAAGCAGTGATATTGAAGATAATTTGGGGTTCAGTCTTGGAAATAAATTGTCATGTCCAACTGAGAGCATTTTAAGGGTTAAGATTATTCCCCTCCCTTTCTCATCTGAAAAGTGGCTAGAATACCTGTCAATCTTGAAATTGCAAAAGCTGTTTCAGTAATGACCCTCCACCCCCCACCATTAGGACGCAATGCGTGGGGTGCCTCAGCCAGCAATTTCCACTCATACAACAGCCACTGTTCAGGAGCCTGTTGTAAGGGGTCCCTCCAAGTAACCTGAAAGAAATCTATGTGGGGAATGGAAAACTCCAAAGACAGGTTTGGAGTAGCACATGAAAACCTCCTAATAGAAAGATAGGATACAGCTGCTTAAAATTATATATTTTGTAATGAATCTTCTATAAAGACTCTTTTATTTTTATTTCCTTTTGGGGGTGATTCATAGGCATCAACCTTCTGTCCTGAGCTGCAGTGATGAGTAAGTGAGGTTAACTGAGATGTGGCTATGAACTGCCTTGAATCTGATCCTAATTGCTGCCTTATACTTCTAGTAAGTGATAAGAAGCTGTAAAGCTCCCTCATGAAACACTGCAGCAGAAGTGATGGAGATTTCAATCCAAAGCTCATTGTCCAGAACCAAAGACAGAAAAAGCTGTTCAGGAATTTACAGCATGTGGCCACAGAGTCTTTAGTTGGAATCCCTTTGAAGGGAATGCAGTATGTGTGCATGAAAAATAGACAAGAGAAAGCTAAGTACTCAAAAAGAATAAGTATGGGCCGTATGGTCCTAACAAAAAGCCAAATGAGAGGTTTGGGGGCTGAACTGTGTCAGATGACTGGCATTGTGAGCAGAGACAGTCTCCTGCTATTTGAGTCCTCTTCTGTTCAGCCAAACAGGACAGCATCAGAGAAACAGCTGACTCCTTCACCAACCAGTTTCTCCTCTTAACTGGAACAACCTGCAATGCCCAAAGTTGTAAGGCAGGTAAGAGGGGTTAATAACACACATGCTTTACGTGCTAGAATAGTTATGATGGTTTAGAAAATAGTTTCTCTCCTCTCTTCAGCATATGGATCCAGTCTGTCATGTCATCATTTGCAAATGGGCCGTAGGGGGAAAAATAAAGTACTGACACAGGGAGAAGTGGAACCTGGGCACTGAAGTTAAGGAATTGGGACAAGCACAGAGGAAAGTCCACAGTAGGAACGTTTTTGTTCATGGTGCCAAGAAAAAGCATGAAAGATGATATTATTAAGCTTGGAAAACAAGAATCTCATGACAGTGATGTTAGAACCTCAGAAATAATGTGTCAAAGATGTTGGAACATTTTGAATACAATCTTTTACTGTTTCAATGTCATCAACATGTTGTTCTCACTATTTTCTATGACAAGAGAATTTATTGAGTCAATTTGTCTTCAACACGTTAAATGTGCTATGTGTAGGCGGGTAAGCTAACCTTATTTATATAGTATTACAAGAGAGAATGCTAACTACACTCACTTTTGCACTCTTGAAAATTGTATTTCTTCTAATAGAAAATACCACGCATCCATTTTTCAGAGTTCCAACATTCAGGCAGGTGTGAGAATACTGTTTCTTAAAAGAGTGGCCTCAACAAAGAAGAGACAGGGGTGTAATCCTACCTGTGGTGTTGAAGTTACACTGAAAAGTTTGACTCTCGTTACTTTGCTTAAACTGCTCTCACGCCAGATATTGGTCCATCTTTCCTACAAAAACTATCTCTCAGAATGAGGCCCCAAGATATCTTTTCTTGCTGACTCTGAGATATCTGTCCCCTTTCTGCTTCATGCATTAATCTTCTCAGCTCCACTTTTTTACTTTTTCTGTTTCTATTCTTGATATACAGGGAGAATTTCTCATCTTTCTCTGCCTTTATGTTAATTTATTTTTGTCTCCCCCCTCAGAATTGATAGAATAAATGAAGACTCAACCCTTTGCATTTTCCTTATCCTTAACCCTGGACAAATTAAATCTCCTCTATGCTCCCAAGGGTCTCAGTTCTCCAGCCTGCTCCTTCTGACTGTCTTGCTTTTTTTGTCACTGTCTGGTATAAGCTGTGCAATACGACATCCCTCTCTAGCACTGCGCATACTCAAGTCCCAGTGGAAGTTGGGCTGCTTTGTGTAGATTCCACGTCTTATTGCAATCTCTGAGAGACCCCAGCTCTCTAAGAGTTGCTTCTGACTGAGGTGGCCTTCATACTACTGAACTTAAGTGGCTATTCTTTTCATGTCCTCTTCTCCAATTGGTGGCTGCCTGCCATCTTTGGTGTTTTCCCTGTCCCTGTTACTTTTCCTATATACCCATTCCCTGTACATACATACAACTGAGATTGTAACTGTGTATATTCCTGCGTCTATGTTCCCTGACATTTTCCTGCAATCTGTTTGAGATCAGCAGTCGTTTATTTGAAATCTCACCCTGAATATCTAATTTAAATATACGCTCTTTACCTTTTTTAACTTTTGCCCTTTCATTTTTCTCTGCACAAATTTCCCTTTCTTCTCAAAGTAGGTAATTCCTCTGGTCTCATCTTTTTCACTCGCTTACTTTCTGTATACGTTTTAAGTAGCTTTGTCTTTTCTACTCTTTAAATGGCTGTTGGTCAAAACCCAATACATGCATTTCAGCAAAGCAGTCATCCCATGCAACTAAAATCTCATAATAGCCCTCTTCCCCCTCTAGCAAAGGTAGGCCTGCTAGTATTTCTAGACGATTAATGATTCTTTAATCACCTTCCTGTTTCTGAGAGGGGTGCCATATGCTTGACTTTCTCCCCTTCAAGCAGAGGTGATGTAGCTGCTTTTGCTAATCACACAAAAGGTGATATTATATGCAGAGATAGGATAACAAGCAAACTGGAGCCAAACTAGTCCAAGGGGTTCACAACTTGAGAAGCATGGTCTGACGCCTCATTCCTTCTCATCCTGACTCTGCCAAATATTTCTTCAAAACATGACATTGGTTTCTTCTCTTGCTAAAATAGTGGTCATTGCCATGCTGTATCTCTCGTCATAGATACTACAATCTTCTCTCCTTTGGCTTTATAACAGTAACCTCACTTACCCAAACTAAGCCATTAGAAGCCACAGTCCTTGCACTCTTGTCTCATTGTCCAGTCCCTTTTTGCCCTCCCCACCTTTATCACTGTATTGGCTTTTCACACCAAGCAGAAACTCATTACTGTTACCTTTCAGGACTTGGTACCTGCCTGCTGACATATCCATCAGCTTGAACCCAGCAAACACCCTACTTTTACAAACTGGTATGGACCATCTTCTTGCCTGCTATCTTTCCTTTGACCAAACCCATATGCCTAGAACATTGTGCTGGATGCTGTGCCCTGCAGCCTCACTTATCCTTGGTTCCCCCCCTCAGTTGCACTGCAGTAACCTCTCCATTCTTCTGAACTTTGCCATTAATGGTATTAAATGTTCAAAGGAAACAATCCATTCCTTAAATTTCTTATTAGCAAATCAATGCAAATCTGTGAAATTCCGTGTCATTGAACCACAGTCAGCCCTGCTTTAAGTGAAAACAAATTCCATTAATTTCTGTGGGAATAGCATGTTTTTCACTCTGCGTTTGATCCACTGGGCCAAATTACCTCTATACCCTTGACATCACTGTGAATTTGAATTAATTAGGGAGGTCAGCATCTCTGACACGGTGAATGTAAATCTGCACAATTCACCTGCTGAGAGGGGAATGGAGCTGAAGCAGCAAAAAAAAAAGAGTCAGAACAACAAAATAAACTTGGCCACCATAACATTTTTATCATCCCCTTGAACCTTGCTGGTGGTGGCAGCTTCTAGATACTCAACTTGTGCGCTGTATTAGCAGATTCGTACACTCAATGGACCTTGATGAGCAAGTAGAAATAAAGACTACTCTGGTGCTTTATCAAGATGCACATCTCGTCATTCACTGCGGTGCCTAAGGAAGAGCAATCTCTGACTGAAACTTTTTTCATGGTTGAGATGTTTGTATGGTCATTGCCCACACATGGGTACTTGATGTCTAAAAATACCTTAATCTAAATAACGCTCTTCTCAGCACAGCCAATTGTAGGGGTTCTGGTCACTTGAATTCACTAATGTTGTAAGAATTCAGTTACTCAGTTTGGAACCCTTGCTGTCTGACAAATTTGGTTAAAAGCTGTTAATGACTTGCAGAGGTACTCTTGGAGGTACAGATGTGCATGTGCACACCGAGAACATGATTGCACAAGTTAAAACCCTAGAAAGAAGCTTCTAATATTTGTAGGCATGGTATTAATCTCAAGCTGTTTTATTGTTGCAGACCTTGTTGTTTATCTTCTCACACTGTCATTCCTGATAATGTTGCCTCACCTACTACACCTTTTATTAGGCATAACACATTCTTCAATAAGGACTGCCTTGATTACGTTTACATGGCTGTAAACTTAGGTGGCATCGCGTGTTTCCCCTTCTTTTCTGTTGTTCAGACCATCACCTGCCAAAATAGGTCTGCAAAGAAACTAGTGTATCTGTCCTTTAAACATGTAAAATTATGTATGTAAACTGCTTTCAAGAAGTTCTACTGGTTTGTAGATTTGAGGATTTTGTAATTTAGCACAAGGCAATTGGAAAAAATAGTTCTGTACCAGTATGTATAGAGGGAGAAGTTGGATACTTCTTTTCTCAGTTTTATTGTTTTTGTTGAAAGAACAAAGAGCTCCGGTGGCAGAGGTCACATCTGTGTCTGCATTTTGTACAGTGGCAAGCACTCAACACATAGTCATTGATACACTGGCAGGCCAATTTGCAAATAGGGGTGCTTTAATAACATGTCTAAACACAGAACTTGGGCACTCTATTAAGGTCCTCCAGGGCTCACACAGTTTGAATCAATTTGGCAATAATGTTGGGCACTTTATAAAAGCAAGACTAAACAAAAAGAAATTTTTTTTGTAAAAAAAAAAAAAAAAGACTCATTTGAGATGTGGAAATTTGGCCATTATTCAAACCACAAAGCATAATGGATGCAGGGCAGTACAACTGGTAGCTGTTGAAATAGGTCTGGAAGTTGGAAGAATCTCCACTTAGTTTCACTGATGCAAATCCTTTCAAAGGCAAGAATTCAGTGCACTGCAACTTTCCAAAGCTGTAGCAGGTAAAAAGATTTGAGTGATTTCTGTAAAGTGGATGAAATGACAGTGGCAAAGAAGCATCTTTCCAATGTGCGATTGTGTTAGGGCTTTAGCTAAAATGTAATTAGACTAAGAAAGCATGACTCGTAGTTGGACATTGTAAAATATAACAGAGGTCTGTGCACACATTGTAACCTTCATGTTGTTTGGATTTTACTGTGAATGTAATGAATTACAGAACTAGCTTTGTCTAAATATGGACAGTAATAGGGAAGTATTTAAAATTCAGGTTTAAAGAAGAAAACAAGAGGATAGAGTTACAGTGTCCATGTAAGCTCCATGGGGCAGGGTCCGATTCTCTCAGCATTTGCACCACGCCCAGATTAATAGAAGGACTGTGATTATGGATCTGGAGCAACTAGAATTCGAAGATAAGTGAATCTTCAAGACACCTAAATCACAAAGCAATAGCATCTGAGAGAGAATGTCATTAAACATGCTGCATACATGGTACATACTAAAATTAAATCCACTAAAGGGATGATTAGTCAGAAGATTTTACAAAATTGGGGGCTTTGTATCCAAAATTCATATTACGTTCTGTAAGTATATTAGGCAACAATTTCCAGCTTCCTTAATTTGTTATTTGTTTACATTTTTCCTAATTACTGTCCTTAATTTTGTTTCATTACTTCCCACAATGTTAAACCACATAAATGAACATCTACAAAGTGAATAGTACTTATCGCTATCCAAATGAAAGTATAACAAAACCTAGACAGGTTACTCCTGCAACTGTTCTGAGGCATCTGCGCTGTAGCGAGGTCACAGCAGAAGGCTGCAAGGGAGGGCTCCTGGGTCTAGTCTTGGGTCTGCCAATAAGCGATTCTGGATGCCATCCAATTTTCACTGATGTTAACGTTAAAACTCGCACTGAGTTTAGTGACTAGTTTCAAGTCATGCAATCTTCTTATGCCTTGATTTACTTTGACTGAAAAATAACTCAATGAAGAATAAACCAGAGTATACTTTTTTCTCCTGCAGAAACATTTTCTAGGGGGACGAGGAAAAAGGGGAATAAACAAACTACTGGAACAGGCAAAAATATATCTAAATAGGAGAGAAGTCAAGTGATTTGGGTTGCAACACAAAGGACTTCTAAACAATGTTCAGATGCGCCCTTAAAGTTTGTCTTGTACCTAAAGTGCTTGTGGGGCAAACCTGAGTTTATACCTCTGATGTCTGGCTCTTGGGAAGTTAATGGATTTGCCAGTTTCCTGGAAAAGCCCTAACTAAAGATAATTTTCTGAAATAGAAAAGGGGATTTGAAGATGAGTCTTATTTTTCCTTTTTCTCCAAAACTGTCCTAGCTACTAAACTGCGCAAGGGCAAATAATAGCCTCCATTTTATTTGTACAACTTTCCTTATGAATCTGGCCACTTCTTTTGAAATTTTTATTTTTCAGAAATAAAACACTTCAGGTCAAACAGAACGTTTCCTTTCACTTGAAAAGGAATGTTTTCCCTTTCCCTGAAGCCAAAAGCGTTACTGTGGGTCATACTGAAACCAAAAAGTATATTGGATTCAGCTACCAAAATCATTTATTCACACAGCTCCATGGCAGGGTGTTTTTCATGGCCAATTAACAACTGTGGTATGCTTTGGGACCTTTGGATGAAAGGGACTATAGAACTGGAAGGGATTATTAGGTATATTTAATTTGCCTTTAGTAACATGATGGAGGAAATAATCAGTATATTAAACATACATGAAATATTTTTTGAATGTATAGTCTGTTGGAAAGGAATGAATGGTTCATGTTATTAGCTGGGAAGTGAAGTATATATAATCCACTGTGTGTGGCTGTCATCAAAGCCCTACCAGGAATGCAAGACTAAATGTGCTATTTTTACCTTCTTTTTCTTTCCTGCTTGCTTTGTGGTTTTGGCAGAACAAAAAGAGACCTGGGTAAAATGAGAAGGATTGTTTTGCATTTATCATGATTGTGTTTGAGGCACTGTCTTCCATGTGAAGGCACAATAAGCTTTTCATTTATTATTTGCATTAGAGTACAGCATAGGAGCCTAGGCTGATATTAAAACTCTGCCATCCTAGGCACTCTGTGTCCTCATGGGGAGGAACAGTCTTTGCATCCAAAGAATTTATGATAAAATAGTTATGGCAAATGATGAGGAGTGAACAGAGTCACAGAAGAGTAACTCTGTGTTTACCTTGTACCCGGAACATAACAAAGCCAGTGCTTGAGTTCTGGTCTGCTGCCTCCTCTGTTCCTTATTCTCTTGAAACATGCTGCCTTCCTCTGGAATTACATTCCCAACAGCCCATGACCCCAGTAAAAGTAGCATTTTTTCTGTCCACGGATTTCAGCAGAGGCAGTGGATGAGTGTGATACATGATTCACTATAAGGCGCACACAAAGGTACCCATGTTATTTTAACTTTATTGTGACAGGCACTTAAAAATAAATGTATTCCTTTCATCTCCCAAACCTGACCTGGCAAGAACATTCATTTAAAGAAGCCGGTGATAAGGACATGCAAGAGATTAATCAGCCTTAAATCCATACCATTTGTAAAAGAAAATGGGATGGCACAAGCCTAGTCTTATTTTATTTCAGTATTTTAACAACAGATGCAATGCTGCCTTTGTTATTATCCTTTATTCCTCAGACAGCGTTCCCCCTCCTAATTATTACTTGTCTTCTTTAGTAAGATTGAGAAATGGCATTCTTTGAGCTCAGGTAAATATCAAAGCAGTCTTACTTGTAATGACAGTGCTGCTTTCACTGGGGAGTGAAGTGTAATAAACTAAAAAAGGTATTTAGTATGCTTTCCAAATTAAACAATGTATTAATTTCTTCCGAACAGAGGTCCCCAGCCCCACTTGAAAACAACATTACTTACAAATACCTGCAAAGTTTGAGGGTAGTTTATCAAAAGGTAGCCAAGAAGCAAAAGGCGTTAGGGCCGCCTCCTTCAGTATAGTGCTCTGTGCGAAATAGCTGGTGATGAACAAAATTGACCATCGTACCCTTGTGTGGGCTTTGTCCCGCTGCCAGCCCAGGGCACCCTGTACGGGGATTCGGTCTGTGGCCACCGGCCTGTGCCCACCGCCTCCTCCTTGAGTTTTGCCTCTACAGCCATTGGCAGCGAAGCACACACACTACTGCCACAGCTTTTCCTGCTGTTCCCCACCATCTGAGCATCCCTTCACAAGGGCTGCTGTCTCTTGCAATTCATCACTACAGGTAGCATTTTCCACAGCGCTCACTTGCTGGAATCATGATTATACACCACCACCACCACCACCCCCCAAAAAAAAAGGCTGGTTTTCAGCTTTTGTGATTGCAGAGAATAGTTTGAGTATAGAAATTATAATGGTTTGAAAATCAAAGGCAAGTTAAAAAACAGGCTTTTTTCTGTAATATCTTCCTTTAGGCAGATACTCTTTTGTTTTAGGTATGTGTTTATTTAAAAGGAATAAGGGAAGATAAGAAACTCATTCAACTCCATGGTTTTAACCTCTTGGAGAATTCTTTAGGATTGTGCTGAAAAATCAGTGTGTTGAACGATTTTCCTGGCAACACTTTTCTCTCTGAAACATAATTTTTTCATTTCAGGAAAGGTTTGGAACAAAAATTCCAAACAGTTTTATGTAGAATTTAGTGATTACTCTCTGTAGAGTGTCTTGAGGTCATTAAAAGCAGAGATGGTGAGAGCAAGCATGGGTACAGACATGTTTCACTACCTGGAGATGGAAGCATAGGCTTATTCCAGCAGAGGGGCGAAGTGGGAACCATGACTTTTTAATCCACCCGTCTCAACAAAACTCCATGTAGTCTAAACTGCTCCGAACACATCTATATGTGTAGATGTGTAAACCTATGGATGGAAACGTATAGAGCTAAAGCAGGGAAGGCATGGAAGCCTGTATCCACCACTCTCTTCAGCATAACCGTATGTAATGCATTCTTATTTAGGTAGAGAGAAACAGACTTTCAAAAATGTTAAGAAATAAAGGAACATTCCCTGAAACTGAGAAATTTGCAGACTATCACAGACATAGCAAAACTGACAGAACTGGCCAGAAATTTGCCATTTAAGAACTTCTTCAAAAAAATCTAATTTTGTTCATTAAATTCAAATCAATTTCATATAAATCAATACTTAATGAGTGAAATTATCTCTTTCACTTTGGGGAAAAAAAAAATCAAGGATCTGCTTCGCAGGCTTCGTTTATCAGCCTTTCCATTTTTCTATGTATTATTCTTTTATTATTCCAAAGCAAGCTAGCAGTACTCACAGGAATCCTATCTTTATTAGACTGAAGTGTCAAAATGTCAGTTGTTTTTTTATTTCATTAAAATACAAACAAAAAGCTGTTTCAATCGGAATTCAGAAATAGCTGCTTTTAATTATTTTTGAAGGAAAAGAGAAGTTCATCTCCTGTACCACGGTGATGACTCAGTGAGCGTTCATGCATCATGCATTCTTCCTAATACCCAGGACCAAGGTAAAAATAAGAAGAATATGTAAATAAAGTGTGTTTAATTAACACATTTCCCCTCCAAACTGGTTTGTTTGTGGGTGGTTTTTTGTTTTTTGTTTTTTTTTTTTAAATAGGCTCTTCAAGATACTTAGTCGGGAGAGGGGCACTGGAAGGCATTTCCTGTGAGGTACTGAAAATACCTGGGTTTACTCTGACCCGTAACAGAGAAGGGGAAAAAAAGTCAAAACCTGGCAAATACAAACTCCCAACTCTTGTGACAGCAGACGGCGCTGCAGCGAGACACGGGGCTCGCTCCTCCTCTCCTCTCCCGGCGGGAAGACCTCAACGGGCAGCTCGCCCTACGGCGTGCGGGGGCGGAGGAGGCCCCCTCCCGCCTCGCAGCAAGGATTTACATGGCGGGGGGGGGGGGGGACCAAACCAAAAAAAAACCAAAACCCCACAACCTCACCGCAAAACTCGAGCTAACGCTGCGGCTCCTTACCCCGCGGCCTCCCCGGCCCGGCCTCGTCGCGAGGCTGAGGCGAGCGGCGGGCGGCGGCGCCCCCTGGTGGCCCGCCGCGGGACCCGCCGCGCCCCCCACAGGCGCCGGCCCCGCCAGGCCGCCCGCACCCTCCGCCGTCGGCCCCCGCGCTTCTCACGAAGGCGCTTTCGCGTGTTCTGTCGGCGGGCAGCGGGGGAGGTCAGCCAGGCAGCTGCCTCTGGGCTCTTTGAGACCAAACGTGAACAGGAAGGGTGACCCCGGCGGCGGCCGTGCCGTGGCGGTGATCCCCGGGTCTAGGGGCCAGGCCGCGGCGCGCGGGTATGCGCTCCCTCGGGGAGCCGCGGGGCACCGGTGCGGGTGGAAAACGGAGTTTTTACTTAGGGTAGAGCCCGATGGGGTTTGCATCGCTGTGCACGTTTGCTTTAGTTTCAGGGCCCGTTGGCTCCTCATGCCCACTTTTTCCCTGGGTGGGCTGGATGTCAGTTTGGGTTCACGCAGGCCCCAGTGTGAGCCCTGTGAGTTGGCCACGACTGCCGCGTTTCTCACAGCTCTGCTGTAAATACAGAGAACTGGAGCACCTCTTCTGTGAGGGCAGGCTGAGAGAGCTGGGGTTGTTCAGCCTTCAGAAGAGAAGGCTCCGGGGAGACCTTATAGCAGCCTTCCAGTACCTGAAGGGGGCCTACAGGAGAGATGGGGAGGGAGCCTTGGTCAGGGAGTGTAGCCATAGGACGAGGGATAACAGTTTTAAACTGAAAGAGGGGAGATTTAGATTAGATATTAGGAAGAAATTCTTTACTGTGAGGGTGGTGAGGCACTGGAACAGGTTGCCCAGGGAAGTTGTGGATGCCCTGGAAGTGTTCAAGGCCAGGCTGGATGGGGCTTTGAGGAACCTGGTCTAGTGGGAGGTGTCCCTGCCATGGCAGAGGAGAGTTGGAACTGGATGATCTTTAAGGGCCCTTCCAACTCTAACCATTCTACGATTCTATGATCTCCTCCCGGCTTTGCTTGAGAGCTTCACAGCCCTGCAGGGAGGCATGTTGCTGAGCCGCCACAGGGTGAGTGTCCCTTGTGAGGTGCTTTCTTGGAAATTTTCTATGTGAGACGCTTGTTCTCATCCTCTGCTCACTGTAAACTGCTTCGAAGCACCTGATTGCCTGAGCACTAGTTGGCCAAAATCTGGTGGAGCTGAGAAGTTCCCCAGGTAGATCATACATGTAGGCGAAGAAAGAAACTGAGACATTTTCTTCCCCTCCTAAGATGCAGGAAAGGGGATAAAATGAACTCTACTACACACAGGCTGCAGCCCAAACATATTTCTTCCTTTTCCTTTCAGGCTAACTGGAAAAACTGCTTGCCTCTGACAGTTGCCCATCGATGTGTGGCCAGTTGTTTGCCTCAACTATGCGCCCTGTGCTCAGCTGTTACAACTGGGATGCAACAGACTGTCCTGTGTGGGAATGAGGCCTTGCGAAAAGAAGACCCATAGTTTGATGCCCTCCTTCCAAATAAAAGAAGAGGCATCCTCTGCCTGTTTGAACTCTTCAGGTGACTATATCAGACTTGGGAGAATGGAGGGGAGGATGGCACTGCTCAGAGCCTTGGTCCTGGAAGCCTTAAACATGCACTCAAATATTTCTGCTAAAGACCACACCACACACAGTCGTAGTACTCTACCACGCTACCTACTCTACCAAGCTCTCAATCCTTATGCCCATTGTTTTTAATATTTGGGTGAAAATGCTAAGTACAGAGTCTGATCTGACAGCCACGATCTGTATCCAGGCAATACTCAGATATGTGGTAAGTAGGTAGGTAGACAGATAAAAACATAGATAGATTGCTCACTCAATCTATAGATCAGTCATTAGATGGCATCTTCTTTTAGGTCATTCATTAATCACTAATGCAGCCTCAGAAGTGATGCATTAAAAAGTAAATATTCTAGGGAAATTTTTTTTAGGCTTTTGATGGTTTTGAAAAAACAGGAACATTTGACTCCTTAAAAACAGTCATATTCTTTTATTTGGCAAAGGAGGCGTAATTCCTGCTTTTTAAAACTTTCCCATTCTTTTTCCTTACCCACAGGTGAAAAAGTGCGTAAACAACAGAAAGCACCAAAGACCATTTTTCTTCATAATTTATCTTTTCCCGTGGAAAAGGGATTTGCCTTCCTTGTTTTACTTGAAATGTGAGAGAAGGCTTGTGTGTTCCAAATATTTTTTTTTATGGAGAATGGGTGAGAAGAAAGTAAATGAGAGAGCTTTCTGGTCTTTACTTACTTTGTTACGTTTTCCTTTTTATTCCGTGGAAGAAGAAAAATGGTGACAGAACATTTCTTCCCACACACTCTATTTCGAGTTCTGTGCCCTTTTCTTTAAGAAGAAGGGGTTTAGAAAGCAGAACTGGAATAAATCCCCTCAAAAAATCCTTTTTTTTTTTCAAAATATTTCTTCCTGTGAGAAAGACAGATGTAAGGTAGCAAATAACATTAAAAGTACTTTCTTTTAAAAGTGGCACTAGGAATTATAGTAGTGTTTTTCTTAGGTTTTCAAATAACTTTCCCTGTCCCTGAAGTGTCTGCTGTTTTGTGGAAGTTGTTTCACTTTTGTAGTCAAAATCTGCAAACTGAAATTTTCTTTCAGGGTTTCAACAGAAGCAAAAAAAAAAAAAAAAAAACCAGTGAGAAATTTGGCAGGAAAAAAAATTCCTGCCAACAGTCTTCCATAGTTACATGAAGTGGAAAATGGAGCCATTGCTGGTGCTGCTGTCTCTTGCTCGACTGACAGCTGGTCTGGATGAGTAAATTCACATCATCAGGATGTAGGGTGTAAATCAAGTGAGATCCCGTGTCCTTCTTGCTCTTTCTGTAATTAGGACCTCAGTGGGGCTGCGGTCACTAGGTAAAGCCTCTGTTCCAGGACTGTCCAGGTCAGCCCTGGACATGTGGCCATCCTAGAGAGATCAAGTGAGAATCGAGAGATCAAGTGCTCCCTGTGAGAATGTGCCACCTTCACAGAAATAAAAAAAGATCAGGGAAAGGGAGAAGCAAAACAGGAATTAATGTTTGCAAATCAGCATGGTCAAAGAGTTAGGTACAGATTGAGGCTCTTTGTGCCAAAAAGGCAATCTTATATTTTTAGGAGTCGATAATTTTTCAGCCTGCTGCAACATTTAATGCAAATAAAACAACAGATTGTGAATATTCGAAGATTAAGCTACTTCTGCAGGTGGATTGCTCTGATATCTCTTTAAGCAGTTTCCAAGCTGGGTGATGTCCTGCTCTGCATTTTACTCTATGGACTAGGCATGCCCTCATATGTTTAAAGCCACATAAGGAAGATGTGTCAGAAAATTTCTATGAGGAATTATTGCTGGCAATACCTGTTCTTAATGATATTTCATTAACTGTTGGCAAAACATACATTATGGCCTTCTGCAGTTTTGGTGGCTTCATCGAGATCTGTTGGAAGATTTGGGTGTGAGGCAATGATCTCATAGTCTGTGCTGGGCTGGGCCTGGAGAGCAGACTATCCGCTTTGCAGAGGACAAACAGCATAAGTCCCCATTGGACCTGCACTCCTGTGGCCTTGCCTTACCATGATTCCTGGGAAGGTGCCACAGAGAAGCTAATAGAGTCAGACGTATGTTGTCCTGGGTATATTTAGTGAGTTGGTAGGCTGTGCCCCGGTCCTTGCTTATCCAGTTGCTATTAATCCCCTATAATTCCAGGCATATAAATCAAGAAGCTCCCCTGAGATTCCTTTATAATCAGTAGAGGAAGACCCCCCCCGATGGTAATTCAATTCTTAAGTAAGGAGCAGTGCATCTCCAGGGGATGGTTTGGCTTGCTCAGGTAGCTCAGATGAAGTGGAATCCAATAACTGTCTCTTCTTTCTTCATCAATAGAAATGCCAGGGAAGGCTCCACTGCACCTCAGTCACACTGCAGCGAGAGTGCCAGTTACTGAAGAAATTTGGGAAGTAGAAATACGAGACGAGGAACAACAAAGATCTGCCCTGCTGACCTGCTGACATGACCTTATTCTGGAAGGCAGTGCTTGCTGAGTCAACAGTAGCTCATATCTCTTCTAGTGCTAGCCAAGAAGTGCAGCTGGTGCCCCATCTTCTCCTTTCGCGGTTGCTCAGTGCCTGGTCACTCCAGGGCAACACCACACTTCACTCCCTACAAAAGTCTTTTCCAGAACCTCTTGGCTGTGCTACTGTCTTCTGTAAAATTAGTGTTGTCTTCCTACTTCAATGAAGGGTCAGTTATTTGTCTCCTTTTATTTTTTTCTCAGGAGTGTCATCGAATAGAAATGCACATTGCTGTGCCCCACAGGGATGAGGGAGACCCGACGTGGAAGTTAAGTTTTCATTGCAGTTTGAGCCCATCTAACTCAGCATTGCTGCCAGTTCACTGCTTCTCTACCTGCACTGACTCTCTAGAGAGCAGGTTTGGGACTATACCAGTAGAAAACTTTTTTTTTTTCTTTTTTCTTCTTAAGCTTAGTTTAGGAGTAGTGGGAATGTGTAGCAGGATGCCACAGCAGTTCCTTCATCACTCAAAGTACAGCCCTGGCCCCTAGTCCAGCAACAGATACAGAGCTCGGGGACTATGCCGCCACCCGCACCAGGGCATACCTTAATGGCATTTCCTCCCGTGGGCTGACCAGTGAGTACTTTGACATCCATCAGCATTCATCTGTATTACTCCAGTGCATTGTTTGTACTTATTAATCAGACAGGTAATTAGAAATACTCTTGCAAACTGGCTTGAACTAAAAATGCTCTTGCACTTGATTCTGGTTTCAAAAGAAATTCTAGATAAGGCATCCCAGTCTCCACAGGGAGGCAGCAGAATACCTGTCAATTTGTTTGCAAGCTTAAACGGTCTGATGCTTTTTTTTTTTCTTTTAAAGAACTCTTTTACCCAGTATATATATTGTTTGGATAAAAGGTTTTAAGAATTTTAAGTTCAGATGAAAATTCTTCTTTGCTTGCCAAGATAAAGCTTGCCAAGATCAACATTCCCCTTATTTCCCTCTGAGCTGCCACTGAAATGATTTACAAGTTATATAAGAGCCGATTTTGAAAGAAATATGCATTTAATTAGAAACTAAAATTCATGGTGTCTCATTTGAGACGGTATAGTTAAAGTTCTGTCAGTATTTCCATTATTTTCAGGGGTTTATCACCTCAGGAGAAAAAAGCATTCTACTCTGCTGAAACTTGGAATTTTAGGCCTCAATACTATAAATATAAAATAGGTAGGAAATAATAATACTATAAAGGCCAGCATTTCCAAACCAGGCATTCAAATATCATGGAGCAGACACCCACCCCACCCCCTAAATTATGTGATTGGCTTAAAAATCATTAATTTTTTAAAATAATAAACATAAGGTTCTTTTTGTTTGTCTTCTGACTTGTGAGAATTTACGATCTATATTTTCAAAATGGTTCTTTGCAGCCACAGGGGCTGAAAACTTACTTCTTATTGCTTTTTCCCTTTTTCTAAATGGCAGTTGAGATTTTTTGCATGCTCACATGACCCCGAAAGCTGAGTCTTGAAAAAAAAATTGCAAATACTGAAGGACATGTGAAAACCCACATCTTCACTAAATTCAACTACATGTAACTTTTCTGGACTGCCTCTATTCTTAGAGTAGCTTGCTAGGAAACAGTCAGAAATGCTTTAAATAAAGCAGAATGGACAAGCCGTGAAGATTTAAACTATATATTTGCTTCAGTCAGAAGTGGCTAAATTTAAATGTATCCTTCAGACAAAAGACAGATTTTTCACTTTCATTGTTTTTTTTTTTTAAATGCAAGCGAATTCATCATTTATAACTGTTAGCTTTATCTACAGAAGAGGCATCTCATTGCTAGGAGCAGCATATTTCTTTCATACTGTTCTGAAATATAGGTATCGGTGTGCCCCAACAATCACTTCACAGGAGAAATTCCAAGTAAGCTTTCTTAGCTCCTTTGCAGCACCATGCATTTGCAAAAATACTCCTCTCATTTGAGGAGTCAATTAATTGATACAGTGTGGCAAATCCTACATTCCTGGTAAGACAGGGGGCTTTAGACTATTCTCACAGGTTCACTGACTTAACATCTAGTCTTCTGGAGATAGGAAGGAAAGACCTTACTCTCTTCGCGGTCATTTCTATCCAACACAGTACTAGATTTGCTTTGTGCAACTCCTGTCTACTTGGGAAAGACAAGGAGGAATATTTTATATTTTTCTGTCCCTCATAAAATTCTATTGAAAGTAAAAGCCTTAAAAATTATAGTGCATTTTTATCACATGCAGAGATTTTCTTTATATGCTTTTCAACACTACATTTCCAAAATTGATCCATGAGAAAAGCTTTCAGATTTTTTTATAAAAACACACTTCTTTGGGAAGCATTCAGCCAAAACGCTCGTCAGGGCCCTGAGAACACCAATAGGTGTGGTCACTCCAGGGTAATACCATGGGCCTTAGTGGCCCTGACTGGCCTCACCTGGAGCCCCCACCACATCCTCTGCCTATTTAGGCTGGGACTGAGCTGTGCTTCTGGGCTGCCTGTCTGCAGTGCTGTTCCTGTGGTGTTTGGATTTACTAGCCTGACCTTGGACCTGTCTTGTTACCATGCTTGATGCTCACTGGGGAGGACCTGTTGCTGTCAGCATCCTGCTCTGCTTGTCTGTGTCTGGTGCTGGGGGACTGTGCCTGGTTGGTGAGATCACTGCCCACCTTGTGTTGTTCCCTATTCTTCCCCTGGGTAGTAGCTCCACTCTTGCTGTACCCAAACAATGCTGTTCTATTAAAAAAAAACCCAAAACCTCTTCTGGTGAAACAGGTAGAGAGAACCGTCCTGTAACCAAGAGGCTTACGTCAGTGAAAGCACCAAAGGGTGGCTTTCAGTCTTAACTGAGGGAGACAGTGAATTTGTAACCTCAGGGTGAAAAGTTCCAGAACCGATTACCAGAGTTGTAAGCTGTGTAGTCCCTTTGAAACATGGATATAGGTAGAAGATGAATGATAACAGTTCAAAGCCATTGACGGTGTAAAGCTGTGGTGAGCCACTGTCTTCCTTCTCCAACACTAGAATTTTCTTGCTGTTTTGGAGGTGCTTCATTCCCAATGCAAGCTGTGATGCTGAGCTGAAGAGAGGGGTTAGATGCCCCAGGGTGAGATGGAGGATGTGGTATTAGGGAAGAGCCAAAGGAGAGCTCCAGCTCTGTGGTTGATGATAAACAGGAACTCAAAGATTGGGCACAGCCTAGCAGCAGTTAGGAAGCTAGTCCTAGAACACACTTAATTCCTGCAGCAACAGCCAGAAGCAAAGCCACCAAACTGCACTTTATCAGTCCTATTCCGTGACCCTGAGTGTGCTTTAGGCCTGAGCGATTCAGGCCCCAAACCCTGGTGAGGCTTGTCCAGTCCCCAGGGAGAGAGGGGCCAATCTTCAGCCTCTGCCTAGAGGCTTTGATGAGGCTATGAGACTGGTCTAACTTGGCAAACAGCTGCTGGGTATGGAGGATGTGAGTCTTCCTGAGCCTTGGTTCCTCCTCTCTGTAACTGATTATCTTTACTTTACAGGATTGCTGTGAGGATGAATGCATTAGTGACTGTGAAGCACTGGAACTACAGGAATGTCTGTTGTCAGGTAATTTATTATCAGTCTTTCTCTGCTGCCTTATCTCCAGTGTTTGGGGTTGGTGTCATCATGCCAAGTCCTCCTGGTGTTCCAATTATATTTAAAATAATGGTATCATGATGAAAGGACAAATGCACGTCAGAGCTGCTACACAGGACCACTGTGTTTCAGCAGTAACAGGGAGCCAAGAACCTGACAATAGGACATCACTGAAGATTTTTGTGACATATTCTGTTAAATAAGAGGGATTCAAAGCCTCTGATTCAGGCTTAAGAAATGACAATTCATCTGCCTTTAAAATTAGATGATCTATTTTTCACATCATTGCTGCAGTGTTTCTGTTCTCTGCTCTCTGTTTCACTTCAGATGTAACCACACTTTGGTGGCAGATGAAGTGATTCCTATATATAGTATGCAAAACACTTTGGGATCCTTCCAGTGAATAAGTCCCGGACACACGTCAGATATTTATTTAGTGCAGCACTTTATAGTAGGCATCACGGACAAGAGCACAGCTTTGGAGCACTTTCTGGCTTCAAGCTCAAAGCTGAACCTACTGTGTGTGGCTTGACTAGAATGTTTGAGTAGCAGACATGCTGAGAAGAAAAAACAATTTCGTCTGCATCTTTGTTATGGCAATGAGCTACTCACTGTGGATTAATTGCAGTTTCCAAGGAGGCTGACAGTTCTGCCCATTTCCATAGGAAAGGAAATACCAAAGAGTAGGCTCAAAGGAGGCCTTTCCAGGAATTCAGGATTTGCTATACCTATCAGGTCAGATATCTTGTTCCGAGCAGCTGTCAGGACATGATGCTTCAAAGGAAGTTGGATAAGTTTACCTAGCCAAAGCATGACTAACTAATGCTGAAGAGAACTGAGGTAAGCATCACTTTAGGTGGTGCAGGACTCAGCTTTCTGCCCGGAACACAAGATCTGATTACCTCTGGCTTAGTAAGTGTACAGCTGTAATGTTGGTAGCAATTATATTCAGGCTCCCTCAGCTCTGCCAGCTCTTTTCATTGTCCCTTTCAGTTACCTGTTCAGCATCTGCTTTCCCCCCCGAAGGTTTTTGCAACCAAAATAGGATACAACTCAATGAGGAGGCACCATGTAATTTTGTGTCATCAGTTACATGATTATTCTGCAATGTATTCTCTGCTGGGTCCTGATTTTGAAACAGATGGGAAGTGGGCAGAGAGCTGAGAGCCTTAGGACCACTCAGCTTCAGCTGCTTTCCTGCCCACTAATTACAAGATCAGGCCTTCCTTAACACTTCTGAAAAGTGCCATATGCTAGAGATAGCACCAGTCCTTTCGCTATTCATTCAAGACTTCAGAGGCCGGGCATCTTGAGTTGCCCTATACCAAGTGTGGCGCTGAGGCTGCGCAACACCAAATATTTTATTCCATCTATTCTTTCAATGTGTCTTATCTTTTGAAAGCTTCCAGTGTTAACTAAATCTGTCATTCAGAGCAAATAGACTTGAGGTTTTCCAAATTCTCTGAAAATCAGGAACACACTTCTTATCTGCCTTTCCCTCTTCCTTGTAAATCATAGTCATATGTTATTGTGCACTAGTGCTACTTCCTTGCATCTAGGAGTGGGTTGACTTGAAAGTAAGTTGTTAATTTAACCACACTTATCTCTAATTATCTGTACAGGAAAAGGACTCTTTAAAATGCTTAGTAGGCAAATAAAATAGAGAAACAGTAACTTATTTCATACCTTCCTAAACCTTTTTTTTTCCTGAAGTGTTAGGCACAGTAGAGGGAGAATATTTATTTTCAATTTTGTTGGGGAAAGGTAAAAGATTAAACAGTCCTTACTATTTTAAGTCATTTCATTTTTTAAATGGAACATTCCTTCTCTAAGTCTCTGGAGATATCATGTCTTCTAGCATAGGAAAATCAATAGCTACAAAGGTTCCAGTTCAGTTTCCCCTGGATGTGATCAAGTACATTCAAATATTAAGTGATAAATGGGCTAATTTATACATCTGCAAAACTGGCATTAGCATTTTACTAACTCCCTGCAGTGTCATGAGGTTTAATTAACGGTTGTAAAGCACTCCTCTGAATGAAAGGTACGACTTTTTACATTTGCGATTATGTAGATCCATCAGCTTCTGCTGTATTTGTAACAGCCGTCTAGAAGACTAATGGCTTTGCAGATTTACTGCTGTGCTCTGCTGCTTTCTGCTGGCCTGCATTTTTTTTTTTTTTAAGTTTGATACTGGTGGTAACTTTCAGAGATTAAGACCAATCCTAAATTTGTATTCAGCTGAGACACACCTCTTAATTAACTGTTCACGGCGATTTCCTTGCATTTTAATAGCTGTAACTTAAACTGTGTCAAATTAATACAAAGTGCACCACATTATTCATGAGAATGGTGGTTTTCAAGTAGCTGTGGAAAAAAATATCTTAATTTCATGCAGCCTCAATGAGGCAACACAGTGAAGAACTGAAATATCTTCTGACTGCAGCATCACTAGGACAGTAAACCAGCTTCTGGCTGCAGGACTAAGTTTGCATGCACTAGTACCTCTACCAATAGTCTTAAGAAGCAGCTGGTTGAAGTGAAAATTCAAAATATTTGTGCAGTCCTTATCTGAAGGCTCTGTCTCAATTTCTACTGTTACCCACTTGAGACTACCTTAAGACTTCCCAGTGTTTCAATGAGATCACCAGTCCTAATTAAATATCACGATGAGATTATCTTACTGGGGTATAAGGGATTACTAATTTTTTTTTAACTCTCTACCCTCTTTTCTGCTCTGTCAATGTCTCTCCTGCTAATTTGGTATAGCAACATCCCTTTTTGGGTGAGTGGAAGGGAAAGATATGACAGTGAATGCACGGCCTTAAGTTCAGCAAAAATCGGCAGTCTGGTCAAGTACTTATTAATTTTGGCCTTTGCCTTTTGGAGCGTTGCACATCACTTGTTCCAAACACAGCATCACTTTTTTCTATCGTTTGCTTAAGAACTAAAGAGACACAGATGCAAAATGCAATTGCCTTGGTCATCCTGAAAGTGTCATATCCTCAACTCACATGGTGTTATTGTGTCCTTTCTAAAACCAGGAAGACACTACAGCTGAGACCTAAATAATCCCCTGCAATGTACTGTGCCTTACTTCAAATGGACTTAAGGGTCTCCTGAGGCTGACACAGAGCTGTCAAATGTTGTCAGAATGGGAAACCACCAGGTAGGTTTTTGAGTATTATTCTGTAATTCTATCAGATATCTCAATGTTATGTACAGATCAACCCAGGGTGTCCTGGCCCTATGCAACTAACAAGAGAATTATTGTACTTAGAGAAGGTTGTGAGTTCTGGCCACAACCAAGTAAAGCAATTAACACAAAGTTGCATTATACATTCTTTATTACTCTATTGATCTCAAATATCTGGGATTGCCAATTACAACCATCTCTGCTTTAATCCTTTTTATTTGTATTGGCAGCATAAAGATGAGGACTATAGGAGTACATCTGTCTAAAGTGTTTGCTTTTTTCCTTGCCTGTCCTTATGATAGCCTGTTTATGTTCAATTGTGTTTATAACCCAGCAGTTCTCTGGCAAGTGATACAAACCCAAAATAATCCTGACTTGATCCAGATGGTAATATGCATTTTGATGATTTCTTTAGTTGCTTTCTAAGACAAGGATGATGTTTGAGATGTACCTTTTTAACCAGCACATCTTGTCTGGATAGCTAGACAGCAGTCTTGCAAATAATTATCACCTCTGCATCAGTGTTGGAGCAGGAAGCAATGCTGTGCCAGTGCTAGTGAAGCACAGAAAAGTATAGAATGGTCTTTGGAGCTCTGATTCCTGAGCGATAACTCACCCCACAGCAGGTCACCAACAAACTGCAATCACCATCATTCTGTTACTCTGCTTTTAAATTGTTTCATTTTCCTGTGAGAATTATGACAAAAAGCTCTGCACAAACCTTATGTGCTATGCATGACAGCAAAAACATTCAAAGAGAGATAAAAATCTCATTGTTGGTGACTTTAATCACTGTATCCTGAAAGGTAGTGAATGATGCCTCTGTGGAATTCTTTAAGATATGAATTGAAATTACCAGTAGCACCTGGGAGTATGCAAGAAGGAAAAAGACAGACAAACAGAAAAAAGTGTCACTACTCTTGTGTACAGAAGAGTATGTCTAAGGGGCTGGAATTACTGTAGGGCAAACAGTTTGAATTGCCTGTACAGTTCAGCCTCTTATCACTGTCATCCCTATAATGGGGGAGAGTTGCTCCTGTAGGGTGGTCCTCTGCTCAGGTGGCTTGCTGTTAACAAGGCAGTAGTGTTGGAGCTCTTTGCCAGCCTCCTTCCATTGACAGAAGCAGTCCCATGGACAGAAACCATGAGACCTTAGTAAGGCAACCAGTAAACCCTCTATTTTCTTTGCATGAAAGGAGCTAGAAGCCAGCAGGAGTGAAATATATGGGTGGGTAACCCTCATCTGTTGAGGGTGCTTCCCAGGAGCCCTGCAGCCCCTTGGTAGGGAGGGGACAAGTCCTGCAGCCATGCAGCATCCTGCTTCACCTCCGAAGGAAAGAGCTGAGGTTCAGCCTCAGTGCTGCCATGGTGGCCTGGGTTAGACTTGTTCAAATAATCCATTTGTACAACTGAAGTGGAGGAGAATGGAAGAGGGAAAATAACTGTAGACATTTTAAAGCAGAGAATGAAAGATTGACTTAATAAATAGAGTTGTACCATAATGTTGTAATATATCCAGAGGGTCTCTATGCCTCCTTTGTATCGCCACCCACAAAGTTTTAGGCACTGCTTTGTTTGTAGCTGTGTGGCGCAATCTGCAGACCAAATGAAGGATGTGCCATTCCACTGAAATCTGTTGTTTCATGACTTGAAATTACATCTTTTGTTTGACATTAGACCACATTTGTACTTCCTGATTACTTTTTTTTGTGTTGGCATTTCAAGAATTGGGCAGTGTTTCTGAGTAAAAGCAAATCCATCCCCTATCAGGACCACTTCACTTCTAGGCAGATAAAATGATCTGCATCACTCCTTATCGTCTTTGTTCTTCAATCAATTATTCTTTAAGTTTTATTCAATGTATTTTTTTTATCTGGAATGCCAAATAGCCCTGATGTTACCCTTAGCAGGTTCTGTACTTTCTTTACTAATACTGATTTGTCCTTCAATTTCACTGGTGAAGAGGCCAATTTGCAAACAAATGGCCTGGGAAATGAACGTGAAAGCACTGCATTATGCAAAAACAGGCAAATGATTCTGTGCAGTCACTGTTTTGTACAATACCAGCTAGCTGTATGAGGATGTCAGTTCATGGACAAGCTGCAGCGCACTGGCAGCCTGTGTTGACAAGATATTTTTCTCTATTGCCTTGAACAGGTGAGAGTATTCCATTTGTCTTTGTGCTTGTGTTAGATGCCAAGCTCTTGACCTTTATTGGCTGTGGACTGTGATTCCTTTCTTGCTGTTAGTGAGATTTTAACAGGCAGTGGCTGTTGAATAGGACCTATGTCATTGCCCTTTGATGTCCAGTCAGAGGATGGATTCCATCAGTGGAAACATGAGGTTGCATTACACCCATTGGTCTAGGAAGACAAATAAGGTCATAAATATTAGTTTGATGTTTTAGTATTGTGTTATAGTTCAGCCCTGCAGCCAGCCACTGCATAGGGAGCCACAACATGTGCGCAAAGTGACATGCAACCACAGGACATCTGCTTCTGTGGTGATGTGACTTATAATGTAGCTAACAAGCTTCCATTTTGGACAGAGGTGTCACAGTGTTCAATAGTGGTCCATCTGAAAAAAAAAAAAGACTGTGAATTGAAGTTTTTTAAAGTGTGATTTTGAAATTGTGCAGAGCGCAGCAGGAGTCCCATCCTATAATGCAAGGAGAACCCAGCCTGCAATGGTAGAGCCTCTGAAAAGGTATAGAGGAGTCCTGACCAGTCTCTGCATTCAAATGTCACTACTCAGTTCTCTTGTCCCATTTATGTTACAATATTTTATGTCCGTGGTTTTGAGACAAAAAAGTTTAGTCAGACCCTGAATGCCTCACTCAATAATATGTTACTGAGTGCTTTAATTATACCGAGAGAGCAATTTTATTGTACTGGCACCAAAAATTTCAGCAAATGTCGAGCAAGCTGCAAATGAGGCAATTTCAGACTGGACTTTTATTGAATTAAATGGATTATTTCCTTGGTGCCTTCAAAGTCTTCAAATATGTCTGGAATCTCTTACCCATTTCTCTAAGTCTGCTGAAAAGAGATTATTAAATGGCCCATTTTCCATAATATCAGTCTGGATTTTTCTCGTCAGTCCCCTGATTATTATAAATTGCATGGTATGATATTTCAGAAGATTAATATTCCATCTGCCCTGCACACTGCCAGGAGATCAAAACAATTGGCTGTTCCAGCTCAGACTTAATCTGCATGACAGGCCAACTGCTGTAAACACCCTACGTGTTCATGGTGGGTTTGTCTACATGGGTGGTTTATGCTTGGTGGAAAGCTGACTGTATTGGTATAGAGAGATCTGTGACATACATCATTGACAAAATGCTCTGAAGCTTTTAATTCTGTTGAGATTAGTAGCACTGTCACAGTGGAATAAATACTGATAAGTATCAAGTTAATTTTGTCTGCTACCATGTTTTGTTGGCTGTGTGCTGTGGTTTAACCCGAGCCAGCAGCTAGAACCATGCAGCCACTTGCTCACTCGCCCCAGCTGGGAAGCGGGAGAGAATCAGCAGAGTAAAAGTAAGAGAACTCATGGGTTGAGATAAAGACAGCTTAATAAGTAAAGCAAAAGCTGCACATTCAAGCAAAGCAACATAAGGAATTCATTCGCCACTTCCTATCAGCAGGCAGGTGTTCAGCCATCTCCAAGAAAGCAGGGCTCCATCCTGTGTAGAGGTTACTTGGCAAGACAAATGCCATAACTCGGAATGTCCCCTGCTCTTCCTCCAGCTTCCTATACTGAGCATGATGTCACGTGGTATGGAATATCCTTTTGGTCAGTTGGGGTCAGCTGTCCCGGCTGTTTCTCCTCCTAGCTTTTTGTGTGCTCCCAGACACCACTGGCAGGGCGGTGTGAGGGGCAGAAAAGGCCTTGAAAGCTTGGCAACAACTGAAACCACCAGTGTGTTACTGACACCATTTCTCATCCCAAATCCAAAACATAGTACTATACCAGCTGCTAGTAAAGAAGTTAACTCCATCCCAGCTGAAACCGTGACCCTGTGCAGTAACCTTCCTATATTTCTGTGTACCTAGTCTCATACATCTACCCTGAAGATTTCCACTTACTCCTGATCATCTACTGCTGCACATTGGTAAATGAGAAAAAGGAGCTATTCCACATTGTAAGGGAACTAGCATTAGTGCAAAGGTGTGTGGGACACCTACCCACAAGCCTAAATACATTTAAAAAAAAAAAAAAAAAGTCCCATCAGAATAGCAGGTAGCCAGCAGTTTGTTTGGATATGGTTTCTGTGTGTTGGTTAATGTGACACATTACAGCAAAGAATCTTACTGTGATGTGAATCTCCTTGCACAGTAACATTCATGTTTGTGTATAATGCATGGAATGGTCTTATCTTTCCATGCTAGTTTCAGTGTGAAGGCTAATGGAATGAGGATAGCAACAATAAACCCCATATTCGTAGCCCAGAAGAGAGTAAAACTCAGTTTTCTGTTCTGCATCAGCGGTGGCCAAGCTGTGACCTGTTAGTAGTGTGCTTCCCTGCTTAGACAAATGTCGTGTGATTAATATCACGGTTCTGCCTGCACAGGAGCTAGTGATTCTAACCTCAGCTTCTGGTGGTGGAAGCTAAAGCTGCTTAAGCTGGTGTTTACAGGAATCCTGTGTCTACCTTACAGTGAAAGAGGGGGCTCCAGGAAAGCCACTGTCATCCTCAGTATCAGAACTTCTATAAGGGCTTGTTCTTGGCATACTCTGAAGTATGAGGCATGTATCTGAGGCATATATCATATAGCTGTGGAGCCAGGAGGTAGATCAGGAAAAGAGTCCAACCCTTTCGTTGTTCTCATTCTTTTTTTTTTAGTGTTCTATCCCAACACCACAGTCTGTATCACCCTGTTCACAAACTGTTCAACTCTAGAGACTAAGGGGAAATTATGTTGGCTCAATAGTGAGCCAGCAATGAATAAGTATTTTGTGGCAATTTATACTCTTAAATTATCTGTGGCAAAGGTGAGCTTCGCCTCAGAGAGAAAGGCGATTCTGGTAATTTTTTTACACTTAGAACTAATCTGGATTGCAGGTGTTTGAACATAGTTGTGACAAAACAGTGTTGTTCACTTAATGGAATGGCTTTTGGTTCTTCTTCCTCTGTATTTTTGTACTTGTAGCCTTTGCTGACCAGCTCTATTCCAATGTATTTCTAGTCGCCATTGATGCCCAAAGGGACAGGAAAACATTCTGAGAAATGAAATTTTAAGTGCTGTCACGATGCTTACTTGTACGTCTATGCGTTTCTCACTGCACCCTGTCAGCATGTTAAATTCACCTCTTGGTACAACCCCACTGTAATACTATAAATCAGGAATGAATTTGGTATATTGTACTGAAGTGGTTGCTGAAGTCATCGTATGTTAGGGTGTTTAACATTGTCCTGAATCTAAACTTGCCCCAGCTCAAGAAGCTTCAGTTGCTAATGTACGTTCTTTAGAAGCCCTTTCCCGACTCTTTTTTTGGTCCCTGCTAATAACAATCATATTTAAGCTGCTACAAGACATTGAAACTGTGTATGAACAAAAACATATTATCTGTTATTTTTGCATAGTTGAAGCTAGCAAGGCCAACCAAAACCAGTCCTGCTGAGTTTCATATAAACACGTGTGAAATAATCACCACCCCAAAGATTTTGCTATGAGGCAACGTAAATGTCTCAGAATAAAAAAACATGCCAACCCAGCTTCTAAACCAGGGATATGCCTCTCCAGCCAGGTCAGAACCTGCGCAGAGAAGCTTGCATCTGTTTATTCTAACCAGGCAGATATAATTTCAATATGCAGAGCAAACATTACAGTGAAGTAAAGAATATGCAAGTGCTGTGACAAAGTACAAGGTATCAGGGGATTTGTGGCAAATGCCTATCTAGCAGGTCTTATGCTATCTCTGATGTTTGATTCCATTCTCTTTGATTGTTCAATTTTCTGCATTTTTTGGTGGCAGATCTTTTCTCTTTCCAAATAAGAAGAGAATCTATTGTCCTCTAGATATTTTTGCAGACAAAGGATTTTACAAAAGCACCTTATAAACTATGGATGAAGCTGTGACTCTGCCCTAGACAGCAGTTAGACAGAGAGCAAGGTGGGGGAGGAAGCAAACATACGCTCAGCCTGGATGTTGAGTGTCTGGCTGGTTTTTTTCTCCTATGGAGAATGTCAGTATCCAGCAAATGACTGAATACCGTTGAATGCCCCCCTGCCCCCTTTTTAGGCATTGTCTTAGAAGATTTCAGGTTTGGGTTTTTCAGTTAAAAAAAGGAAATTACCACAGCAAATATCACTCCCACAAAAATTTTCATTTTGCTGAAAACCTCATCTTCAGTTGTATGAAAAATTACATTTTTCATTCAGCTCCTGCTGCCCAGAGGATTTCTGTAGCATGTTACAGACAGAATGGGGATGCATCAACATCTTCTTCATGAAGACGTTCTTTTTAATATGATCATAGTAGCCCTTTAATGCTACTTGTGTTTATTTAAACTCTGAGAATTGTTACTAATGGCTTTGACCCTGCCCCTCCACCCCCTAAGCTGTTGTATGGAGTCAGGCAGAACTAGTGAATGCAATGTAGAAAGCTAACTTGTATTTACTAAAGAATTTCCAGTTGAAGTAAAAATATAAATGGCTTTTATTTTCTTTCTTTTCTGTGTTTGTAGATAGAATCATAGAATGATTAGAGTTGGAAGGGACCTTGAAGATCATCTAGTTCCAACCCCCCTGCCATGGGTGGGGACACCTCCCACTAGACCAGGTTGTTCAAAAGCCCCATTCAGCCTGGCCTTGAACACCTCCAGGGATGGGGCATCCACCACTTCTCTGGGAAACCTGTCCCAGTGCCTCACCACCCTCGTAGTAAAGAATGTCTTCCTAATATCCAATCTAAATCTACTCTCTTTCAGTTTAAAACTGTTACTCCTCATCCTATTGCTATGCTTCCTGATAAAGAGTCCCTCCCCATTTTTCCTGGAGGCCCCCTTCAGACACTTGGAAGGCTGCTATAAGGTCTCCCCGGAGCCTTCTCTTCTCCAGGCGGAACAATCCCAACTCTCTCAGCCTGCCCTCATAGCATGGGTGCTCTAGCCTCCTGATCGTCTTTGTGGCCCTGCTCTGGACTCACTCCAACAGGTCCATGTCTTTCCTGTATTGAGTGCTCCAGAGCTGATTGCAGAACTCCAGATGGGGTCTCACAAGAGCAGAGTAAAGTGCCAGAATCACCTCCCTCGACCTGCTGGCCGTACTTCTTTTGACGCAGTCCAGGATGCAGTTGGCTTTCTGGGCTGTGAGCGTACACTGACAGCTTATGTTAAGCTTCTTATCAGCCAACACCCCCAAGTCCTTCTCCTCAGGGCTGTTCTCAATCCATTCTCCACCCAGCCTGTATTTTTACTTGGGATTTCCCTGACCCATGTGCAGGACCTTGCACTTGGCCTCGTTGAACTTCATGAGGTTTGCATGGGCCCACCTCAAGCCTGTCCATGTCCCTCTGGATGGCATCCCTTCCCTCCAGCATGTTGACTGCACCACACGGCCTGCTGTCATCAGCAAACCTGCTGAGGGCGCGCGCAATCCCACTGCCAATATCACCAACAAAGATGTCAAACAGTACCAGTCCCAGTACCGACCCCTGAGGAACGCCACTCATCACTGATTGACACTTGGACATCAAGCTGTTGACCATGACTCTTTGAGTGCAAGGGTCCAGCCAGTTATTATCCATTTATCCACTGAGTAGTCCCTAGATCAAACCCATGTGTCTCCAGTTTAGAGACAAGAATGTCATGTGGGGCAGCATCAAATGCTTTGCGCAAGTCCAGGTAGCTGATGTCAGTTGTTCTTCCCTTGCCCACTAATGCTGTAATGCCATCGTAGAAGGCCAACAAATTTGTCAGGCACAATTTACCCTTAATGAAGCCATGTTCACTGTCACCAATGATGAAGGATCAGAGTTTCTTCTGGTGAAGTCTGACTTTCGTAGAGCTGTATCAGGCTGTCACAGCTACTTCTACGTTCTAGTCCACTGTTTCTCTGTAGTGTTAGCTCATCCCACCCAGATAGGACAGAGACTGGTCACTACTTTTGGGAGCTTAGGGCATGTTCCTAGACTTAAATTTTAGTCTAGCGTTCTTCTCCAGGACCAGGATTCAAAGCCTGAGACCTCCCAAACCATCGCACAAATTTCTCGAGTCCTACAAAGGCTTTGAGAACTCTAAGCTGGTATTGAACTTCTAATCCAAATGAGCTGGGAAAAAAAATCAAAGGAAAAGAACTCATCTTCTTACCATAGAAATTTTATTTCTGAAGCACCTGGCCTTGTAGACCTTAGAAAACTAGTTGAGACCAGATACATAGCTCCATTGGTCCAAACTTGCCACTTCTGTAAGTCTACATTGTATCATTATTTTAGGAGAATTCCCCCTAGGCTTTCTGTCTTGCAAGAAAGTCACTGTATGTAGCAGTGATTGCTTCAGTGTATTCCTCATCTCTCCTCCATGTTCTCCACTGAGGTACTGCTTCTGGAGTCATTATGCCCCAGCTATGGTCTCTTGCACAGAAAACGTCCTGGTGAATAGTGCAGGACCAGGAGCTGAGATGTGCAGTGCTGATGTCCCCAGCGCATATCTCTGAGGTTTTCATTGTGATGGTCCTTCAGTGGGCCAACTAACTGATTTTACTTGGCTGAGCACCTCCCTGAGTAGTACCGTAGACTGTGGACCTTACCCTCCTTGCCGTCCTACTTCTCCCTTGCTTTTTGGAGACTTTGAATTAGAAAGCTGCAATAAAATAATAATAATCATCTCTTAGGGACACAGAGATGGCAGTTTGGACCAGGAGGATACCCCATGTATGTTCATGTCACTAGCCCAAGTGCCAAAGGTCACTAGCCTAAGTGCTAAGGATCACTTTTTGAAGCAGATGTGTTTAGCAGGGTAGATATAACCACTTAATCATAAGGTTTTTTATTGAAACTTAATTGCAAGAGTCACTCTGAAAAAGGTCATGGATATTTCTATTGAATGATGCTGGATATTTTTTAAGGCATAATGGTCTGAATTATTCTTCATGCCAGTGCCAAGCATTATTATCATGGTCTTGAAGATGAAACTCTCTATCTTTTAAGTGTCCAGACACAGTAAGAGTCCAGAGTGTAAACTGCCCTATTAGTTTCGGAGAGGTAGCAATTGCTCTCCAGAACCCAATTTTCTACCAGATATTTGGACAGCCAAAAAAGGGACAGCTTTTGTGACCCTGAGACAGCCCCACTGAAAGGTGCTTTATCCAGTGGAAACTAAGACAAAATCTGGTCATAATGAAAACCACCCTTTGTATTAAAGAAAAATAGCGCAAGTTGAGTGAAAACATCCAAACCAACTTCTACACTATTTCTTTCTAAAATATTTGAAACAAAGGACTGTGAGATTCAGTTCTTCACCTAACCAGATTTGTTATGCAGTAGCTGTTAACATGACACAAATGCAGAAAAAGAACACATTCTGAAAAGTAATCAGCTTTCAAATTTCAATACATGGTAGTGGCTTTCTTTACTTTTACAGAATAGCATCTTTTATCCGACTAGTTCAAAGCATTCCTCAAATAATTTATTACATCTCACCACCCCCTCTCTGAGGCTTTTAAATATTATTTTCCTCATTGCAGAAGATGGAAAAATGGAGAAATCAGAAAAATTAAGTTACTTTCATAGGACCACACAGTGAGTCAGAATCAGAGTGAAGAGAAGAAGTCTGAAGTGATAACTTCTGCTCTGTCATTCCAAGTACTGGATTATATAGTTTGCCTGTGACATTCCCTCCAATGAGAGGTAATAGCTTTCTAAGGATCTGCTATAATTCAACCTGGAAGTTACTGGGACAGATGTGTTAATTACTGGGTGAAATTCTGTGACCTAGCTATTCAAAGGGTCAGACTAGATGGTCAGAAAGGTCTTGTCTAGTCTTAAAATATAAGAGTCATTACCACCATACAAACCTATTTGCCCTTTCTCTCCTTCCAAGAAAAATCAGCAATTAGTCTTTTCTAAGAGCTTGCTATGAAACTGCATTTTTCAAATCTAAGGCATATTATGCCAGAGGTTAGCAAAAATAGCTTCAGAAATCCTGAAAAATTGACAGGTTGAATCAATCAAATCCATTTTTAATTTTATTTTGACAAAAATTCACACTGGGGCTGACAGCTCCTTGTAAAAACAACTTTGCTGACTGCAGTTTGAAACACACATGCTATAAAACCTTGGGAACAGGATTTATAATAGAAACCTGGCAGTCTCCTAACTCTACCAGTATTATCACCATGTGTGACAATAATATATTAGGACCATACTTCAGAGCTCCTTCATTAGATTCTGACATATGGAGGAGAAAGGAGAGCCCGAAAACTAGGGAGGACATAGAGTGCAGCCTCAGCTGTGTATGTTTATCATCTAAATCAAGTGAAGGCTATTTATTGACTTATTGATTCTAATTCAAAATGAGAGCTTAATTAAAAGTTTAGTTCATTACCGCACAATTACATGGCCCTCAAGACATTTCCAGGCTAGTAAAGTGCATGTTTAATCATGTGGTATATTGGAAAGGCTGGCTCTTCAGTTGTTATAAATCAGACATTAGTGGTGCCATGCTAATTTACGCCATCTGGGGACAGGGCCTATTAGTTTTCTACGCAGGAGACAGTTGTTATTGTTTTAAATAAGGGAACTACAATGTAATGTTGTCTTTTGCTGAGCAATAGCATATGTTAACTTCCCACCAGAAGGCAAAGTAGTGATGAGAAATTTAGTCTCAGTGCCATATATGCCACATATATATAACCATCCTCAGAACAGAAGTGTTCACACACAGCATGAAGGACTGTCTGCCAAAAAGTTAATACCAGGCTCCAGAGAAGGTGTTCTGCCTTGGAAATGTGCTGTAGTGACTCTGCTAAGAGAGACGGTGGCAAAAAGCAAAGTTTCCTGCCAATTGCTGTGAAGAACCACAGCAGACATGTATCAGGATGCAGGCAACATCTACGCAGATGTGCTGTGCAAGCTCTGACATCCCTTCTGGTTCTCAGCCTCCCAGGGCTGCACCTACACCTCACAGCTTATCGTGCTGCTTTCCCTCTGCACAGCTAGTGGAACAGTTTGTTTATGTAAGTTTGGCTTCCGAGACTGAGGTTCTTTGAATGCAGCAAATTTAGGATTTGTCCTTGCAGAGGACCAGAGTCCTGGCTATATTTGCATTCACATAACACAGCGTGCCAGGGATCTAATCTTGAGCATTTTTACATGTTTACATATTTTTTGAGCATTTTTACATATTTACAAATGGTCAGAACTTACGGTCTGGGAATCAAATTGTGAAAGACTTTCACATGCAGGCATGAGCCTTATTAAGGCATAGAGCATTTGAAGACTACTTAGGCTAATTCATGAAGACACACATTGCATATCTTCAGTGACTGAAGTTCGTGCAGTAAAAAAGAAACTCAGCAAAACCACACAGAATTATACTGTTCGGTGTGATCCACAATAAGAGTCTGAAGTCTTCACTTTGCCTGGCATCTTTATTCAGCTAATGCTTCCTATCTCGGAGCCTCCTAAAAAGAATTAGGGGAGGCAATTTCTACACATGCTTATATTTTGGACTCTCGGCATAGGACTTTCAGCAGTAATGTTGGGTGGGCTAATGTCAAGGAACACAAATATATTTTTCTGCACTTATGACCTTAGGGACTAAAATATTTTTCAGCTTGTATGTACAGTACTTAGACTGACTTCAACACAAGTCAGACACCAGCAAGGAACCAGGCATAGAAACAGTTTTCAGTCAATTCTTTGTTAGCGGTGGGGCTTTTATTTACAGCTGAAAGGAAGTGCCCCTAGCAGGGCAGCAGGTGTGGGGTGACTGTGCGAACAGCAAAGATTCTACCTGTTCAATCTGAAGCCAGTAAAGGACAGGACACCAGATGCAGCCAGGAAGCTGCATTCATGCATCTGTCACCCATCAAAAATGGAGCGCGTTCTGCAGGAAACACGGTGATTAACCTAAGGCAGGTACATGAACAGGTGTGCTTGTGTGACTGGTGTGGTGGTGGCAAAAGAGCCAGAGAAGCGAACCCTTAAGAGACAGGGGTTTTGAAAACTGGTATGTCTGTAGGCCAAGGAGTATCTGTGTAAGGAATTGATTGCGGGAACAGGCATTTTAATAGCTGCATGGTAGGTGCACCTGCTACTACTCAATGTTTAACCAAATAGTATTTTCCAACTATTGATTGAGCACATCCCCGAGCTGCTGAGGAGCTGTTTTTCCATAACGCCAGATGATGTGTGTGTCCGCTCTTCTCTGTTTCTTGGACATTTCTGGAACAAGAAGACATAGACTAAGATGGCCTCTGCTACGCTTGGTTGCAATATCTCCAGCTGGCAAGAACCCATGTTTTATCCATTACAATTAGATTAATGGTTTGTGCCTCTCTAGTGCTCAGAGCTCTGAGACATCACACTGAGTTTGTAGCAATAGCTGCATGAAACATCCTGCCATTTCTGATCTGCCGATTCAGATCCTGCTGATCTGAAACATCTCAGATCCCACTTAGTGTTGCACTAATTGTTTTTTCTCTCCCTGCTTGTGCTTTCTCCTAGGGTCCGTTTTGGTAGGTTGAGATCAAGCAGCCTTTTTGTGTGTGGCCAGTATATATTACTGGAATGGACAGAGGCACAAGTAAGGATAAAAGAGTTTGCCTTGCAGCCGTGCTCTGTACCATAGCTTGTAAACTGGAGTCATTTTCATTTTTCTTCTTTGCTTCTGGTATGTCTGTCTGTTTTTTCCATTCAAGAAAAAAAATAAAAATGTTTTTGCCTAGTTGCCTGGCAGAACTTTTGGCATCTGAGAGAGAATTTCTCTGACACCTTGTGAATCCCACCGAAGCCTGAAACAGAGCAGTTCAGGGCTGGCAGTGTTCTTTATAAAACTGCTATCAGTAGGCATGATGTTAACCGAGCAATGCAACCAAGCAGTTTATCACTGCTTTTCTAGCTTGCAGAAACTGGTATGATGGGGAAGAGCTCATGCTAGATAAATTTTATGTTGATTTCAGATAGAGTCCTTGTAGTGAGGGTAACGGAACATTACAACAATAGATGAAGGGGGCGGGGGCAGCATGATTGACATCACTTGGAGTCTTTAAGAGGCAGTTTGGATATCTTTCTAAAAGATATTCTTTCAAACTGGCTTTGGCATGAATGGTCCCTTCTGGCCAAGGAATCTGTCCAGAATGTATCATTCATTCAGCTCTTTCCTTCATATGTAACAGGCAGAGTAAGTCCTCAGCATGATCATCATTTGCATAAAGATAATGGTTGTAATAAAAGCCTGTGCTTCAGGGGTTTAGCTGGGTAACCACTGGGGTCAAGAAAGATTTTTTTTCTCCCGCTATACAATTAGCCAGATGTACTCTGGGCTAGTGTTTGCTTAATTCCTCTGAAGCACTGGAAATTGGCCATGCCTACAGACCGACTCCTCCCTGGTGAACCTTGCAGTGGCTCAGCGTTACACTGAGAGTCTACTCTCCAGTACCCAGGGGAAGTGGTTTGCTCATTTGCTCAGAGCGTCTCCTGCAGCATGAGAGCATGGCTAGCTGGGTGTATCTCACCAAACAATCCGTCATCTCCAAACAATCTCCCAGGTGACTGAGAGGCTTTGGAAGTGTAACAACCAGTGATAAAGATTAGAGTAACTCCTTTGTTCCTAGGCTTTTCTGCTTGCAACGCCATTTCTGGAGTTGTAAATCCCTTTCTGTGCTCATAACATCATTTGGAGAAGACAATACCCAGAAGTTCCAAGATTACATGAGCTAATCAGTAGTTTCTAAAAGCCTTCACCTCTGCTGCTGTGTTTGTATAGCACATGTAGGCATAGCTGCCACCACCCTCCCACCCTAGTCACCTTCAAGCCCTCTGATAGAGGGGCTGCAGGTGTGCAAGCCCAGGCACACCAGGAAGAGTCTGCAGGAGCCCGGGGAGGTGAGTGGCTCAAACCACACCCTATGTATTAACACCCAGCTGAAAATGGTTAGGCAGGCTGCCTGCAAGAGGTCACAAAGCAGCCTTGCTGGGAGAAGGAAGTAGAGCTGACCGGGTCTTGGTTAGCCTTGGGAGCGCTTTATTTTTTTTTTGGAATGGCAAAAGCAAATTGAAATGGGAAGAGAAGATCAGAGGTGAAGGTAACCAGCTAGTCTTGTGCTTGCTTTCAGAGTTGCTGTGCCTTTCAGGCATCTAAACGGTGTGTTAATCCATGTTTACAACATGTTTGTGTCAGATTAGTTCCTGCTTTTGAGGCACTAAGAACTATCAGTACTATGTAGATTCTTAGAGAAATAATAATCTCTGTGTTGAATATTACCTGTGTGAGCTAGTAGGTAAGTATAAAGACCTATACCTGAGGATCTACAGCAGTGGATCCTCAGGCAACCTTCATTCCTAACCTCCAGTAATTTTAATGGAGCAGGAAGAAGCCTAATGAGATTTGCTGGGAGGCATTACTGAGACCTGGTGGCTGTGGCAGCTGAATGCTGCATAAAATGTGCAACTGTTCATATGCTGCAGAGCACTTGGGTTGAGTCACTGGCCATTTACTGTGCTTCCTTTGGTAGTAAAGCTTCTATCTTTGTGACAAAGTAGTCTCAGTGATTTAATACAAATGTATTCTCTAATACAGGGCTCCTGCAGCTCAGGAATGGGTCCTGATCCTGCAGCTGTGATTGTACCCATTTTCATTATTGTAAACAATTGTTTTTAGTGGAGCTGCTCACAGGAGCGCGTCTGCTGTTAATCTTGCCTAGTGCTGGAAAGTTTTACTTTCAAACGTTTTCTTTATTCAAAGTGTGACTTCCTGTGGCTACTTCGCTGCACAGGTTTGACTATTAATAGACTTTGGACCATAAGCTGATTCTTTTCACTTTGTACACAGTAGCTTTTCTCCTCTTGCTTTGTTAGGAACTTCCATGAAGATGGGTCGTAATGCTATTTTTAGTTGTTGAAACCAAGGCTAGGGGAATATACATAGTGTATCTAAATTCATAGAGCAACTCTTTGGCACAGAACAAGATCTGATTTGCAGTCTTCCTTTCTTACTGCTACACAATGGTAACAGAAACATGGTAGAAACTGGAGTTATTTCATGTATAACCTAAAATTTGTCTTGTGAAGAGTGGGAAAGCATTGAGTTTCTTAAAACTGAGTGCCACAAGATGAATGCCTGCTCTAAGGAACTTCCTTTCAAGCCATTCTTTCAGTATATTCATGTGTTCTTATACTATATATTTAGGCAGAGTGCAGGTTTTTCACCAGTAGTCCTAAGCAGGGCTGGATTTGTCATGTTAGAAGTTTATAAAGTTTTTCTCCTGCCCCCCCTCTGCCCCCACACCCATGTATTTTTTGTTTTCTTTTTGGCATTAATAGTAGAGATGCCTCAGAATTATCAAAATCTAAGTAAACAGTTTTTCAGAAAAAAAATCTGCCAAACACTGCTTGTTTTCAACCCTCCTGCAGAGTACTAGAAGTCAATGGAATTTCTTTTCACTAACAAAGTTCATAAAGTCTAATTGTACTTAGAATTTTTGGATGTTTTTCCAGATTTTTCTCACCCCTACTGGACTCTGATTTTTGTGCAGATTGATAATCTTTTTTTTTTTTTTCTTTTCTTTGCAGTACCTAACTTACCCTTAAACCTGCTTTTTCACCTTTTGGTGACTCTGGGGTGCAGATTTTTTCCCTTCCTTTTTAAACAGAACAGATATTCCAGTTACGAGCGAACTTAGAACCACAGTAATTCAAATACACATTGATTCTTGGTCCTGTCTTGCCTAGTGAAACTGTTATGTTGTCAGTGACGTGCCAGTGCATGACACCAGGACAAACATTTGCTCATCAGCAGCCAATATGCTAGTTTGGGGATCATAAACTACCTTTTACAAGCCTTACAAAAAATGGGAATTTTAGTTTAGGTTATATTGACTGCTAAATATGAAGTGTTACTTTTAAAACAAAATCACAGATGTTTAGCATTACACCAGTTGTAATACCTTTCTCTTCAAATATTTAAGTTAGGGTACAATCTAAAGAGAAAATAACTTATGTTTTTCCAAATGTTACTATAATTTTCTTTAATGAACTGTTTTTCAAAAAATTTAATCAGAGTTGCTGCTACCACTTTCTGCAAGGTTTGGATTTGATTGTTTGCCCCACTGTCTGACTAGTGTTGCAGGCATCTGTAAACACAGGGGACGTTTAGAGTTAATAAAAGGAAAACGTTGAAGCTTTGATCAGGGGAAAAGCAGGAGGGGGTGGGTTTTGTTTTTGAATTTCTTCTTCATGATTTTACAGTTTATTAGCACCAGGTTAAACAAGCTAATGGGTTCAAATTATAACAAAATAATTGTAGTGGTTTGTAGAGCCACTATGAAATAACAACCACCCCCCACCCCCCTTTTTTAACCTTTCATCTTAGTCTCATTCTCATCTGTGGACTGCCCCTTTGCCCTCCTCTTCCACTTTGCCTGAAAAATAAGCAGTAAATACAGTTTATGTTTTGCCTGTACACACTTCTAGGTATTTTTAATACATCCCCAGAGGAAAGTGGATAAATAAATATACGTTTTTCAATAGTTGTAGAGCATTTGTTTAACATTAGCTAACTCCCCAATAACTAGCAGAAGATTATACATGCAAATCTACTTTTCTTGCTAACTTAAGCCTCTCTTGGGAACCTTAGTGGCTGCCTGCAAACATTTTCTTTGAATCACCAGTATCAGCAAAGGTGCATTATGTTGCTAAAAGTATATAATGTAAAAAGTGAACTAAAAAATGGAAGAAGATTTAGAAAGTAGGAGGAGATGGAAAAGGGAAGTACTATAAAGGGAAGGGCATCTATAAAGACAGAGGGGTCTAAGCCTTTTACAATAGAGGCAGTCTGAAATAACCATGGTTTCTTCTTTGAATCGTGAGAATAGCTATTTTCTTGTTTAAAAGCTTAAAGAGCTATTAAGTTGGGCAAATCACTGGTAAAACAGCTGGAAATGTAAATAGCAATTTAAACAGTCCATTGCCCCTCAATCCAAATGTGGAATGTGCAGATCTACTTCAAAAAAGTTCCTCTGGTTTTATTATATTGTCAACGGTAAGAGGATTGAGTAGGCACCCTTTCTCCATGGGCTGAATGGAGACGGTGTGCTTTATTTAGAAAATCCACTTTTTTTTTTTTCCTGTTCTCATTTTTCTCCTTTTTCCCCCCCTTTTTCCTTCTTTCCTTTTCTCAATTTTTTTTCTTCTTTTTTCTTTTTCTCTTTCTTTTTTTTTTTTCTTTTTTGCAAGTGAGCAGACGGGTCTCTAATTTTCACACCATTCTCCCTTAGAGACCTCCTTCAATTGCACCATTCTTTCATTATGTGGAACTAATGAAGTGCTCTGCAACCTTTAGGTCTCCAAAGAATCCATTGCTCTAGGAATATAGTCCTTAAATAAAACATGTTTCATTGGCTGACTTCAAAACACTATTCTTATGGGGGGGGGGAGGGGGATAAATAATTGGCCTGGAATCACTGTGTGAAAAAACAAGAAATTACATCGGACAATGCTTTTAAATTATAGTTACAGTCAAAGGATACATTCAGCAATGGCAGTTTTGGTTCTTATTGCTAGTAAGTTGCCAAAATTGGAACATAATTTTTTGAAGTCCCAAATTACAAATCTTTTAATGAATGTTTTCTTTTCAGTGCCTGTGTTCTATTGAGTAACTAACGGGTTTTGTGGTGTAAAAAATAATGCAATGCCAGATCAATAAGTAATAATTCAGCAGCTGAGTTTGCAGGCTGGTTGCCTTGGGTGTCTGAAGAATAACACCTCACATTTTATACATTGCTTTTCATGTTCACAGTACCCACCAAACACTAACTCTGTCATGTGGCTTGTTTATTCAGTCCATGAAAGCATAGATCTATATTATCCATGATGTATCAGATGCTTTATTCTCCCATGAATATTTGTGGGTATGAATGCAACTTATTTTCATTTGCCATTATGGACCTTGTAGAACACAGCTATTTCAAATTTGTCAAAGTCTCTGCTCTTCCTAAGCAATGTCTGCCCTCTGGCATTTTTAATTGATTCGCCTTTCTTCTCTAAAGCTTTTAATTGGTCTGAGCCCTGTTTTCCTTCCCCTGTCCTAAACCCAGTATCGTTACAACTGAAATGTGCTCTCACATAATATCTTTGTCTGCAATATCTGCTTTTAAATTAAAAAAAAGGGGGGGGGCAGACGACAGGGGGAACATAAAGTTATAGTTCAACATCAGATTGCTTGTATATGTTGAGTTTGTATCTGAACCCAGCAAAGAAATGTAAACATTTCATTTTTTATTAGTATTCATTTCCTTTAGCATTGCTTATCTTTTGCTTAATTTTATTTGGTGCTTGATCTAATTTGTAGCATATTGGATTTTGGCTTTGGTAAACTGAAATAACACTATCAGCATGATTATTGTTATAGTACTGGCATGAGAGATTTGCTGGCTTAATTTCAGTGAAAACTAGAACAAACTGTAATGTCTGTCTTTGTCTGTAAAACAATTTATATTTATAGAAACTGTTGTAATCATCTATTTTTGAGTGAAAGGATTTCTTGGAGTATAACAATTCTACAAAACCCAGGACTTATCCCAAATTTCTAGTCCAAAAATAACGTATTTAAGCTCCATTGAACAGATTAGAAAACAAAACAGTGCTTAATGGACATGGAGCTTTAGTTTTTGGGTGGCTAAGGGTAAGTTACAGTCTTTAATTAGCTTCCACTGTATCTTGGTAGGACAGCACACTGTGCTTTGCAGTACCAAAGACTGTGGAGCAAGTGTCAAGAATATGGACTAAGTTTTGCCAAGGTCATTAGTAGCAATGGTTGTCTAATTGTGGACCCTGTCGAGTGGCCCGATTTCAAATATGCAGTGAACTCACAGTCACTGCGTGTAGCCGCTTTGTGTTGTATAATGGAAACACCTGAAATACCTTTGAAAGTCTCAACTCTGACTCCATTTCTGGGCTTCCAAACTTCCCCTGTGAACCTGAGAAAGTCATTTAACCTCACTGTATGTTCTTTCCCTTATCTTTTCTAGGGGAGAATAATACTCCCCTTTTCTGTGTTATGAGACCAAATTCATGAATATTTATGGATGTCTTTGTGCAGAAGAGAGTTGTACAATACTGGCCTCATCATAAATAATTTTTGAAATTGCAAATTGGAAACCTGTTGGAGTTTCTATAGCTTGGCATAGGAGTCATTCTATATCCTGTCAGTTCCTTGTGTGGAGTAATGTTTATGTAACTTTGGTACATAGAGAGAAAGTTCCTATTGTGCTTCCTTCCCAAAATGATGTATGCACTCCCAGGCTAGCAAGCAATAGGAGCACGAGGTGATGTACAGATGACTCTGGCTGGCACAGCTGGCAGCGCTTGCAATTGTCACCCAGATGCTCGTAGTATCCTTCCACTACAGATGCAGTTGTGGGCTCTAGTACATCTCCATGGTGTTCAATTTGAACTGCGACACACAGTACAAGCTTCCCACAGGACTGACACTACTGTTTTGCACTCTGCAGAGTTGTTGACCTTGCTGTTTAGATCTGGCAGGGTTTGCACACCCTTGGCACAAACTTGAGTGCGTAACTGAAGGCAGAATAAAGCCAGTAGAAGGCTCTACATTACTCTGGGTTGTTGAGTTGGACATGCAGAGGTAGAAAGCAGATGAGACTTGAGACCCTGCTTGAATGTTTAATCATGTGCTAGCTGAAGACAAAACCTCCAGGGGAAAGCTGTAGAAGGTAAATATCAGCATGTTCAGTATCAGGTCAGTAAACACTAACATGTAGATTAAGTTGTCTGTTTCTAGGTATAGAGAAATTTGAGATGCTGTGTTTGAAACAGGTTCTGAACATCAACAAGATCTTATATGGGCTATCTGCAGTCTTGGTCTTGACCCACGTAGATATCTACATACACCTAATCTGGCCTTTTTGGTGTCCAAGGATTCTTTACATTCACTTGGAAATCGGTGGGACAAGAATTGACTTTGCTTTTCTATAATCCTACTGTAGGTATTTGATTGAAATTAATTGCAAATTATTTTGGGTGTGTAACTAAAGCCTGATCAGTTGAAGTACGATGAGAATGTATCTGGGAGCTCTCAAGCAGTCAGTAGCTTCTGGGTCCTGTATTTTCACTTAGTCATAGTATGCATTTTTCCTGATGTCATGAGCTTTCTGAGCACACCTTTGTGAACAGTCTTACCGTCCTGTTCTCTTCTGTAAACTACTTTCACTGTAATTTACTATACCTGTGTTAATCCAGTCCATCTCTAAAGACATAATAATACTAACAAACTGCAACATTATTAATGGGTCTATACTGTGCATTTCATATAATTTGAAAAGAGAAACAGTAAGCATATGAGACCAAATCCTGCTGTCTATTCATACAGCTATGCCCATTCAGCTGAACAGGGTAACACACGGGATTAAGGTGAGTGGAATTTTACCCTTTCTATATCAAGGCCTCCTGAGGATGCTGCATTTAATTCTATTTGATAATCTTTTTTATTTGCCATTTCACACCACCTGAAACTGCAGCTGCCTGTCAGGAATTGAGTTAGTCTGAGCTTCAGCTATCTCGTAGGTAGTTTAGCAGACGAAAGTGTTGCCTCCTCTGGAGAGCCCTTAGGGAGAAGAACTCATTTAGCAGAAAATGATAATTGGCTTTTCCAAATGGTTCTGGAATTGTCACTGTATATTTGTATAGGATGATGTATTTTAAAAGCCTCTGCAAGTGTGTAACTGAGCAGGTTGTGCTTTTAAGGATGAAGTAGGCTACTATGCTACCCTGATTCCTGGTTTCTTTAGAGATGATTATTGGGAAAATATCTAAGTGTGAAATAAGCATTCTACCATAAAGAAGCAGCAAGCTTTCAGAATGAGGGGTTCGGGGAGGAATGCTTACTTTCTATGCTGGAAAAGGATCACTGCTGAGTCCTTCACAGCAGTACTGGGAAAAGGGGCTGGCATCTATATGAGCATGGCTTGTGAGCCATGGGCTCCCTGACAGCAACTGGCACTGCACCTGCAGTCAGAACAGGACTCCGAAATATAATCCTGGGATTTAGGGAAAATGTGGTAGAAGGAATGAAGATTTTCTGACCTTTTGTTTTGACAAACTGTCTGCAAACTCAGTTTAGAAGAACTGCAAATATCAACACCCATGGGTCTATAGTATTTTATTTTTTTTTAAGAAGGGGGAGGAATTGGTTGATGTAGAAAAGTCTGAGGCAAAGATTTGAGCTTGGGTATTTTCTGTGATACCTTCTCTGTTGGAATTTTCTCTTAAACCACCATGATTGTGCTTGTTTTGTTCCATCAGGTTTGTCTGATGTGTTGAGAAGCACAGCGTGAGTCTACTCAAAACGTGCTGTTTGCCTGTTGCTGCGTAGTTCTATGGGAACTGAGTTTTACTTGTATTATGCCTATTAAAACCCTAAGTAATCAACTGTATTTTTAGGTCTAACTTTTATTTTCATTTACTTGGATAGTCTTTTGGACTAAAATATGCTCATCTTCCCAGGGTAATGCTCACAATAGTGCTCAGCATCAACATTTTAAGTGTTTGAATATCTAAAAATGTGGGGAACACATCTTATCCTTCCATAAAAGAACCTGCTCAGTATTCTTAAACAATACTCTAGTCATTAAAGAATCTTCATCCAAGTATTTTAAAGATTTTTATTGTGAGATAAGACGGTGTCTCTCTTTCTTCTCTCTTAAAAGACACTGAGGAAAATCATCTTCTCCCTGCTTTGAACACTTCTCTGTTCAGAAGCACTATTCTGTTTATTAGGAAGTGGTTGAAATTTATCTGTCGCAATCCTTAGGTAATCTGAGCACAGCTAGAGATGGCAACAGAGTTGCTTACTATAGGAGACAGGACCTTGCTTGTTCTCATTTTGAACCTTTGGGTGTCTTGGGGTGCTGCTCTGCTAGTCATTTCTCATCAGGGGAACACCACAGTCCTCATGCTACAAGACTATAAGCCTAACTTTCTGCTGCCATCTACCTGATACTCACTCGTCTTTCCAGGTGACAGCTGGAGTATTTTACATTCGTTTGTCACAGCTGAAGAGGCCTAGGCTACAGTCAAAGCAGGGGAGATCCTTGATCAAAGCCAGTCTCAGTTCATCTGTATTGGATGAACAGAATAACTGAATTAAAATGCATTTAATTAGAGTACAAAGAATTACATGTGTTTATATTTCAATACAGGCACCTACTTTGGAGTAAAACTCTACTTGGTCAACACAGGTTTTGTCTAGGATAAAAGTTATCATTGGTAATAGACCAGACTTACTGGGTGAGGTTGGGGCTTGATCTACAGGACCTCTTTAGCAGCTTACTTCTTGCTTAAGATTAAGTTTATGTGGTAATGGGGTCTTACATTGTGCATCACATGCAGTAAACATTGCAGCTAAACAAGAGGATAAATACATATATAATACGCTTGCACTAAAATAAGCATATTTGTTTTAGGAAATCTGTGTGCAAATCTCCACCACTATATAGCTCCCCACTACATAGCTGGCTAGGACTTGGGTTGGTAAAGGGACTGATGCCCTGACCTGGTCCTTGCTCCTCGAGATGTTTTTGATGGAAGAGTTTTTCTCCCTGCAGTAAATTGAAGAGATGCTGCAGCACAAAATTACCTAATTTTCAACTGCATTGGGCCTTTTTCATAACATGGCAAATTAAAGGAAAAGTTGTGAGAGTAGCGTTGGTAGTGTGGGCCTGCCTGAAGAATGCAGAATTTCAAATTGGTACACAGATTTCACTCTGTCCCTCAGTAGCAGGATGAGTGGATGGGAAGGAGGAAAATTGGAGGAGCAGGCTGCATTACAGATGTTTTTCTTTCCCATCTGCATGAAGGTGTCCTGAGAAACAACCTTAAATTGTCTGTGGAATTGTGTAGTCAGGAATAATTTTGATTAAAGAACTTCTGTTGGAATTCTTCTAGAGTCTTGTTGCTGCTGTTAATGTTTAAGCTGAAACATTTTGAGTTCAAGAAAGGTACAAAAGAACTGATGCAGGGGTTTTACAGGATCCTACCATGACTTGGCAAGATGTCCTGCCAACTCACCCACCTCTGCAGCTGCTCTGCCAGGCTGCAGTTGAAATTTGCAGCCTCTGTGAAGTCTTGGCGCTTCTGGGAGTGCATTGTTTGTTTGTGTTTTATTTTGGGGGTTTGTTTTTTTTAGGGAGGGGGGATAGGCAGGGCTCTGAATGGGAACAAAATAAAATTTCACAAGTCTTTTGTGAAGTGGAACCAGCTTTTTCCTCAGAACTGTTGTCGTGGTATGTTCTGCAGAGCAGAGAGGACTGCCTGTGTGGATTAGAGCCATGTTACTCCCCACATCTGGTTTTGAGCTAAGCTGAAGGATAACAGGACTGTGAGTAGAGGCCATGGCCCCTTCTCTTTATCTTGCAATATACGATTGTGAGCCTGCTGAGACAGTCTTTGCAGAAGTCTATATGCAAGAGTAGTCCTGCTGATGAATATGTACGTGCTGCAGTGTTCCTTGCATGTTCAGGGCCTTGGTTAGACAGGGAAAGCACACAGGTAACTGACTGCAGATCATGGATAACAGTGAGAAGGGGAACAACAGAAAGTGCTTCTGCTTGAGTGCCCTAATCAGGGCTTTAAAGAAGAAATCAGAGCCAGCTGTAGCCATTTTTGAAGGACAAGTTCACTTTAAAAAGACTGATTGTAAAATGTCTCCCTGAAACAACCCAAAACCTTGCTCGTCTGTTGGGTTACTGTAATTCTTGTCGCTGTCCTGTGCAGTCAGAGCAGTTAATGACTATCCAGGATTTAAGATTGGAAATGACTGGCATAGGCCTGAAATACCCAAGACAGTACTTTTCTCTGAGTTGCTTGATTGTTTTAGACTGTGCAAAGCTGGGTGTTCAACAAGACAGCATGTTAAGACAGCAGCAATACAACATATTTTTTTGCAATCACAATTATCAGTGAAATTCATTTTGAGAGTAACTCAGCTGCCAATGATAGGGATACAATGGTAAGCAATCTGTACCAGATGATAGCCAGAACTTGTACTAGCATAAAGTCGCTATTTTGAAGGCTTGTGTGGAGGAGTCATTGAGTTAAAATTCTGGTCCTACTCTGGTCTAAAGTTAGCGGATAGACAAAGAGTAATGGGATCCTGCTCACTTCATCCCCTTTGTAGTCAGGATAGGATTCGATGCTGACATTTTAGCACCTCCTACATCTTTCTGTGAAGTTCAGGTAAATGCACTATGGCTTAGCTTCCGTCAGCTGGTATGATTTTTAAGTGGGAGGGTCTTCTCACCATCCATTCTCTTTCTCTATAACATCTGCTGGCACAGACAACTGAATGCTCAGCTACTGTTTCCTTAGTCTTCCTTTTTTGGTGTTTTGTTGGGTTTTTTTTGGCTTGATATTTCCCTTCTGGTTCTCTTATGTCTTCACTTCCTAAAACCAAATAAACTCCTTGTGAACAAACAGACGGAACTTTAAGAAACATATCCTTTTCAGCTGCGTGTTTCCGCAGGTCCTTGTCCTCTTCTTCCACCTGCTGTAGTGTAATCTCATAACAGGTAGTAGATACAACCTTGTTTTGTGCAATTTCTCTTGCAGCTTTTATAGGTGTCCTGTATTCATTTTAAGGGGGACTGCTGTAACCAGTCTCCTGGATAATGCGGGTCATGAAGTTTTACCCAACCCTTTATGGATCAAGTCTTCATTCACCTGTTTGAGATGCAGCCTTCATCTTGGCAAAATATGCCTTTTACCAGGATGGAGTGAGTACCAGTAATGGAGGATCTATTCTACTTTACTCTTTGTGGTGACGGTGCTATGTTCTAGTTCTCCAGTAATATCATCATCTTTCCCTCTCAGTGTTTACAATCCAAGCAGGAAGAAAAAAAAACAACAACTCAGTTACTCTTTCTAGTAATGTTCCCCCCCCCTCCAGCTGCTGAAGCATTTTTCTGAATGGCAAACTGTTCATAAGGCGGTTATGGGGAAAGCAGCTTATGAGTTTGTAGATACGCAATGCTCAATAAGGCATATCATGAGCCACCATGTTAAAAGATTTACAGGTTTAAGAAAATGGTTTTGTATGAGTTTTAATCTCTTTTGGCACCATGGCAAGGAAAGGGGAGGGTCAGTTGGATGAAGCAGGTGACATGTTTTGAAGGAAGATAAGATCACAGTAGAAATAGGAGAGTAGCTGCTCTCAAGCATGAGCTGATTATCTCTTCAAAGTTTGGCATGGACTTACACGTTTTTTGGCCACTGCTTCCACAAGCTTTCAACCACTGTCTTACTGATGAGAGAGTGAGATAAAATTTATTGTAATCTCACCAAAGTTCTGCAATAAATATGCCCTTTTAACTGTTAAAGCAACTACTACGTAATTCCCCATCCCCTTAAAGGGTAAAAAAGAAAAAAAATTCTCCTCCTCTCAGACACTGAATTTTCTTTCTTGAAAGAAAGACACTTCTTTCCACTTTCATTATGGACTGTGATGGATTTTTTTTTTCTTTTCTCACAAGTACAAGGACAAATCATTGAACTACTTCAGCTGCATGCTATTACTTAACTTCTAGGAAATTTATGTGCTGTATTTTCCTGCAAAGAAGTAACATAGCAGTGCGCATGTGGTGCTATACGTGTCCATTGCCACTAGTTTCAAAAGCTTCCCTTAAGTACATCTAGTAATGCAAAATAGTCCATATTTCTTTGAGGAGCTGGTTTTACATTGTTCCTTTTCTCCTAATAGAAAAGATTTAAATAAAGTTTGGAGAGACGCAGTCCAGGGTTCAAAGTATATGTGCTGCCTGCACAAATTCTGGCACATGGCCGCCTTGTCCCCTGTCTGAGGAAGCCAGGTTTCACTCAGTCCTTCATACAACACTCCAAGGAAAGAGAAGAACTCAAGTTAACCCCAAACAGGGTTTATATGCCTAACGGCCTTGTGAAAGCCTTAACTGGGGAGACAGACAAAATAAGTTTAGTATGCTATTTTGTAAGGTGCTTTATTAATACAGTGATAGACAAGCCCCACTATAGCGGGCTTGCCTTGTAAATGGGCAAGATGGACAGAGGGAAGAAAGAGAAACAAAAAGTTACAACAATTTACTCAAGCTTGCACAGCCTGTTTGGTGATTGCTCTGATTCCTAGCCCTGTCTATAGCTTGCATTGCCTCCTGAGGCAGTGTTGGCCTCAATTATTATTTTATTGGAATATTCCCCAAAAGCTTTAAAGATACTGGTATGGAAGAACATGAGAAGCCCATGCAAGCTGTCCCTGCAGGCTGCCCAAAGGTTTTCAGGTAGAGCTCACATACATTGGTAGACAGAGCTTAAACAGCAGCAGTGGCTCCCAGGCTAGGTCCCCTCCACCTTCAATTCGGATATCTTACTCCAGTGACACAGAGCAGATTTGTGGTCGTGAATCTGGCTCTTGGCTTCCACATTGGGAGAAGCTGCTTCGTCATTACTTCTAATATTTAATTTTTCATGGAAGCATCTGTGCAATTGGCATAGGGATGATGTTAGATGATGATAAACAAGCACAGAAGCATAATTACAAGTGAAAAGGTGAAAGTTCACAAGGATCCCTTTTTGAAGATGTTGCCCTTCAGAAGGAAAACTGCTGGAAAGACCCTTCTGGAAATATTCAGCCTGGCACTGTAGATTGTATTCCTTATTGTGTGTGATGATCCTGACTCTTAGGTCAGACCTTCTTTCGATAAACACTGCACCATTGTATTTCCTCGTATGTTCTGTCAGTCAGGATCTCGGTTTAAAAAAAAAAAAAAAAAAAGGCAAGCTTGCTAAAAGATGGGCACCTATGGAGGATCTTTAGCTTTCTTGGAGTATACAAGGACATATATAGATAGTGTGGTGTTTGGATCAAGGTGATTCCCTTTCCTGAGTGCTACGCAGGTAGTATCAGTACTGTACAGATTATAAATGTATAGAATCAGGGAAGATAAAAGGCACAAGCATAGTGATTTCTCTAAGAGCACCTTAACAAATGTAAATAACGTGATACTTCTAATACGTGCTAGAGAGCAAGTCACCAAGGCAATTGGAGTGTTTTGTTGGTTTAGCAAACCTTTTTATTACAGTATGACTTTTTAAAAGTTGAGGTAGTTAATTTTTAGACATTTCTAGTGGATTCCTTGATGGAAAATAAACTTGTAGCACGATTTCATGAAATAGAATGACAGGGCCAATTGCGAAATATTTTTTTTAAAGTTAGTAAGAAGCCTCATCTTTCACTTAGGACAAAACTCATATTTGCAAATTCTTTGAAAATAAGAGCCTTTCTAGAAAGAGTGGCCTGTGATGTTAACAAGGTAAAGATCACCCTACCAGCAGATATAATTATTGAGATGATGGTCTCTCTGCTACAGCACGCCATAAAACTCACTAGGTGGAGCTCTAAGGTACCAGGTAATCCCTCTGGGGACCTACATGGAAGAAACGCTTAGTGTATCCATGGGAAGACTCGGGCATGGAATTCACAACGGCACCTCGGCGTAGTCACACAAAAATAAGGGGCTGGAATTAAAATAATAATACCCCTGCCCCACCCCTAAAGGATTAAGGACGGGAATGCCCAAAGCAGAGGTGTAAACATTCAGAAAGCAATCAGTTTTTGCGCTGTGCACTCCTCACTTAGTTTTATGAAGGAAAAAGATAGTGGCATGTATTTTTACTAACCAAGCAGCTGGGCTGAGCAACTTTTCTTACGTTTCCTTCCCATCTTGTCAGGCTTAAAGAGACTTTCTGGGCAAGTGTATTGTACTGAAACTTGCATACATTTGGAAGGAACTTGACAAAAAGAGGCATCTAAGGCTATGGCAGGGTGCATTTATTATCCAGATGACAAGTGGATATTGCAAACAAGGGAGAGCCTTGCGGGGGAGTTAGGAGAACCTAAAGTAGCAAAGCATTTCAGCGGGGTGGGGGGTCTATGAAAGGTGTAAAGCGAATAGGGGTGTAGAGTCATAACAAGGGATGTCTGCAAGTTGTTGCGGTCATTTAAAAGCAATCTGTCTGGAAGACCTCAGTGTCACACAATTTGCCTCTGCGGGGTTAAATTTAACATCTTTGGGTTTAAAACCGAAGGATTTTTCTCCTTCAGGGGTGGTGGTGACAACGACACTCACAAAAACACGGCTGCAGCAGGGGCAGGTTACATCCTCCATGATGATTTTGGCGAAAGCGCCTGGGCCGGGCCAGGCCGTGGCTGCAGGGGTCACCTGGGGAGCCGGGGTTGCCTCGAGTGCAGCGGGGCTGGGAGGGGCGAGGCCGGGAGAAGGCCGGCCGGGGTGGCCGGCTGGAGAGGGGCAAAACGCTGGAGAAATCCAGCGGCTGGTCAACGGCCCGAGGCGAGCGGGAACGGCAGCGCCAGGAGTGAGGCGAGGCTAAGAATAAGGCGGGCGGGGAGGGGGGGAGTGAGGGGGCACACACCAAAAAAAAAAAAAAAAAAAGTTTTCTTTTAGGCTGAGCCCGGGAAGGGGTGTAGGGGGGAAATCCCTCTCAGCCGTTGTCAAGGAGATGGGCGGCCGGTTTCGCCCGCCTTCAAAGCCGGCAGCTCGGGAGGAGCCATTTCCTCCCTGCTCCCTGCGAGGGTTTGCGACCCGCGGAGCCGCCCCCCGCCGCTGGGGGGCGCCCTCCCGAGGAGGGGTGGGGTGGCGCTAACGGTCCGCCCGCGCGCCCCGGCCCCTGAGGGGAACAAAGCTGGCGGCTGGCGCAGCCGGTGACGCCCGAAGACGAAGCGCGGTAGCGGCCCCCAACGGCTCTCCCCTACCTGTTGGGAGCCGTGAGCGGTGGCTAGCAGGGGCGCGGGCACATCGCCGAGAAGCACCGCGCGCCTGACTAACAAGACGCTTCTCGGGGCGGGGAAGGGCTCCTCTGTCTCGCCGACCGCCCCTCGCCCCCGGCGGCGGCGGGGCTCGGGGGCAGCCCCGGGGGCGGTGGTTGGGGCGGGGGCGGTGGGGCAGGCCTGCGGGGCGGTGGGGGGGGCGGCCCGGCCCGCCCTAGCCCGCCCCGGCGGCCGGCACCGCCCCCGCCGCGGGAGCCCCGGCGAATCAGCGGGGCGCTGTCAGGGCGTCAGCGCCGGCGGCTCCGCGCGGCCGGCCCCGAGCGCGTCCCTTATCGCAGACAGGCACCGGGGGCCGGGGATCGCATCATTATCATGGGCACTGTTTGCTTTTCGCGGCGCTGCTGTTTGCTTTTCGCTCTCGCCTGGGCCGGCAGGTTGGCGGGAGGCAGCGGGGGCGCAGGTAAGAGGGGGGCTCCGCCACCGTGCCGCCTTCCCCAGGCTCGGGCGGCGCGGAGCCGTGGCCCCGGGGGGAAACCGTGTTTGTCCGCTCTCCTCTCCCTGGTGTAAGGTGTTGAGGGGGAGGTCACTTCTTGCTGATAGTACTGCCGGGGGTGTTGGAAGTTGTGGTGGGGAGGTGTTTTCTCGCGTGTTTGACACTGCCGGAGCCAAGGGACGTCTGGAGGGAGAGACTGGGAAGAAAAAGTTACTTTCATTAAGTGCCTACGAGATAAATCTGTGCTAAACCCTAGAGACTCCGCAGGGGAAGCGTTGGCTGTTATATCTTCATAGGTTTTTGCCTGTCTGCGCGTTAACCCAAAGACCTGCCGTTTCTTAACAGCCGCGCTTGTATCTGTTTAATAGCAGTAATGATATTAAGTCTTTGCTCCGGTGTTTAAAAAAAAACAAAAAACAACCCAACCCCATCTGCCTAGTAATGTTGTAAGCCCAAAGTAATTTCTTAAAGATGTGTATGCAGTCTCTGAAGTTGTGCTAGAAATCCTTTAAGGTGAAGGGGGGAGGGGAGGGGGGACGGAAAAAAATCTCTTTTCTTCAGATACAAGAGTTTAAATGCAACAATGTGAACGAAGTCAGTGTAGAAGTTCTTAAAGTCCAAGAAATGCAATGTGAGATGTGGAGCAGAGCAAGGGGCTCATATTTGGTTTTGCCCTTTCATTTGACTCATTGGCATTCACGCCTGACTCCCAGGCATCCTCTGGTTGCTGTGAAATGTCCCCCTTGGCTCAATGCAGTTTGAATTTTTGACGGCACTATAAAGAGTCCAGCCGTCACTTTTGCTGATCTTGATGGGAGATGGGTGCCGGTTTAATGAGTCAAAAATATGAACCAAAGCATTTAAAAACAAAAAAAAAGCAAAAAACCAACAAACCCAACATCCAATCTTCTTTTCTTTCTGTGCTTGACTGGATCTCTGTCTGATCTGGGCAGCACCCTCGGACCCCTTAAGCGAATTCACGTAAATCATAGCTAGATCTGAACCTTCTCAGCGGTTAAAATAAATGAATGGACAAGAAAGAGGGAAACAGACCACAGCAGCCCCGCGCTTCTCCAGAAAATACAGCGCTCTGCGTTTGGGAAGGGGAAAGCGTTCCCCTCTTTCTTTGGGAAAAAAAAAAAAAAAAAAAAAAAAACACAATACCGAGTTCAGGCAATTCTCCTGCTGGGATCCCTGAGTTGCCCCGCGGGGCCGTCTTGGTCCGCACCTCTCGGAGAAGTTCTCTGCGCCATGCCAGGATATCTGATTATTTTCCCCTCTCTAAATAGCCCCCTCCTGCTCCCGGTGACTTTGAAGGATCCGTGTGTTATCAGTGGGGATGGCTGAGTGAGCACTTCTGAAACAATTAGCGTTAGGATTTCAGGCTAACAATAAAACTGTTTTCACTTTAGTGCACCTTTTTTGAGGATCTGTTAATCTAATTGGCATGAAACCAACCGCACATGTCTCTCGCTGGATGCCCCCCCTTCCTCCCTCCCTCCCCAACAACCCTCTCTCCTAAATACTTCCTAAAAATCAAGGGGGGGGGGGTGTTTGTGCTCCGGGCAGCACTGCCGGTTGTTACCCGGCTGCTAACCCGCCCCCCCCAGGCAGTGCGCTCCCCGCTTGCCCCCCTCCCCGCCCCCCCGCGGCAGTCCCAGATGTGGCTGTGGCGTGAAATGGTGAGGAAATCCCTGCAAGGTGCGGTATTGACACCGCGGCGGCGGCGGCTGACAGCGGCCCGGCCTGGCGCGGCCGGTCTCCCCGAGGCAGCGCCGGTCTCCGGTGGTGATACCGCCCCCCCGCAGCCTCTCGCACAGGGCGCTGCGAGTGGGGGGGTGGCCGGGGACCGTCTGTGGGGAGCGCGGAGGGGGCAAGGCAGGTTAGGCAGGGCTTTAGATATTCCCGTGTTAGCAGCACACCCCATCCCTGAATAGGTCGGAGCTTTTTTTTTTTCTTCTTCTTCTATGTTCACTTCATTAACATTCCCACGACTACCAAATCTCGACTCTCTCTCATCCTCCTCCCTCCCCCATCCTCTTTAAATCCGGGGGGAGAAAACGGATGCCCGTCACTGAAATGTTTGTAAAGGCTTCCTAGGCTGAAAACAAGAAAAGAGGTCTGGGTCCCCCCTTTCAGGGTCCGGCTCACCAGTGAGGCACCCGCCCGGGCAGGGGCCGGGAAGACTGCTGGGACTTTTTCCTTCGAAGTGAGTTTTAGTCCATGTAGATGATGTTATTGCAGGTTGCTTTGCTCCATGCTAGCTTACCGCGTTTCATATGGTCTTCCATTTATTTATTATTTTTTGCCTCTTAATAAAAAGGATTAATGTGGTTTTGCTGTTCAAATATTTCTTTTTCTCATTCCCCCGCCAGCATAGTTTATTTACACTAGGGTCTATCTTTCTAAATTAAGAAGATCTCTTTGCTAGAACATGCAAATGGGCTTTTTCCCCCCTCATCTTACAGATCATTTAAACACTCTCTTGTTTTACTAAGATGTGGATCTCCAGTACCAGACCTATATAAGCCGGCGCTAATTACTAGTATGTCTAATGATTTCCTAATGCAGAAACGTGGGACCGAGTCCCTCTAGCTTGGTGGAGCACTGCTTATAAATGACTTAAGGAGAATAACACGTTGGTTTGTTCTAGTTATTTAACTTTAGATGTTCCCATTTCCAGGATGACAGTGGGAAGGCAGGCAAGCAAACAGCTTCTTCAGGGGTTTTCTGTGTCTCAGGTCTCCCTTCTTATCTGTCCCCTTGGGGTTCGTTCTGTGCTTCCAGATGTTGACGAGTGCGCAGAAGCTACGGATGACTGTCACATCGATGCAATTTGCCAAAACACGCCGAAATCCTACAAATGCATCTGTAAGCCAGGCTATAAAGGCGAAGGGAAACAATGTGAAGGTAAGGACAGCTCGGCTCCTCTCCTGTCTCTCCTCCCCTCCCTTCTCTTATTTGTTTGCTCTTTAAAAGCTTTTGTAAATAGCTGAATTCCTGAAACGATTAATGCAGATTTACAGCTGCTTAACCTCAAATCTCGGTGTTTATTGGCAAGCATCCCCCTGCTGCTTTTGCTAATTGTCCGGCATCACAAACATCGTCTCCGCCAGCCTGCTTCTAAAAATAAAAACAAAATTAAAAAATAAAAGTAAAAAAAAAAAGCGGGGGGCCGTGCCCCACCGAGGCTGCCGCCGGGTCAGCACCGACGAGGGCTCGAAGCGCCGCGCCGAGCACGTGGGCCCGCCCCGCCGGGGCGCGGCCGGGCCGGGGACCCGTCTGTGTCTGTCTCCCGGCAGAGAGCGGGCGGGGACGGCGGGCCTGGGGGTGGCCGTCCCTCCCGGCTGCCGGCGCCCGGGGAGGCCTCATGCCTTCTCCCGCAGCCGGGCAGCCCGCGGGGCTACGGGGAGCCTGGGCCGCCTCCCTCGGCCCCCGCCCGGCCTTGCGGCCCCCCCAGCCTGGCCCGGTGCGGCGGTGCGGGCTGTCCTGGTCCCCGTCCTCGGGTCCCTCTGAGGCCCAGGGAAGCTTGCACCTTCCGCCTGGCTAACAGTCATTTACCATCATCCTTCTCACGCATCCTCCCCGGGCTAGTTACAGTGGGTGTTTTTCTGTATCAGCTCAAACAAGACACTGGAGCTTGCCTCTCTTTGATACTATGCATTTACCATGAGCATGTATTTTTAGTTTGTGGAACACTGTTTTAAAAGGAACTATTTCAGATTATTGTACTTACACAGACTTTAAAAAGTTGTTTTACTTCTGTATGTCCTTATATCAGTCCTTGCAATTGAAAAAGACCTAGCATGTTTTTATTAGACACTGCGTACACTCATATTTTAGATTTTATGAACTCCATCATGTCTATTGAACCTCAGCAGAGAGAGTGTTCCCTGGTGAAAAGAACGAATATTGTAATCACAGCAGAATGCTGTACAAATAAGAGATGCAGGATAATTGGGGTTTTTTTCCTACTTGTAGATGCTTAGCAGCTATAAAAATTCTCCTTCCAAGTCCCTCTCTATGGCAGACTGAAACTTTTTCAAAAGGTATATGACCAGTCCATTAAAAAGATTAAAGACCTAGAAATGACTTTGCTGAAGTCTACAAAAATTTGAAACCACATATTATTCTCCATGGACTTCCAAAGTGTTTGTTCAAGTGCCCTCATAAAGCATTTTTGTGGTTGTCATATTTTTCTGTCTTGGACTTAAATTGACAGAGACAAATTCCTGCTGTCCACCTCTTGGTGCTCTAGCGTCTCTGAGTTGCTGTTCATTTGGAAGCCAGATTTTCTTTCTTGCAAATAGAATAATCCTTCACCACTTCTTCCTCTATTCATTCCTTCCAGGGAAAGAGCTCTGTGCAGAGAAAATGCAAGGCCACAGCTGTGGGGCATTCTCAGAGTTGGTCCTCCTTGTTGTATTGGTTTTCCACATCAAACGTTTACTAAGCTTTAACTGCTCATATTTTAGCTGTTGAGCTCTGCTTAATGGTAGACCTGGCTGATACTCATGCTTATTTAATATACATATTTCTCTTTGCCTGACTTACCTTGTCTCAGTAAAAAAGAGAGCTCAGTAAGTAGTAAAAAATCAGATGTCTCTGTGGAATGATGTATAGAATCATGGAATTTCTGTGGCTGATGTCAAACTCATATCTAATGGATTTAATGTCTGCCAAGCTTGATAAGTAAAGCAGTCTGGGGCTGACTGCAACACATTCTGCATGAATGTTAATTGTTCAGTGTTAGTCAGGTAAATGAATGTCAGGTGCCTAAACCAGGTATTACTATACGTGATATATGACTTTTTTTTTTTACAATGTTACACTAACAGTTCTAAAGATGTTGGATCAGCTCTGTATCTTAAATTTGTAATTAATACCAAAATTTGGGATAAGCGGAAAGCTTGAAATATTTTTTGATGCTTCCTTTCTGGAGCTTATTTTAGATTACTTATGTAGTACCTCTTAATTTGATCCCAAAGTACTTTGAAACTTTGTTACTGAAGTTACATACCTTCAGTGGCAGGCAGATATCATGTCTTTTTTATGAGTGAGTAATCTCAAAACTATAGAGGTGAAGGAATGGTCATACAAGTCAGTGGCAGATGTAAGTTCTGTCTCAGGTCTGCTGTTCACAGAGAGTGGGTTTATTTTGCATCCTGAGGTCAAGTATTCAAAACCTACAGAAATGAACAGTCTAACAGTATTGATTGATATTTAATATTCTGTCACAAGGCAACACCAGTAATCAGCCATTAAAATTTTTCTTTTAAGGTAAAAGTGACTGTGCTTGTAATAACAAAGATGAAATACACCAAATGGTTTTTGTTGTGCTAAAACCAAAGCTGAGTCATTAAACAATTCTGAGTCTTTACAACTAGCTTTTCTAAATAAGCTTTTTGATCACTGAAATAGTTACCTATGAGAAAAGGATGTCTTTTGTACAGATAATGTGCCTCTTCAATTTTGTAGAAATCCATCTATATTGCTTCACATCTAAAGGACATTCGTTATAGCATAACTATCTCCATCATAGTGCAGGCTCTCATATACAGCTATATTTTACTAAACAAGCAGAATCGCAATTTATATAGTGCAGTGATCTTAAAGAAATTATAATATATGATCACATTTATTCTAATAAATTATAGTAAGCTGACAGTTTATGTTATATTGAGGCATTACAATTAATTTAGAAAGGTATGCATGTTAATTTACTTTAAACGTCAGTCAAATATTGCTTTCATTCACTTAAAATCCATTTTTAGAGAAAGGGGTAGAGTATGGGAGCTAACATGATTTGGATGATTAAGTTTTATAAAAGCAATGGAGCACATATTTGTACAAATATGTCCAGTATGTGAATAGGTATTTGTGTACTCTTGCATATTTATTTATAGTTTTTTATTTAAAAAAATAGTTTAAAAAAATGGGATCTTTAGCCTAATGCAGTAAATGCGGAGCCCAGGCCCTTGTGCAGGATTTTGTGCATATTTTGCTGCTCTGACCTAAAGGGTGGGGAGAAATACGTAAGACAGAAACATTCCTTTGAGGACCTGTGGAGAGCTCTAGCAGAAATTATACTGAAATGAAACATTTTCTTGACAGTTTGTTAAATTCCTTTAACAGGGAATTTGTTTCTGAACTTTGCTTTTCTCCCAAAATGTCTTTTGGATTGTGTTTCTCCAGAGTTTTTGAGGATTGAGGATTATTTATCAGTTCGCAGATCTACCCTACCTTTTTTCTTCTTTTTTTCTGGGTAGCCTTCTTGCTTGATCTAGCTGACCTGTTTCTTTCCACAGAGCACAGTTGTTTCTCCAGACAGAAGAGTTGCTCCTTCTTCCTGTGTCCTGGCTCCTGCTTCCCTCTGTAGATTTCAGTTTTTTTTTTTCCCAACCAGCTATATGTCAAGCCATATGGTCAGCATTACCATGATGATATTTCCCCATGTCCCATAGTATATCAATATCCTCTGACCACAAATTCTCCAGCTGGCGTTTTCATAGGACAGAATAGTGTGTCCAACCCAGGTAATCTCTAAAAAAATACTGCTTTCAAGTGCCCATTTCTATTAATTGATAACTGATTCAGTTCCCCTGGCAGACCTACTGTTACCTAGGAAATCTTCCCTGTTGTGCTTTTAGTCGGTATCTCAAATGCAGTGGCCTGCACTCAGCTGCAAGCACACTCTTTTATGCTCCCTAGGTCTTTGTCCTTACCTTCTCTACATTGACTTTTGGTCTCCCCACAGGTTAGTATCTCAATAAAATTGTTAGCTGGAAAGTTGTGTCAAAGCAATGGAAATTCCAGAGGGTTCAAAAGGATTCTAAGTCCTAAGGTTCCTTAGGCCTTGACAGGGCCTCCTTTGTCCCTGATGCCAATGTTGTGTTTGCTGTTTTAGGGTTCTCTGTCACTGCACGGTTTATGAAGGGGTTTGCCTCTCAAACCTATTTAATTTTTTTTTGCCCATGCTGCTTCTCAGGCTATTCCAAACCCTCACACCATTAATGGTTAAAATACTCTGTATAATTTTTGGTTGATGTTTATCTCTGCCCATTTTATATCCAGTTAGTATGTTAACTTTCTTCTCTATTTTAAACATTTTTTTTTCCCTCAGACTACTGTTTATCCCCAGTGTGACTGTGATTTCAGTGAGTTGCTCTAGCTGTAGCGTCTGTTTCTTTTGGATGATGTGTTACGTGTAGGACTCTTTCTCTACAGTACGTAGAAGATGTGTTTGGGTGGATGTGATTGTTTCCTTAAGACGTGTTCACTGGGATCTGTTGCTTCTGGGTTGCAAAACTCTGCTCTGAGCTTTCCCATATTGAGTAAGATTTCCCTCTTGGTGCTTTTTTTCTGGTGTCTTTCATAGTATTTGCATAACCGTTCTTCAGTTCTTTTAATAATTGGTCTCATACAGTTGTTGTCATGTTACTTGAACTCTTTGTACAGAAGAGAAATGCTCACAACTTTCACCTGTACTTTTTTTATGATTCTTTTATTCCTGCTGTGAAGCATCATAATGTTGTCGATGAACTTCTTGCTGAGGGCAACATACATGTACCATGGCAAAATATCTTGATAGCATGTGCCCTGAGAGGGTGATTTTCTGTCTCTGTTCGAAAACGGCGCTATATCAGCAGCAGTTTTGCTTGACTGCTAGTTGAGTTGGCCTGTGCAGTTCTGGTGATGTAAGGTTGTCGTATGCTGATGTACTTGCAGTCCTTTTCCTGATGTAAGTAATCATTCCAGGTAAACAGGCAGGTGGTCATGGTAATCTCCAAAGAGGGCTGTTATTCTTGATTACCCCAGTGATAGCACCTCACTGGGTTTAAGCTTGATACAATCTCAAAATAATATGAACCATTCCTGCCTCAATCACAGGTATACTCAGCCCCACAGTAGGTTATATTCTGCATATGTCCATTTGGAAACACAGACTGATCGTCCTTTCTGAACCCCAGTGCTCATCTAAGGACTGCTTAGCTGAAGGGAGCTTCTGGAAAATGTACAGCCCAACAATCTAGCAAGGCACCTCCTAATCTGGGGCTGATGTGCTGCTCATCGTGATTTCTGCAATAGTTCCTAACATTTGTCTGCGTACAGTGGATGGAAGTAGTCAATATGGTATCTGGAAAAATACTTGCATTGATATACCTAGATTTTGTTATTTCCATTGATGTTCTGTGACATCTGGCTTTGTCTCTGACACAATCTCCTGCTACAGACAGAAAAGCACAGAGTACCATTCAGATAATCTCTAAATTGTTAACTGAAAACCCTTTTCTGAACTAGGATTTCTGATTTTGTGGAAACAATAGGATAGTGAATTTCTTACTTTGGCAAATGTTTGAGACTCTTGGGTCTATCCCATGCAATTATGTCCTCATGCTGCAGGTGCAATAATGTCCCTAAGTCAAAATTTAAACTACTCGTGGTTTTTGCAGCAATACACTGAAATTTAAAATGATAGCTCATTGCATTTACAATGAATCAGAAACAGTATAGATAAACTACTCCTTATCATCTTCAGTAATATTGTGGGTATGAGGCCAAGATTCTTCTTATACCTGTTTGTTAGATCTTTTTTAAAGGATTGTAAACAAATCTTAGCAGTTGGAAAAACATCTAGAAAATTTATCTCCTTATCACTCTCATTTGAATAATGATTGTTTCTCCAGGCTTGACTTAATATTCTTCTTACAATTTTAATCTTTTTCACCTGTTCTGTCTTTCTTTTTCTGAAGAAGCTGGTCTCACTCATTGGATTTTAGTTTTACTTTAGTCATTCAAATATCTGCTGTGTTCTTCTCATGCACTTCAAAAATGAAGCCAAATATTGTGACAAAGCTGCTCTGAATCAATCAACCTGGAAACAGCATAGGACATTTCAGAGTTCTCATTTCCCAGCTCCTGGTCCAGTATCTCGCACTGAAGCCTCCTCTGGTCTGCAGTGATAAGTGATAAGTAAGTAAAGGGCTTCTGGATGTCTTTTAAATGGAACAGTGATCCCATTTCTTTAAAAGCTCCACGGTGTCCCGTTAATCCACTCTCAGCAATTCTTTCTTAAGTGGAGCATCTTTATCAGTGATATTGTGTGAGAGTGTTGGGTGTCCTTTGGCTTCCGAAACTTGGGCATCGTGGTGCGTGCGCAACTCTAGTGGGTTCAGGCTTGTGCACTCTGTCTCTCCGCTGAATAACAGTGATGCCACTGAACAAGGGAGCTTAAGTGACTTCTTCCTGATTGATGATTCTTCTAATTGCAATAGAAGGTGAATTCATTCCCTCAAGGAAGGGTGATCCTCTGGGATCTTGCAAATATTGACTCATTTCAGGCTGAATATTATCGCTATATCCATAGTCTTACTGTTGTTGCTTGCAAGAAGGTGCTCTGGGAAGTTGGTTTGGTCAAATCCACTAATAGTCCCTACTAATAATATCCCACTACGTATCTGTCAGAGGAACAAAGGATTTTCTGAATAGTCCTGTGCTGGTGTGTTGAGTTATGCCACTCCCCCGCCGCCGCCCCAAAAGCACCACAAATATGTATACCCTTTGTCTGCCTGTTCTGAAAAGCTGCAGGAGGATGGAATATGAACATTTTTCCTAAATACTCTTTCATCCTTTGTCATCCTTTGTTCCTATCATTCTAATTTTGTTATTTTCTGTGTAACCATTTTGTGACTTGATCTCAGTTTAGTGCTTGAGGCTTTGACACTGATCTAATTACTTTTGAATTGGTTGTCCAGTAGTCTTGATGTCTGTAGTGAATATTAGGTACTGAAGCTGCTGTGCTTTCTAGTTTTACAGTTACAGTACCTTAACAGATGGCATTAATGTCGTGTGTTTGAACTTCATGTCACCCTTCCACAATGGCTGTGTTCTGGATGGGATCTGTTGCTATAAATCTGTGATGCTGGTTTTGTCCTGTTGGCTTCCTCTGAGCACAGAGGAAGAGATACTCTGCCACCTCCCAGTTTTGTGGTGATTTTTATTTAAGGGTCAAATTTTCCTTCCCAGTTTTATTCATGGGAATTATAGCTTTACACTGTGTGAGCCGTTGTGCTGATTTCACTGAAAGCAGCTTACATTTGATACATGATTCACAGCTTGCCAGTTTTCTGAATTACTTCAGGGAATGGAGTTTCTTAGGGGATGGAGAAGAAGTAGCAAGCAAGAAAAAACTCCTGAGAACATTCTGTCGTAAACCATAATTTTATTACAGCTTAAGTGAATTATCGGCTTAAGATAACTTTTTCTTTTCTCCTTCACGCTTCGTCTGTTCCTTGAATAAGGCTTTTGTTTTAGCCAGGATTGAGCCTGGCATTAATTAATTAATTAATTTCAGATTGCTTTATTTTTCTGACTTTGTTCAGCACTTTATCCAATAAAACCACAATAACCCTCAGTTGGGATGACATGACACATTTAACTGCTCGCAGTGTCATCAGTCCCCATGTGTCACACACCCTATTGTTTCCTTCTCTCCCTTTTCCTCCTTACCCTGTCCTACCTTCTCAGAGCTGCTTTCTGGCAGCCCATAATGCTGCTTCAGTGAACAGCTCCCCCGGTGGTCCAGTTTGGAAATCTTCCATTTTTACTTAGAAAAAGAACATTTGCTCCAACTTCTTCCCCCCCACCCCGAAGTTCTTCTTGGATACAAGTATCGCTATATTTTGCATAAACAAATACCGTGCAGCTAGAAATATGGCCTCATTCTTCAGCAGTATTACATGTAATTCTCAATTTGGAAAAAATATGTTTTTTTCCAAGGACACTTCTCTAAATAGTTGATAAGCTCCCTGTCTGCTGGATGGTCCACGGGTGCTCTGGGAGCTTATAAATATATATAAAATTTCATCAGTCTCAACAGTTCCTAAGCTGCAGAACCCAGGGTGGCCTCCTGTGGTGATGTAAACTTGGTATTTAGAAGGAACTTCTCCTTTCCCCCAAATACACAGTGTAAATTATCTGCCAGGAAAATTATAATAAAATGAAAAAGCATAAATAGAATGTACTAAGCTCAATAAGTAAGAGTCTGTCCTTTTGTCTTCATTCTTTATACATCTGCCAGACACTGCACGGTTTTCCTTGTTTTCCCACCTGTCACCTTTACTTCTGGTGCAGTCCCCTTTCCTTGCAGTCTTCATTATGTTGTCTTGTGTATTCTGTTACTCATCTGTCTCTTAACCTTGTAATTTCCCTACTGCAAATCCTACTTCTCTTTCTTTTGTCCTCTCCTAGTATATTTTCACCTGCTACTTTTTTATTTTATTCAGTTTTCCTTCCCTTGTCCTCTCTCTCAGTGGCTTATTGTGGTTATAGCAGTATTATTCTAAGAGCCAGTGTCCCACAGCAAGACCTCTGGAACCGGAAAGCTGGTAGCTGCAAGACCCCTTATTGATCCTTTCTCCTGAGGTCTGTTTTCAAGTCAGAATTGTTCCTACCAGCCCTGTTTTCACTTTTTCTTCCTTTTTCTGCACCTCTTTCCTGGCCCCCCCCACCAGCTCAGAGTTCACCTGTGCATCAGCACATTCCCTGCTCTTCCCACCGCTGCAGACCCATGGCTCCTTGCTCAGGTGGCTGGCTGGAAAGACATCTTTGCGTGGCTGTTTGCCATCATTTTTCAGCTCCCATTTGATTATGGGACTGTCTTCCTGTGTGTCCATCGCACTACCAAAATACACGTTCTTTGTTCTGAGGCTGAACGTAAGCTGATGCGTGACGTGGTCGGGGAGTCTCTGGTTGGATGATGCCAGAGGAGGTGGGGAATGTGACCTTTTGCTACTTCCCTAACCCTTGCCCACATAAACTCCAGTAATGTGGCTTTTGTCTTCTGTGCATTTGAGCCAGGTAGCATCCACTTTGATGCTGTTAGGACACTGTTGAGGTAACGGGAATTGTGGGTGGTGTATACAGTCTCTGTACCTGTGGAAGAGGATGGAGCCATTGTGTTGTGAAACTACAGCCTAAGGCTGAAAAAACACCAACCAAGAAGGACATTCTGGAAACTGTAGCTACCTAAATTTCAGCAGATGCTTGCTGACCTGGTGAACTTATTTGATTGGGATTTTTTTTTTTTAGGGATTTTTTAAATGTCTGATTTTTGTTCAGTGAATTTTCAGCTGCAATTTGGCCAGCTTTTTCTGTCCCAAGAAATCTGCTGAAAGGTAACTCCCCACCTCCTTACAGGAAACAAAATCTGAGAGCATTAAATCTGTTTGAATAATTGGGGGAGATTTTTTTAAACATAGTAAAGCAGTGAATTTTCCATATAATTGCTTTAGAAAAAAGCCAACTTTCTGGGTATTTTTCTTTGTTTGCTTTAGTATGTATGTATTTGTTTTAAATTTTAGCTGAAAGAAAGACCTACTTTAAAGCAGATTCCTTGCATGAAAAAATCTAGCCCTTACATAAATGTTTGGCCGAATTATAAGAAAATGAAGATGGGGTCTGACAGCCCCTCTTGAAATTTCAGGACTTTTCTACACATTTTAAGGTGCTCAGCAAAAGGAATACACTTACATTACAGTTTGAAGAGTTGTTTTGTTCAAATGCCTTGAGTCATCAGAGTACTTGAGCATGTGCTTAATCTTAAGAAGCTGTTACCCTTTAAAGTAATTCTGTTTAAGTGCTTTACTAAATTGAAGATATTGTCTCACTCTGCTTCGCAGTGCTCCATCTCTGGAGCTGTAGAAGATCACAGTTTTTCTTTCAGTGACCAAGGAATAGAAAAAAAAAATCTGGATCATTTAATAAGCTGGTGTAAGACCTTCATCTTGCAGGTGCTTTAGACCTGAACTTAGCGTAACACATGAGCAGTTTGTTTGGTGCTGTAGGCCCCATAGATAACGTATCAAATTAAAGAAAATACTTTCACAACTATTGATGATGTTTTACAGTACAGCCACCAAAGACAGAATCAGAAATATTAAATAGATGAAATGACCGTTAGATCGTTCTGATCCCTATAATCAATTTGTTAAGCAGATGAGCTGTTATCTCAGAGATTAAAAAAGCCAATTTTCATTTACTCTCTCAGTTTAAGATTGCTAAACTCCGCATACCATTGTTCCCATGCCTTAGTCTGCATGAACCATTGTCAGTCCTTATGTTTAATAAGGCATTGTGCTCACAGAACATCAAAAATTTAACTGGGGGAAAAAAAAAAGTGATGCATAATACTGATTTGGTTGTTATTAATGTTACTGGTGGAGGGAGGGTATTGCTGCAAAATGTGCTTCAGAAACCAGAGAATGGGAACCTCTGCAGGAGCTGTTATTCGTTGGACATATTGTTGCTGAAAATACTACAGGATGTAACTGCTGCACATTCTAGTTCTTGCTATCGTCAGAGGGAAATTGCACTGAAGTGCATTTGTCCTTATTATCTGGAAGCAGAGGCTACATTCAAAACTTTCAAGCAAGTTGTCTCCCTGTTACAGTGAAAAAGTGGTCGAAGTAAGTGGGTATTTACTTTGCTGAATGGGAAGCGTAGGTAATGCATATCTAAATCTTTTGGCAGCACGTATGTGAGAGGAATTTGATACCTGACTTCATATCTCTAGAGATGTTAGTGTCTTTACTGAGTCGAGTTGCGCCTTTATTCTTTTTGCACTTTTTTGTTTGCTAAACTTTCTTGGAAAGGGATTGCATCAAAACTGTGACTTGGAAACATGTCCATATTGTTATCTAACTACAGAGCACCAAAGTCTAACTTTATTTAGAATTTTCAGTTTTTCTGGTGTATTCCAACCTGTATAAAGAGGAATATAATCAAAGTTCCTCTTTCCATATCCCTTCCCCCCATGCGCTGCTTTTCTCTTAAACCAGCCCAATTACTGCTTGCACAGTGGTGCAGTTCATCTGATCCTTGATACTGGTCTCGGTATACGACACACAGGAAAGGCAGGTGCTCTGAATTGATTGCTTCTGCTTCTGACTTGTGATGGGATTTTCCCAAGGGCTCTCATAGTGGCTTTGTCTGTGTGGGCACACTGGGGAAAGAGTCTCGCTTGGCCAGCGTTGCAGACTGACCCAAAGCCATGGGACTTCTTCACGAGGGAGGCTAACTGTGAACTATTTGGCTACTAGAGGGCAGACACAAGTGGAACCCTGTGGCTTTTGCTTGGCTTGAATTCCTAGAAAAGCGAATTTACCTCTGTTCAGACTGGAGTGTGTAGACGTATTCAGAGTGCAAGGAAGAAATGAGGGAAGGAGGGCTGCCAGAATTACTCTGACCTGTGACTGTTTTGACTTGTAAGAGTGAGCCAGGGAACGAGTATAAGGCAGGAACAGACAACCTCAGCCTGTTTTCCTGAAATAAAAACCTGAAGACTAAAATGGTTTAGTTGGGTCTGGTCTGTTTCATTAAGTATAGACTGTTTCACTATGAGAAGACGGAAGCTGCTTATTCTGTATACAGTTTAACATCTAAGGAGATTATGGCTTCAGAATGGAAGAACTTTTCTATTACAGTTCTCTCAAAAGCAGTAACAATGAAAACAACTCCCTCAAACTGTTGTTTATATTATGATTAACTGTTCCAGTTGACTAGGAAACAACTCTTTTTATGACATGTATAAAATCGAAGGTGTTACTTAATTTTTATGTTAACAGTCACTTCTAAACATATATAATAATTATTTATCTTCTTTATGCTTCTGACACTTTACAACCTTTTACTGTTTCTGTTTTGAAATCTTTTAAAATTTTTTTTTCTCGCAGGAAGTGTGAGACCTGCATTATAGAAAAATAAATCAGTTGACTGCATCACATGTGGTCTTATGAGGCAAAACCCAAAAGCTTTAGCGTTTGTTCTGAATTGGGAATACACACAAATCTAATCAGGATAGCAGCAGCAATTGCGTCCATTTTCTAGAATAGCTTATTGATGTAATGTACTTTCACTTAATACAAAAGTTTCCAATGCACATTTCTGAGTGCTTTCACTGGACTTTGTTGCACAAAGTGAGTGCATATGCATACATGAATACCTGTATGTGCCCACATTACTTCAGAAAACCTTTATTATAGTATATCGTTATAGTATATTTAAGCATCCTGAGGTATTCCATCTTGTAAATTTGCATGTTAGCCTGTATCTGAGTACAACAGTTACTAGAATACATTCCTGTACTGCTTATCCTGAAAGGCTTTTAGTCATTGCCATTAATATTGATGTTATGATTAGGCACTGGTGGTAATTTTAGGTGTTTTTAAGACAAGTATTTTGGTGATCTGTACGTAAGGTAACAGGCAGTTATTGTAGCCTACTCTGCAATGGGAAGACAATATCCTGAGTAGGATTACATGATGTAATTGCCTGAGTTACCAGGAGGCTGGACTGAAGGGATGGAGGCCTGAAAGGGATGCTTTCTGGAAGGACTAGTATATTTCTGTTAATGTTGCAATTCATTGAGGAACGCCTTAGTGTTTGTAATTGTGAAGCCTCCTGAATGATCCTGTTTGCACACAGCATATTCTGTAGGTCTTGTGTTTAATAAAGAGGACAACCTGGTGTCTTGATCACGTTATGTGATTTATGTTGGCAAGATTTGTGTGCTTGTTGGGAGTCCTGAAGGGTCCAGAAAATGTATGAGAGGTTTGCCATTTGTGTATGAGTGTTTCAGAGGGCTCTGATGGGTGGGGGCTGGGCAGGGGTATGTGTGGGTGTGTGTCATGCTTTCAGAAATACAGGTCTCAAGCTTGCTCAGCTGATTTTGCTTGAACTTGCTAAAATAACTTGATCTTAAAGATGAGACCCAGCATGAAGAATTTCAGTCTTTGAAGACGCTGTGAAAATGGGAAGTGGAAGGTGAGGTGGGAATGTGGTTTATGTAAGTCATACAAATCATACTTTTACCTTTACTTGTCAGAAGTACAGACACACAACATATGTGCTTAAGGCCATTATGCCAAGTATGAACACAACTGTCAAAAGGGGGAAATATGCTACTGGGAAGTTTACTACATATTTTTATTACTAAACTATATGAAAATAAGTAAGAAAAGCCAAAATAGGAGCAAACTGTATACTGTATTTATAAAAGTACAGAATTCATATTTTGTATTTTGTTTTTTAAATTATGGATGGTAAACTGTAACATACAAACATATAACAATGTTATGTTCCACTGAAAATCTAGTTTACCAATGGATTCTTCTTTAATAAACTTCATGATCAACAAGGAAGTATAAAACTTAAGGGAAATATATATCTTCTGGTCTGAATTAGTCACTGACATGGCCTTTTCTATTATAGTATTTGAAGCAGGGGAGAGTGCTTTAAATGCTTCAACCCATTTAACCTTAATTGCTCAGTTTTAATAGACATTTGCTAACTGAAGGAACCAAATTATAGCTTGAATTAGGCCTTACTAATCTTAATTAAAAGCTCTACTTTATAATCGGAAACAGCCTATGGTTAAAACAGTAAGCCTTTCTTAAATGGCTTATTTTAAAATGCTAAGGCCCTTTTGACAATAATTGTTTAGACTGAATATGGGTAAGCATTATTCTCCTTATATTGCACTTAATTAAAAATATCTCCTCCATGTGGTTTTGTGCCTTCTGCTGGCTGTAAAATTGTTTGACTGGTGGGGGGTGGGATTACTTCACTTTTCCTGAGGTAATTTGAAAACGTGTTGCTGCCCTTTGTTTTAAAAGTTTTCTGGGGTCACAAGTTACAAAATTAACATGTGAATTAATACAAATATTAGCTTCCTGCATTTCTCTGTCCTTAAGTGAACGCTTGTCAGTCACTTCAATTAACTGGTGTACTAGACATATAATTACAACCGTTAATAATACATCCTATAATTCATTTAGTGTAACGTTTAAATTGTGCTCAGACAGTTGATTATGGGCTTCACATTGCACTCCTTCCTGAGACCTATCTTCCAGTAAAAATAAAGTCTGTTATATTGGGAGGGAGGCCGTGTCTCTATCTATTGAGCATTTGGTATACTGGTAAAGTTTCTATTCATTTCAGGGGTATCTGAAGAGGATAAAGGGTGGATTTCATCTGTGGATGAAAATGGATCTTGGCAGTACCGATCAGTACACTTAAGGGGTTTGCTTTGCTTTCCCTTTGTAGTTGATGGAGAGAAATAGGAATTTCCTTAATGCAGTTCACCTTGCATTAATGGAGACAAAAATAGGTCAGATAAATCACGTCCTGAAATAACAGTCTCTTTCTAACACAGATGTGGACATCTACAATGTAGGCATGTAAAGTTGGATGAGGTGTATCTGGGCCAAAGAGCCTGCAGCTGTGAGATTCAGAGTCCATTGAAATTAATGGGAAATGTTCTGTACTTAATTGTGCTTTGAAATTGAACCAGGACAGGGGATTTTTAAGCTGCAATATTATCATTTGATCATTATGAAATTCATCCTTCCAGTTCCAGGTTTACATTTTTTATTCTTTAATTTAAAATAGATCCTCACGTCTCCAGCACAGGCATATAGTTTAAAAAAAAAACAAAACAAAACAAACAACAACAAACCCCGACAGCTTATTTTAGGAAAAAGGTGATTGTTTTAATTGTATTTTCTTAGAACTCAGCCTGAAGATTTTTCGTGGCACATCCTACTCAGAAAGCACTGCTAGACTGTGTGATCATACCTTTGTTTAAATTGCATTGCTTTTAATTCCAGTAGCTGAGTTATCTGCTTGCATAAGCTAAACTTATCATTAAGAGTCTTTTACGCTAAGCCTGCTAGACCTTTATGATGTGGACTTAGAAATAACTCCTAAGAAAAGTCACTTGTGCCAGTTATGGAGATGGACAGACCTTCTTGAATGTCAGTCTTGTTTGCTTAGTTATCAGGTCTTTGGAATACCCCTTAAGCGTTTTTTAGAATTTCTCCTTATTGTCCAGTTTGTTGTATGGTGCTGATGGAGTATACAAAGATTGTTAAATTATGCCCATTACAGGAAGGTAAAATCGTGGCTTTTTACAGCAAGTTCAAAGAACAGTGGTCCCTACCCATGCCACATACCTAAGTGTATTTATCTTTTCACATCCAAAGTGTGTAAGCTGGCCAGACCAAGTCTGACTAAAGATCTGTCTAGCTTGATGTGCAGTCTCTGGCAGCAGCCAGTAGTGGATGCTTAGGGTAGATTATAAAGAACTGGGCATGGAAAAACACAGCTAGAGATTTAGAGACTTCTCAAGCCAGAAGTTTCATTCAAATCACTGTGTTTAATGGCATCTTCAGAATAGAAAAGGAAAATGATTATATTTGCTTCTACAAGTTTTCTGCAAAACTCACAGCTGGTAGATAGGTGATTAGCCGTGCTCAGTATACTGGAAAAGAATTGTATAGGAACAGGTATTCATATGCACCTTTTTTCGGCCTCCTGTCTACTATTGTTTACCATGAGTGTCACATCATGTTTCTCTATATGGCCAAATCCTACAAAACCAAATATTAATTTTTCAGTTGGCAACTAATAACATCTTCAAAATGACTGGCTTTTCCACTTTTCTGAAAATGTGACTTCATTAAGGAGAGTCTCAAGTCAGTTGTGAAAAATGGATAGGTACACTGAAAAGCTTGATCTACCGTTAGATGGTTACATGGTTAAACCAGGTGCCATGGATAAGCGCCCATAACCCTGTTATTTCATTTTGAGCCTTTTACTAAGTGTGAAGTCCTGAATTAATCATGGGTGAGCTAACTAGCCAGGGCTTGGTGCCTTGTTTTCAATGGATAGCCAAGGATGTTGTAGTGTGTTCTCCCCTGGACTTCTGTTTATATATCTCAGAAACACTAAGAATGTACACCAGATATAGCCTTAAAAGAAGGATTGTTCTAGAAAGATGGGAAGGAGAAGCATGGGGAATTTGTCAAGAACATTTCAAAAAGTGACTTCTCCAGTTTTTAGTTTTATATTGGATGTACTGTCCAATTTAAAAGGAAAAAAAATACAAAAAAAATCAAAAAACAACAAAACCTGTTTATTGGATTAGTCTTTAGTCAAGAGATTACTGCATTTTGCTTATCTGTGCATAATAAAATAGCATTGCTGTAAAAGGCATCTCATGATAAATCATCTAAATTAGAGTATTTGGAATAACTCTACAGGACTAAACACATATTTATATAAACTTACCCACTTTTATCCCTGTACTATTGGGGAGGAGGGCAGTACAATTAGACTGCCTGTCTTTCTATGGTGCATTCTATCAAATGCATATTATTACTTGAATACTGCACAGAAGTTGTAGGCATTCTTTTGTTCTTTCTACCTAACAACCTCCCCAACATAACAAGCAAATATCATTACATAAAATTACAAAAGGAAAATTTCCAGGCTATGACTATGAGCTCTCTTCAGTTTTCAGCAAATGCCCATGTTACTGTTTCCATATCTCCAGTTTCGTTCTTTTTTCACTGAATAGCATTAACGGTGCTGGAAGCTGTGTGTGCTTTCTAGTACAGGATATTTGAACACTGGAGCAGAAATGTCTAATTTCTTGGCAAAGCTAGTTGATTGCATCTGTTTGGTTTATCTCTCTTTCTTGTCCAAATATCAGATGTGAGCACAGCTTGCAATTGAAAATATTTGATGATTCACAGGTCAGCAATGATGTTTTTCATGTTTGAATTTTAAATTTCATCCTTACTGCTGTTTCTGGATTTTCCTCACTATGAAATAGGTGTTTGTACGGCCTGCCCTGGCCTCATCTAACCCTCACCCCTGCGTGCCAGGCAAAGGGGAGTGTGTGACTTCAGTAGTTCCTGTTCAGAGAGTCCCTTCTTTTGCTTACTTTTCTACTGGCCAAAGAGTCCAGGCAACGTTTTGAAGAGTCTGTAAAGAGTAATGATGGAAAAGCTGATGGGTTCAATGCTGGTGTTCACTATCTGTACATCTTTGTCTCTGCTGGGCAATTGTTACACTTCCAAAGGTCAAAACCCAAAGCCTTCTTACCGCTGGTTTTCAGATTGTCTCTATTACTATTTGTTTCTGGTGATAAATAGAGCTCTGGCACACAAGACCAATTTCTGTGTGGCTTTTTAAAAGAATAAGGAAAGCCTACATCACAACTAATGAACTCCCTTTGTAAATAAAATTTTAGAATTGTCAAGATGTATCAGTAGGGCAGGGTTCTCTGTTTCAGGAATAAAAAGCTTGAATCCAAAAACTACATTAATGTAATATTTGTTTGACAATAAAACCCTTTTGCATTGATCTACTACAACAGCATCTAGGGCTTCTTGTTGCTACTGGCCAGGGCCATGCTTTCAAAAAATGGAAAATGTTCAGTCTCTACACCCAAACAAAATTACATGGCAGATACCTTGTGGAGACAGAATTGTTGTTAAGAAGCCGAGAGCCTGTGCCAGAATTCAGAGTTCTGCAGCAAAATTGCTAAATGTGTTGGCATCTTGAAAATAATTTCACATTTCATGATTGTATGGTTCCCAAATCCACTGACTTCTGATTGAGATAGCTCTTAGAGCTGTGAACTGTTTCAGACAGTGCTTTGCATGCACTCACATTTAGGGTGTTATTTTATTATAACAGTTTAATAAGGTTTAACTGACTGAAAGTTGAGATTCTGAAACATAATTCTGTGTCAAGTTGAACTTGTCATTATGGAAACATAATGTGACTTGATCACCTTCAACTCTCGCGTAACAAAATCTGTAGCCTAGTAACTTTTTTTACCATCTGTACAGTGCACAAAACTGAAGAGCGCTGGACAAAAATGAGTTAGAGCATTTTGTAAGCCTATCTCAGATTTTAAAAGATTTATTGTAACTCTTTGATCTAATTTCTATTCAATTTAGTCTTCTCAGATCTCTTTGAAGCAAATGTATCAAGCTCATAAAGGAGACATTTCTCTTAAATGTAGGGTCGTCTCAACTAGTTTTACTCAATTTGTTTCCAAAAGATCCCTGAGCCCTGCAAGGGACTCAAAGAAAAATGAATACTTACCACTCTCCTGAAAATATAAATTATATACAGTGCACGACACCATAGAAAAGAGAAGAAAAATATGAAATCCCCAGTACCATCTCCTGGATAAAAAAAAGTGGACTGTAAAATGATTGATATTGGTATTAATATATTACTCTTGCCAAGGTTACTCTGGAGTCCTAAATACCACAAGGTGTGAGGGACTTTTATTTAGTTCAGCTTTAATGAATGATCCATACCCTTATTTTTCAGTAGATTCTGTGTGTGTTATAGAACCATCGTGTGGACCTTCCTAGTCCAGATAAACACATCTGTAGTTGGAAAAACTATGTATGGCAAAAATAAACATAATGATTCTGAAACAAAGAAGGATTGATCTATGCTTTGATCGTCCAAGTTATCCTTCAGTCAGCTGCAGTTTAATAGGTGAGGAGTTACAGTCATCATACTTGTGACGGACTTAGCGTGGCAGTCATAGAATCACAGAATAGTTTGGGTTGGAAGGGACCTTTAAAGGTCGTGTAGTCCAAATCCCTGCAATGAGCAGGGACATCTTCAACTAGATCAGTTTGCTCAGAGCTCCGTCCAACCTGACCTTGAATAGAGATGATCTTTACAAATATAAAATAACACAAGTGAAGAAAATTTATTTAAGTCCGAAGATAATGTGGGTGTAAGAATCCATGTATATATACTGTCTATTAATAAACTTAAGAAATAATAAATTTATTCCAGAACAGCCTTGCCAGAGAGTACTGGGAATTTACTGAATTTTCACCTATAGTATGATAAATATATAAGTGACTTCTGTCATGTCCTTACAGGCTGCTCTCTGCTGTTCTCTGCAAATCAAAATGCTGGGAGGCCTTCACTTCATAAAGGATGCTATTGCGGAACTGTATGAATTTGTCTGCATTTGGGGAACAGGTGACAAAATAATAGGCAGAGTTGATTTGTCTGCTTTCATAACTATTAGGTCCAGCATTGTCAGGGGACACAAATCCATGGATCCCGTGTGTATCATGTTTAGAAGTAGCCACAAGACTTCAGTAAATGTTGAAATGAAAGGCAGCCCTGAACAGGTCATTTGAGTATGTGCCGTGGTTCTCTGATGGCAGTGCACAACAGTGCACATAATACAGAGTTCCTCTGCTCATAGCTAAATTAGTTGTATGGTACTCTCATGGGAGTTTTTGTAGGCTGATAAAATTAATGTCTGATATGCGTCCCATACAAAGTAGGGAGTCTGAACAAGTAATACAGGATGACAGGAAGCCCTATGTTTTACAAATCCTACATGATATAAATTATATTTCCCGAGTTGTTAACTAGCAGAGCAGAGCAGTTCTCAGCCAGGAGTCTGCAGTAGCCCAAGGCTACTGCTAAAGCACACATGGAACAAATAGTTTGAAAAGGTAAGCTGGCTGTCTTAAGATGTAAATTTCCTATACCAGGATTTGCACCTCTGCTGGAAAACACAACATTCCTCATATCCAAGAATGTTGAAAACCACTGCTATATAGCTTCTCATACTGCTTGTGGCCTTAGTTGTCCCAGCCTGAAACCAAAGTAGTGTCAATCTGCCAGGGACTAAAGAAGCACGTGCTGTATGATATCAAGAAATCTTCCATTTTACAGTATGTGACCTGCCACTGACTTGTTCTGAAATGAGCAAGAAGGAATAGCCATCTTCTGTTCTTCTGCATGAAGGACCATAGAAAATAAGTTAATGTTCATCCACTGACAGGTAATATGGAAATTTATTTCAGAATTGGAGCTTGGGATTGTTTCCTTTTGTCAATGGACAGAAATTTAAAAATGAAATGCAAAAGAAGATTGGAGGTATGGAATCTGAGAATGAGAGAGATGCCTACAGGGGTTGGAAAAAAAATGGTGAATGATGTCTGTATCAATCAGCTAGTTTCACTGTTTTAAACCTCTCCCTCAAAGTCTTTAGATGCATATTTCAATTTAAAGATCTAGGAATAACCTCCTGCCATGACTTACTGAAACAATAATCATTAGGATTCATGCACACCAGTTGTGGCACTAAGGCGCACAAAAATATTCTCCCATTAGATCTCCAAGAACTTGCAAGGTTAGATGTGGAATCAAACATTTCCCATTATATTAAAAGAGGGAATTGTGGTGGAAATGGCTGTGATTTAGAAGTGGTGGGAAAAATGCTGTCAAATGTCATGTTTCACATTCATAACAGCTTGTGAACAGGAAATCTCTCTGCTTGAGCTTGTCGGGCATGGCAGCTACTAAATAAAGACAGACTCTAAAACTGTTATGTGCTCTGCAGGTATCCATCTTTATTTGGGTATCTCACTTGCAGTTCAAAGAACTTGTAGCCAATCTGTTTAAATATCAATTAAGAAAAATGTCAAACCGCAACAAACTCTAATCAAGGGCTCAAGATGCGTAATGCAGGATAGCAATAATTTTGGTTTTATCTAGAAAAATACCGTATTAACTATGAATGGAGCTGGAATGATCCCAGGTAAGTTCCCATTGTCCTAGTTGAGATGGAGAATGGCACACAGGGATAATAACTCAGATATAGGAATAGAAAATATATTTTTCCCAGGGAAAGAACTCTGCTTAATTATTTTTTTCCATAAATGACCGTAGCTGTCCAAATGTTTTAGACCCCCAAAAGGTACTCTAGGTAACAAATGTTATATAAACCTAATGTTAATGTAGTAGGAAGTCTTGTCAGTTAAACAGTCAAGAACTCTATAAGGTCCTAAATGAAGAGTGTTCCATGTCCATTCCTGCTCCTGGACTGTTATATATGACACCATAAAGAGTATTTAGGTGGCTGGAAAACTGCACCAAGTGCATGCAGAATCTCAACTTTCCGTTTCTGTGTTCCTTTTAATTTTTTTTAAAGTAATTTTTATGCCCTTGTACTTCAGTGATAACTTCCCATTGGCAAAGTACATGTACACTGAAACACTAATACCTGCCTCGAACCACAGGCATCCTGAAAGAATGAATCAAAGGGGCAGATTCTTTTTCTTTTGTTTGTTGTCAGTTTGGTTGGCATATCAATGTCCAACCATCAGAAATGTTCTTCTAACTCTCTGAACTAGGAGTTTAAGCAAGGAGGGAGATGTGCAGGAAAGAGAACAGAGACAGGAAAGAGGAAGGGAAGGGGAATTTAAGAAAAATATAAGGAAGGGAGTCTCCAGAGACCATATTTCATATCAATGAACGAAGAACATGATAGTCATGCACAAAAAATGTAAAATACAATCATTTGGCTACTGCAGAAAGTTTGGATTTTCACAGTCTATTGCCTTGTTTCATTTAACAATATGTGAGCTGAATCAACTGAATTCTGCTTACAGCATGGGGTGCTTGACACTCTCTAGCCTCTAGAGTCTTTAAATGTGACTCTTTAATTCTCCCTTTGTATGATAAAAAATATGTGAAGATCATTAACTAAAACTTGAAAAATAACAAGTGCTAAACACACCTACTTTTTCTACAGCTGATAAACTCAGAAGTTCATGTACTCCATTGCCTCCTTAGAGAAGGACTTGTGTGTCTGAAGGCTTGCTGGTTTTTCCCGTGTAGTGAAGGTGGTTCCTTTAAGGCCATCCTTACTCTGTGCCACTTGACAATTTGATTTAGGCTTGCTGTGATCAGTGTAATAATAGGGAACAAATTCAGAAGCAAGACAAAATAAGGATCTGCAATAGGTGTCTCTGTGCTTTCTCTAAAATTAGGAGATAATTGTGGTCAGAGAAAAACATATTAAACAAATAGAAAGTAAAAACGTCCCATCTTACAGCCAGTAATAAATGGGCTGATGTCTCATCTGCCCTCCAAGTGCATCCTAAATGTTTTTAGGCAAGATAGTTCTAAGTATCAAGCTGTTGATACTTTAAAAATATATGCTGTTCAACCAGCTGGACATATCTCTACATAGTTTGGTTTGTATTTGCACTCCCTCCCCACCCCCACCCCCCCCTACCCCCGCCTTTTTTCGGACAAGTACTTTAACAAGATAGCATGATGAACTTTAACAAGCATGATGAACTTTGTGCTCAGCCATCATAGAAGAAAAGGAAACAAATAAAACTGCTACAGAATACTTGATATTTTCTGGAAACTATGAAATGGCTTCCAGAAAAACACCCCAACAATACCACAGATTGCATCCAAATCATCTCCACTAAGTTGGCATGGCAGTTTCATTTTATTGCTGTTTTAGTACTGCGAAATAGGGGTTTGTGACATTTTTGAAAGAAGTTGTAAAATTGAGTATTTTTTTTCTTTGTGGATGCACTAATAGGAAAAACATTGGAGGGGCAGTACCAATAGTGGAAAGGCTCTTGAGGGATTAACACTGAAAAAACATCGTGATAAACAACCTATTGTACCTGTTCTTTTTCCTTTCTCCACTGAGAAACATCAGGCTGCTTTTTCTGATTTTAGCCTGTTCCCAACTTGCTCACCCTTGACCTTGCCTCTCAAGAGTAGTTCTAATGGCTATCAAATTTTACAGTTTTCTTGGGCACAAGCATCTTGAAAATATCATGACAACTTGAAAGCCATAAAAACTGCACTGTGTGTTCCTCTGATTCATTAGATCGTAACATTTCCAAGGTCACAGCATCTAAAGAATAAAGATGTTACTTTATTTTTTGACTCATAAATGTTATCTCGGGAAGAACCAGATGTAACAAATGATAGATTTAAATTTGATTTCTTTTATAGAAAAAGTGACTTACAAAGCTTTTCATGGGAAGGGGTTTTCAGAAATGGACTTCACTATGAGATGAAGGTCAAGGTTTTGTTTGGAATAGAAGAAAAGTGAATGAATCTTGATGTGTCAGTATTTTCTTCTTAAAATTTGGACTTGGAGTAGATACCGAATTTTGCTATCACAAAATTCACAGAGGGAACTGGTATTTCAGCAGGTCAGGTTGAGTGGAATTGCTGACATTTTCCCAGCTGATTCTTTATGCATCTAGCTATGTCACCTCTTGCAAATTTTAAGAGTAGACCTGAGCGGACTTCAAATAACTTAGAACATATGGAAATGTGCTGATGCTAAACTCCTCTTGAGAATCTAATATTTTAGTATTCTTGCTCAGGTTGAATGCTTTCCAGAGAGCTGAACTTCTCACAAATTTGGCCTGCACTTAACCAAAACCGTCTTTAACCTGTGCATGAGCTTGTTTTCTGGCCTTGAGATCTGGAGCTGGTTCCCTTCTTCAGTAGGGTGCAACTTGATATAAGAAATACAAATACCTTACATCCAGGTTACCCAGTGCCTGTGTGTAACTGCTGAAAGCATACTAAATGTAGAATCTGCCAAAGACACAGTGTGTATATATAAATATTCCCATGTAGGTTTTATTTATTTTAATGGCTTTTACAGTCCCCAAATCCAGTCATTAAAAAGACTAAGATGCTGATCTGATTATGATCCAGGACTTGAACTTTTTTGTATTCTTGTCAGTGTGCATGTTACTTCATTTCTGCCTGTTTCCTTAAAAGTAAAGTAACAGTGATGATGCTACACTGCTGCTTGTTGTGAATTGGAAGCAGGGACGAGAAATTTAAGTGATGATCCCATCTTGTGTATCTCTTTACTGTGAGTCCCAGGGAAGTCTTCCTGGCTTCATGAAGCCAGTGGCAAAAACACCTTTTGACTTTTGCAGGACTGGGGTTTCACCTCAGGGCATTTCACCTTGGTATTACACGGTCACTTCTTTCCCAAGCATCCAAGATTAAGGTTGCATAAAACTGCAGTGATGAAGACAGTGCTGTTTGTACTGTAGCTCTATTTTTAATTGTGTAGGGTTTGGAACCTAGGGTGGGGCTTTTCTCCTGTATTTTTCTGTGGAAATGAGGATGCTGCATTAGTCCCAGGAGGAACCAGTGACCAAAACCCAGTAAAAAAATTTGAAAGCTTTTAAGAGAGAAGCCATTAAAGTGCAAAATATTAACACATGGAAATAAGTGTTCCAGCATATTGCAATATCCTTTGCTGCATACCAGTTCTGAATAAGCAAGCAACAGGCTGCAATTGCAGAACTGTAGTAGGACGTTTTTTAACAGCATACAACCAATAATAGAGAATTCTGCAAGTGCTATGCTTGGTCCTTTGTAGGGGGCTAGCAGCAACCTCTCATGGAGAAGGAAGGTGAAAACACAGTTCCATTGCTGGCAAGTTTGTAAGGACAATGTTATTTACTGTCTCCATAATGCCTCTTTGGCAATATTTTGTTTGAAGCAGCTAGATAAATAGATGAAGATGAACACCAAAATATTTTTCTCTTCAGATACTGAATAAATAATTTGTAAGTGTATTTTGATGGATAAATCCACACATTTCATGTGATTCTATGAAATGTGTGTATTTATCCGTCTAGGTGGGAGTGTTGATCTGCTTGAGGGTAGGAAGGCTCTACAGAGGGACCTGCACAGGCTGGAGCCATGGGCCAAGGCCAACTGTGTGAGGCTTAATAAGGCCAAGTGCCGGGTCCTGCACTGCAGTCACAACAATCCCAAGCAACGCTACAGGCTTGGGGAAGAGTGGCTGGAAAGCTGCCGGGCAGAAAAGGACCTGGGGGTGCTGGTGGACGGCCACCTTAACGTGAGCCAGCAGTGTGGCTAAGGTGGCCAACAGCATTCTGGCTTGTATCAGGAGTAGCGTGGCCAGCAGTGGTAGGGAAGCGATCGTGCCTCTGTACTCGGCACTGGTGAGGCCTCACCTCGAGTGCTGTGTTCAGTTCTGGGCCCCTCTGTACAAGAGGGACATTGAAGTGCTGGAGCGGGTCCAGAGGAGAGCTACCAAGCTGGTGAGGGGTCTGGAGACCAAGCCATATGAGGAGAGGCTGAGGGAGCTGGGCATGTTTAGTTTGGAGAAGAGGAGGCTGAGGGGAGACCTCATTGCCCTCTACAGCTACCTGAAAGGAGGTTGTAGAGAGGTGGGGGTTGGCCTCTTCTCCCAGGTGAAGAATGACAGGACCAGAGGAAATGGTCTGAAGCTGCGGCAGGGGAGGTTTACGTTAGATATTAGGAAGAATTACTTTACTGAAAGAGTGGTCAGGCACTGGAGCAGCCTGCCCAGGGAGGTGGTTGAGTCACCGTCCCTAGAAGTGTTTAAGAAACATCTAGATGTGGCACTTCAGGGCATGCTCTAGTGGCAGAGATTGTAGGTTGTTTGGTTGGACTCCATGATCTCAAAGGTCCTTTCCAACCATGAAGATTCTATGATTCTGTGATTCTAAGATACACTCAAAAGAATTTAATATTTATTTTCCTAGCTATTTTAGCTCCTTTAGGAAATATTCCACATCTGCATAATATACCTGTGTGCTAAGTTTTGTTTGTGGTTCTCTAAATTAGAAGAAATTGATGTAGGCAGGCATCTTCTTTTGGCTATTTATTTTAAAATGTCCAAGCACATAAATTATTCCTTTCAAAGTCAATAGAAATTTGTGTTTACTAAATCAATTCCATATCTTTCCCTTACATTAGTAGGCAAGAAATACTTTTAAACAAACACATATTTTACCCATTTCTATGCCTATTTTGAACATCTTCTGTTGCATTTTGAGTGTTGGGATCTGTGGCCTTGACAGATGCCAAGATAAAGGTTGTGCAAATGCACACTTTCCCATTTTCTACAGAAATAGAATATTGTGGAATTCAATGCTAGTTTCTATAGAAATAGTAGAATTCAACACTAAAAGCTGAGTTTGGCTCATTGACTTTCAGGCCTTGGCCGTTCTTCCTTTTGCAAGTTAATAGTCGCAAGGCTTCTGTGACAGTTTAGCTGTGACACTGATCCAAAATTCATCAACTCCGTGGAGACATTTGCTCTGATTTCAGTAACTTTGCCATCATGATCTTGATACTTTGCCATGTAGCTGTGCTGACAAATAAATTTGGGTATATGTGTAGTAATAATTTTTGGACATTCAGGAACTTAATGAATGGCAACTGGTATAATGAAGAGTGGGAATGGATTTTGCTGGAGGTAGATTTTGTACTTTCCTGGTATAAAGTCTATGTCACCTTCTAGCAAAGATTATTAGTGGAAAAGATGGTTAGCATGCAGCAAATTTCATGACACTGCTGAAAATGTTTATACAAAATGGGAACTAGTATTTTCCTCTGTTTTACAGTTTGGTTTGTCTTTTGGACATTAGTTATTGCATGCTGATGTGTCTTCTGTTCCCTGCTGAAACAGAAAGCTGAAATACTGTGATGCTGGAAGCCAAAGAGATCCATTATTGGTTTATTTTGAGCATTCCTTAGTCAAGTTGTATGTGCTCCTGGAGGAGCTGCTTCTCTGCAGGGTGGCCTTGTGAGACTTTTGAGAGTGCCATCCCTTTGTTGCAGAATACACAAATGAAACAAATTTCCTGGATAGTGTCAGTATTTCATCAGTAGTAATGAAAGAAGAATCAACCCCAGTCTGTATAAGGTAGATACAGGTCCCCTCGGACTAAAAAGAATGACGTCAGTTAAAGAAGACAACGTCATATTCTTTTCCAATAACTGGAATACAGTGATTGTAAATTACAGCATTTCCTTGTGGTAACAAGTGCAAGGATTTCCTCAGTCACTTGTCTAAGTTTTTTTTAAAAGTTGTTGGATGCTTAATCATTGCAGTCTCATACAGTATGTACTCTTAAGGAACACCACTGCTCATTGAAGAGGACGACAGCAGAGCATGGCAGGGCTGTGTTCCCTGGGGTTGCTGAAAGAGAGTTATTTCCAGGCTGTAACAAAAAGATTCACCTCTGCTTTCCAGAAGGAATTATGGTGTAGTTTCCAAGCTTCTTTCACCTTAGGAAATAGCTGAACCAGTACAGTTACTAGTACACCCAAGTAAGCCAGCTTCTTTTTATCCCTTTTCTTGTCCTGTTAATTTTTTCCTTTAAAACTTTTGAAACAAGCAGTGGATTTTGGAGATTTTCCAAACCAGTTTCAGAAAGAGATGGTCAAAACTAGCTCACCAACACTGAGGATGTGGTTGCATACATCCAGCTCTGGCGTTGGGAGTTGCTGTACCATTTGAACACAGTAAGCCCAAATAGGTTCTTGGCAGAATATGTCTTTATTATAAATGGCCCTACGCCTTCTTAATAATTTTGGTGCATTTAATTTTTTTTCCAGGGATCCTGTAATTGCTGCCATTGTAATACCATATGAAATTAATTCCACTTAGAGAGGAAATTGCAGTCCTTTTTTAAGGGTTTTTCTTGACTAGATGCCCCAAGAGTTGCCTGTCTGCACAGCCAGAATGTACTGGAGTGAAAATTTCATAAATATTTTGCCAGTGTAGATAAAACTTTAGGTTTCCCATTGAGAGCTAGATTGCAGTAAGCCTTGCTAATTCAATAATATATGCACCTGCATCCAGCGCAACAATTTCATGGTCAGATGGCAACATTTCTCTGTTTCTCTCGTTTCATTTGTTTCATTCCTTTATGCTGAAAGACAATATTAAATGATCAAATACTAAGAATAGTTGGATTAGTTAAGGATAGGTGAAGCTGCAGAATTAGTGGGAAGAATTAACTTTCTGAGTTAGATGTTTTTGGAGCCAAGAGTTTGATTAACACCCAATTCTATGATTACAGGAAAAAAAAAAGAATAGGATATGACCTAACAAAAAGGAAATAAACATAGCTGGCCCCTGCAAATTTTGAGTTTTACAATAGATAAAATTAAGAGCAAGCCTGCAGGTTTTATGTGTTTGCATGTACTCCTATTGCTTTTATCGCTATATTAAGCTTACTAAGGAAGCCATATCCTGCCATGTCAGATGTAATACTCTGCCCGTAAATTATTATTGTTCAGCACTTTCACTGAGGCATTCTTTAAAGTCCTCCTCCAGGTATGTAAGAAGAGACGGTTGGGTGGTGTTCACGTTGTTTGCAGGCACGTTGTCTGCTTTTCTCTTCATGCAGGCGGGGCTTGAAGAAGGTTCAACGTTTGAACTTTGCAGGCTTTGTGCATGCTTTTGGTGGGGTTTGTTTGTTTGTTTGTTTTTGTTTTGAAAAATAAAGTGTTAAATTCACCAGACTCATCCCCTTGGTGTTTTAAGTAGCAATACTGCAAATAGAAATTCCAGTCAGCCTGCCAGGTGAAGTCTCTTAAATAGCAAACTCACAACATGGTTCTTAAAAATAGGTAGAATGTTTGTCTCCACTCTAGTTATGTACAGCTTTGGGGTAGAAAAGGGAGAAATAATCTTCCAATCTTTTTGCAAAATTTAATGTAACTGGAACTCAGATTCAGAGAATCTGTTCCTTTTGGTTTTTTTTTCTGGTTTATGTATCTATTGGATTACCCTTCCTGGAACTTAAGTATTTGGATCACTACATCAGCACCTTGTGCTGCTAATCACAGTACAGCTTTTTAGAAATAAGTATTATATAAAGGATAGGCATTCAAAAGGCTTCACACTTCTTTGATTTTTGTCCCTTTTGAAGGCTCTCCCATCACTTATTTACCAAAATAGCCCTATTTGATTAACTGCTTGAAAAAAGGGAATGAATTGTTCAGCCCTTGGCAGTCTGATGCTGAGTAACACAACAACTGACAACGCTTTCTTCTGAATTCCCTCTTCTGAAGAAACACAGTGCTGGATAAAAGTTAAGAACAAATCTTAAAATGAATATACCATTTTTCCTGAGTGTCCTGAAGGAACGCCTGGCATGCCTGATATCAGAATCATGTTATGTGCTTTTTGATTATTGACTTGGACTGTTAAATGATGGCATTCCTGTAGAGCTCTAATTTTGTCCCTGTAGCCTGATAATGATAAAAAGTTTCTGGAAATACTCACGAAACGTTATGGAAGCTGCTAATACCTGCTAAGTGGAAACCTCAGTGGAACACTTTGGCGACGTGCACCCGAGCACACTGGGCTGTAAATAAAGGAGGGTGGCTTCTCAGGGACCTTGCACTACCATGCTGCAGGTGTGTTCTTAATGAGCCCAATACGCAGTATTTGACTTGCTGGTTATTGTTTTCTGAAAAAAATTACAGATGTATCTTTTCGTTGTCCTGCTAGACCCCAGAAGGTAGAGCACACCCATGGTTGTGCTGACTTTGCACTTGCAAAGCTAGTGGATGGCAATCGTTAGTAAGGGACAGGAACTTTCTGAAACAGAGCGGTGGCTGAAAGACTAGCAGTGTACTGTTAAGCAGCAGGGTGTACTTTTGTTAGGAGGATCCTTTCTCGAGCTTCTTATATCCAGCATTTTTGTAGTGCTGAATGCTGAGTTACAGAAAAGCTACCTGGTTTTGCAGGTAAAGCCGTATTCGTAGTTCCTGTTTCAAGCTGCTGAGGAGATTGTAGAAGGGGGTCTTCAGAGCTGTTGCAAGGAAGTGGATGGAGACCTGGCCTGTTCGAGGTTAGGGTGGGTTTCTGGGGCGGGCAGACCTGAGGGGGAAGGCTTGCCAAAAAACTTGACAGGAGCCTGTCCTTGCTCTGACAGATCAAACTTCTCAGAGGGTGGCGCGAGGAAAGTCAGACCTAGCCAGACTCAATCCAAGGGTGAGAAATGCTGAAAGCTTTGAGTGACCGAGTCTGAGCTAGCTGGCTTTTCAGAAGAATCTGGTTTTCCCAAACTACCTTGCTGTCTTGGAATTGTGTCTGTGTATGATACCAAGTAGCAAAGCTGTTCCTGGGGTACTTTTAAAAGTTAAGGGAAAGAAAGAAAAAAAAGCATATGTGAACATGAACCTAAACCAGAAATATTTTAAATGCCTCTGCAATGGAAGGCACATTTGAAATTTACACCCAGGATAGCTCTGATGTAATAATAGGTGAGTTTGTAAAAAGAATACTTCATCTGTTTATCACGGACTGTGTAACTTAGGGACAGTAGCTGGCATTTTTGGGCTAGCACACCACAGACATAGAGCTGATAGTTATCAGACTATGAGGCTGTCTATGATGATTTGTGTATTTTTAGTTGGTTGATGTACACCACTGAATGATTCGTAGCAGTGACTGTGATGCTGCCGTTCTGCGTATAAGCCAAGATACAATCTGTAAGAAGAAGAAAGTTTGCACTTTTTAGAATGAATGAAGAAGTGATTTTTGTATGAGGGAGGGAAGATCAAAATGGGATTAATTGTAGTTGAAGCAGAATGCATCTCTCTTATCATTCATGGTACTCTTTCAGATACAGGCCGTTATACGAAAAATAATTAAAAATAATTCTAGCATACCTTCTCAGAATAAAGTATCGGGCTTTTTGGTGTTGTTGGTTTTGCCGTATGTGAATTAATACAGAAAATGATAATAGGGCTTATTTTGTGGGGGAAGAGGAAGAGACAGACAAAGCTGTACCAAGTTATCAATAGTAACTTCATAGAGCTCAGTGGACTGTGACAGCTATTTCAGAAATGGTGTTTTTCAAGGTTTGTTGTACATAACTACAGCCTTATGTATTGTCAGGAATATAGCAGATCTTCCTTGTTCTGAGAAGACAATTTTTTGTTAAACAAGGCATACTTTTGTCTTATGCCATATTAATAGCATGTTTCAGATGGTTGTTTGTTACTACAAAGTCAAAGGTTTAACTCATTGTCTGCTTGGTTATTTTAAATACAAAAAGCAAAACCTACATTTTAAATATAAAAAATTTACCAAAATCAGGTGTTTCTTTTTAATTTTTGACAACATGTCATTGTTTACTGTGATGATGCTACAATTATTTTGGGAAAGAGTGTTCTATACATTGTCTTGCTGCTTTTCAGTCATATATGACCCTGATATATTCAGTCAGTAATTCCCTGAGAACATCTGTTGTATGAAATATGCAACATGAGTCTATAGAAAGATTAGGAACATGCGTATATTCAAAGACCATGCTCAGTTGGAGAGATTTTTTTGTATTCTTAATATTCTCTTTTTACAAAAGCTTCTTTTTCCTCCTCTTGTGTTTTAGATATTGATGAGTGTGAAAATGACTTCTACAATGGGGGTTGCGTCCATGAGTGTATCAACATTCCAGGCAACTACAGGTGTACATGCTATGATGGCTTCATGTTAGCCCATGATGGCCACAACTGCCTCGGTAAGTAGTGAATGCTGGCAAGACAGTTTCGTTTCGTGAATGTGGTAAGAAAGCCTGATCTGCTTGCTGCGTTTTGTTATCTGGTATGTTTTCAGTAAAGACTTGATCCAGATCACACTGAATAAGTTCAGATCTGTGTGTTGACTTCAGTGTGGTTTAGACCAGACCCTTAAAGTTGGCACTCTTAATCCTAACATACTCAAATCAATTTGCTGATCTTTAACATTGCTAAAAAAAACCCCTGACCTCCAAAGCCTATGTTGGGTGTTTAGGCTTCTTTTTTTAAGAAAAGTAATCTGTCCCATCTACTTAAATATATTTTGTCTGTTTCTTCCAACTTTTGTAATTTCAGGCGTATCTTTAAAGCTCACCCTCCCCTTTTTTCCCTTTAAGGGTAACATAGTTCTAGGATATGCTGTATGAACAGAAATTACAGAATGTTAGAAGTGCAAGTGTGATGAAGGAATACTTGGACAATAAAACAGGGCAGAAGAAACAGTTATCAGTAATAGCTGTTTACAAAGGGGCGGGACACAGTCCACCAACTGTACAAAGCCATGTTCAGAGCAGGAACTTAATTGCTTCAGCAGTCTGAGGATTTTGGAATCTGTTTTTTTTTTGATACATGTCCATTGCTCTGGTTTAAATACATTTTGGTTATCCTAAAAGCTGAAAAATACATGTTTTGTTTTGAAATTTCTTCACATCAATTACCTGGAAATTATTACCAGTCAATAACCTTTGACTGCTATATCCAATTTCCTATAACCTGCTTTATTGGTAGTCATTTTAGCTAAATCCTAGTGCCTAGGGACTATCTTCCTCAATATTTCCGATATAAATGCAACGACCAGTGTTTGGTGCAGTCCCAAATTCAATTCAAGGTGATGTTTATAAAACAGTGTGGAAAATAGGTATTTTTTCTGGGTCACACAGCACCTTTACTTTGGTAAAACTGAGATTCTTTGCAATAAATGTCAGGCAGTCAGATATTGAACCAGAAATAATGAAGTCCAGTAACACCAGTCTTCACTCACTGAAGCTATGGAACAACTAGAATTTCTGAGCAAGGATTTGGTTAGCCTTTCAGTAGATGTATTTTCTACTGGGTTAATTTTCAAACTGAGTAGTGTTTGTTCAGATGGATTATGTATCGTGACCATTGACAGACTTTTGACCTGAACTTCCAAATTTCATTTGTTATAGAGCGGACTAAATAGATTTATTTGCCTCAACCTGAGGTGGTCAAATGATTAATTGTGCAAGATGTGTTCCTTATACAAAGAGCAGCCAGCCATTCATTTAAAAAGGAAAGAAAAATTCTATTTATAACAATGTTCATAAATATCTCTTAATAAAACAGGACACAAACATAATCAAATAGTTCAACTATTTGGAATTCGAATAACTGTGCATGTATGTTGTTTCAAACAGCTTGCTATTTTCAACTTTGTTTCCAAGTGATTCCGGTAGTAGTGGGGAAAATTAGGTTAGCAATTATTAACAGCAAAAAGAATGACCTGATAAAGAACTACCTGATAAAGAATGAACCTTTCAGGAGATCTGTGGTATTTTTTTGGACCTCTGCTGCCTGTGTTTTTGCTCTCTGGTCATCAAACATACAGGCTGGATCTACAGAGATAGCCAAATTTCTAATTTTCTTTTCATTAATTTCTATTCAGCCACTTGATTTTTTTTTGAAAAAAAAATGCCTGCAATAATATAAACCATTGTGCTTAACAGGTGACTACGGTTGACAGTATTGATCAAAAGGTTGCCAAGAGATCTTTCAGATTTTTTAGAATTGGTGTCTGCCTGTATTTGTGGTCTACTCTGAGCTGACTTTCTGCATTACCCCAGAAATGTTAGGAACCATGTTGTTTCTAAAAGAGGTTCAGTGAAAAGGTGGATGGGAACAATAGCAAAGGGTTCCCTTTCACCCAGTCTGCAACTGTAGGACGCTAAAAGAGGTCACAATTGCCTTTTTAATTTTAATAGTGCAGACTGGGGAAGTTTCTGTTCCTCAAATGCAGATTGAATATTTGCAACTAATGAATTGTCTTTGATATTTCTCAGTAAAATAACTGCTTTTACTTGGAGGCACTGAGAAGGGAATCAAGGCACATTCCTCTTTCTCCTTTTTTTAAAATTTGGGTGAATTCACTGAAGGCAAAAGTGTCTAGTTGTAAGGTCTCAGACCAAAGTTTTTAATCCTGACAGCGGCCATGCAAATCCTGCTACAACTGCCTGTCGTGCATGAACTCCAGTTTGAGACACTGTCACTAGAAAAAGAGATAACTTCATTTTTCTGTCATCATTTGGTCCCTAGCTGGCTGCTGGCATTAGTAGTTAGTACTGAGTGCTGGGGTGGCCTGGTTTTGCCCATTAGCACAGTGTGAGTTTTGAAAAGGGGAACATCCTACTCTTTTTCCTTCTGGAGTAGTTGTATTTCCCTTCACTATGGTACCGGAAATGTGTAAATGCAGTTGGCTGTTTTTAAGAGGATGCAGTGAGGTCTCATATCAAAACCAAACCTTGTATTTGCACATGTTTAAATTAGGATTATAACTTTGGGGAAAATTTTCCCAGAATGTAAAACCTGTTTAACTTATTTTGGAGATATTTTTTTTTTCCCATGAGGAAATCAGGCATTGAAAGGAATTAAAGTTTTGATGAGTCCAGTGGTTTCTGCCTGTTCTTGCTTTTTGAGAAACCACTTATTTTTTATGGTTTATAAGAATACAAAGACTTCTTCATAAGATTAGTTACAATGTTTTTCACCTTTCAATACATTCTTTTACTGATTTCTGCCCCTTCCCCCTAGGACTTTACAGAACTGTCAAAATGGAGATTGCTGGTTAGGTACTGTGTAATATATTCTATTTTATCAAGTTTATGTTCCTCTTAAAAAAGGCATGTAATGTTTGATCAGCATGCTGAAATTAAGTGTCTATACACATCAAGTAGGGATGTAGTGGATCTTGTATAGAATTATGTCATTTCCACAGAATTTGTAGATGAGCTGATAAAACTCACAGTAGGTTGATTTCAAAAACCCTGCCTGAACCGTCTTCTCATACAGCACCATGGATGTGTATGTGCTTGGGTAGAAGATTTCCTAGGAATGACCCAGCATCTGATCACACTATTCCTACTTCTTCCCCATCCTTTGGCCTTCCAGGCATTACTGTTGGGGTCCATTTTGTCGGCGCGTTGTGAGCCAGGCAGCAAGAATTCGTAGAGGTCAATTCAACTGCCTAAACATAGGAGCCTCGTGCCAGTCAGCCTGGAGCTGGTAGATGCAATGTGAGATCTACAGGAGTAGGTCAGGAGTGTGAGATGGAGGCTAGATGGGATAATATAAGGAATCTAAAATGGCACCTGACTCCACTCTGTAGACAGCTGAATTGCTCTCTCCCTGACTTGGGCTGCATTTTATCATGCACGCATCAACATAAATCTTTGTCTAGTGATTTTAGATAGAAGATTTAGGGATGAAACCCTGTGATAGTTCACTGGTAGTCCTGTAGGCCATCTAGGAACCTCTAGGAAATGGGTTGCAATGGACAAGACCGTTATACCAGGATTTCTGCATCTCTTGCTTGACTGAAGTCTGTGCAAAATTTAAAGCCATCTCTTCTTGTCAGGGTGTACATTACTTTTTAAACCATCACTGAATGTCTTTCTAGTAATGTCAGTATAGCAAGATGATTGCAATCTTCTTTATAAATACCAAACTTGGAGTATTCACAGCTAATTACATCAGATGTAGTCAACAGGTTAGGTATTTTTTCCTGAGTTCTTGTTTCAACATTTCTCTCTCTCTTTCTAATCAAGTGAAATTTCTTATTTATTTATTTGTTGGGAGGAGGTGTTTGTTTAAGAATTCATGGCTAAAATTTGTACTGGAAAGTGTCCAAAACTGTCCTCAGGGGAACTTGACTCGCCTTCTATTTGACATTTTTATTGAGGAATTTCTCAAATATAACATGAAATGACACCACAGGGAATTCAAACTATGATGAGATCCTTGTCTGGCTAAAAAAAAATTATTTTAGCACTGTAATCACTTGAAATAGCAGTAGTTCTTTCTCAAAATTGCTCTAAATTCTGCTCAGTGGATGCAAGACTAATATTTGGTCTCATGCAATAGGTTTTATTTATCCTTCATTTGAAACTTGTCATGAAATATGGTTTCCCCTCTCATATATGAAATACCAGTCTGATTTTTTTGTAAGTATTAGTTCACTCGTCCAGATGTTCTTTCCTGTTTGATTATTTTTTTCTCCATAATCTTACTGATAAATTGATTTTTCCTTCTTTGTTTCTTTCACATGTTGAGGCGTGCTATCAGTTTTCGTTCTCTTGCCCTTAGGAGAGATTACGGCATAACTGATCATCCTTCCTATTAGTCCCAAACACTTTACCCATCTCATTTGTAGCGAATCAAAGTCTATTCTCAGATATTTGGTAAAATCTGTGAATCTGTTACGCAAAATATCAATGGAGAAAACTTATGCCTTTAAATCTGGTTATTCAAAATATACTCCCTGCTCTGATTCAGCATGACACTTATTAAAGGTGTTCCTCCTTTGCCTAGTTTTCTTACCTTATTGGTTTAATATCAAATAAGAAGACTGGACTTTTGCATATGTGTAAGTGCATTATTGATTGGAGGCCGCTTTGGCAGTTGGGCATATTTGTACTCTGTCTTGGTGTCCTCTTGGAGGCTTTCAGTAAGACAGATAGCAGATAGCAGAGGCGGTAGGTTGAGCCTGGTGTTGCAAGCCTGGGTATTGTACAAAGTAACATATGTGATGTATGGGGATGCCATAGAGAAGGCTTGAGAATTTGTCTTCCTTTTCAGTGAGAATTTCCGGGGAGCTTGGCATAGCTGCCACTATGGTGACTCCAGAATGTACCCAGAAGGTAAAAGGGAGTTTCCTGGGGGTTTTTTAGTTTACTTTCAAGCTACTGGGATAAGAATTGTCACATGGAAAGAAAGCCTCTGTTTCTTCATCAGCAGTAAGGCTTCAGCTGGTGGAGAGCTGTTCAGTTTAGGGCATTGCACCTGGATGAAGCCAAAAGAGAGCGGTGAGAATGAGTGATCTGAAAAATCGTAGAATATCTTGAGTTGGAAGGGACCTATAAGGATCATGTGGTCTAACATGGCTAATGCCAGAAGAATGGAAGAAAAGGTAGTTTTCTTCTAAGGAAGAGAAGATTAAAAAGAAGACACAATAGTCATCAAATCCAAAAAAGGCTGTTGCAAAGAATTAGATTTTTACTGTTTTGTTTTTGTATCCCCGCAGAAGCGAGTGAGGTAGTGCAATAGTATTTGGTTACTCCACTTGGGAAATTCAGAAAGAGCACTGAATTATTTTTCCTTACTCCTGAAGTACTCTCATGTGTAGTACCATTGTCTTACATTAGTCTCTCTCCTACTGTGTAAAAATGTAGGCTTCCTGGGAGAGTATTATGTGTTGTGTTGGTCTGAAGCATCACCAAAGAAGACAGTTCTGAAGCTTATCATGGATTACTAAAGCCTTGGGATTTGTCCAGGAACAGCTTGCTAGAAATCTTGCTGAAAGCAGTTCTTACTGGTATTTCTGACTAAATCTTACGAATTTATTCAGCATCTGCAAATAGAAAGTAGAAGACAGTGGCATAACTATTTGGATCAGAAAGCAGAGAGCCTTGCTTTGCACAATTTCCTTGCCAATGGGCTCACATATCATCTGATACTCCAAGCCTTCTGGAATTTACCTATCTCTGATCAGAATGTGAAATAACGGGGAATAAAGAGTGTGCAAGAAAAATATGTAGCAACAAAAGCTGACTGTCATTGGTTCTTACTTGAGAAAACCATGTAATACCTCCTCCACATTCTGCTCTTCTATCCTTTTTTCCTGTAGGCAGACTTTTGTGTACACATAGTTAAGGAATTCTTCCTAAAAAATCGACATAACTCATTGTTTTGTCTTTGTCAAACCAAATCAGGGTGTGAAAAATATTTCATGTTAAAGAATGGAATTGCTTGGAGTGATTTTCTTTTGCTTATCTATTCAGATATAAATACGAATTGCTATGAAGTGCTACTCATCTCTCTCTGTTTTGTGTAGGCTTTTTTTATTTATTTTTTCCTTAGCTCTGATTTGTGATAGTCCCTTTTTAAAAGGAAGTAAGCATTGCGATTTTGCAAAAACACTTCTTGCTTTCAGGTTGCACTCAACTCTTCTTTCCTCTAAAGATTAGCATAGGTTCCATGAAGACCTCTGCTCTTTATAATTTCTCTAATTAGTAAGTGTGCTCAAGGGGGTTGTAAACTCTTCTCAGAAACCATCAAAAAAGATACAAAGGAGCATGGACAAAAAATTTATCATAATGTATTCAGAGATGTATTTATTTTATTTATAGGTTTTTCTGTGGTATTCATTGCTGTGATATAGGAACATATGTGAACACCTTGTAAATACTAATAGATTTGTCCTCAGAAAGTCCTGTAATGAAAAGAAGTATAATTTTCATTGTTTTATACATGAGGAACTAGGGCAAACAGATTAAGTTACTTCTCAGTCTTCACACAGGGTGTATGCAGCATAGCCAAGGATAGAATCACTACCCTTCGGAATCCCTGCTTACATACTCTTTAGTTCAAATATTCTGTGTAACTTTGGTTTCTCTTACAGAAAAATAACAATTACTAGATTTGGACATCTAGGATATGATATGTCTGTTAATTCTCTTGTATGTCAGACCTCCTGAAAATAACTATAGAAGTAGGTTTTGATGATGCAGTATAGTTTATGGTTCTTCACCAGTTAATCCTGTGCCTGATAGAGAAGAGTCTTGGGAAGCAGAGTGAACTTCTGATTATAAATCAAGCCAGAAATGCAATTACTAGTGTGCATTATAGATTCCATAAAGCTCTCTGCAAGAGCTGAGTGTTCAGTGCGGTAGACAAAAGCACAAGCACAGTCTCAGCTGTGAATTCAGTAGCAAAGACTCGAATAGCAAAGTCCTGGTTATGTCCACAATCTTAAAGGTGTGCTTTGGGCAGAAGGCCTGATTTTCCAGCCTGAAAAATTGACATTACTATTTTATTTGTCTATTCTCAGATACTGTTTTGCATTACTTGCCAAAGCGACTAAGTCACGTGGGAGCCCCTGTGGGAAAGGAGAGGTGTCACTTTCCCTGGAGCAACTGAATCTGCTCCAGGAGTGGTACTAGTCTGCTAGCTTTGGTAGGTGGAGCAGGGCAACAACTGCAGCAAGGCATTTGGGAGCCTACAGCTAAAGGAGAAACTTCTGACAAACCAGGAGCAGATGGTCACAGGCCTCAAAGTAACATCTGCTTGTTATAAAATCAGCCTTGGGATCCCAAATCCAGTATACCACTTAGATTCATCTTTGGAATCACACAATTTCTTTTCTTCTAAGCTCTGAGGTTAGGATCTAAACCCAAGTTCCTGTCTTGCACTGCTCCATTAAAATCCGTTGGCTAATTTTAAGAGGAGAGGTTTTAACCCTGGCATGTAGGCTTAATTCCTGGCCGGCTAGTAGTAATCTACAATCTGACTCAGGTGACAAAAAGAACATTATTATGTACACATGTGTATGTATGTAAGATCATATCGTTTATCCTCTTTCAGTGAATGTTGCAGTGCTCTATGTTTATCTTTCAAAGCAAACCCAAAAAGTTAGAATCCAAAATCTACCTATTCCTACCCTTCTGCTTGTCTGAACATATACACTGGGATGGGGGATTGTGGCAGAATCTGCCTATGAACATGAAGTAGGAGGAGAGCTGCAAGTATATGAGAAATCATTTCTAAAGCTCCCAGATGTAAAATGTCAAGAAGGGGTACATAACTCATTTAGGATTGCATAATCACTGGTATGATTAAAGAGACCAGTGTCTTCCTTTTAATTTAGCTTTATTTTTCTTCTTCTCCAGACAGCTGTGCACAATGTGTTGCTTACTTGAACTCCAAATGAATGCTTCTATTAACGATGTTTATTTTTCTTTATGTTTCCCAACAGTTCAAATAGATTTTTTTTTTTTAATGTGAACATTTTTAATATAAAACTAAGCAGCTTTTGGAGAGTTGTTTTTAGTTTCAGAAAAACAAATATTTTAAAGAGAAGCTGAAAAATGGTCCATTTTCTTGGCTATCTTCCAGTTTTCCTTGCCCTTCTTTCCTAATTCCAGGAGACTGTTAGGTGAGCCGACAGTTTTGTCCTTCTCTAGCACATCAGCAGGGCCTCTAATAATATTATCAGTCATAAACTCTCTCCCAGATTTTCGTGGTTTCTAATCTTAAACTCCTTGGCAGATGGAGGAGGGTTGAATAAACCCAATAGCCTTCTTTTCATAACTCTTCATTTTTATTAAAACACATGTAAAGTTATGGTATTTTTGTAGAGAAAGTTATTAATCTAAATCTTGAGGTTCTTACTCATTTCCAGTGATTCCAGTGAGAGTTTTGCTTGAGCAGAACTTCGGGACTTGGCAGTTGTTTTATGTCTTGAGAGAAGGAGGCCAGACTCCCAAATCCAGGGGTCAGTGGTTGAGTAGCGGGGATCTGTTCTAAATGTGAGGGGCCCAGGCACAAAATGGGGCCCTATATAATGTATATTTACATACATGATGAAAAGTGTTGAAATGCAAGTTTTAACAATAGATGTATCTGTATGTTTTAAACCTTGATGTGTTCTGTATTTCTGCAAACGATGACTGGCAGTGATTGGGTCCTTGGAGCATAGTAAGAACCTTGGGATTACAGGGGGCCCAGAGGTATTAACCTCCCTCAGACAAGCTGCAGTGGGTGCATATGCAAAAATCCATGCTGCAAATGGCACAAGTAACTGAATTTTAGTGACAAATGCATTTTTTCAGGAAGAAAAACTGGAGTGCATTTTTTAAAGTTCTTTGTTTTTCAGATGCAAGCCTAAATGACAAAGAAAGTTACTTTCTGATGTGTTTCTTCAGCAAACTAATTTTGACCGTATTACTATTTTCAGATCTTTTATCAGTCTTGCTTGGTCTGCACATTTGATGAATTATAAATGCTGGGATTCATCACAGCAATTTAAAGTATCCAGTCTTTGTGGTACAGTGGCATGCATCAGATTTTATAACATGTACTACTATTCTGCAATGCCTTCCACTAACTGGTGCCTAGGTGCTGAGCAAATATGAATAGCTGGAATGATAAGTAAATGTTCTATAGACAATTCTGTATTAGAAGTTTACATACAACTTCCATATATGTGTGTTTACTTCTGTTAAGTGGTTGCCTGCATCTTGTGAGAGTCTTCAAGGTGCAAGTGGTAGCAGACAATTGTAGAAATAAGATAAATCTCTCTTTTGAGATGGGATTATAATATGTCAGTTCTGATGATCTTCCTCTTCCAAACCTTGGATTCAGTTTTGTGGTACCTGGTAACTGTAGAAATTTCCAGACTCTGAGCCATTGCAGCCTCCTCTCTTCATGATGGATGGATGAGAATCGTTACCGTCGTGTTTGCATACAAATTTGAAAATCATTTAACAACCAAGAAGTCAAGCCCTACATTTCTATAAAGCTTATGAAGCCCTCAAGTTAAGAATCTCATACTTTAAATGGTATAGCTGGAGTGTAAATGTCTGCATATAAGCCATTTATCTGTACTCACCTTGGAGTCACTAGAGAGAAATAGGTATTTTGTGTGCATGACTGCCCTCATCCTAAAGTATATATTTGCTGTAGCTCAGATGAACTGCTCCCTATTTTTTCATGGATGCAGTCCCATTTACTTTAGTTAATCAACACCTTTGAAAATAGAGTTAATGCTATCAGAAGTTTGGAGCCCAAATTGGAGACTGGTTTTGAAAATACATCCATGTTCACTCTGGAAATCCAATAAAAATATGGAATTCTCATTGCGATTGATGGAAAGGCCTCCAACATCCAGCCCTCTCTGAAGCTAGGATCTGAACATACTGCATTTCTTATCCGGCTCTTTCTATTTCTGTATCTGAAAGTTTCTTTTTTCAAAAGTACTCTAATGTTTGGTCCTGCCACATTAATCTTCTGAGTTCAAATGAGATATAACTTTCGTTACATGTTAATTTGCCGTGTTTGCTTTCTTAAGCCAATGTGATCTGAGAAGTACCAAAATAAGTGAGAGTATAAATCAGCATAGGCCCAAGGTTTTTTGTTAGGTATGGGGGAATAATCGAAAGTGTAGAATAAATCTTGGTCGCTGTCAACTATGAAGTTAGATTCTCAGACTGTCATAATAAATTAAGAAACTGGGAGCTATGTGCCAGCAGCATCAATCTCAGTCTCTTGTTTCAGCAAGTCTTCTTGTTGTCTGAGAGTTTTTTTTAAATACTTACTCCCTGGAGGAGGTAATCAATCACAGTAAAGATTTCTCTACATGGAACACTCATGAAAGTAAAGAATAATCAGCTTAGAGTGTGAAGTTAATATGTATAAGTTAAATCAGTTAAATCCCACTCTTACTTGGTCTGATATGGCTGTAGACGGCTGTGTCTTAGTTCAGCAAAGCCAGAGTTTTGTTATGTGTTATTTATTCTGCATCCTTACTGCTTTATCTTGTTTGTATTAGTTTTGTATGTTTTGTTAATTCATCTTAACTTTCTCATAATAGCAAATTTCTAAGCCAGTGTGGCCTATGTCGATGTACACCTTAAGAGAAAAACTATAAAATATCTTAAAATTAACCAAAGCTTTGGGAGCCACATTGTATTTAGCACTTACTTAAAGCAAGGGAGAATGTGTATTCACCTGAGGGTGCAGGATTTCAGCCTTTAATGGGTGTGTTTACCAGTCCTTGTATGACATTCAAGCCTTCCTTCATGGAGTGGTGTCTTTGTCAAACCTAGAAATTGCATAGATCCAGCTAAAACACTGAATTCATGTGGATTACAAGAAGTCATGAGACAAAGTGGAGAGCAGCTCCACTTTGGTGAGCTGGTCTCTGATTTCAGATAGAGTCACTGTCATTATACTATGCTTAGAATGCAAGCAGTTCTTGGCAGTCGTTGCTTACTGTATTAGAAAATGAAACAAAACTCTTTTCCAGTATGGATGAGTACCAGATGAAAGGTTGGTAGTGAATTTCCTTGTTGGGTAGATTCCAGGGTCTCGGCTTTCTGTAGTGCCCTGCTTTTGCTGTCTAATACTTTTCGGGAATTTCTGCATCTTGAAGTTATCCTTTGGACTTCAGTGTACAACTTGAAAACTTAAAAGTTTGAATCAAACTACAAGACCAAGACAGAGGATTATTTTTACTGCTTCCATTACCTTCTGCAGACTTCAATCCAGATCCTTCTCAAGTATCTCAAAATATCCCCTGTGTACACGTTCCTTACTGGAATTGTGTCGGAGCACAAGATGTAGTTTTGTATAAAAGAGGGGCAGGAAGGAACATGGACTAGTTGATGGTAGAATATTTTAATATGACTTTGTGTAGCTAACATCTAAATAATAATAATACTAATAATTACTCATTAATTAAAACATTCATTAAAAAGTCACTGGACATACTTTACAAGAACGATTGTTTAGAGAATTTGGAAGATTTAGGATTAAAGAAAAATTTATGATTAAGAGGTCTTATGAGATATGGAAAGAAATGTTTGGAAACAATTGAAATGTACTTTGTTAAATAAATAAGCCTGGAGTGGACATATGGTATTGTGCTGTAGGACAGGAGCAGAAATGAGAGTCGGGGAAAAGCTTTTCTACTCCATCTAACAAAAGAAAATTTTAACTGAAGAGAAAATTGCTCAGCAATGAGAGGCTATAGTACAGCCTCTTCAGCAGAGTGGTTATACCACAGTTAAAACAGAATGGAAGTGGAATTGAAGAGTTTAAAAGAATGGAAAGATGTATTTGCTGAATTAATTTAGATGGCAGTGTTACAGACACTCCTCAGGAAGAGTCGGGCATCCATAGTTCTGGGGGCCTGTAGGTCATATGTTAGTGAGAGTACTTTCCTGGGTTTTATTCCTCTCATAAGAATAGCTGTGCAGAGAGGATGAGATCTCTGTTGCAAGACCTACAAAGTTGGCTTTTCTTTGAAAATTGTGAATGTAAAATTGTATAGTCCTTCATGGGGAAAAAACTGTATATTTTTAATTGTAGGATACACTGTACAGTTTTTCATGCTAATTTTTTTTTCTTGTATCAACTATTGTATCAGACAACATACTAAACAGAGAAAACTCATAGGTTAATTTTTTTAGAATTCTTTTCAACAAAATAAGCTTGAGTGGGAAAGAACTACGTTTTTCTATAAAGATTTTTTTTCTCCTACAGAGTTTCTCCAACGCAATGTGTTTATAAGTATACAAGCAACTTGAAAGTGAGGTGATCTATTTTTTCTGTATTTGAATCAACAAAAAAATCCCTAAAGTGATTTTATGCAAGTATTCCTAGTGTATTTCTGTCGTGACCAATACAGGCTGAAAAGTTTTCCACTACTGATAACCTATACTGTTATGTTAAAGTACCAGCGTCATATTTTTCAGATACGTAATAGCAGATAAAGAATAGCAATATTTCAGTGTTACCTTCTGAAAAATAGTTTTTGCAATTCAATATCGTGAGTACGTATATTTAGACTTAACTGGGGAGCTTGAATGATTTCCTTTGAAAAAGTTGAGAAACTTGATTTATTTAATTATCTCTGTTGTTTATTTTGGAGGCATAACTAAGAAACTTTTTCTGAAATTAGTCAGAGACACAATAAAAATTACTAATATGACAGCAAAGAATGGGTTCTAGATGCCGGTAGTGATTTATAGTGACAGGCGTGGAGCTGCATTCACAGGACAGGGAGCCAGACTTCTGTTGTGTGACTTAACGAATCATTTAGGGTTTGGTTATACAAAACGCTAAGCACCCCGGTCCCAGTGCATCAAGTCTTCTACACACACACCAGATATGAGTCACAATATCTGCTGCCTGTGTGACAGCAGCACTTTCTTTAATAGGCCTGAGACTGTCTGGGTGCCCCTGAGAGTTGTTCAGTACTTACAAAAACCTCTGAAACTCCTTGTATGTATATCTGTAGTGGAGAGAAAGAGACTTCACTGTAAGGTTCAAATTAACAATTTATTTGGACTTCACTCACAGGTCCAATATGCCACTATTGTAGGTTTTATGGATACAGGGGAGAGTGCACTATTGCAATTTAAAAAGCAACTCAGAATACACTATTGCAACCTACAAGTGATTCCGAACAGTACTAACGCAAACACAAGCATGCTAGATATTAATACCTTAAAGGAGTGCACTAATAACAATCTTAAAGCATACCAAATACCATCTGTATGTTTCTTAATCACTTACCCTCTCTCTCGAGTAAGGCCTCCAAATCCCTGGGATGTTACCTTGTACAGCATCCTGCACAAGGGGGGAAGAATCTCCTACAGGCCGTCTATATGCCACTGAGTTTTATTCAGTACTTAAAAAAACCTCTGAAACTCCCTGTATGTAGATCTTAGGGAAGTCTAAGAGACTTGATTTTACTCACTTCAAAAATAACTGGAAGAACTTGTTTTAACTATAAATTCAGTACTGATTAGTCTCTGAAGGGACCACAGGCTCAGCCTGTTAATGACTGCACATTGAAAGAATGTGAAAACTCATCCTTGTGCTCTGAAATAACATGAATATCCTGGGTATGGACTGAGTTTTGCTTTAAGTGTTTGAATTTGAAATCAGAACCCAAAGGAGAACTCTAGGAATCTGAGCTCCAAATAAAAAGGTTCCAACAAGTGTCTGCTTTGTAATTTCACACAGGCTACATGTCTGAGTGGGACTTCAGGGACTTCAAGTTGGAGAATTTGTCAGGGGATGGTCAGTCCCTTTGCCTTAACATGTAAATACTTTTCCATCTGACTTAAGATTCTGTACAACGAACTTCAGATATCTTAGAGTAAAAGTTAAGACATCTTTTAGTGGAATAAATTGCCCACAGAAAGCTCTGCATGACGCTTGTCATTTACAGATTAACTTGTGCATGAAACACAAGGTTTTCTCTCTTACATGTATTTAAACTATCTGATGCAACTACAAAGTGAGTAGTTGCATTAAATTCATGTGTTGGGCGCTGATAATAAAAGACAATGACTCTAAAGTATTTTGATTTAAGAAAAAATGCACACTGTTGTATAGCAGCTATAGAAATCTATCTATGTGTTCCCAGGTGCTGGTGAAAAGAATATACAGCTCTGGTGAATTTCATGGGGAAGATGGGGATGAAGTGGTTGGTTGTTTTGATTTGTTTTGGGTTCCTTGTTTGTTTGTTTTGGCTCCAAACTTATTAAAGTCATCCCTTCTTTACATAGTTACGACATTCCTGAAGTCAGGTTTTTTGACCACTGTTGCTTTTCATTGATAATTCCCAGCACTCTTGCTGATCAAGGCAGTGCTGATCTCTCTTTATGAGAGATGCGTGTGGCTGATGGTGTTCATCTGTTGAGTTGCATAGCACCAACACAATTTACTGCAGTTTACATGTGCTAATGGGGCTGCTGCTTAGCTGGTGCAGCGGTGTCCAGCTGCTTTCTAAGGCTGTTTTCTTAAAACCGGGTAGTCAAAACAAACCAACAAACCAGTCCACTTTGTACTGTGTAACACAGCACAACTAGGTTGAGTGGTAAGCTAGTATTGCCATTCTATGTTAAAAAAAAAACAAACACAAATGTTTACTGTAAGATCTTGAATATTTTTCAGGTACTTCTGTCAAGAGAAATCAGAGAAAATATTTGTTCTAAATACTGCTTTTTGTGTTACTCATGTTCAGGGGAGTGGAAATGTTGAACTGGTTTTCTGATGGCGTAAATGCCCATTTGTCCAGACTTTTGGAGCCAAGTGAAACATTAACTCACTGAAAATGTACCTACTGAAACTATTCAGAAACTCAGCTTGCATTTACAAAACACTTTTTACCAATGGAGATACTTTCAGGAAAATGTAATTGTTTTGGTATGACTTACAGGAGCAATTTTGGCACTTCCAAAACATTTTCAGCATTTTCCTGTTCCCCAGAAGTTTAATGCATAGATATGTGCCGGACTAAGCCAGTGTTTCTCAACTCCTGATATAGTTCTCTTTTCAGTGCATTGAAGGTTACACTTCAATTTCTCTTGTTTCTTCCACTTTTCATGGACATCAAGTATTATCGAGAGTGAGAATGACTTCAGAGCCTACTGAATGCTGCAACACTCAGTTTAAAATCCCTCATCTGAATCTAGAGAGCCCCCTAACTGTGTTAGTGATAGATAACAAAGAAAATCATGAATCTAGCCATTTCCTCAGCTTTTTTTACCAGAGCTCAGTAATAAAATGCTTCCTGTTGTATAGACCTGGAAAATATTACCAACTTGAAATGAAAATATTGTTTCATTTGTCATGTTATATGCTTTGTTTGACCTACAGCGAAATCTTTTTCATTTTTATAAGAAAAAAATCAAAAACAAACAAAAAGCCGTTTCAAGTTAACCCAAACCAGGTTTTTCTGATCCTGGCAGGGTCTATAAGTAGATGTAGAAGAAAGCCGGTATAAGCAGTAGTTATCTTGGAAGAAGAATATAGAATACTGCTTCAGTTGAGCCTGCGGCAGTTAATGATGCTCCAGAGAAAGCCCAGGGGTAAGACAAAATAAGGGACATTATGATAATAGACTGGATGATTTACTCAACTTGTCACAAATTTTTCCTTCACTTGATCAGTTCTGCTGCTTCTTTGCATCTGTAATTAACTTCCCTCCTCCTGCTTTATGGAGGATTGTTAATTGAGCATTGCAACTTGGAGTGCCCTACGTGCAACTAGACATCAGTGGGAACTGCAGGCTTATTGCTAATGGGGCCAGGGCTGCCTGAGCCTCACAGTAAGAGCCTCATGCCAAGCTGGAGGCTGCTGGCATTGCCTAGACAGCGGCACTGTAAATGAAAAAGGCAGGATCAAATTAATACAAAATTGTTTTAAAACCCTGTATCAGAAGAATGGATAACTTATTAAAAAATAATTGATTGGGAACTTTGTCGTGTTTAGGCACTGTTGTCAGGAGGCCACCACGTGCATGTGTCTGTCTGAAAAATAGACACGATTACCAAGTGAGAGGATAGAAGCTACAACTAAGATGTCACATTGAGGGGCTTGGATGTTTATTTTGGAAATGCTAAAAGCTGCGAAAAGGATTTTGGTGTCTTAAAAGGACAGACAGTGGTGCCCAGTTGTTTAAGAAAGGAATAAACAAGTGACGTCAAGAGACTTGAACTCGATGCAACATCCATGCAATGTCTGTGGGGCTGTTTACTTCAGCTCAGTAAATGGGCAGGCATCACATGCAGCAGAGTTAAGCTCTTGCATTAAGTGAATATTTCATAGGCTCTACATAGCAAAGAAGTCTGTTGCAGCTGAACTTACACTGTGTTTCTGTAGTGCGAAATGTAAGGAATTCCACTGTGTGTCACAAAATAGCTGTAGAAAAAAGATTTTAAGCATTTCTTTTCAAGTTGAGCACATCTGTAACGGTGCAGACAAGCAAGAAGCCTGGTCAGTGGGTATTGAGGTGATAAGTGATTGTAGCCCATTAAGAAATGTGATTCTTCAGGACAAGTGGGCATCATTTTAGGTAGTGTGTCCTTGTATGTAAGAAAAGAATGGTTCTAGGGATCAGTTCATTGATCATTTCAGAATTATTACAGTGTGCATCACCCAAGAGCATCCTTGTGATTAGTACTTCAGATTTCTCTTCCGTAAAAGGTGCTTTATTTTTCAGGGAAAGGTAATTTTTCACACTTTTTGGTTTTTTAATGTCTACTCCAGTAAACATTCACTACTGTAGGGTCTGGTTTTTTGCAAGTGGATCTCCTCTCTGCAAGGGCTGTAGTGAAGATTTCTGCAACTGTGGTAGTGAAGGAAGTGGTGAATTCAAGGGTGTGGTGTTCTTTTTCCTTTTGTTCACATTTTTCAATTTCTGAAAGAAGCTGACAAAAAGCGGAATTCTAGCCTTATGTGCAAATACTAGAAAATTTGGGCCCAGATTTAAATTCTTGATGAAGTCTGATTTCAGATATCCTGGAGATATGAATGCTGCGTTCGTAGGTAGTGGTGTCTCTTTCTTCTAATATTTCCTTTTGTATGCTCATGAAAAGTTGGTCTAAGAAAGATGATTTAGTAGTTATTTCAATTAGCAATGATTCCTGTTTCCATGGCCCCCTCAGCTGATGCAATGTATGACCCTCCCTACCTTGACAGCATGTCACTACTTGTATGACCATTCCAGCAGGAACACCTGCCTACAACCTCTAATCTGATACCACTTGCTTCACTCCTACATGCCAGATTTACTCTTTGGGCTTCCACAGCTATCTTGAAATCAGATCTTCCAAGACACCCACTCCAATAGAGCATCATGGTACTTGGAGGGAATAGAATAGAGAAGTGAGAAGAATATGTGCCACATGTTGCTGTCATTAAAGTTAGGTTAACTTCTAGAACTGAGCGCTTTTTGTTTTAAACATGACACAGTGACGTCATTTGAATTGTGTCTGTAATTATCATATGTGTGTATTGCTGTGCTTCAGGGCTCAAAATAGATGAGGTAGACAGTATGAGGCTGAGGGGGATCTGTAAGATCGAGAAAGACACAGAAGATGCAAGTAGGGAATGAATTTTTACTGTTTCTCACAATAATGGGATTAGGGGGCATTCATTCAGACTGTGAAGCAGCATGTTTGAAAAAAAAAAACCAAAACCAGAGGATGTAACTCAATTAAATTGCAGAAGTAATTGCCCCATCATGTCGGGTTCAGAAGAGATTAGACAAATTCATACGGGAAAGATACAGCAGTGACAATGGTCTAGATAGTGATTTAGGAAGGTTAATAGGTATATGATTGCTGAAAGTTGGAAGAACATGCCAGCAGCGGTTCTGTCCTAACTCTGCTGTCTTCTCCTGAGTATCAACTACAGTGTCAAAGAGAGGATGCTGGGATAGATGTTCTTGTGTTATAAGAATAACTATGACTATAGTAAATCCAAGAATGTGATTTTTTTTAATGAGACTTTCAGCCAGCTTTCTGACTAGAAATATTCAGAATATAATGATTTTAAAATTTCAGAATCAGGCGATCATATTTTCTGAGTTTGTCGTTGTTAATCATTTGTCTTACAAGTACGGGATATCCTCAGTGGTGCTTTGTTGGTAACATTTGAGGAAAGTCTGCAGTATTGCTAGCAGTAGTTCCTCTCTATCATGATGTTCTGCACTGATAAAATAGACATCTTGGATAAGCCTTCCAAAAGTTTCATAAAGTAGCTTAGAGAAAAACTAGCAGGATCAGCTCGCTGGATCATGAGTCAAAGTCCTCTTTTTAGAAGTCTCCAAAGAATCCTCATGCTATAGTAAGTGAATTGTAGCGTGGCTCCCAAATGCTTTAGAGACTTTGAGGATGAGACTCAGATTTCTAAGGGGCTTAAGTGCTTATGAAAATGCTGACATGAAAGGGAAATGTCAGAAGGAAGGAAGAGGAGATCAGGGGAGGAAATGGACAGTGGACATACCGTTCTTGACATTGACTCTGTGTGGGGTTTCTACTTTTGTATCTTCCTGCTTGTGGTTTTGGTTTCAGGTACCCGTAGCAGACCTTTCTCCCTCAATGGTGTCCAAACAGAACGCTTGATCAGAATAGCTTCTTTAGGCCAAATACTGCGGGAAGCTCTGAGCCAGATCAGGGTGCAATACCAGTGGAGCTAGTTTGAAAAGTTCATCAGATAAATTAAATGAGAAACCGAAAGCATTTGTTTATTTAATAAATAAAACATCCATCTTTATCAACTGTAATGTTTCCTACCCTTTGATACTGTTCCACGCTACCGCTCTGTAGAGGATCTCATCTTACCAAGTTACAGAACACAAGTTTGATTATGTGAAGGCGGTGAGCCAAAAAGCTAGAGGTCTTATGCAAATTAAGATATGCATTAATTTGCATAATGCTGGTAATATATAGATATATCTATACATGTATGTATGTATATATGCATCAATTATCTCTCCTCCTCTTCTGAAAGATACTTCTCGTTTCCCAGCCTCTCCTGAGCTGGCTCTTCCCTTATTCCGTGTTGTCCTTGATGGTGACTGGCCAATTTGAAGTCCCATCCTGGAAACTTAGGTTTGTCACTCTGCTCTAAACTCTGTATAAACAATTCTAGCTCTTTTGCTGATTGTTATCTTAGCTATTTATTTGTGCTGGTAAGGAGTAGTTAAGGGCTGTGGAAAATGAGTTATTTCTAGATGCTTCCATCAGGGATTGTATTTGGTAGGTGCGATCACAGAACAGTTCTTTGTGATGAGTGTTACAGAGAATGGCTTACGGACATATATGCACTTGCTCCTAGTTCTTCTCTTTTTGAGGATGAGAGTTGGAGCGCCCATGTGGGATAACCATCTGAGCTCAGCTTAGGTGAGAACCTTTTTCCATCATTTTTGTGAGTTTGAATTGTGTAGGTTTGCTGAAACCTTGATCCAGCAAGGTTTTATAAAAATTCTTTTTTATAAAAAGTAGAGTAATAAAGAAAGCAAGCTTTGTGCTCAATAAATTTAAAAGTTTTTAAAATGCGTTTAGTCAGGGTTTAGACTAGATGTTTGAGTGAAGCGATTTTACATCATAAATGACATTTTTCCTGTATCTAGAGTTAGGCCCTGGGGTGCAGGTCTCCAGCAGGTGTAAACTGTCAGAGTGGCAACAATTAAAGCTCCTGAGGATGCACCCTCAGTTTTTCAGAGCAGTCAACAGCCCAGTTTGACCTGTAGAGCCTCCAAGACTGGAGCCAGAAGAGCTTTATTGAAAACCTGGATGCTTATTTTGGTGTTTATGTGGAACTTAATCTCTAGAAAATCTGGTCCAAAATGCAATCTCACATATGCTGCATTACCGATGTTTACACGTTCAGCTCGGTAACTTGAGCTGCATTGAATGAGGGTTGCACAAATGATGAAAGAAAGAAGAAGCCTCTTTGACAGCTATTTCATTTGTGAGTTTTTAATAAATTTAGATACATGAAGGAATTATTGTGCCAGATCTACCAAAGCTTGAGCTCATTGGAGTCAATGGAGTTCTGTCTCCTAACTTCAGAAGACTTTTTTACCCTGTTCTCTAAACTGGGTTAGTAATAGGCTGATCATAAAGTGACTTTATTGGAAAGAAAGTTTACCAAGTGAATAATTCAGTAAATATTTTCCAGGCAGACGTGTCCAACAGATTGCTTGGTATGGTGGATAATAAGCAATACTGCCTTTTTAAGACTGCGGTAATACAAAGTCCTCCAAAAAGCCTGACCCTAGTAGGATTGAGGTCTGAGAAGAGAGAATGTTAATCCTACACCACCAGGCCAAGATTTATTGGAAGGCACATAGTACGGACATAGAGATACAGTAGCCCTAGATCCCAGCTGCTCCCTCTCTTGAACTCGTTCTCTTCATAAATGCATATTAAAATAATTTTAGGGCAAGTAATTGAAAACAACTAAAATAAATTCCTCATAGTAAAACTTTTTAAAGATTTAAATTGTAATAACTTTTATTCCAGCATATGGATTTGGGACTTGATGGTAAATCAAGCTGTCTCTTTACGGAAGTGGTAAATCACTAGCATTTGCTCTCAGGAGCAGAAAAAAATGTTTATAAATCATTGCATTTGTTTCAGATTATTCATCAGAGCTGGAAGACAATTGTTCAAGTTGCTTTGTGATACTATAAACAGAACACTGGGAAGGCTGTGTACTTTGTAGCAAAATTTAGGGGTTTGTACATATACCAACTGAGACTTTTTCCTCCAGTAAGTGTTCAACTGGTATTCCAGAGAGGAGGATCTAGATTCCAGTGTGCTGTTTTTAAGGAACAAGTTTGATTTGGCACTAACAGGGCAGCAAGGCCTGCTGACTCACGGAGGAAGGGTCTCACAAAGTTGTCTTGTTTATCTTTTCTTCTTATACTGCAGTATGCAAGGAAAGTCTTCACTTCTTTTCCTATGCCCTCCCAACCTGCTTTGATGGAGTTATGCAAAGGTTTAAATCTAAAAGAGAGTAAGAACTGAGGGTGAGGAGGATTTTGATACAGAAAATTCGAGGCAATAGTGCTTAACATTTCCTGGTGAATAAAAAAAGGAGAAGGACTGTCTACACACTTGCATTGTAGTTCAAGACATGAGGAGATGGCCTGGTGTCCCTGGGTACTGCTGTAATTACCCTAGAGCTTTTTTTCTCGAAAGAGCTACAATTTCTGTCATATGAAGCACAGGCAGCAGACTAGCACGAACAGCAATAGCAGGCTTAGCCGAGCAAGCTGCTGGAACTAGCCGGCGTTCCTGCATTAGTTACCGTCTGAATTTCTCCAGCGTTTCAGAGCTTCCTGGCCTTGCCTGCAAGAGTACTGGCACAAGCAGCCTGGTTTTACCTTAGCGTATTGTGGCCAGTCTAAAGGAATTAATTAATTAAAAAGTCGAATTACTGTGCCAGCTCTTCTGAAGGTTTGAATGTTGTGGTTCATTTAGCTTTGTTGTGTTTTTTCCTCCCCTCCAAAAATAAAATGAAAGCAAAACACACACCAACTCATTTGCTGACATGTTGGCAAATACTGTGAAATAACTAACTGGTTGCGGAGTCTCGGTAAAAATGGAAAACATGTATTTTTCAGGTGGCAAGTTGCTTTTATCCAAAGAAAAAACAGAATATGGATATGATATACTTTTTATGAGCAAAACAGGAGACTTGCAAGGTTGAATGTGGGTCAGATATCTTTTAGTGGCGGTAGTTTCCCAATGCTGAAGCGTATGTCTCTGTTAAACACAACAGCATAAAAACTTTTATACCAGAGAGGTGATGGGGGTAGGCAGGGACCCTCAAAACAGCCAGTAGCTAATGCTGCCTTTGTGGTTTTATATATTTGCCTATTAAAATGACAATACAGACATGGAACATTTAGATTTAAGAAGCCTTCTTTTCATTAAACAACATTAAACAAACTGACAAAGTAGGGGGTTATGACTCCAGTAATTGAAACATGCTGTTCTGTTCAAGACCAGAACTCTATAAAGACTCTTTTCACCCAGTAATGCCCTTTGTGTTTGCCTGCTACCCCTGCTAGAAATTACTGTAGGCCTGAAGTATGTCTTTCCAAGTGGAGTGGGAATGACAGAGTGCAACACCGCACTTGGCAGATGGGGTCACAGCCTTTTTAGGACGTTAACATTCATTGTGCATTGGAAATCAATTTGCAGCCCAGAATGCATGGAGACTTAGCTGGACTCCCCTCCCCACTGGTTTTTTATGTTAACTTTAAACCTGGGATGCAGGAAAAAGAATTAGATGGATTAATTTGGATTAATTCTGGTGGGGTTTGGGTAGTTTTCATTCCCTTAGTTTACACTGTGCCTTTTTGTGGAATCCTTATTCTTCTAGATGTATGTTCTGAATCTGTACATTACCTTGCATTTCTTTTTCCTTCTCTCTTCTAGATGTTGATGAGTGTCAGGATAACAACGGAGGGTGCCAGCAGATTTGTGTAAATACTATGGGAAGCTATGAATGTCAGTGCAAAGAGGGTTTTTTTCTGAGTGATAACCAGCATACCTGCATTCATCGCTCCATTGGTAAGTTTTCAGCGTGTAAACTGCGCTCTTTAGAATAACTGTGTTCAATCAGAAATGCAGAAACTGTTTGGGGCAATTTTTTTATCCCCAGAGCTCCCAAAATCATTTCACTGGTTGGTTGAAATTGATTGATTCCTCTGCTACCCAAACTTGTAGCAGAGCCATAAATAAGACAGGGGGAAAGGCTTTAGTTTAACGTAGAAATTATACATGGTTCAAATAGCAGGCTCTTTGGGCAGGCAGAGGCAGATTTCCAAATGGCAGCTTTCTGCTTCTGAGTTTCCAAGACTTAAAAATTTCTCATTTATTTATTGTATAATAGTTCACCTGTCTTCTACCTTAGAGAGCATGGTATCTTAAATCAAAATGAACAGCTTGTTGCTTCTGGAAGTTGTACGGGTTATGGTTTTTTGCCAGGCATGTAACTCATTGCTTCATTGCAGACTGTTGATGGCTGATACTGTATTGACACAGCATTTTTCTTTGGTTCAGTACCCTGTCCAGGGTGGATTAGAAAACTGCTTCTCTGTTGCCTATGCACTAGCAGTAGAAATAAGGAATCCCTGCAAAACTGTGATCCTTGTCTGCTGCTGATTTTGACTAGAATAAGCAGCTCTCCCTTTTCTATACGTGTCAGACATGGAAGACAAGTTTGAGTTGAAAGGGAGAAAAGAAAACAGCATAGCTATAAATCTTTGCAATTAAGTGGACTCTTTGTGTGTTCATTCAGACTTCTGGTGACCCTGGCAGCAATGGGAATATATGCTAGCAAACTCATTTACCAATAGGCAACACAGAATGACTAAGTAGCAAGATGAGTCTGGTGATCAACAATGTAAGGACGCTGTAAATTTCAACAAGCCACACAAATGGTTCTGAACTATTTTAAGTCACTAAAATTAACCAGAAAATCCTACTGAGCATAGAGTATGAGTTTAGTTACTCTGTTGACAAGAAGGCAAAGTGTTGTAGTGTAGCATCTCAGAAATGTAAATGTATTTTGGGCACTGTGTGTATGCTTATACAGAAATGTAAAGACAAGTAGTAATTTTGATTTTCAGAAATGTGAATCTCTGGAATAGATTCACAAGTCCACTTTTTATCATGATTATTAAGTTTTAAGTGCCTGAGGTATTTTGATTATGACGACATACAATTAAGGTCCATCAACCAGTGCATTTTAAAGGTTGTTATCTAATAGGTTTCTAGTCATTCTTTTCTACGTAAATTGTTCGAATTTCTGTCCAGCGTAAAGTAACCCTGACACAAAGATATCCAACAGAATAGTAGCTGGAGGCTTAATGAAAACCACTTGCAGACTTGCAGAGTACTGCGATGCAATCATTATTTCAATTTGCACATTATAAAAATTCCCAGCTGTAATAAAAGAGAATTTAGTTATCTGAGATGGAAACTAATGAAATGAATGAAAAATGAGACTCTCAAGGCAAAAGTTTCTTCTGAGGAATCGATTTACTGAGGGAAAAGGGTAAATTTTTATGGCAAAGAGGGTTCCTGGTTTGACGGAAGGACTGGGGGACTGGATCTGAAGGGTGACTGCTGCATGCACATAATAAATTTGCATGGGAATAATATATTTGTCTTAACTTTTTTACAAAGAAAATGTCAGAGACATGGATGTTTAATTCGAAGCAACATCTTCAAATTATTTAAGATTTAAAACAACTGAGCAACCTACCAAATAGACTGATGGTGATTGTGAAGTTTTTTATGAACAAACGGTTTGTAGCTTTTCAAAAATAAAGTGCCAATTTACAATAATAGCAAACGTTACACTGTAGTGCCATGATGCCCCACAGAAATATATTGGGTGGGTATGCTGGAGGAAGGAAATGAGATGAAATGATCTCTTTCAATTGTCAGAGGTGACTGAACTGCAAATAGTGAACATGCATGGTGAGAAAGTAAATGTTTTTTTTAATATCTGTGTTTACTAACTTTCATCTGTCTTACTTGTAAGCGCCACTCCAGAAACTGTTGGAACGCAAAAATATGCATCAACATATTTGTCCAGAATTGTGCCCAGGGCTAGATTGTGTCTATACCTCTGTTGGTAAACAAGGCTGAAGTGGACAAAGGCACACCACACAGCCAGCATTGCAACCCAAACACAAAGGCGCTGGCTCGCCAAAGCCCTTTAGCAAGCTTGTTGACTTTGAGCATAATAAGATCCATGAATTGCAGTGGGATTACTTTTCTGTCTCTGAAAAATGCGTGTGCAGTCACACAATCTCTGTGTCCTTGACATTACCTAAAGTCTCTTCAAGGACTCAGCTAGTCTAAAATAATCAACCACAAGGATTTTTATGCAAGTTGCTGCCACCTTTTTCCTCCTGTTTTCAAATGCACTGGGGAAAGGGGAGAAGCATTGCAAGGTGCTTACAATGTACTTGGAGTTGGGATGAGTTCAGAATGGAGGGAGCAGTACCAAGCCTAAGCATTGCCCTGTCTGCAGGCCCAGCTCACCTGCCTCGGCCATCAGCAAGGCTGGTGCTGATCACCTGCTTTGAGCTCGTCAGCACATTCAAGTGATGTGGTAGTTTCAGAGTTGAAAAAGGGCATTGGATATTTTGGGGGTTGAGTAGAGGAAGAAATACGTCCCTTTCTGCACTAACCAGCCAGGGGAAAGTTGTCTTCTGGTATGAGGCACTCTCCTTAAAATTGGCGGCTGCTGTGTGAATTTCCTCAGCTTCCAGAGATGCGCTGTGCCTGTCCCAGTGTTTTGGGGGCGTATTGTACCACCATGCTCTTTCCCGCGAGCTGTGGTTAAAAGCCACACTGTAGTTCATGGTAGGAGCTTTTAGTATAATCCTTGTGTCACAAATGACATGTTTGCTTGCCATCTAGAAGTGTTCTTGTTATTTCCCGTGGACAAAAAGGATTAATGATCCACACAGAAATATTAATTTTATACCAATGGGAGGCCAGGCTGACCTGGCCAGGCCATTATAGGCCTACTGATTTTGCATGTTTAGTCTCAGCATCTTTTGGGAGGATACTATGCCCAATACAACTCACCTCATTTATTTTTGCATAAAAATTTCCCTTTGCTGAGTCAGATTTCAGTACTAGTTTACTCACAATAATGATGGCAACAATAGGGAGGGAGAATGGGAGGGAGAATGGATGGTAAAAGATGCAGAGAACTTAACAGTTGTTTATCTTAGTACCTCTTAATTGCAATAGTAGGTGTGAACGTTGTGAATTATATCAGAGACACGTTTGTGTTTGTTTCCTCATGACTTAAAAAGAAACTGGAATAAAACAGCTGTTACTGTATCATCTCCAGCTCCAGAGGGAGCATGTGTTTAATAAATGTGTAGATTAGTATCATACACTACAGCTGTGACTGGGTCAGGTGAGTGGGTTACAGCAGGTTTTCCCTTAATTTGATGATAAGCCAAAAACCCTAATTCAGCAAAGCCTCTGGGCACATCCTTGAAGTCCTAGTGATAGCAAAGTTGGTTAAAAATCTAAATTGGGCTTAAAAAGCATCAAAATAGGTAGGGCTTAGCTATATGCCTGTGTCTCTGCTGAAGTTCGGAGTGATGATAATGAAGGGTGCGGTATATCCCATTTGCATTACAACTATAAAGGGTATTGTGGTCAGGAGCCCTGTCTACAAACTACCTCACCAATCAAAATTCTCAGCTGAAGTGTTATAGAAAGCCATTGCTGTCCCACCTCCAGAGGGCAAATCTCCTAAAGCACAAAGGTTGTTCGCTTACAAGCCAGAGACTTCAGGAGTTCTGTGCCTGGGAAGACTTCCGTCATTTTAGATTCCATCCCCTAAATGTCTAACTAAAGCATAGTTATATTAATGGTCTTATATCTGCTAATAGTTCACTGCCAATGTTTTTATACAGCTAATGCCAAGTAAACTAAAAAGGCAGGTGCAATTAGGAGTAGTAATTGTAAGCGGAGACAAGAAGAGGTGGAGACTTACCAGGCTACAGAAGGCTGGAAATTATGATGGTCTGGTCAAGTGGTGGAAAAGCTTTTTACACGGTTGTCACTATCATTTTCAAGCCTGTTAAAAAGCCATTTGGTAAGGAAATGCTTTTTCACTTCCCCTTATCCCATTAGCCTTATGTTCTTAGCAGAGTTAGGGAGTTTGACATAAAGTCAAGCTACCACAACTTAGCAAATTACTGTGGTACAAACAGAGTCTCAAAAAACAGATTGTCCCTTTCTGCACTATAAGTTTAACAGTTTAGTCCCAGAGGAAAGGGAAAGGTGCTAAGCCAAGTTGTCTTGCATTTGTCATGGGCTAAGTGGGCTTATGAAATGGCTTACCATGCTTGTGCTGATACATAGTAACTTGTTAAATTTGATTATATGTGTAAGCCCTTGTTAATTCTGCATTAGTAGCAGAGCAGGCCTTCAGTCAGCTGACATCAAACTACCAAGTTTCTTCTTGTTCTGAGGATTATAAAACCACTTTTGTTCAATTTTTTTTTCCTACTTTCCATGATTTATTTGTATTCCTTACCTGATTTCTTAGTTCAGTGTGATTTTATAGCTGTAGAATAATGTGTTAGGACTCCCTGGGAGAAGCATGATCCCCAGTCAGGGCAGGAAAGGTTGCAGGTTGGGATTCTGGAGTTCATTCCCATCTCTGGTGCTGATGCCTTGTGGGACTCTGGGCAAGAAGGTTAATGTGACTTGGAATTTCTGCAAAGCACTTTAGAGGACAGAGGTGCTTTTTCTACAAAAAGCACAATAATCTGTTCATATTTAGATGAATGTGGAAGGGTGACTTTAAATAATTAAGTGTTGCCAGCACCGTTCCAGATTTTATGAAGTACGTTTCTCATCTCAACTAGGACAGCTCTTTCATGATGATGTAACCAGTTAAATTGCTCCATTACTTGAATATACTTTGCCATAGCTACCCTGAATATAGGCATCCTGTTCACTGGAGCAGAACAGTCCTACTTGTCTTTTTAAATTGGAATCCTAATATGATTGTAAAGGAATATATGTGAAGTAAATTTTAAGGAAATCAGTTCATGTGCTTTTAGATAACATAATAAGAAAACCTTTCAGGGAGCATAAGTTTTATCCGGACAAGTATACTGTGATCTTGGAAGCTTTTTCCTAAAACTGCACACAGTATGACCTCAGTGTAATAGAAACTTGTTTGTTTATACATTCCCATGGTACATTTTGAATAAATAGTTCAACTGATTACCTTTCACAGAATATAGTACACAGAATGTATCCAGGAAAAAAGGCTTAATAAACCATTTTAAATCTCATTCTGTCCTGTTAGAAGTGTGTAACCTCTTAAAATTGTGTATAACCCACAAAAATTGCTGTTCTTTAGTTTCAGGGATTCATATTTGCTCCAGCAGCCTTGTGAAGGGCATCTCACATTTGCTTTCTCCATTCCTCTTGAATGGAAGGAGTTTGCAATTTGTCTCAAGGGAAGATGCAACAGGTGAAAACACTTGGTGCAAGTGAAAAATAATCTTTGTTAGGCCTGATCTCCCTCCTCTCATCTATCGGTGATTTATCATGATTAGGACTAGTAAAGTTACACTGGTGTAAATCTAGTTTAAGTGTAATCTGACTTAAGTTGAACTGTGAGGGGAAGCAGTAATTATGTAATCATAAAAACAATATTAGGTGAAAGTTTAGGACTAGATGTGATATAGAACAGCCGGGTTGGAAGGGACCTTGACAGATCATCTGATCCAACCTTCTGTGGGAAAGGGAGCCTAGATGAGAATATCGAGTGCCCTGTCCAGTTGCATCTTGAAAACTGCCGGCACTGGGGACTCTACCATGTCCCTGGGGAGGTTGTTCCAGTGAATGATTGCTCTCACTGTAAAGAAATTTTTTCTTATGACAAGATAAAACCTCTCCTGGTGCAACTTGTACCCATTGCCCTTTGTCTTCTCTGTGTGGCTCCTTGTGAAAAGAGGGTCTCCATCCTCTTTGTAGATGCCCTTTAAGTACTATCCAAATAAAACTAAATCTATCCAAATAAAAGTGCAAAAGAAGAGTTTTAAGTATCAAAATTGTCAGTAGTTTTTCGTTGTGTTTTTTTTCCCCTTAACTTTTCACATTAAGGCCTTCAATAAATGTCAGCTTAAATGGTGACTGCTTAGGATGACATAGAATTGGAGGCAAAGCCATGTCACTTTTGGTTTACAAAAATTTTAAATGCATCTGAAACCTGAGGCTGCAGTCTTCCTTTTATAGGTAAGAAAACCGAGGTGTAAATATTACACTATTGTCTAAAGTTCTTGTGACTGTGGCTGAACCGCAGGATAGATTCACTCCATTAAAACAGCTGCAGTCCTGGTCTTCAGAGCAGTCCAGATGGAAACCAGGATGTGAGGAAACAATATAGGATATGAAATCAAGGTAGAGTTTCGACATAAACAAAGTTGCAGAGATGAATACAGCCAAGTAGAGTTGGTTGTAAGCCCTCATTGAGTTCCTAGGGACTAATTCAGACCCGTATAATACTTAACAAAATATGATGAAGTCACTATATATTCTACCTTAGTTTTAGAGCTCAGCTTAGGTTTTAGAGCTTTTTGTCTTCTGAAGGAAAAATATCGTGCTTCAAAATTTTCTGGGACTTCAAATTAGATTTAATTCAGAAAGAAATCCAAATTTTGTTGAATAATCAATAACCTCTGCTGCTTTGCTTCAGCTGAGATTGAATGCACTAGTAGACCAACCGGTTAGCAGGATGCAAGGGTGGTGAGTTCATTGAAAGTCAAAGGAGAAATCTCCCAACACTCAGGAGCAATAGCAGATTGCCAGACTTTGCCAAAATCTGGGATTGAATTCTAAGTGCGTTGTGCAGAAGCTGGCCTTGTAACAGGTCCCAGATTTCAGTGCACTGATCAGAACAGACATAAATATTTTAAAAAGAAAATAAAAAAAAATAAAGATGTTTCCTATATGTACTAGGAAACATCAACTGGTAAGTAATCTGGGTCACGTGTGTAACTTGCATATAGTGCTTCAACATCAGTAAAAGTAGATGCACAGTTGTACATGACTAAATGGTAAACTAGGACATGCAGATAATTTCTCAATGAGCCATAATCTGAAATAGTTTAATGGTACAGTAGTTGTGTCTCCATGGCTCCATTGCCAATGCCTTTCGGTATGGAAAGGATGAAACTAAAGGGGGAAAGGAAGTGTGTAAGAAATAATGAAGCTGGAGATGCAAAGAAGTGTGTCTTGGAAAGAGCAGCTGTTTGAAACACCCTGCAGCAGCATGACAGCCAGCCAGCTTGCCAGGGGGAGCAGGGAATTTGTAAGTCAGATCAAAAATCTCTCCACACCTGTGTGACAGAAAGTGCAGCGAACAGTCTGTAGCTCAGCGACTGACTGACTGTCAGTGCTGACAAGATGGGAAATCTATACGCACGAATGGGAAAACACACTGGAAAGTAGTACGTTTAAAAAAAAAATTAAAGAGAGAAAATATGCAAAGGGGGCTTTCACACTCAATCATTCAATAGCATTGGAAGTGAACCAATGTTCTGTTCATACTGGCTGCTCTGGATATAGCAGGATTATACTAAATAAAAGAACTGACATGTTTTTTAAAGGCCTCTAACATCCAGTTGACTGAAACATCAGGTGAGAAAGATCTGGGAAGAATATTAAGCAAGAGTGTACTGGAAAAAAGCTTGCATTCACACATGCACACAACAAATGGACTCTGTTTTAAGTAAACCATACGCTGTATGATGTGTCTCTCTCATGCCATCAGGGATACAATGATGAATTCAGGGCCTGCTCTGAATACTCTGTAAAGATGCTCAGCATCTTTCATACCTACTGTAGTCACTATGGGTCTCTCCACGTATGCCTCCTGTTTTTCGCTATGCAGGGAAATCAGCGACAGACCATGTTACAGGCACTGTTCCTCTTTTCTGCTATTCATGACGAATCTCAGAGATGCGATCCAGCAGGAACTCTCTAGAGCCTGATACCGCAATGTGTTTTTAGTTATAAACCAGTAGGAATTCAAGATATGAATGCCAAATACCTGTTCATATATACTGTTACCCTCCTGTATATGGTATGCATACTATTCATTTAATGAGTTCTATTAATTATTCAATTCCATGTAATTAAGTTTGAGGTTGCCCTGAGCTATTCTGAAATAATTTAGGAGTTAATGGAAATAAGAAGGAAGATGCTTTGTATAGCCTCGTGTATTTTTCAAGCCTAAGAATACTTGCATGCTCTGTTAAGCTTTATATCTTAGAAGTATCTGGGTCATAAAATTGTTGTGTTTGTTACTGTTCTTGATGGTATTTTGATTATTTTGTAGTTGAGCACCAGTCAAGAATGGGGCCAGATTGCGTGACACCTCATACAAACTGGGAGAATTTACAGCCTAAGTAAACAAGGCAAACGTAGGGCAGAGGACAGCACAAAACACAGAGTCACTGTGAATGCTTTCATGGCAGAAACATTGTAGTAGTGCCATAAGATGTTTTTAAGAGGGGGCACAAAGGAAGAAGGGAGTGAGCCAAGGGTATGTCAGGTAAACAGAACGTAAGAGGAGGGAGAGAGACAGCCGGCCAGTGGGGAGTGAGGTGAAGCGGAGGAGAATAGATTGGAGAAGAAAAGAAGGGTGTGAAACAGCACAAGGCAAGATCTATACTTCTCTGTCTCCTTAACGCCCTGGCTCACTAATGCCATTTCTTTTCAGTATCTTCTCCCTCATAGGTTTCTTTCCATTTAGTTAACTCCTTTCATATATAAGCTGCAGTATAGTCATAGTATAGTCAAACTGCAGCGATGTCTTTGAAAACTATTACTTTTCTCAGTGGAATGGGTCAAGTGCTGAGATTGCAAAAGCCAACTGCAGTCATGCGCAAGTGATCAGGATGATACCCTTGCAAGGGTTCAACTCCTTTGCTTTTCCCAGGAGTCAAGAAATGCAGAAGCAGAGACAAGCATCATGTGCTGTTGGAGTTACTCTCTGAACTATGTTCACCATTGATAAGAGCATTGAGCTTGTGCAGTAAATCTGTTTACCTGCTTTTTGTGCATGATGCGTAGAATGTTTGAGCACTTTCAAAAGGCTGGGCCTGACTTACCAGTGCTGAGAAGCTGCAAATAATCTTTCTTCTCTTGTTCCAAGGTAAGGATTCACCTTTGAGTAAAAGCAACAGCACTTCCGTCCCTCTTTCGTATGGAGCACCTCTTTTAAAAGTTCTTCTCTGTGTTTATAGCTGACTAAATCACTGCACACTCAATGTAAGCCAATAGTATCCAGTATGGTGTGCTGCAAGCATTGTGTTACATTGGTGATTTACCAGAGTTGGCAGGTTTTCTCCCTACAGTTAACATGGGCTGAAGATAATATAATAGCTGCTATCTTCAATCCATATCAAACTGAAAAGTACTAGACAGGCCAAAACTAAGAGCCTTCTTACTCAAACATTAATTTTTGATATAAATACGCATGATCGGTGTTGGCATTTCAGTATTTAATGTAACGAGAATTGGTTATTTAAACTGACATTGTTTGGAATGCTGCAAATGCCAACATGGGGAAGCAGTGATGTGAATGGTTCTTAGCCTATGCATTTCTTGTTCTGCCTGCTTCAGAAGTGAACTCCTACTTATTTGCTCTTCTAATCAGTAATTCACTAGAGGATGTCACAGGAGTCTACAAAAACTACCTCAGGACTCTAAACCCCCTCTGAAATAGGAGCTAATATACCATGTGCTGTAGGTTACAGATAAGGGAGGCAGAAGAGTTAAATAATTTGCCTAGGAAGGCTGTAGAAATCCCAAGAGCTTTCCAGAAAAGCTGTGAAGGAATCATTCGACAGAACATGTAGTTTAATTGATACTGTATTGATTTCACGAAATATGTTTTGTAAAACTGAGTATCTGTTTTTAGGTATACTCCTACGAGGAGCAGAACACAGATACCCTGAGCCCCATTCTTTTGGCCTGTTGTTTAATTCCCCTCTTTTATCCCTGGTGCACTTTAACATCAGTGATTGATGAATTAGAGTACATGTTTAGAGATCAAAGTGTAGCACAGGGAGCTGGGTGGATAACAGTGCATTTTGCAAATCCTGTCCTCTCCCGCCTTTCCTCCCTACAGTTTTTGTTCTGTTTGTTCTCTATTGGCTCACTGTTGTAAACTGAACAATTTCAGATAGTGGTGGCAGCTTGACTTCTTACTGACATTCAGGATGCCTGATGACTCTCTGGACTGCGCCGTTGTACTGGGAAGGCAGCCACATTGACACTGGGAATGTGTAGGTTCTGAAAAGTAAGGTGGAGTACAACTACCTGAACAGGTCAACAAAACATTGTCAACGTTATTTTTGAAAGACGTGGATTTTTCCAATAAACCAAGTTTTGTTCCCTGAAGTAGCTGCTTTTCCTGGAATAATCAAAATTATGTATATATAAAAAATGCATAGAAAAAACCAACCATAAAACCTCTGAACCTTTAGACCTGGAGGTATTGTCATTGGCACTATGTGGTAGTGGTGGTTAGGCAGCCTTGTCTGCCTCTGTAAGCAGCTATTGTACTGCACTGTAGCATGAATGTGCGTGAAACCCCCTTATCGAGAGAAGAGACTAGGCACTTTGTACAAGAAACAGCTCAAACCTGAAGCCTGATTTGCCAGATGAAGGAGAGTGTTCCTGGTATCATTTCTGTATTGCCTCTTTCCATTCACAGGTGAAATATTTCGGTGTTGGGGAAGCTTTCCAGGAAAAGGCCAAACAAAACAAAAAAAGGGTCCTGCCAGCTCTGCCAAAGAGCAGCATTCAAGCTGTGCTTGCAGTCAGACTGGCCTGGCCTGCCCTGCCCTTACAGACAGCTGCATGTCTGCATGCTCTTCTCCAGTACTGTGTTTCTGCTCTTAGCCTCTCCAGACAAAATGCTTTCAGAACTCCCTCTAAGCTTCCCAGGAAAAGCTATCATTTGGCCTAAGTGCTTCCTTAATGGACATTTAATTACTCTGCTGTAAGTGGAGTCTGAAGAACATATCATTAAAAAAAGCCTGTAATAAGCTGTTTTAAACCAGGATTTAATGAGCAATACTTTCCAGCCTAATCTGTGTCTCTCTCTTGAATCCTGAATAGTATATTTACCTGGAGATTTCTTTTGGAAAGGCTTTCTGTGTAGATCTCAACATGACTTTTTAGCATTTGGCTAAGTTAGTTACCATTTGTCTTCAGCTGACATTAGTTGAAAATACCTTGCACTGTTCAATCTTCTGAGAATTCACAGAAAGAGATAGTGAGCTGTCATTCCTGTGCTATCTCTCAGAGAAGCTGACCACTTATCACCCAAATGAACTCAGAATTAATCTGGAGGATTACCTGTCAGGAGCTCACTCAAACGCTCCATGAAACAGCTCCATGGTAGAGTAAAATGCCAGAAAAACAATAAAATCAAAGAACACCAGTGGTAATTTTGACTAGTTATATCCTTTAAAAGTGGAGCCTTGGTGGGAGCGGGAAAGCCCTCTTATGTTTTTTATGTTGTTCTCATTAGTTTCATGCAAGAGGGACATTAGGTGGGTAAAGGAATTTTCCTGTTGTCCAGACTGTGGATATGCTTTTTAACCCAACTCTGAGACTTTCTAGACCTGCAGTAAATGGCTCTACTTCCAAGTGTCCATCAAATTCACTTCTTGCTATTAGCTATCAAGTGCCCAAACCCAGAATATAAATATATCTCCAAGCGCTCAAAGTTTATTTATGTGTCATTTGGGTAAGTATTTTATGGGGTTATTTTGTTTCTTTATTTCCTCTAAAAACACCTGTAAAGGCCTAATTTTCTCTTAGTGTTTATTATGACTCACTTCATGGAGATACTTCTGTGCTAAGCTAAACTAAGTTGAGCTGTCTCAAAAGCAACATTGTGGTCAGAAGTGTGGCTGAGTTGAATGACATCCCGTTTTTCCTGTTCCATATGTGTTCTCTCCTTGGACTTCCACAGTCTATTTACAGGCAGAAACAGGATTTCCTTACTTTCCAATATGAGCTGGTATCAGGAAAAACACTGCCATTTTTTTTCTGCTTACTTTCACCACTAACAAATATGCCCAAATTAAAATCCATATTCAGTGTTTAGCTGATGCTTTTCGTCAAAGTATAGAAATCAAATAGAGCTGCTCATCTAGAATAATTCTATTTTTCTGTGCTCACCCTTGCACAACAATATTGACTGCACTCTGCTTACTTTCTCAAGGTCTTGTTGACCATTTGCAAACAGCTCATAGCTTCCAAAGGATTTTCTTCACCTTTCTTTTCTTAGATCGTTAAAGCCAGGGATGGCACAAACTGGATATGCTGCTGGCAGATGTCATGCTTATTTCCATGTGCAGCTCTGCCAGTGTATCTTCATCTTCGTCCATCCTATCCTTTCACCTCCTTGCTGTTTTTTAAAAATGGAATACCAGTTAGGTGTATACATGGCGACTAGGTTGAAATAATACAGCTTTGTTAGACCATGAAATCTGTAGAGACTAAAGACTGCTCCAGTCACAGCTGTAGTGTTCTCTCTGAAGTGGAGATGAGGTGCAAGTCCGATCAAACTGGTTTAGAAGTCCACAAACTCCCAGCAGTTTCCGTAGGATTTGAACCAGCATCATGAGACTGTGAATATCTGCCAACAACAGAGATTGAATCAGAGGTGATGCAAATTATTATTATTTCTTGGGGCCACGCCATTGCACAGGTAAATAAAGTTGTGAATAACTGTACTACCGTCATAAGCTTTTCACTTTCTGTGCAAGACCCTAGCAAACCATCTCACTAATCTATAGGAGGGAAGCGTCTCTAGGACCTATGCAGAATTTAGAGAGAGTAAAAAGTGCCAGAAAGAAACCAGTAAGTGGTAAATAGATTATAGGCTATTCGGTACTGAAGAATATGCTTGCAGGGCAATTACATCGTCTACTAATCCCAAACACTGCTAATGATTGTTATTGTAGTAAGAAGTCAGTATGCGCTGTAGCAGAGCAATAAACAGGTGCTGAGGTAGTCACTGTGTCACAGAAGAGAGCCTGCTAGTTTTAAGATGAAGGAGCTATTCTGTGATGACAAATAAGCCTCAATGCACATAAAAAGAGCAATGATATGAGAGCACCAGAGTGGTTTGTGTACACACTGGATGTTTCTCACCCTGAATGTGCCAGCAGAGCATATAGACTTCTGAGAGAAGCAGGTTCTTCCACTTTCACACCACTATTGCCCTATAAACATTGCATTCATTTCTGAAGTACAACTTGCAGATTAGGCTTCCACTCACTGTGTTGGTGATAGCATTTGGTCTTAGATGGCTAATAACATAGGACTGCTATTTCAGGTGCCTCCACATGAAATCCGATGCTGAGTGCCCCAGAAAAAAATTAACTGTTTGTGACAAGAATGGGACCAAATTTGCTGCTGTGTGGAAAATGTGTTTGCCTACATGCCCACTGTGTGTCTGTGTTTGTGCTGGTTGTAGCATTTGAACAGAGAAGCAAGAGAATTATTTTGGTGAATGTAAATACTAATGATAGTAAAAGGAGAAATTATAACTGTGTTTTAAAATGGTCCTCTTGGTAATATTCTTGCTCAGGTAACAAAGGATTTTTTTGCCTGAGGTCACTGGAAAGTGTTTTCTGAATGCCTTAGTGGCACCTTCTGAGCAGATCTTGATAGCAGGTAACTTTTATCAAATGGCAAAATATTCATCATTCATCCATTCCACACCCATCTTTCCCCAGCACCTCTCACTTTTCCCCTGACCTAGACCCTGCAATGTCGCCTTCCAGACAGTGAATCACTCATCTCTCTCCCTCGTGCCCCCACCAAATGTTATCATCACGCTTGCTTGAACCCTGCCATTTGATTTGTGTAAGCTAGGATTGCTGTGTGTCTCAGGCTGACATTTTATTCGCGTTCCTTCTCTGAGGAAAATTCAGGGAAAACAGAGCAACATATTCCTATTTCCACAGAATGGCAAACTATCTTCCCATAAAAGAAAACCCGTAAAAAGTTTTGAAGTTTTTTTCATAGCTAAACGGCCCTTTCATATTGCAGATATGCTGGACTCTTACAATGCTTAGAAAACAATACGTAATACCACCAATGTATGTGTATTTAAAATTTGTATATACAAATACATATGCGTTTTGTAAATACATTTTCCTAAGCTGTCCTTGAGTGTGGCTGCTGTGACCCCACTCCTTGCCTGCTATACCCAAGGGAGGCAGCATTGATTTTGTTCTCTGTGTTTTGTAGGTTTTTCTGAAAGCAAGGGAGAGGCTTGTGCCTACATTGCATTTTACTTTAATGTATGGGCAGGCTTTCAGGCCTTTGTTGTTGGGACTATTCATGTGCTTAAGTGTTTTGCTGGATTGGAGCCACAGAGCAGTTAATGAATTAGTGCACATACCAGGGTATAGCATTCTATTTCTTCTTTCCAGACAGTTTGCATTTCCAGTATTTGTATAGGATATAGGGTGACCAGCAGCCTGTTTTCTTTATTTATAAAATTGTATGTAAAAATGTCTTCTCAGTAGTTAGTATTTGTGCATCGCCTTCTGAGGGATGAATTGCCTTTCCCTTTTCTTCCCATACAAATTCCATTCCCTAAAGAAAAAGTGGATGTGGTGGCCATTGTTGCCATACTTTCTTCTCTTCTGTGAAAGTGGCAATGTATGAATGTATTTACCTCATGGTATGTCGCAGACAGTGTTAGAAAGAGAATTTAGCTGCCAAATAATTAGAGTGATAGTGGCAACAGGTATTCAATGCAGGCTGACAGAAGCTTCTGTGAAAGTAATTGCCTAATTCTGTGCTTCCAGCTTGGACTATGGGAGAGTAGTTGTGCATCTCTTTGGCAAATTTCTCCTTTGTAATTAAATTTCGACAGCAGCATTTGAATTGGGAAGACACATGTTTGTACACAACTTATTAGGCAGCAGCTGAGTTCTCATTTTGCTAAATTATTTGTGATCTTCTATATTGATACTTCTTCTTTAGTAGCAAATTGACCAGGAGAGCTGAGTATCTCAACTCTTCCACTGGCACTGTGTGGCATGTGCTGTCAGTCACCAGCCCATTTGTGTCACAGCTGTGTTGGGTCCTGGTTTCCACTTTTGTTAAATATTTGTTGGCTTTCTCAATGCAGGGTCATGCTCCAATAGAGTCAATAGCACCAGAGTTCTACCACCTTGCAAGGAAGCAGTGCGTCTTATCTTGCATGTTGATACTGTTTTCTGTCCTGCTGGGCCTTTTTCTGTCCTGCATCATCGTGCTGTCTCCAGTGCTTGGTTGCATTAACTTTTAAGTCCTGTGTGAACTAGACGACCTTCAGTACCTATGTTTTCCCACAGTGCTGCTTCTGAGGTAGTTGCCTATTTTTTAATAGAGCACCTTTCATCCTGAAGTATCGCAGGATGCTTTATGGATGTGACCCTAGGAAATGCCATTACTTCTCGACAGAGATGGTTGAAGACATAGAAAGTATGGGGATGTATGTAGAGTTTTACTGGAAGCAAACTGTAATACTCCCAGAAGTGTGGAACATTAGAATCAAGTGAACAGAAGGAGGAGCTAAGGATCGTTTTCCCTTCACCATTTCTCTGAAGAACTGGAACTCATTAAGTAAGAGGGTATAGAGACAGGTGGAGGCAAAAGCCACCTGATGTTATATAGAATGGATACGCTAGCAAGCAACCAGGATCAAAGAGTGAATAGCAGATGGACTCATTCCTCGAAGAGTGCAAGCTCTGTCATAGAGAGAAATAAGGAAAGAGGGATTTATAGAGAAAGCAAAGTTGCAAGTGGTAGCTACTCTATATGTAGGTAGAGAGAGGAAAAATGGAGTGATAACTTGCAAGGGATATTATGATGGAAGAAAGTTGGCAATGCAGTCTCCGTTGGCCAACATTACATTAATTCAGGAGTTGGACTCAATGGTCCTTATGGGTTCCTTCCAACTTGAGATATGTTATGATTCTATGATAAGGGAGTTAGCAAGAAAACCAACACCAGAGGGAGGATGCCTCAGGAATATGTAGCTACACTGGGGTCAGAGAATAACAGAAGAAAACAGGATGAGTGATGTTAAAGGAATAGGGGGGAAGAGGACGAATTACAGATCCTTGTCTGGAATTTTCCTTTGCATTATCTTTCCTTTCCCTATGTAAGAGGAAGCAAGTAGTTCAGCTACCTCTGTGGGTTAGCATACCCTTTTTTCAACACCCAAGGACTCTGAACAGAAGCCCCACTGAGCTGGGGCAAAGAAGAGTCAGGTTCTGGGAAGGATACGTCACACTTATTTGGGCAGTTGGACAACAGACCCTCCATTGCGAGGGAAGATACTTTGAAGAAAGTATATGCATCTTTTTTATTTCCAGGGACATGCAAGACGCATCAGATTACTGTGGTGAGCTCTCTTACCTTCACTGGGATATAGAAGGGAGTTACTTATACCCTGGAAAGTTAAGAGAAATCTCTTGGGGTCCTTTCTGCCCGTGCTACGTTCATCAGTTTCTATATAGCAATACAGCCAAATTGTTGAGAGGAGAGGGGGATAAGTTCAAAATTATTCTCTTAAACTGCTGTAAACAGCCTCAGTAAAAAGTAGTTAGTGGTAACTGTTGTATTGTATACAGTGCAGTGCTGTGGGTTTGTTTATCCCCTGAAAAGTAAGAGGGAAGTGTGAAAGAAAACATATCTGAGCACATATCTGTTCTTATAGATAGTGTATTCTTACATGCTGATTCATAAAATTATTACGTGCTGATTCATTGTTTCACACAGCAATTTCATTCTAAGAATCCTGGAGTCTTCTGAAGATGCGTTGATATTAAGCATGTAAAGAATAACTGCTGATGTTTTGAGGTAGAGAGGAGTTATTCTCTAACATGGTGTACGCACAGTAAAATATTTATACAGTCATTAAACTCTCTGCATTGAATCAGTCATTTGCTAAGCCAATTCTCACTCTTTATAATGTCAGCAACAGGCCTCAGTTGACAGTATCATTACGACCAACACAGATCTCAGGCTAACGCTACTGTTGCCCTTTTCTTTTGAGTCTCTGATTACAAGTAAATGGATTCACTCTGTGATGCTCTTGAGGGAAAAGGACTTATTTCTGCTTTGAAGCTCTATGGAAAGCATAGTCATGCTGCCTTCAACTGTTCCTGCTAAGTGAATACAGTGACTGTGTGTAGCACCCTCCTGTGGTGCCTTGTGGCTTTTACTGCTAGTTTCATTTTCTTCTCTGCTCTCTTTTTACCAAAATTGGTGTCTTGATACTGACTCACAAGTTGTAGCCAAGAGTGAGGACAGCAAGGTGTACCATAATGAACAATTGATGTTCAGCTTTCCTCACGGGTCTTATTGTTATCTCTGGATACTACCATATCTTTTTGCAATTCTGCCTGCCATCAGATGTTGAAAAATATTTTGTTGCTTTAATCTTCTGGTTTCTGAATGTATTTAGTGTAATGTTAAGAAGGTAATTGAAAGAAGGAGAAATATTATGAAAAGGTGGGTGTAATGTGAATAATTATCCTTCATCGCCTCTCTCAAAATTCTTCATTCTCATTTGCTGGTTGCATCCCTTTTAATCCATTTCTGACCACTTGTCCGAGCAAGACATTTTCAGTCATGCTGAAATTAGTTTGAAGACTTCGTATGGGAACATTCACCTGAATGCTCTCTTTTTATAGTTTACTTCAAGAGTTGAACTTACGTTTCCAGGGTGTAGATCAAGCAGCATTAGTCAGCTGTGATGCTATTCCATTCCATATATTCCACTGTATCCTAATCATCTTCATATAAAAACACTGCAATATTAATCTGCATCATCAATAGCGGTTATTTCCACCGCATATTGCTTGTTTTTATTCTCTTTATTTCCACAAGAAGCCTGTACAGGGTCTTATAATTCATTTCCCCTTCTTCCATTTACCTCCAGAAATGATGTGTCTCTGTCATAAACCAACTTTACCTTTCTCAGGGAGAATTACACCTCGATGAAGAAGTGAGTTTTTTAGCTCAGGCATTAACAGTAGGGATTTTTAAATTCCTTTGAAGATGATGAGAAACTGGGTGTAGAAATCACTTAAGAAACAAAAATTTGATGACACTTTGGTGGCAAGACAGTGTAGAAAATGGAGGGGATGTCTGATGTGCCTACTCTAGGTAATGCACTGCAGTTTTTTGTAGCGTAGCACTAGCATTTCCTAAGCGCTAAAGGTTTTGAGCCTGAGTGTATCACCTTGCAGTGGTCCCACTGAAAGAGGATAACATCATGAGCTACTGAAGCCAGGCTTAGTGACCAGTCTCCTTTTTAGCCGGAAGGTATAGAGCATGCTAATTGTGAACTTCGCTGTGTTAGGCTTTACTTGGCAAGTAATGCAAGAGGCTTCTTCAGATAGGGACAGAACTGACCAATTAACCTTCAACCAAAAGAGATTGCAAAGTGTCTGCAAACTGGTCAAATACTGTCCTGTGTCCAACTGCAACATTGCCGTGGTTCAGCATTGGTCACGCTTTTTCGTGGTGATACTTTTAGATTGACAGCTGAAATGCAATAGCAATAGAACAGACTGCTGCCGTTACAAGGAACTACTCAGCAATGCGTTTCTACAAGGGATTAATTTTCAGATTATGCTTTGTAGCTCTGTGTTTAAGCCTTTGGTTCCTTCAGGTACAGAGTTACTCTTTTTTTTTTTTTTTTTTTTTTTTGAATGAATAAAGGTCTGCTACCTTAATAAAAACAGACACTATTCCATATGGGTTTGAAAAACAGCCATACCAAAATTAGGTTGAACTGGTATGTTTCAGACTCTTGTTATCTGTTAGAGAATGTTGCTACTTTTGTATGATATTAAATTGCTGTTACATGTCACTGTAGAAACAAGAATGGTTAGGTGAGTGATGGGAGAAAGGCTGAAAGAAAAGCACTAATTAAATACTGTTTTGCAAAGCCCTCATTGAAATTCATAGCTTGGTACCTTTGGGGACTTGAAAGTAGAGGAGATGGAAAGATTTCAATTAAAAAGGTATTTGTGTGGTTCTTTGTGGAGCCAATCATTGCCTTTTTAATATAAAGCATGTAAGTATCTGTCTAATATGCTTTGCAAACATCAAACATTGTGCCTTGAAACAATTAGTGTTTTAATAGGTCTCAGTTCAACATATTTTGAAATAAAATAAAAATCCCATAGATGCAAAATTTTATTCAGATCAAGGCTTTGGGTTTTTTTATAGCACAAATGCAATCTTAAGTAATTTCTGCATTGATTGACTGATTAGAAAATTTGAAAGGAAAAATATGCTTACAAAAAGAAATCCAGTTGCTTAATAAATAATTTGGTTATTTGTGTTTAGCTATGGTTGTAGTTGCCATTTACAGTTTTTTAATGTGCACAATGATCCATTATTCTTACAAAGCTTTTAGAATTTTTTTTTAATTCCAGGGACTTCTGTAGCATGGCACCTCATTGAATTGGTGTCTGAGCAACTTCAGTCAACAAATAACAGGAATATAGCGCCTCCATAGGAAAGAGATAGCGAGGTGCTGGGGCAAGTGCAGAGGAGGGCAATGAAGCTGGTGAAGGGCCTGCAGAATAAATCTTACGAGGAGCGATTGAAGGAGCTGGGACTGTTTAGTTTGAGGAAGAGGAGGCTGAGGGGAGACCTCATTACTCTTTACAACTACTTGAAAGGACATTGTAGAGAGGTTGGTGCTGGTCTCTTCTCACAGGTAATTAGCGATAGAGCGAGAGGGAATGGGTTCAAGCTGCAGCAGGGTAGGTTTAGACTGGACATTAGGAAAGAATTCTTCACAGAAAGAGTGGTCAGACACTGGAATAGGCTGCCCAGGGAGGTGGTGGAGTCACCATCCCTGAATGTGTTTAAGACTCGTTTAGATGTGGTGTTAAGGGATACGGTGTAAGGGAGAACTTTGTAGAGTGGAGCTGATGGTTGGACTCGATGATCCCAAGGCTCTTTTCCAACCTAAATGATTCTATGATTGATTCTAATATATGTCTAGAAAAGACCACCAAGGCCATCAACTGAAGTCAGTTCCAAGAGATACATAGTTCAAAAGGGTTCAAAGAACATCTATTCTAGATGCAACTAAATACCATGACCCACAAAACGCTTGTCAGCAAAACAAACTCAAAATTTACAGTAGGACCCCAAAAGGCACAGCTGTAATTTACCACAGTAAGGAGAAATCCAGGCCATTTTGCAGGTCCCTAGATCCTTGAAGTTATGGGGAACTTAAATGAAATTCCCAGATAACCCTAGTGTTCTGTGCACAGCTATAAAAGCCAGCAGATCCAGAATGATCACTGTTGAACTGACCTACCGTAAGAATTCCTCTTGTCCCTAAATCTCATGGTCAGAATATGAAGAGAGTGTACCAATAAACAAACAGTGGCAGAGCTTCGAATAGCTATTGTAACAGCAGTCAAACCTACCCAGTCTAAGAAGTATTCTTCATCTTCTTACCAAATCATGAGCTCTGTCTCACTCCTACATATCCAGGCAAAACTACAGAGTTCTACAGCATTCCTTGGAGAATCCCTAGAACCAAGGCAGTGCAGATAGTGGGAGTCAGGGCAAAGTGCCTGAGCAGAGTGGAGCTAAGGCAATTTTGCAGAGCGGTGCAGTCTCATTTGTATCTCATTAGGTTTCAGGCAACACTTGAGGCTGTATCTTGAAGCCACAAAGTTTCAGCCGTATGAATCTCTAGAGCATTGGCCCGAAATGAACAGGATTTCTTGGCAGGAGCCCAAACAGCAGCATATTAGGCCAGTGCTTTTTCAAGGGAAAATTGCTTGTGAATTTAATCATCTTCACTTTATCTGGGTTTGTGTGGGATATCCATGATGACACTTGAACCCTTAACTGCTGCATCATTGGAAGCAGCAGAGCGATTAACAGGCTTTACAGGAAAGACAAATACCAAAAGACTGGTCATTTTGATAAGATAAATTCTACCTCCTTTATGGATACAGAATGACCAAGGAGGATGTAATGGAATGCTTTATTTGAAATTAATCCTTTTATCTAATACCACACACACACACCAAGTTCTGCTCATCAACTCCTCTTTTTTTCAGAAGGTGACAACTTTTTGCTTGATCCAGGAGCTTATCTAGCGAAGCACTCTGCTGATTTTATTTCTGCGGATTTCTTGTGTAGAACTGCTCAGGTTATGTCCATAAAGAAACTTTGTTATGGTTCCGTTATCAAGAAGAATGATGCAAGAGTCAGAATATAACTGTGGTTTAGGACCTGTTGTCTCATGGTCAGTGAGGCAGTTTCTCCCTACCCATGCCCACACGCTACCACAATAACCCCTGCTACTTCTGTCTCCTTTGTGACCTTGACCCCTACCATGCCTCTCCTGTGTCTCCGACCTCCTATGAAGATGGAAGCCGTGTGTGCTCAGCTGAGCTTTTGTCACCGAGTCCTATTTTTTTCCTGCATGCTGACTGAGCGGGTAGTATGCCAGGTAAAGTGGGTAGGTCTTGCGCTAATGTTGCAGCGTTTCCTGGCTGGCAATACCAGTCTGGTTCTCTCTTCTCTGCTTGGTTGCCAATTTTCACAGAGCTTATAGGAATGTAATTATCTTTGATACCTCTACCCTCTAGCTAAGTCGCCTGGGATTGCCCAGTGGATTCAAAAGTGACTAAGCGTAAAGACTTACAGATGGACAGATAGCACAGTTGCACAAGTATCGTTTCCTTGTAAACAACAATAATAACAAATATCCGTTAAATAATAATAACAAAATGTACCAATAGTAACAAGTAATAAAAATAACTATCAGTTCATTAATTTGGTAACTATAGCTGCATTTTATTTTAAAGTAATGACTACTTGAAAAGTTCAGATGTCTAGGCTTGCATTTTTCAGTTCTGAGATTTTCTTAATTTTCTTTTTTAAAAGTTATATACATAACTTGAATAAAAAAATATACTCTTAAAACTTATCGTAATTGTTGGCCATTCACGCTTAATAATTGTGGCTGCTCTACACAGGTTTAAACATAGTAAGAAAATAGTCTGCCAGTGGCAAATCTTGTGCATTTTACACTTTGAAAAAGTACATAACTATCACTTAGGTGATGAATATTTCGGCAGAGGAGCTGGCATTGAACAAGACGATGCTATTTTCTTTTTATACCACTAAGATTCTTAAAAGACTTACTTCACTGTGGTAATTGCAGTACAAGTGGTGAAAATCTCTAATGCAATGTATTTGTTTTGTGGATGGTACTATGGCCAAAAAATATATTTAGGCAGCATTACTGAAGTGCTTGTGGAAAACTAGTATTAATTTGTATTACAGTAGCTTTTAGGTCAGGATCTATTGTGTTAACTGCTCCACACTCTATACAGAGAGGGAGAGAGAGAGAGACTGAGAGGCTGAGACTCTCCCTTGCCATTCAGATAGACAAAAGATGTGTATCCCTACTTTACAGGCAGGGAAGCATGGTATTCAGCTGGGCTCCCTAGGGAGAGAATGCTGCCTCCTGATTTCTAGCCCACTAGATTTCTAGCCTTCACTACCACAGTCGGGCAAGATTTCATAGACAAACTGTTCATTAGTTGAAAAATCATGTTTATGTAATCTGGAACGATGAGAAAATTCACAGAGAAATCCGAAAAATTATTCAGACAGAGAAACAATATTTTGACATTAAATACACGTACATTTCATTTAGATTTTAAGGAAAAAAGGGGTAAGATACCTGAAATAGTTGCAGATTAAAAAATTATTTTGTCTTTAGATGAAACTGTTGATGCTTCATTTTGCCAAGAAAACTGCAAAAAATATCTGCTGAACCTGAATGAAACAAAAATAGGAGTGTTTTAGACTTGATACACAAAAGGGTATGAAGGAAAGAGGTTCTCCAAAGCTTCAGCATTCAGGCTCAAGTCAGTGATAGGAATGACGATGAACTCTAACCAAGAAGTGATTCAGAGCACCTGAGTTTAGGAGCTGAGGCTCTCAGTGGAGAGAAGGCGGCACCTCCACAAGGCCACCAAGAACACTGGTATTACATGCGGCGAGGAGCAGGATTTATTCCGCTGGTATAATGGATATAAGCAGAATGCATAGGTGTGTAAAATGTATAGCATGCATGTAACATTTGTCTCAGTGGCAATTAAACCCACAATAAGTAAATGGAAAAGAAATTTTCCTTTTAAAATCTGAAATAAAACTCCATAGCACCCCAAATCTTATTTTATATGGTAAAAACTTGTTTAAAGTTATTTAAAACCCTTGCAACTAACCTTTTTTAAAAATATTTATATTTCCCAGTGTTTTCCAATATACTTTTCATTCTGTATTATGAGTCTAGTCCACCCTTAATGATCTAGAAAAGTGGTCTTGTTTTCAGTCAGAAAGTTGTTGGGTAAAAGTAAAGGGGAGTCAAATATGCACATGTGTGAGTTGGTGCTTACTTGCCAGTTTATTTCTGTGGAATTAGCAGCAGAAAGGCTAAAAAGGAGAGTGCTTAAGAAATGTCTCATCTGCCTTATGAGTAAAATAATTTCTTCATTATCCAGGAAAAGTGTGGAATGGAGTAATCTGTTAATAATGGAAAGAAAACAGAGTGTGTAGGCCACAGGGACCATGCTAGAAGGACTCTTCTTAAACAGTAACAGTGGTACTTGTGCAGGGTATGCATCCGTCTTGCCTGGTATCCTGTCTCCAGTAATAGCCAGAAGTTATCTAGGGAAGTGAAAAAGCAGGGCAGGCGCATCTAATCCTTCCTTGCACTGTTTCCAGCTCAGGGGGATTTCCTAAACCTGGTGTGGTTTGTCTACTTTGTAGCCATTAGTGGATCTCTCCTACACGTACTTTTTTTGTCTACCCTTGAATCCATATAGGCACTTTGCAAGGAGCCCTGCAGGCCTACTGCCTCTTGTCTGCAGAACTGCCACCTCCTGTTTGTCTCATCCGGGCTCCTGCTCCCTCCATCTGGTGGCCTCTTGTTCCCAGGGTGTGAGAGAAAGAGAACTGTTGGTTTGTATGCGCTCTCTCACTTTCATTCAGTGTATTGTTGACCTGTACGGTAGCCCTTCACTCTAAAGTTGCTGCATACATCTGGTCCAGCCTTGGCATGGGCAGCCCTTGGCTGGAACAGGCAAACCAACCTGGAGCCCGGCAGCAGCTGCAGAGCCCCGCAGAGATGCACCTCCCCTTCAACACTTGTGCTGCGGCCTGAGGAATTTGCTTCACCAGATCCTGCAGACTCAGGAGAGCTGCTTGGGCTGCTCTGTGCCTTCACGCCGTGTTGTGCACGAGCCCGTAAACCCTTCCAGAGCAATCACAAGTTCAGTACCAAGACTTCCGAGTACCTCTGCAGAAGTCGGCTCAGGTACGGTCAATCTTATAACAGCCCAGCATGCAAAAGTGGGCAGGTTGCTTCTGATGGAATACGACCTTGTGAGCATACAATATTAGATGATTTTGCAGTTAGCTTGGTCTGACCTGAACTGATCAGCAGCTTAGGTGATCCTCAACCTGGAAATATAGCCTACAGTGAGATAGAGCTGGTTATTTTATTTGCTTGTAACACCATTTGCCACCCATACCTAACCAGTGATTTACTGGTTATCAGAATGCAGTAAGGTTTTGCTACTAGCTGTGGATTTGGAGTAGAGGGTCCATGTAAGTAAGGAAAGACAAGGCTCAATGGGTACTTCTTTTGTTCGGGTTTTCTTTCAGTAGTTGAATTTCTTTTTTTCCTCAGGAGGTGAAATCTGTAGTTTAAACTTTCCAGCATGTGTAAGCCATCCCAGATTTATTATAATGAGTAAACGTGGATTTCCTTCCTAATTTTGATTCCACCTTTGTTAGGGGTGAATCCAAAACAATGTAGATTCATGCTGACATCTGTCAAGAGAGCCCTGAGAAACAGTGGGAGTTTGCTTGCTTGAAGATTACACAGTATTCTGTGTTTGAAAAAGTAGTAAAAGAAACATGCACAAAATACGATGCATTAGAGAGATTTCCAAATAGTTAAAAGCCAGGACTTGTTTAGCAAAAAAAAGTCAAATATGTTTCAAAGTAAATATTGAGTGTAGCTGAAAAAAATCTGTAACTGTATTTGCCTCTCTTCTAATAGACTAATCGACATAAAGTTATGTTTTGTGTGGGTGGCTTTTATTAAGAAGGTTTATTTTTGTTGCACTAGGTAGTACCAAAAGGTCACTTTTTCTCCCTTTCTTAAAAGATACAGTGATGGTTTCTGCCCAATTATGGCTAACCAGGCAGGCATACCGCTTTGGTCCTTTCTGCTGTCTTTGCAGCTGGTAAGTCTTCCTTCCAACTGCTTCATACTCTGCTGCCTGACAATTCCCTATCTGATACTATAGTCTTTCAACGTAAGTACACCATTTTCTCCAGTGTACTCTACAGTTCTGTTGCTTTCCTGAGACATTAAGTGGTTACAGGTGTGGGGTGAGGCAAGAGGAAGCAATTAGACTAAGTATCAAAGCTCTGGCTCTGTACTGATATGAGGTGGAAAATACAAGTAGCAGAACTTGTTAACTGTGTCAGGATGTCTGAGTAACAGGGAAAAGGGATGGAAATATGTTGTTAAAAATGTTGGGGTGTTGTTCACTCCTTTGTTTGAATTACATAAATAAATTCCAGTTATCCTTTTACTAAGTCATTAGGTTGGGTCCAATCTTGCAAACTTTTAGAAGCGTACTTACTTTTACTCCATAAAGATAATTAAATGTGATATCAATATGATTCTTTGGTCAAAGTTAGAATTGTCTTTCTATGAAATAAAATCAAAGGAAAATGGATGGAGCCATGTCCTGACTGTAGCAGTAGCTTGTGTTCTAGGTAATACTAAAATTTGTCCTTTTCTTCTTCTTCTTCTTCTTCTTCTTTTTTTTTTTTTAAGAATCCCATCTGAACTGTATATTTCTGAGCAAATAAAGCAGTTATGGGATTAATACAACACTACTGATATCAGTGCATCTTTATATTGAATTTAGTAGGATTAAACACATAACCACTGAGGGTTTTGTTTAGTTTCCAAGAATTTTTCTATACACACTATTCTACTGGAGGGTGTTGTTACCTTGCTTGCTTTACAAATTCCTGCTATATGATTTAGTTAGGTGTAATAGGTTATGATGAGCATGATTCCAAAAGCAATAGATGTTGTCACAAATCATATAGATAAACCATTTTTTGCAAATAACTCATTTTTTTTGTACTGCCTGATTCTGTCCCCTTCTAGTCATATCATGAAATGAGTCTGTGCTTCACAAATGTCAGCAGTGAAATTAACTTCTAATTACAGGAGGAATGATTCTCATAAAACAGAACTATGTTCTCAGCTGACATTTTGGAGTAGCAGGTGTGTTCCTAAAGCAGAAAGCATGGGCATAATGCAAGTAAACTTTTCACCCTTCTGAACAGTGGAGTATTTCTGTTTCTATGCACACCTAAGGAAGAATAAACTAAAAGCTATACTGGAGACTGACGCAAATAGTGTTTGTCTAATGCAGCCCTTTTGACACAATCTCTTACTGAACAGTTTTGCCAACAACTTAAAAAAAAAGCAGGATGGGGCTTCAGATTGAAGCCATTTGAATTTCTGCTTTTCCAAAGTGACAGGTGTGCTTATGTAAGTCTACTTGGCTACAGCCTGGCATTAAATGGGCTAATTTTCAGGAGGAGAGTGATTAGTATTTTCTGAAAATCATGCTCCTTAACAGAAAACAAACGTTAGATCCTGAAATACTGATGTATCCATTTCTGAAAGCTGGCCTAAATAAAAAAGGATATGATAAGTCACCATCTCAATCAATGGAAATATTTCTATTTATTACTAATGGATGCTACATCAGACTCAGCATGCCTACAGCAAGTGAAATCTGACCTCAAGAACACACTTCATTTCATAAAAGGAATAGGGAATATTTGAGTTTAAAGAATAGGTGGTGCAAGTATATCAAGGTCCAAACTATTTTCTAGTGCTCTCTGACCTTTCCTCCTAATTTTTATTATGCGATTTTCAAGGCTATTAAGTGTGACTCAGCTTGCTTTCCCTTCCTTTGCAACCACCTTCCAATCACAAAAATAAGCTGAAGTGGATAACAGCTCTGCCCTTTTGCTCCCAACACTCTATTTCTACTACAGTGTGTTGTTTTAATGGAATGACTTAGGTGGTCTCAGTTCAGATCCCAGTTGACTGTAGACCATATTATAAAACCACTGTGTACAGATTCAGTGGAATTGGCAGCCTTTGCTTGAAATAAATCCAGGGCCAAACAAGCATAAAGAATGAATTATTTCTTGCTTCTAGAGAGGGTCTCTTTAGGTCAAGGTTGAAAGCATTGGCAGGCCAGTGTAGGGAAGCTTCCACTCCAGCTGCCTGCATTGAAATTAGGCTGTCGATAAATAGAGGACTACAGTTTTCAGGACCGCCAACTCCTTAACCTTCATTAGCACAAATATTTGCTCAGGATTTTATGAATGTTGTATTTTCAATGTCTACTATTGTATTTCGTTCCTAGAATGATACTCTTCAGGACAAAATCTTAGGGAGTTGTCTTTTTCTTTATCAGATGTGCAGCAGCATGAGCAAGGTGTACAAGATTCTGCAGTTTTCAAAGATAAGTTTCTGTAAATTTCTCAAAGCATTTCCTCTTGTCTATGGGTGTTGGGTTATATGGTAAAGAGGTAGCATGAATTTTTCCTTTATAAAATAAGCAAGAGGCCCACAGGGACTCATAACCCAACTTCAAAAAACTGCTTTCTTAAGTCACTCCTTATGGCAAACTAGGAATCCCTGGAGAGCTGGGTTAGTCTGTGGTCTTGGCAGAGTTTTCTTCTGGCCCACCAGGTCTGGTGCAAGCACAGGTAGTCCTAGGCATAAATAACTCTGATTTTAATGAAAAAGATTTATGGGGTCATAAAGGAAAAGTTTCCCAGTGAGCCAGTTCTGTACATGGCTAAATACCTAGCCACATATGCACCAAGAAATAGCGTCTTTTTTTTATATTCTTCCACCACATAAACAATAGAGATGACTTTGGATAAAACTCCTACCACAGTGCCGGAAGTGCCACTTGCTGGAAGTTTCGTATCAAATGCACATAGATTTGACCTAGTATTTGGAACAGACTAAAGAAAAAAATTGGAAGTGAATATCCCACAAGCAGATAAGACATAGAAAAGAACCCCTCTCCCTCAAAACAGCATTTTGGTTTTGGATAATAGCTCTTCATATTTCCTTGTCATGAATCCAGTGCAAGATCAGGAGTAGGGAAGTGTCGATCTAATACTTAAGTTAGGATGATCAGTTGCAAATATCTTTTCTTTTCACACCTGGGGATCTCTTTAACTCTGACTTTCATCACCCTACAAGCAGAGCTTAACCATAGGCAAGGGGCACTTGAGCTCTCCCCTGATGACAGCTGCTTTGGCAGATTTCCAGGCATCTAAGGGCCATGCCCTGGCTCGCAGAAACAGGAGCTGACTGGAGTCAGATGTCAAAACTCTCCCCATCCTTTTTCCAAGCAAAATACAGGGAGGATTTAAAATACCGTCAACAGTGAAAACTTGGTTATAATGAAATTTCAACAGATTTTGACATTATCTTAAAGCTGAGGATTTACCCAAACTATGGAGGACTTCACAGTCTGTTGCAGATGTCTTGTTAGAATACTGAGGCAGTCATAACTGGGATCGTCTAATGGCATAAGGAAGGTAGAGATTGTCATAAGAGACAGTATTTTTTCAGACTGACTTGATAGGTGTGAAAAACCTGGCCAGCTTTAAGCAAGTAAAATCTTCAGGTCTGGAATAGAAACAAGAATGTTCAAAAGTAAATATGAACTGAGCACAATTGTTCCATGTTTGACTAGATGCACGGAGGGAAACATTGGGTGTAGTGGCCAGGGGAGTAAAGGTTGATAAGGTATCTAAGGAATGGTAGTCTCCTTTTCCAGCCTTTCCGGTCTTAAATGAAATATTGGGATGTTACAAGCGTGTCATAGTGTGACAAGGGCTTATTTAGAAAGAAGAAAATACATTGTACATCTTACATAAGAATGCATAGAGATATATAGATATATTCAGTCTACAGTGCAGCTTTATGCACAGTGTTTTTTTCACTTGATCAATATTATATTAAATGTGTTCATGTCAGGTCCACTTTCAGAAATCTTTTTTTTAAAGATCTACAATCAAATAATCTTATTTTATTATTTGAATATCTGTTTCATTGAGACTTGCACATGTCAGTAAAGCATAATGCAAGTTCCATGAGCTCTGCATAGCAATAGAATCTCTTAATTTTCACAGAATTACAGAATAGTTGAGGTTGGAAGGCAGCTCTGGACATCATCTAGTCCAACCCCTTTGCTCAGGATCAGCTGGAGTAGGTTGTTCAGGGCTGTGTCCAGTCAGTTTCTGAATATCTCCAAGGGTGAAGACACCACATCCTCTCTGGGCAACCTGTGCCAGTGTTCAGTCATCCCCACCATCCCATGTAAAAATTGTATTTCTTATCTTTTAGTGGAATTTCCTGTATTTCAGTTTGTGCCCATTGTCTCCTGTCCTGTCAGTGGGCACCACTGTGAAGAGTCAGGCTCCATCTTCTCTACTTACCCCCATCAGGTGTTTATATTGATTTGTAAGATCCCCCTGAGCCTTCTGTTCTTGAGGCTAAATGATCCCAGCTGGCTTACCTTCTTCTCATATGTCAAATGCACGAAGCCCTTAATCATATTCATAGGTCTTCACTGGACTCACTCTGGTATGTCCATGGTAAGCATAAAGAAAGAATAAACAGCCTTCAAATTTACAAGATTTTTGCTTCAAAATACTGTCTGCAGGCTAAAAGAATCACTGCCATGTCCTGAAAGCAAATGCACATAGGCTTGGATGGGCCGATGTTTGGAAGGGCTTCTCTCACCCCCCCCCGAAATTGTACCAAATAATTAGCAGAAAAACTGTTTGGACTTTGAGACCTAGAACTGGCTGCTTACAAAATTTTAGCATGATTTGTGCTTACTAACGTTTTGTGAACAATTGTGTAATGTTCCAGTATTTCAAGTTAAGCCTGCAAAGTAGGACTGTTTCCATGGCCTTTTTTCTCTACACTTTAATTTTGTTGCTGAAAACAATTGTTTTTCATTTCTGGCAGGCAGATCTTTTTAAATAGTTAAAAGAAAATCTTACATTATTTTTAACCGAAATATGCTGTTATTCTTTGTGGTTTTGATCATCTTTACTAAACTCATTGGCAGGGATTCTTTTCCTGGTTATAAATGATGGGTACTGTAAGGAAGTTGATCTTGGTTGGATTCAGTGGCCCAGCAGTGACCCAGTAGTAGCAATGATCAGCAGAATTACTTTATCGGACCTCGAGTTCTGTGGTAGCACACAAGAGGAGGCTCAGTCTCTCCAGTTGTTACAGCTCAGAGCCTTCATTCATAAAGAATAGGCTATTTGATTAAATTCTGTCCACATTTACATGTTCCGTTAGAAGTCATACCTTCGTGATTTATATTGCCATGATGACTAGCAGTGGTGGGTCTGTTCCTGGATCTGTGTTGCTAGACCCATTCATTCAGGCAGTGAGCAAGTGCAGATCTAAAGCAAAGATCTTTCCATCTAAATAGGCAGAAGGGACTGACGAGGGAAACAGAGGCACGGGAGTTTAAGTGAATTTCCTTCAAGCATTGCAAGAGATCAGGCTTCCCGAGTTGTATTCCTGCACTCAGTCCAGTAGAGCAGCCTTTGAGGGCACAACTTAATCTCCTTCTTCATCTGCAGCTTTTCTTATTGGCAGCTGTTCACAATTTCTTTATATTTAAAATGTATTCCTGATTAAAAGTGTAGAGCATGCAAGAAATAACTTTTCCATGAATAGGCAAATGCATTTCTGAAAAACAGAGCTTAGGTCTGAATTCTTACTCACATACACTCAAAATACGTCTTTTAATAAATAATGTGTAATTCCAGCTTAAAATTTACTGTTTCCGCAAATGCTTTTGCCAGCAGATTATCTGTGTGAAATTCCTTGAAAGCATGGCGAAAAAGGGAAGGCATCATTCATGGACATTTATTTTAAAATTCAGACATGCTTTGGGCATCTTGCATTCTCAGTTCTCCAATGCAAGTATCTTGCATTCTAACTGCAAACTCCAGGTCTCCAAATATACGGAATTTTATTGCTCAGAACAAACATTTGTGTAGACCATACTGGTGATGATTTGTGGTAAGTACCGCGCCATGTAATAGTAGGGTTTAGCCCTGAAAAATACCATCAAATTATATAACTATCACATCTTCTAAACCACAGAGCAGATACAAGGTAAATACTCAAGGATCCAATTGAGAGTAATTATCACGTGAGCAGCAAGGCCATGTAATTATTATGAAGCCTTACCTATGATATTTACTGCTGTAGTTACCACATAAGTCAAATATACATCAGGACTCTGTACTCATTCTCTTAGTGTAAAGTTTTACCATTAGTTTTTGTCATGGTTTTTCTCCCAGAATTCTTCTATTTGTTGAGTGTTCAACTCATGTTTCCCATTGCATCCTTATTGCAGCTGCCCTAAGGAAGGGCTCAGCCCTCTTCTCACACAGGAGGGTCCTGAGGGAAGGGTCAAAAACCTTCCATGCCATCCATCTTCCCTGTCCTCCACTTCCTTCAACATTCAGGTAGTTTTAATCACTTTGTTTTCTCTAGTATCTTATGCTTATGGACTGCAGTCCCTATGGACAACATAGCCAGTTGAGCCAGCAAACCTGACACCCTCAGTACTACACTACCCGCTTTCATTACTAAGTTTGCACATGGCAGCTCAGACAGAGAGCCTGCTTGTTATAAGAAAGTGCTATGGCTAACAGCTGAAGAAAGGTTCTACGTACCTCCAAAATGAAAGGCAACACCTTTAAGAGATAATTGATACTTATATTTCTTGGTACTTGCATAGACTGACATGAACATATAAAGGCGAGGCACAACCATGGCATAAATGGTCACCAATGATACTGGTGGCAGGGAAGGCAGAGAATAGTAGGATGAAAGTACTTTAAAGTTTGGGAGGAAATACTGATGGATTCCCTAGATGTAGTTTTTGCACATTCTGAGTGAAATAGATTTGTCAGCTTTTCCACTGTATTTTGTAATTTGTAGGTCTAGGTGCTAAGTCTTTTGCCAATCAGCATTTTGTTCTGCTGCACCAGTATATTGCACTTAGAAATTTTTCATTTTCATCAGAAGTAGTCTTGACATGTTTATTCCCTTTACTGCATTTCAGACCTTCTTAGAACCAGCAGGTTTCTTCAGTGTTACACGTTGCACAGGACAAGAATATCATAGTTTAACTGAATTGAACACAGTAATTTACATGCTGGACAGTATTTTTTTAAAAAAACTGTATTCCTTTGAAACAAATAATGTTTTCATTGATTGTCATGTGCTAGACTGTTGTCTTAGCCAGACACATGCACACAGATCCACTTGCTGTCTTTTTCTAGTCTCTTAGTCATATGACATATGTTCAGTAATATTTTCTGACAGTTTGTTCATGATGTCCAAGTCTTTTTTTCTGTTTGCAGTATTAGAAGACATGGATCTGTTGGAGTACGTCCAGAGAAGGGCCACAAAAATGATCAGAGGGCTGGGGCACCTTTCCTATGAGGAAAGGCTGAGAGAGTTGGGGTTGTTCAGCCTGGAGAAGAAAAGGCTCCGGGGAGACCTTATAGTGGCCTTCCAGTACCTGAAGGGGGCCTATGAGAAAGCTGGGGAGGGGCTGTTTGCAAGGGCATGTAGCGACAGGTCGAGGGGCAATGGCTTTAAACTAGAGCAGGGTGGGTTTAGATTAGACATTAGGAAGAAGTTCTTTACAGTGAGGGTGGTGAGGCACTGGAACAGGTTGCCCAGAGAGGTGGTGGAGGCCCCATCCCTGGAGACATTCAAGGCCAGGCTTGATGAGGCTCTGAGCAACCTGATCTAGTTGAAGATGTCCCTGCTTACTGCAGGGGGGTTGGACTAGATGATCTTTAAAGGCCCCTTCCAACCCAACAGATCCTGTGATTCTATGAAGAGTTGACGGGTCATTCGGGCTTTTTGCCACAGACTGTATGAATCTAACCAGAAGACAGACTGCCTTCCTTCTCACCCATGACAGCCTATAGAAGTGTCTTGCTTTATTTTATCCAAAATGGTTATACTGTTTCTATTTTGTCGGTCATCTGTCCATAGAGTCAGAACCAAAGATGGCTGCGATGCTGAAGCAGTTTTTGTGTATGAGACATAAAATGACACGATAGCTGGCTGTTGTCCAGCATAGTGAGTGTATTTAATCATCTTTCAAAAAGCATTCGCCTGACATTATGTTGGAAAAGTTGTAGTTCACCAACAAGCATTCTAAGAGGTAGTGGTAATCGAGGTATAGTCACATTGTCTCTGTGCATTTAATGTTACATGTCCAAGAGAGATTCTGACTTCTAGGGGAGTTTATTTCTCTCCCTGAACCATACAGGGAGAATACAGATACTGGATTCTTAATTTAGGCAGAAAGTATTTGAGATGGATTGTAAAAATACAGACTTCCCACTTTCACATCCCTTAGTTTCTTCAGTTACTTCAGTTACTACTATAATCAGTTACTTCAGTTACTACTATAATCTAAGCAGTCTCAAATGTGGGTTTATTGTTTGTTCATGTAAGATGCAGATGGTTTAGAGATTTCTGGGAAGCGGTATTTTTGCTGTGAGAAGTAGCATTTAAAATCGCTGACTTAACTGGCCTTACTATGAGAACAATGCTATTAAATTTTCTTCAAACTTCTTTATTATCTTTGGAAAACTTTTAAAGATATTGAAAACAGGCACGATTATCAAGAAGCAATCTCAATAATGCTAGAGAACTCTGGCTAGATTAGGTGTGTTTCCTGGTTTGGGTTTTCTCTTTGACACTGTTGCTATAGCACTGATTCTTCATGTCACTGCATGGCATAGGTATGCACATTAATTTATCCTTACTCCTAGAAAATGAAGTTTAACACTTGAGGCCTTTGACCTTAGCTGAGAGGGTGAGAAGTTACTTCACGTCTTCAGTTTTAAACTCCAAAAGGTTCTTATAGAACCAAAGAAGTTGTCAATATGAAACTAAATATAATACTTTCAATTGATAACAGACCTGCCCACAACTTTTTTCTCTTAAAAATGTACCTATGCAGAGCTTATCATTAAAAAATAAGTTTTCACAATTTGCACTAAATAAGCCATGACAGATTATCACAATGCCTGTCGCATAATTTTCAGTGACAGCAATAATGTTAATTTATACAGTGTGGCAATAAATTAATCTATTGTATAATTCTCGTAGAAGCAATAGCTGCAGTAAACATTCAGAAAGGAGACAGTATGTTTAGTTTGCATCATCTTAGAAGAAGGAACCTGTATAATTTTCTGTTCAAACAAGTGGTTTCATTTAGAACAGGCATTTCCTACACTTTCCAAAGAGACTTCTAGGATGGTTCGTGATCAATGACCAGAAAATAACTTTCCAATCAGTTTGATTTTTTTTCCTGACATTAGCAGCTTAGGACCCTTAGTGCAATCAAGTTCATGACAGTTTTCTTTTCTGTTCTAATGGAGATCCCTTCCTAGCTAATCCTTTAATAAGGAAAAATGGTGGTGGTTCTGTGCTGAGTAAAAAGATTGCCAGTGGTTATTGCATTGTACTATAGCTTTTGGTTCTGAAAGCTCTTGCAACATCATAAATTCCATGTAGAGAGCAATGACTCTTCTAAATTATCAATCTTCGATTACTCAATGTTTCATTAAAAAACCCTATTTTTTAGGACCGTAAGTACAAATGTCATCTTAGAAAAACACATTAGTGCAAAGCCTCTTACAAAGTACTATTTATTTATAAGATTATGCGGTTTTTACCTAACGTTAGTCTGATTCCGTATTATTTCTTATGCTGTTGACATTAATAAAACTTGCATGCAAGAGAGAAGACCCGGAAGACAAGAGTCAGGGTCAGAAGTAACATAGCAACCCTCTCAGTACTTATGAAATCTGGCAATTACCATAACGGAGAAAAAAAGTAGAGTGGCTGCCAATAGGGTTTCACAACAGTAGATGGAAGGAAAATCTCTGTCCTTTTGCTCATGCCATGAAGTTGAAGATGGAAACTCAGTGGCATCAGTGTGGAGCAGCAATGTTATAAATAATGTAAAATGGCTTCATAGTGCTGGGAAGCTCACAGTTATTAGACTGGGGTAGTACAAATCCTAGTTAGCATATGTGCCAGACCTATAAATTTGTGTGCCTGAGTTGTGAAGGCGAGGTCATAAAAGCAGCTTCACAGAAGAATTGCAGGCATAGGGAAAGGAGAAAGGCTTCCTGTAGCATCTCTGAGGGGCTTGAGGGGTGCTGTCCCAGTTTTGCTTTCTGGCACCCACCACTTGGCCTATCTTCTTCATTCCTTTTGGCAGAACAAGTTCTACAGAAAAAAGGAGGGTGGCATTTCCAGTCCAGTAAAGACACACATCCTAAAGTAGCATTGTGTTCTCTTCCTTGGCTGGCCAAGTGAGGTAGCTGGATTTTGTTGTGCATATGTTTGGTTTAATTCAGATTATGATACCCTGTAATTTTTAAGGATGTGGATTACCATCAAACTAGATTTTTAAATTTGAAGTCAGGCCTAAGCACATGGTCTTTGTCTCCTTTATTGTTTCAATGAGTGTAGAAAAAAGCGCATCAGTGATACCCAAAAACAATATACAACATCTATTAGAATGGCATACAACTCACACGCTGTGGCAGCTTTCCAGGTCCACAAATTATTCTAAATTATGGTAATAACACAGGTGGTTATAGCTTTTTTTTTTTTTAATAAGAAACTTATTGTTAAACACAGAAAGAACTTAACTTCATAAGCACTCAAGAATGCTAAGCTCATCTAATATAGCACCTGGATCCTGAAACTCCTGTTTGTATCACAGATTGTTTGCCCAGTACTTTGCTTCTGAATGTACAGAGTTTCCACTGTTACGCTTTGCTGGATATTGATAATGATGGTCCTTATGCCAATGGCAGAGAGGAATGCTCATAATGTTTCTTTGGTGTGATGTCACCCCACAAGCAGCCTGGTTATACAGAGCTGTGGTGAGAAAGATTGTAGTAGATTAAATCAAACCTTCCCACAAACTCTATTAGAGATGCTGGAAAACATACATTTTCTCAAGCCAAGAACTTCAGTGGAATGCAAGCAATTGTCATATAATGTCATTGAGGAACATGGGGTAAAACTGAGTGGCACACCTTTTTCTGATAAGCCTTAAGGCTGTATTCATTGACTCCCTCTATCTGCTGTCTTTTCCATTCGTTGGTCTATTATCCCACTTTTTCTGTGTTTTTTTTTCCTATTATGCTAGGTCTAAGGAATTTAATTTACTGGTCTGTTCAGCACACTGCCTTCTCTATTCCATATCCACACTAGATCACTTCCAGGACTTCGTCAAAAACAGCTTTGCCTTTCTTCTCTTTATGGGACTTACCTTTCCTTCTCCAGCATGGGACTACGACCCAAGACACCTTCTCTCCTGATTGCTTATATGCTGTGTGCCAACATTATTACTTATGTTCTCTATGGGCCTCTGTCCAAATCCTCTGACTCAGTGGCAATGACTGAGTGACCCTTCGTTCCTGTCTAGCCTCCTTCATCTCCTCATTCTGCCTCTTCCCCAGGACCCATCTCTCATCTGCTTTCTTCATCTGAGCAATGCCTGTGCACCCACAGCTTTCATTTTTCTCTCAGACAAGGATCTGGCAAGTTCCTTAACAAAGATGTGTCACAAAAAATCTACCCTGTTACCTACGTGGTGAAAAAAGAGCAACTGTAAAACATGCTAGATTTTGTTGTGCGGGTTGTGGCCAGAAATATGTCACTAAAGCTTTTCAGTGCTATCTTTGAAAACATTTTAAAGGTACTTTTGTGACTTAAGTGTAGGGAAAATGCACCCATTCAAGTAGAAATGGTGGTGATGTAGAGGTGGATGGATTCTTGCAGAAGCCATGAAAACAAGTTTAATTGGGATATGGCATGATGTAGTTTGCTTTTTTTGTGATGGTCTGCCTTTTGCCACAGTGGAAGTTTTATTTATTCTAATAGCCACAAAGGCACACTTCTGGGTTCATCTTTAGGTGTCCATTCTGCAGGCATCCCTAAAATGGAAAGATCATTCTCTTTTGAGAAGCACCAATAGTATTCAGAATATGTTAGCAAAGAGGAGTTTAGATTTTGACTTCATTCCTTCTGCTTTTCCATTGATAAGTAGTACAATTTTACATGATCAAGTGGAGGAAATTCCATCTGAGGATTCAGGGGACAGAAAAGAGAATGATTTAGCTGATGCCTGATTATTGTAAGGAATTTATTTATTTTTTTAAATTACTGATGAAAGATAATAATGTTTTAAGCAGTGGCATATCTTTTTAAAATGTCTCATGTCAGGAGATTTTTTTCTCTCTTCAGAATAAAAATTAAAGAAGCTTTTCTCAAAGATCTGTGCTAGAATGTGTTCACATTGAAGTGACCCTTATGTATTGCACGCATTCTGAGGTAACCTATAAACAATTAAAATTTCTAAATGCCCTTCCAGTCACAGAGTCCAACAGAGTTAAGAAACTGTTGCTTAACAAAACACATGTACATTTTTAATACTTACTCCATAAATTAAGCATATAAACTTCCAATGGCCTTTAAAGTATCTCGGAGGAGTTCAAGAGACACTCACCAATTCATCAAAACCATTGGTTTGTTTTGTTGACAACCATGCAGGAGTGTTGATCTGAGGGACCGGTAAAGTGGGAATTGCCTTTCAGCTTTCAGCCTCTGAAGTCCAGCTAGGAAATTACAAAAGTAGACTTTTTCTTTCCAAGTGTCAGGCAAACCAGAAGGGAAAAAAATCATAACATTTCCTTCCAAGAATTTGTCTTTTATTCCTTTGGCTTCAGAGATAAAGGGTAATGTTTGGATACTGAGAAACAGATTTCACTAATTTTTGTTTTCTGGGGAATTTGGTGAATAGCCCCTCATAAGCTGAGTTAGCCCATTAGCTGCCCTATTAAAGCCTTTCAACAAGAGCTTTCTAAACAATTCTTAGATGTGTTGAAATCCAGACAGAATGTGGAAGCTTTTTCCCCATGAAGCAGAACCCAGTCAGTGTTAGCATTTAGGTGGAACTGAATAGCGGAGTACTTTGAAACATTGCAGAGGCTCTAAAACAGAAAGGAAAATAATTGGTTCCCGCCATCTCCATATGTTGTTATCTTTGCTGGCTTACAATTCCTTTAGAATTTCCACAGTAACAAGTGGAGAGCTGAAGGCGCTATCCAAAATGAGCAAACGTTATCTCTCACTTTAGAGATGGAGAGACAGAAGCAGTGACAAATCAAAGGACAAAGCAAGACAATAATGTGTTCAGGAAAAGAATTCAAACATCTTGAATTCCCTTTCCTAACTAGCTCAGACTTGCCATTGTAAATGCGGCCGTGTGGTTAAGCTGTTAACTTTTACGCATAGACTATTCTTGTTCATCTAAAGAGTTTGGAACTGCATCATCTTAATAAATTTTCATTTTACTGCTTTAAACCTGCTTGAAGTTTCCTGCTACATATCTTTGCTGTCATTAATCTAAACAGCCCTTTGGTCTGACTCTGTAGGACATATGTGTCTGAGCTTACCAACTCCTGTTCTCGTCTCCAGCTTGCACGCTTCAGCTGCCTTCAAAATTTGTCACTCCTTTCTTCCTTTCCTCCACACTTCTCTCTTACTTGTGTTCCTTTTACTACATAGAGAGAAGGAAGCAGGAGATTTTCCCATCATCATCCTCAGCCTCTGACCCTAGTGTTGGTGTGTGAGGAAAGGACCAAAAGTTATAAACAAGCCATTGCACAACAGGTTGACCTTCACTTTGTGTAGAAAACACCAAGCAGCACATTCAGAGCTCCCATTTGCACATTGCCCATCAGAGTCAGGACAAAAGCGTAATGTTTCAGAAGGGCCCTCTGATTTTATGTTACATGACTCTTAAAAGTCCCTGCAGTCAAATCTTGCTTTGGTTAAGGTTCCATTATTTATGAACTGACTTTGTGTAGTAAGTGTACCTACTGTTTTGCTTTGGCCTGTGGGGTTTTAAACTTAACAGTGTTTTACAACTGTTTTGTAACACATCTAGTGTAGAAATCCTGTTTTCCCCCATTCGTACAAAATCAGAATAGCTTCCTGTTATTATACTACTTACAGAGCCAAACTTTCCCACCACAGACAACTTTAACCTGCTGGTTTGAAATTTGAATTGATTCTGTCACTAATCTAGTTGCGTTTGATATGAGTCTTTTAGGTGAATGTGCAGTGTTCTTTAAATTTAATTGCAGCAGATGTTTCTTTGCGTTTTCTCTCCCCCATTTCAGTCTGGATTTTAGTTGTTTTTCCTTGGAAAGGTACATGAAAGGGAAATCCTTGTATAGTCAAATGTTTGTTTTACCATCTAAAGCTTGCAAAGGGTCCTTAGCCTGGGCTGATTTCTTCTTGAAGAGCGGTAATTATTCATGGAAAGAAAAAAAAAAAAAGCCTTTGTCACTAATAGGCTTCTTGGTGCTTCTTGTAACAGTCTTTATTATTCCTTTCTACATAATTTTCTATTGATGAGGTGAAAAAAAGGCTTCCTCTGCTGTTGAGAGAGAAAAGGTAATTGTTCTTTTTTCACATTTACCAATGCTTGTTGCGTTCCTTATGTGTTTAAAGGACAAGGATGCAGAAAATGATGTTATTGATGGCATCACCATGGCAACAGTTCTTTGGAATAACACATTCTGGCATTGTTATTCTGCACACACAAAAAAAGGGGGACTTTCTTTTAAGCACAAACAGATTGTGCCCCTTTTAAATGCACCCATGAACTTTGCTTTTCTGAAGATTTACAGACTGGTTTGGGGCAGAAAGGATTCTGACATCATTTACCTCTCTGTGTACATCACATTATGGTGTTAAAAAAAAAACCACTTTGAAAAAGCCAATGGTTTAGAGAGACGCAGTATGGGAAGGATACATAAACATTTCTTTGATCAGAAAGACAGAAAAACTTGAAAGAATTTTGAAATTTATGAGCTCTAGCACCAGACCCACTAAATAATCAATCAAGAGACAGCGGAGAATGGAGGAGCCAAACACTCTGAGCTTGCTAAAGTAGTTATTTAGATATGACAATACTTCAGATAACTTAGCTTTTACCCCAGCCACTACACACATCTTAAAACATTTTGATAGGCAATCGAATTGCCCACTCACACGGCAGTTTGCAAACATATATTTTGCCTTTCATATTCAGTCTTCCATTGTCCTCAGGTATCAACAGTCTAGCTAGAATAACACTGTAGAAGTGATAGCATTTTCTAAGTTATAGTATCATTTTATTCTCTCTTGACTCCACTGCAGTTCTGAGTTGGATTACTTTATTTCTCTGATACTCATCAGTGAAATATATATGCGGTTTTACAAAAAAAAAGAAGGGAATGTTTTGAAATTGGGAACAAATTTTAAATCCATTCTGTACTCTGTCATGCTGTTTCTGGCACACTAGAGTACACCTTCCAGTTTGACTTCCTCAAGGGGCAAACTATTTCTTGCACACCAGTGGTGCATGGAAGTGGGCTGTACAAACCTTGAAGTTTGAGCACAAGAAAGTTTTGCACCTAAAAAGAACTTGTGTTGTGTACAAACATACTACTTAATTACACCCACAGTCTCATTTTTGAGAGAAACTGGTTGACTCAATGGCTCCAAAAATACTGTTAAAATTTTGGTTCCAGGTTGTATGTGATTTTTCTGAAAGTCACCACAGCTGGTGGAAATCAGCTGTTTTGTTGTTAGACAATAATTTAGACCATTGGATTTTTCTACTGTCAAAATGTTGATGGAAATGTGAAGCTCTGGGGAAAAGAGCACAGCTGCATATGGATGTTGCTTCACATTCAGCTCTTTAGAGCTGGAGCGACCCCAAAAAAACTAAACAGGAGGCCTGAAACTCTATTGCTTTATCCCTTGTCTTTGAGAAACATGACCACCTTTGTGCTACATGGTCATTTCTGCACAGGGGCAAGTCTAAAATTCCTTAACATCATGGTCAGTGTTTTATTTTGTAAGGAACAAAATAGCAGAATGAGCCTTGAACCTTGGTCATATTTAGCCCTACAAAAATGGTAGGCCTGATGTAAGATAATAATTTGATCCATGTTCCGTATTTACGTGTAGAGCAGTGGACAATGTCTGCTGTAAAGCAGACAGACATACAGCATTATATATAATTACAAATATTCATTATATATATAAATTTGTACATAGATAACTATACATATATCTATAATAGTATATAATATATACAGTTATATATAATATAATGTATCATTTTGCTAATTGGTCCTACAATGTATTTTCTGTTTATGTAAAAAAGAAAATAAGAAAAAAATCTATTGCATGTATGAAAATTTTTCCAGCCATCAACATCTAGAAATATCTTTACGTGTTGTGTTCATGGTAACAAAATAATCTTAGCAGCATAGCAAAATTAGTATCAGATTTCTTCAGACAACGTTGTCTCATTTGGGGTGTATTATGCCTTAGAAAGATAGTGCCTATAAGTCGAGGCCACGGGAGACTGTTGCGTCCCTGAAAAAGAATTTGAGGTGTGAGAATATTCCCAATGCAGAATAGGTATTGCTGATGTCATTCTTCCACTTGGAATTTGAAATTACCCACATCCAGGGCCCTTCATCATTGGTTGGTTCCATGGGGAATGAAGTGTCATAGTTAAAGCTTGGTAGGAAAACAAAAAAAGAATCTGTTTCATCCTGCTTCTTTGTAAGGTTTACTTACTACACAGCTTTCTTAAATAATGGAGTCAGAAAGTAAACCTGATAAATATCTCTTCTTGCTTTAAAGGTACTGATCAAGCACATATTTATTTTATGTTTAATTATATGATGTTGCAAGAAGTTGTAAAATTTTCCTGGGAAGAGTTTGGGATGTGAAGGAGTTCCTGCAAAACAAAGTGTTGTTGAAATGTTTACTGTTATTCTATCTATTTGAATATATGCTATGTGTCTGAAAAAGTGCCCTAGAAATACTTATTTTTAAAATATTTTATTAGAAATACTTATTTCTGGAAACCAAGGCTGTCTCATGTCAGCTGTTCAGATTTCAGAAGGAAAAAAATACACGATTTTAGGATTCTTTTTTTTCATCCCATCATCCCATCTCTTGCCTTATCTTTATGCAAATAATACTATAATGATTTAAAATTTGGTTAGACACGGTTCAAAACCTTCTCATGAAACGCTACTGAAAAGATGTATGTTCAATACAATGATTTATTTATATTTGTGGAAAGTGTCTGCTTTCTGAGATTATTTTAAGTCTTTATATTGAAGGACTAAAAACTTTGCAACATCTTTATGAGAAGTTTCACTTGGTAGAGGTGGAGAAATTTTGTTTAAACACTCAGTTTTCCTGTGAGCCGGGATGGAAAAAACATT